>NC_085920.1:1259090-1888636 GCF_035222485.1 Podospora pseudoanserina | reverse complement strand
GTTCCATTCCTTCTAGCGATTCAGAGATAGGGAAGATGGGAAATCAGAGGTGGGCAAGGCCCTCCTCATGCTCCCCAAAAGATAAGTGACTGACTGCCCCTCCTCTGCTGCATGCTGCAGGAATCCCCAGAGGGTCAGTCAGAACCCTGTGGGAGCAGCCTGCAGGGCTGCATGACGACCCGCAGATCGTGTTCCACAAGGAAGGAAGCTGGGGAGTTTGGGGAAATGCTTGGCAGCGGGATCTTCTCCAAGGAACAAGACAATTGACCTTATCTTGAGCAACGCATCACCCCGCTGACAACAACATGCGGTGAAGCTGAGACAGTGATGTGCAAAGGACCACGTCAAGAAACAAAAAGAAACACGACAAGATAGCAGAACATGTGCGATCCAGAGTGAAGACTAGAATTGGGAGATTCCAAAAAATATAGCAATCGTGAGGCTACTTCGTGGCGCTGATGCGAAAAACAACCCATAACTCTGTGAAGGCATCAAGATTTACCGCCGGCTTTTTTCCTCTCTCCCAGGTATAAAACGCACGATAGGGGTACTATAGAATGGCCACCTCAAAACACCTTTCCCCATGACGAAAACAAACCACCCATCCAACACCAATAATTCATGAGCTCCAGAACGCCTTGGCACAAGCCATTACACTACAGGTCATGCAACCAGCGGGTTACCTAACTATTGGTCGTATTGTCCTGAGTGGCTGTCGGTGGCACCACCTCGCTGGCCTCTGGCACGCTCTCGGTTTGTTTGTCGGCGGCAACAGCTGGCTCTGGCGACTTGGATGTGCGTGATGGCTGAGCTGCCACCTCTGTGGTCTTCTTTGGCGATACCACAGCTGTAGACTGGCTGTCGTCCTGCTTGGCAGGCGCAGGCTCTTCGACATCTTCGGTCTTGATCACTGTTTCGGCCGCCTTGCTTTCTGTAACCTCTCCCATATCTACGTCACCGTCGCCGTCAACCGCTGCTGTCGGAGCCTCAGGTGCTGTCTCAGTAGCAGCAGGCTCCTTGACTTGTGCCTCCGCTTCCGCTTCCGCTGCGATTTCGGCGAGGGCCTCGTCGATCATAGTATCATCGTTTTCGATAATCTCAACTGGCTGCTCAGCGGGTGTGGCGACTCCACTGTCGACCTCCATGGTGTCGTCTTCCTTGGTATCGCGGAAGTTGGTCTCTTGTCGGGTCCTCCCATTGAGCTTAAAGACTCCGTTGGCAGCTGCCATATCTTCATCGTCCGAGTCTTCGTACTCATCTTGGCGCTCGACACGCTTCTCCCACTGCCGCTGGGTCATGCGGACGTCCTTGTTCTCATCTTCGTCCAGGTCATCCATCTCGTCGTCTTGGTCATCAGAGACACCCATTGACTGGCGCGGTACATCCTGCATCTGGACGGAAGGGACAGGGGCTGTGCGTTTTAGATTCTCGATGACCTGAATCTTGATCTTCTCCAGGTATTCGTAGCTGTTTGCGTTTTCCATATTGGAATTTCGCACATCCAGCTCGTAATCCGGACCGTAGTACTATACCGGGTTAGGGAGCTGGCAAAGTAAAAAGCACTTCAGCACGTGTACTTACCTCGTAATATTCATTAAATGGCAGTACTCGATCCATCTCAACGCCGACCAAGCGGCCGGTCTCGTAAGCCCATGTGCGGGCGACGTTGCGCATGGTGTACCCACCGCCTCCGAGAACCAGAGTTGGCAAGTTGAAGCCGCGAACAAAGTTGACGCAGTTCGCATGCCCGCGCATACTGAGGTTGAAGCAGCCGAGACGATCACCAGAGAGAGAGTCTCCGCCGCACTGAAGGACCACAGCCTCAGGTTGGTAATATTGCATCACGTTCGTAATCACGGGCTCAAAGATGGTTTCATACGCGACGTCGTCGATGCCGTCACGAAGAGGGAAATTAACGGCGTAATGCTTGCCGGTGCCAATGCCAATGTCCCTAAGCTCGCCAGTACCAGGAAAGTATTCTCCGTACTTGTGGAATGAAACCGTCATGACACGGTCAGTGGTGTAGAAGGCCTCCTCGACACCGTCACCATGGTGAACGTCGATGTCGATGTACAGAACACGCTTTTTGAACCGGAGCAGCTCGAGGATCGCAAGCACGATATCTGCAAACCAAGGTTAGGTTCTGTCATTGGCGAGGCTCGACAGCTGCATGGACTCACCATTGACATAGCAGAAGCCGCTAGCCTCGCTTTTTTTTGCGTGATGCAGGCCACCCGCCCAGTTGATTGCGATGTCGCACTTTTCTCTGTTCAACCTTGCCGCGCCTTCCATGGAACCACCAGCGCTGATGCCACAAAACTCAAAGAGTCCATCGAATACTGGGCAATCGTCCCCGACATTGTATTTGCCTTGTTCTCTCATAAAGGAGTCCATGTTGTCGGGAGTAACTTTTTGCAGAAACTCGATATACTCGTCTGTGTGGAATTGTGTCATCTCGCTCGTGACAGCTGGTTTCGCACGCTGTGGCTGTCAGCATCTTTTCGAGAGAAGCAGGAGCAACTTGGGACTTCCGGTTTGTCGCTCAAATGAGGGAGAAACTTACGTAAATCTCGAGAAACTTGTAGACGTTGTAGTTCATCACCAAAGAGTGCGCCAAACGTATCCGGTGCGGTTTCATGGGGTGGCCTGTAACGTAGGCATAGTTGCCAATGTCGGAGTCGTAGAAGTAAGCAACCCTTTTCTTGTCATTCTTGACCACCTCAAAGAGGGGCCTGGTCCTCTCGACACCCGCTGGGTCGGTCGAGTTGGAATTCGACATTGTTGCAAAGCAAATGGATGAGAATGTGTGTTGCGGGGGGGAATCCTTCGTTTCGCAAAGCTCGTCAAGTTCGTGATGCTCGTGTTCTCGTGAAGAAGGCAAAAACCGGATCGGGCTCAGCAGCGGTGGGCAGAAAGGAATGGGTTCGAAGCCGGGATCTGGGTCGCGGCTCGAGTCCCAGTCAAGTTTCGCGCGGCCAGGGTGCGAGGGCCAGTTGAGAAGATTGATGCGAGTATCGTCTTCGTATTTGATGTAGGTTCTTTCGCTGCCGTGGCTCAACAAAAAGGTAGGAGAATCAAAGTCAGCACCGCCGTTTTGTGTGTGGGGGAAAAGTTGATGTTCTGCAGAAAGGCCATGAGCTGCCGCGACCAGCGAGGAAGGCAATTCACCAATTCCACGCCGCCGCCGTGGCTCCCGCAGATTCGACAAGGCTGAGGTTAGTGGATCCATCTTGGCGGCGCTGTGGCTGGGGTGCAAGGGTGCGAATGTTTAGCTCAGATTACCTCAGCTCTTTTGTGAGCCGTGGTTGGATAAGGTAAGGTCTGGAAGTGGCATGCAATTCCGCAGGCGAAGTAAATGTTAGTGTGGCCAGCGTAATTTCTACCAAAAGACCCCTGTCGCGCTAACATTAATAACCGTGGCAGAGGTATATGCAAGGCTGAAATAGCACAAGCGACAGGGGTCGTGTGGGGCATGTGATACGACGGGTGAAATGATCTTATCGATAAACAGTAGCAACCCCCGGCTCATAGCGGTCAGTGCATTAGGTAAGCTAGTGCAGGCTGCCAGAGCTTTCGTCAACCACAGCGCGCCTTGGTGGGCAAGCTGTAGGCGGCTGATGGACATCAGCTCTCTCCCAACTACATCACCAACTTTCCAGCCATTCCGACCACGACCTCTACCAACTATTCTGCTGTTTCGCTACGGGTTGCACCAACCTGTCCTTCCATTTCTCACACTTCAAATAGTAATTCCCATACATCAAAGCAGCTGAAATGGATCGATTGAGAACCATGTTCGCTGGCCCTGGCATGGGCATGGGAGCTGCTCCTGGGACAGTAGGTCCTCCACCAACCGCAGAGCTACCCACTGCAGCATACCTGGCTGGCCACACATGTGTAAACACCGAGATGTTAATATCAAGTGCTTAGGATAATACCAATCTCATCGATAACTCTGAGACCGTTTACATCTCGTCCCTCGCCCTCCTCAAAATGCTTCGCCACGGCCGCGCCGGCGTCCCTATGGAAGTCATGGGTCTAATGCTGGGCGAATTTGTCGACGATTTCACAGTTCGTGTCGTCGATGTGTTTGCGATGCCTCAGAGCGGTACTGGTGTTAGTGTGGAGGCCGTCGACCCGGTGTTCCAGACCAAGATGATGGACATGCTTCGGCAAACAGGAAGGTAGGGACAATCACTGGTGCTGATGCAAGCGGCGGACCAAGACTAACAGTCCACCCCCAAACAGGCCCGAGTCGGTTGTCGGCTGGTACCATTCGCATCCCGGTTTCGGGTGCTGGCTCTCGTCTGTCGATATCAATACCCAGCAGAGTTTTGAGCAGCTGACCCCGCGTGCTGTTGCCGTGGTCGTCGATCCTATCCAGTCGGTCAAGGGCAAGGTCGTCATCGACGCCTTCCGTTTGATCAACCCACAGTCCCTTATCATGGGACAGGAACCCCGGCAAAGCACTTCCAATTTGGGCCATTTGAACAAGCCCTCTATTCAAGCGCTTATCCACGGCCTTAACCGCCACTACTACTCGATCGGCATCAACTACAGAAAGACGGCCCTCGAGGAGAATATGTTGATGAACCTACACAAGCAAGAGTGGACAGAGGCGCTTCAGATGGAGGACTTCCATTGCGAGGGTCAACGAACAAAGGATCGTCTCGAGCGCCTAGTCAGTCTTGCAGAGGGATACGAGAAGAGGGTCAAGGAGGAGACAGAGCTCACCAAGGAGCAGCTTAAGACGCGCTATGTCGGCAAGCTGGACCCCAAGAAGCATTTGGAAGATGTCGGACAACAGCTGATCGAGGACAACATCGTGGCGGTGTCAAGGCAGATGATCGACAAGGAGGCGACGATGCCAAAGAAGGACACTCCAGGTGCCAATGGCAAAGCGAATGGGGACGAAATGGATGTGGAGGACGAACTTTGAACATTGACGACTAATTCTACATACCCCTTCGGCGGGCAGTTTTTCGGGGCGTTCGCTGTATGATTAGGCGTTAGGCGGGCAAGGGCAACTCATCAAGCTAGATAGGTAGCAGCATAAAAAGAGATTCATTTGGTCCTCCGGGTACATTGACGCGACGAAACCAGCAATAGCCACCGGTGTGTTTTTTTCTTTGTTCCTCTGGACGGTGAGTTTTCGAGTGGTGCCTCGACGGTCGGAGCTTTGTGTGCAGGCTATCCAGAACAAGCCAGACCGGTGAACAATGGACTTGTCTTGAGAAGCTGCTGGCAGAATATGTGCGTTGTGAGTAATTTTCCTCTTATATGTGCAGATTATTAGAGGTATTTGAACAAATGGGTACCAGACATGGGAAGTACGCTGGCATACTTCTTTCAACCTTCAAGATGGCGCCTTTCCGGACTTTTCTCACAAAGATAATGTGCCATCTTCTCTGCTTTGCTGGGAACTGTGACATTAGTGACGATCGCAACTACACGCCGTCGGAACTAGAAGCAGTTGTTAGAGATTTTGCGGGCAAGGAGAGGTCCCAGGCGGAGCCAGATCCAGAGCCATCAAACTCGGGTTCTCGTATCAAGCGGAACCGTGCTAGAGTGTCGAAGAAGACATGGGGACCAAATGTCACTGATGCTGGTCGTCAGAACAGAAAGTCACTCCCCACCACGCCTAGGGGCACGACAGCGACAGCGACTGCCTCAGAGTCTCAACAGCAGGTGAGAAACCACCCTCCAGCACCAACAAGACGACCCTCCTCCCCCCCTAGACTTTCCCAATCGGTCATGTCCATCCCCACCCTGAAGAAAACACTGGACATGCTACATCATATCCTCTCTCACACGCGGTACATGGTTACCGGGATGGCCGCGATGGCGATATGGGGTTACGTCCCCCCCCACGTAAGCTACCTACCCCGACATGTCTCCATCTTTTGCACGGACGACGACGTGCCGGTTATCAAGTCGTGGGCGGCGGCCAGTCCGCATTGTGTCTTGATCCCTTCTTGTCCTGGCATGATCGGGGTAGGAATAGAGGGGAAGATTAGGGCGGTAAAGATCAGGACTGTGACTCGGGAGATGTTTGAGAGGCTGGGACGGGTGAACCCGCTTGGGGTGAATAGAGTGGAACAGTTCAGAGGTTGGAGGGAAGGGATACTGAGGACAGGGGTGTGGGTTGTTAGTTTGAGGGGGTTGTTGGAGGATTTGTGTGCGGGGTGGGGGGGGTGTTTTCGCAAAGGAAATAAAACGCTGGAGGAGGAGGAGAGGTTGAGGCGGTGCGGGCTGGGGATTCTGTGGATTTTGCGACGGATGAGGGAGGATGGAGGGTTGGGGGAGGAGTGGGATTTGAGGGGGGGGATAGTTGCAAGGGAGGAGTTTTGGGTGCCGTTTACGGGGGTTTGGTGGGAGGGTGTCGGGTTGATGTTGGCGTTGGGGTTGTTAAGGGAGGTGGCTTCTGATGAGCGGGAGTTGAGGCAGACAAAGGTCTGGACGGGGAACAGGTGGTTGTATGTTACCTCTGTTGTGCCCGAGCAAGAAGGTAAGGGCAAGGGTAAAGAGCACCACGTGAGTCTAACTACCGTGACCTCTTCGGGTGATTCGGAGGACTCTGAGCAGGTTGAACTGCCCGCGGTGAAGCTTGACACTGATCTTGCACGATATCACCCTGATTCTTTCCGAGTTAGGGCTGGGTTGAGGGATGGGAGCGTGGGTATGAGGGAGTATGCTGCTCTTGTTGCTGCACAAGTAGGGCATGAGCATGGACCTCAACGAAATGACCCCACGCCAACATGTGAGCGTAGTCTTCCTCGATGATATCTTGCCGATAGGCTTCAAATGATAGTTCATAAACCAGCCATAAAGGATAAGTAGGTAGGAGACTGACTTGCCTTTTACTTTGAAGCTCGGTTCACCAAAGATAATGATAACACCTCTAGCAAACTTTAAACACAAAACTGTGATATTGCGACCTAATCAGCTACAATTACAATCTCCAAAAAATTGTACTGTTCAAGCGTATTACCGACTGCCCCATCATGATTCTATACTCCCTTATCGTTCCCAAAACTTCACCAAAAGGAACGAAGCCTCCTCCTCCTCGCTCTTGCTTTGTGCACGGGACCGCGTTGGCCGCTGGCTTGGGCATCTGGATTGATCCTGGCAGTGGAGCCGTAGCGAGCGGGAGGGGTGTGGTTGAGAGAGTCGAGGTTGTGAACGTCGTGTCTTCGATGGGGAATATGGAAGTGATTCCGGGCTTTTTGGTTGAGGTGGTGGCTACTGGCGGTGTAGTTTCCTCCGGGGGTGGTGGGGGTTAAAGGGGCTATATTAATAACTACTTGTGTAGAGGTGTCGGGTTCGCAGACTTCGCCAGTAGATGAGACTGTGACCGTATTTGTTGGCGTTATGGATGGTACTCCGATAGTGGTGGTTCCAGTCCCTAGCGTCACCGTAGAAGAGAGGAAGTGAGTGATACTGACAGACAAACCCAGAGTAAAAGTCGGAAATACCGTTGAAGAGACGATAAAAGGGGTAGCTGATGAGGCAAACACCGCGGGACCATTCTTCAACCGATAAATATTGTCAAAACCATAGCCTCAGTGATCAATTCCATGATACATACAACTTCGGCCAAAGGTACCAGGAAGTTCCTCATGCCATTAAATTCAGTGTCATTACCACAATGCTCAGTGTCTAGTTGTTGCTCAGCATCATGATATGACGCAGGTAGGTTTGCCATCTCATTCGTAAACTGCGCCGGACAGCCCCCGATTATGGTGTATGTAGTCTTGAACCTTGTCTTCTCGCTCAACTGTCCATTGTCGGGAGTATCGTACGTGATGCTGAACTGGCATGAGCCGCCTCCGTGTTGAGCGCCGCCAGTAAAATTGACGTGGATGACATTTCCAGCCTCCATGACAGTGAGTCCATTGTGATGGAAATTATTAGTTGAACGAGGGTGCTTGTAGGTGACGCCATCGAGCGGGTTGACTTGAAGGAGTGGGGTGCCCTCGTGGAGGCCGTATGATCCGGGAGTGTTCATCACCACATGTGCTTGTATACCAGATACGAGGCACATGGCAGCCAAGCTAATGGTCAAAGTGACCGTCGACATGGTGTATGTTGATCTAGCAAAATCGAGAATCAATGATTAATAGGTGATGGGCGCCAAGCCAAAAGGAAATATGATATGTTGACTCGTGTTGAAAATCTTGAAAGAATACGAATTTATATCTTGGAAATGAGCGAAGTAATCGGTGGAAGAAAACACATCAAAAACACCATTTGCCAGACACCCTCGTGCCACAAAGTCAGAGGCGAGTTCTGGAAACAGCAACTTTAGCAAATCAATCAGAACAGTAGCATTGATAGTAAAATTCTTGCCCTGGATGCAGAACCTAAACCTCAAACGACCAGTCCCGAGACGTGATGACATCAATCCTCAGGGAAGGTGCGTGGCCCTGCTGCATGTCACTGAAGGAAAGAGCGTTTCGGTTGCATATCAGGCTTGTACGGTGTTACTCTCTAATCGATTTGACTGATCTGATTCTTCTCTTGGGTTCAAAAACCGGCATGTGTTGACTTTTCAAACGAGCATCTTGAAAATCTAGGTCATCCAACAAAACCTCCTTAAAATCCCAGACCCAGTGCCATGGCCGAGTCCATCAGTTTCAACGTTGGCTTGCGCATCTCGTGGTTGAAATAGTTGCCACTGGCACATGTACATGTGGCAAAGGGGTATAAACCCGTGGCCTCCAGTCGGTCGGAGAGCTGGTGGAGGTTGTAGATGAAGACAAGCACCCGCCGCTGCTGCTGAACGTGTAGTTGCTGTTGCAGGTGCTGTCGCCGTTATCCATCTTTGATTGTTGGCGGTCGACTTCCTTTGTGAATCTATATAAGCCGGATTGTTAGCTTCTCTTTGTACAGGCGAGCACAGATAGTGGCGTACCGTAGAAAGAATGACAGGTGGGTTATGCTTTTGAGTCGTAGATATGAACCCAGTAGCAGGGTAGACTTATATCACAGCAGCTGAAACTACTCGATTCTTCATCCACCTAGTTATGCCCAATGTCGATCACTGGGTGCCGTACAAAAGTGAAGCGTCCAAGAGGCGAGGCACTCTACCTACTACAGGGTGTGTAGTAACGCAAGGCACACCGCGCGACCAGGGCAGGCCAGATACCGACCCCAAACCACCGCTAGCTGTTCACCGAACCTGTACTTGTAATTCGGGGGCGGAAGTGAGCGGAGCTGTAACCTCGACTGCAAGTCGCAGAAACAATAGGAAGTAAGGTGATATCGTAAGAATGACAGAAACGAAGAAGAAGAGCGAAGACGATAAACGAATGAGTCGTATGTACGACGGAGAAGGAGCTGCAGTTGCAAGCTTCAATCAATTCCCGCCTGAGCTTTCGGTGTGAGGTCGGTTTTCGTTGACTCGTGTGGTCATTGTCTGGGCGTCACCGGGGCAAACAGGCAATGGGAAACACGCGATTTGTTGATGCATTTATACAATTCCTCTGAACTCGCTACATTGCAAACAAAGTCTTCCCCACCAAGACACACGCCCAGTAGCTGAGCCATTCTCCTAGCTACAACCTGCCACCTGCTTGAAATAAACAAGGCAATTCGGACCGAACCACTCAGAGACCCCAGACCTGCACCAACCTTCTCGCAAGGTTGTCAAGTGTCATTTCAATGCAGAAACGACTGATAGACATGCAGAACCACAGACATGATGTTTTGCATCTCCTCGCTCTAGCCTGCCGGAGCAGGCCCTGTCAAAAGTCATGTCATGGGGCTCGTATGGAGCCAGCTTGTCAACTTCATACACTGCCTGCGTCTGCTGTGCGCACGCGGTCTGTTGCACTCGTTACACTAGATGGCGCTTGTGACACCTCTGTGGCTCGCAACGAACTGCTGGCCACCCCTCCGGTTCTAGCCTTCGCCCTTGTCAGAGACATGCAGCAAGGCGCTGCCTCAGGATCCGACAGTCTGGTTTCGAGAAGAACCGCTCGCAAGACAAGGTCATATTACAAACGCTGAACGCCGGCTCGGGCGCTAAGGCCTCCCAAGGAAATCCGCATGAAGACGTAGTTGACGGGGGTGATGCATTAGTTGCATATAATCGTTATTATCAATGGTATCACAATCCAGCTATGTCGCACCAAGAAGCTCCAATGCCCTCCGCAGCTCTTTCACCGCTGTCGGCACATCCTCAAAGTTCAGCGCAGATATAGCCCATTTGGCATGCTTTTGAGCCCCAACCATGGCAGCTTCGTCCACGAGGCCACTTTGAGCAGGTGCGTACGCGGCGGGCGCAGGTGGATGTGTGGTATAAGCTGTTGGTGTCATGTTCATGTAATAAGGATTTGTAGGAGGGCTGACGGGCGGGGAAGCCACTGCAGCTGTCGACGGGTTGTTCATAGCAAAGGTTGGAGGCGCTGATGGTGGGGCGTAGGGCTGTTGTTGAGCCGCAGGAGATGGCGTCCACCCGGTGGTGGGAGGTGGTTGAGTCGGGGGTTGTGACCATGATACGGGAGGAGGCGTGTCCAATGGACTAGGCTGCGACTGCGTCCAAGTCGGTCCGGTAACTGGTGATGGCAGATCAGGGGCTCCTTGGTAGTTGGCTGGATTATGCGACGGTGGAGAGATTGGTGACGGAATAGAAGGCGATCTGGGCACAGGATCATTGAGCTGTGTTGGCACTCCTGGTAACTTGAGCTCATCCCCCCACGCTGATGGTGGTCCGGCAGAAACAGGGCTCTGCGGTAACGATACGCCGGCAGCATCTCTACGCAGATCCACGTCGGGAACATCCTCCACTGTCACTGATCTTGGCCCGGCGTCGTATGGCGTGTCCGTCAGACCCTGAACTTCCGGATCATTGTGGTCCAAGGGTGGGGGAGCGGGCTGTTCGAGTTCCTCCAGCTTTGGGTTGGACTCATTTGGGTCCTTGCCTTCCTTGATCGCCTTGACAATCCGCGCGGCGTTCCACTTGGCATATTTGATCTTTTGCTGTGTCTCTGCATCCGGAGTCCCCCAGATATTAACAAGGTGAAAGAAGGTAGCAGCTGCGTCAAACGTCGTCGCTGTTTGTTGGGTAACTTTGTTGGCCTTGACCACTCTCTCGGCACGGTCGAGGGTCTCTTGGGCGAATTGTTCGACATAGGCTTGGCTGGCGGCATCGTCCATGATAGCTTCCTCGTGGGCATATTTCTGCTTAGTCTGTCATGAAACATCAACGTTAGCGCAGGGTTTATAGATTGCTGGCAGGACGTTGGCACGCACCTCTTCCAGCTTGTCCATCAAGGTGGTTGTATAGTTGAGAGTCTCTTCATCGGCAAGATGCAGTTGTTTCGCCAGAATTTGTCTGACCACCCAGTATTCACACCAGTACGCGATGATGGGCTTCACATTTTGGAGCTGCACAGCTTTGGCGGCGCATTTCCAGAGGTTGATATCGGCCTGTTTGATGGCCGCGGGAATGGCGTCCATCGTGGGTAGGTAGGCAGGTAGGCACTATCGCAAACGTGAGGCAGAGAAGTTGTTGACTGGGAGTTTGGCAATGAGAAAATATCTAGCAATATCCCTAATCCTGTTTGTCGCTCCTAGATCTGTCTGCCTGGTTGGAAGTCGTCAGCTCCAGCGCCAGTTGCTCCTCGATGTTGGAGCACCTGGCTGCCAAGTCTACCCCACATTCCGCTGTCCAGGCCGAGGGGCACATGGGCAGGGAGCTAAAGCCACGAGATGGTCCATGCTCTTGCTTCTGGTCGATTCTCCATCAATCGTAGGTGGCACCGGCGTCACAGCATTGGAAATGTGTTCTTTTGCTAAACATGGAAAGATGCCAGCTTTTATTTAGGCAGTGAGCTCACCTTCGTCCTGTGTATCATCTGATCATATATGCCCAGTGAAGACATCCCAGGGAGCAAGGCTGGTGAACTAGTTCTCTTTTCTTCCTTGCCGCCCAGTGTCTTCTCTTGCTTCTCCTTTGTGTCCACTTGATAACAAACTCCACACCTTCTATATCTATACTACGTCTATTAGCCCATCCATCTTCCACTCTCGCTATCCACACGAGCAGAGCACCCGCAACGAGCAAGCCGCCGTGGTAGAGCAGGCATCATGCATCACCCCACACTCTGTGCCGTGGCAGTTGCCCTGCTGTCTGCGCTTCCAGGAGCTCAGGCTGGTCTCTACTCCAAGAAGTCTCCTGTCTTGCAGGTGGATGCGAAGAGCTATGACAGACTGATTGCTAAGAGCAACCATACCTCTGTAAGTGATATTGAACCTTGTAGCTTGGCAGACAAACACTTGGAGCTTTCTCCAGCTAACCTCCTCCGCTCAAGATTGTCGAATTCTATGCCCCATGGTGCGGCCACTGCAAGAACCTTCAGCCAGCCTACGAAAAGGCTGCCAAGAACCTGGCTGGGATCGCCAAGGTAGCCGCGGTGGACTGCGATGATGATGCCAACAAGCAATTCTGCGGTCAGATGGGCGTGCAGGGCTTCCCAACGCTCAAGATTGTCAAGCCAAAGAAGGGAGGTGGCAAGCCGATGGTGCAAGACTACAATGGCCAAAGAACAGCAAGCGGTATTGTCGAGGCTGTGGTGCAAGCCATGAACAACCACGTTGTCAAGGTTGAGGACAAGACCCTGGATAAGTTCTTGGATGACGAGAAGGACGCCCCAAAGGCTCTTCTCTTTACTGACAAGGGGACTACATCCTCCTTGCTCAAGAGCATTGCCATTGACTTCCTCGACGTGATCACAGTCGGACAGGTGCGGAATACTCAGGCCAAGGCCGTGGAGAAGTTCGGCATCACCAAGTATCCCACCCTTATCCTTCTGCCGGGCGGAGATGCCCCGGCGGTAACCTACGACGGAGAGCTCAAGAAGGAGGCTTTGGTCACATTCCTCTCGCAAGCCGGAGCGCCCAACCCTGACCCAGCGCCTGCTAAGCCCAAGGCTGCAAAGAAGGAAAAGAAAGCTGAGAAAAAGACTGAGAAGAAGACTGAGAAGAAGATCGAGAAGAAGGCCGATTCATCCGAGTCGTCATCCACAGCCGAATCCGAGCCCGAGGTTCCAACACAAGAAGCCCCCGTCATCATCGAGAAGGCCTTGCCCATTCCCACCATCAACTCCCAGGAGAAGCTGATCAAAGAGTGCCTGACCGAAAAGTCTCACACCTGCGTCCTTGCCTTTGTCTCCAACAGCGAAAGCGACTCGGCCAAGAAGGCACTCGACAGCCTGGCCCAACTCTCCTTCAAATACGCCCAAGGCAAGCGCAACCTCTTCCCCTTCTACGAGGTACCCACCAGCATCAACGGCGCCGCCCCTCTCCTCAAGGCCCTCGATCTCACCAACGAGGTGGAGATCATCGCCATCAACGCCCGCAGGGGCTGGTGGCGCCACTTTGAGGGTGCCGACTTTGCGCACACCACGGTGGAGAGCTGGATCGACGCCATTCGTATGGGTGAGGGTTCCAAGAAGAAGCTTCCCGAGGGCATTGTGGCCATCTCGGTGGAGCAGCCCACACCGGCTACTCCGGAGCCCGAGGCGGACCCGACTGCTGCGGACACCCCCGACGCGACTGAGGCCGCCACCAGCGAGGAACCCACTCCTCTCACTCCCGAAGAGAACGCCACTCGAGTTCCACCCGAGTCCTCCGCGACCGAGGCCACGGATCCCGAACCAGAGTGCCAGACTGGTGCTGCCGAGCAGTGCGGGGCCAGGCCTGCCGCAGAGCATGACGAGCTTTGATATTTTGGAGGAAAACTAAAAGTTTGTTGTATTCTATCTCTCTTTTGTCCGGTGGTCAGTAACGGGAGTTTTGTTTTGCGCATTCTTTGACCGAGGCAACACATCACAGCAACACAAAAAGTAGGTAGCCAATTCCAGGCCACGAGAATTAATGAACTTTGATGAGGGCAAAACGAACCCGGCTTCTTCTCACCTTTGAAGCATTGCCTTGCCCCCATGTCTGTTATCGTTAAAGTTCCTGTCAAAAACGCCGGCCGATGGATAAAACCCTATCTCCAAACGCCATTCCAACCAAACACACTGATACACATACAATATGACAACGGGACAATGCTGCCCTAATCCAGATCCATATCATTGAGTCCCGTCCCCTTGTCTACCGTCCCCTCCAAGATCATCTTTCGCCCCTGCGCTTTGATAACCTGATCCAGAATCTCTCTCACTTGCTTACACCCGTCCACTCCCACAGCCAGCATGCCCTCCAACCGGCTGATCTGCACTCTGCTCTCGCACACCAACGCCACGACCTTGTCGCTTTCACCAAGGGTGGCTACTGTCAGCCCGGGTAGTTCTTGCTCTTCCTGGTGGTTAAGATCGAGCAACGGGTCGGCGCCCTCGTCGTTGGCGGCGTATGTTGAGGTTGAACCGGCCGTGCAGGCGGTCACGTAGTCTGTCATGGGGATACCGGCGTCCACACACGCCAACGTGGCGGCGTTGATGAGGGCTGCGAGGAGGGAGCCGTCCTGGGAGAGGACGTGCAGGGAGATGTTGATTTGGGAGTGGGGGAAGAGGTGGGTGTGGAGGGTCGCGGCGAGGGTGTTGGAGAGGGTGAATTGCATTTCTAGGGTGCGCCTATGTTTTTTTGTTAGCAGAACTGTGAGCCGCCAAGGGGTATGGTGTATAGCAGAGGGCTTTACTTGTCACCCCTCCCCCTTCTTTTCCTATCTACCGAACTGAACCCAGCAATGACGATGTTGACCACCACCTCTGCGTCTTTGGACTGCCCGCCCGATCCACCGCCGCCGCTGGCCCCCCCTGGTGCTCCTCCACGGCGCGGACCGGGCTCGCTAGGGCCGGTGACGACGCACATGACTTTTGTGTGGCCCATTTCGAGGTAGGAGGAACCATCGGCTGCGGCTTGGGTGCGGATTTGGCCGTGGATGCGACGGAGCTCGTTCCACCTCCGTCCGTCGACGCGAAGGAGGGCGAGGCCGTAGGTTGATGTGTCGAGCGGCATGATGGGGGGTTTTGTGGAGGGGTCGGTTTAGGGGTTTCCCCTCTTTTGTTCGAACTGGGGGGATATTCTGCTGCGCCGAAGTTGCTTATGGCCTTTGGGGGGGGTGGTTGTCGGCTGGGTAGGTTTGGCGGCCTTAATCAGGGTTTTGGACCGTTGGTGTTTGTGATCCTGTTGTGTTCGAATATCAAGGTCACGATGATCGATTTGACAGAGTATCGTAGTTTCAACGGGAGGGCTCCTATTGTCGCCGTCGTCGATTTTGATGGGCAAGCCAAATTTGGGATATCAGAAAATATCCACAAGCTAGCTTTGCCGTCGTCTGTCTGTCGCGGGGCACAGAAAGCTTGGACCACTTTTGCGCTTCTGTAGCTGTGGGGCACGCGAGCTGTCAGTGACAGCCAACATCACAGGCTGGATCAAGACATGTTCGATATCACGTTTGACAGTTGACAATTAGAAATGTTTTGTTATCATGGCAGAAGTCTGCTGTGCTGGGAACACAAACGTTAACTTGGTCAACTGCGCTGGTAGATATGCTAATCTCATCAGACGACAATCTCTTCTTTCTCAAACCAAAGATTGGATGTCTCACACATGGAAGAGTGGCTGCTCAATTGGGTTTTCGCAAATGGAAGCCACCCGGCGGCACAGCTCTGGACGATGGCCACCCACTTGGTCCATAAATCAAAGAGGAAGGTCAGCTTGGTTGGTGAGGAGGTCCGCATATCGAACCGCCAGAAAGAAACATGATCGAGTGTCACACAAGATATCGGATCACGGGCCAGTGGCCACATAAAAAAACGGTGTCGAAGTCCCCTGCGAACGTTCCCTTCAGCGTTTTGATGAAACAGAGCACAATGACCTGGGGTAGGCCCGTCTTGTGCTGCCAGGGCGCGCTACGCTGCAATCAAACGCTTTAAAGGCCAAGAGAGCGCTTAACACAACATGCTGGTCCGCATTGCGGATTGTGTTAGTGACTCCGCTGGACGCAGTGCCAATTCATCTCGATTCTGGACCCAAATTGGCCCAGACCAGCAGGTCCAGAAGCAGGGCACGGCCAGTAGTTCCGCTTTGCATCTCTTGGCCGCTCTGCTCCCCCTGTGTTCGGTGGAGATCGCTTGTCGCTTGTGGGTGTGACACTCGATATGCCGTGGTGTTGACTCGAGAGCAGGAAGAGTTTGATGACAAAAAGCAAGAAAAGCCGCAGTACCTGCATCCCAGATGCGCTGATGCATTGCGTGGCACGGGTCCACAGATGACACGTTCAAGAGTCCGCTTCCATGAGCACTTCGCGAGTTCTGTCGAGATGGAAGAAAAGCATGGCCTCGTTCGACCAATAGGAAGCAGTTGGGACCTGCGTGAACCTTGTTTGATTACGGGGTCCGTCCGACCACTCACGTCAAAACGCCAGCGGATCGTCGGTCTTGGAGCCAAGGGTTGGCCAGCGGCAGAAACATCCAGGCTCATTTCGGCACCCCTGCACACCCTGCTCCCCCGTTGGCGGCACACCCATTCAAGTATTTGTCTCTCCTTTTTCGTTTTTCCCTCTCTCCAACCTCTTTGTTCGCCGAACATCGCCTTTCGCGCTTCCATCACTCATTACAGAGATCTTGTATCTCGCGACATTCTTTTGATAAAAAGCTCGAACGCCTCTCCGCTGCTCCCCATAGCAACGATATCTTCACCTTTTTCACCACGCTCCCTTCTTTTGGACACCAAGCATCAATTGCAAAACATTGTTATTCGGAGCATCAAATCAACGGCAGCGCATCGATTCAACGACCATATACGATTCACATAGACAGGATTTTTGGGCCAAGTTTATATATTTTGACGACCTTCGGATCCTTTCACGATGCAACTCTCCCACCTTCTGCTCCTCGCCGGTGCGCTCACCGCCACTGCCCACCCTTCCGGTCATGCCCACCTCCACCGCAGCATCCATGAGAAGCGCGAAGGCGGTATCACCTTCCTCAAGGCCGTTCACAAGCCCCTCCCTGAGCCAACTGAGACGGCCCCTGAACCCGCTCCCGAGCCTCCCAAGGCATCCATCGCAGCTGTAGAGCCCTCTCCTTCGCCCAAGCCCAAGCCCGAGCCCGCTCCTGCTCCCGCCCCTGCTAAGGAGGAGAGCGAGGACAGCAACGACTCTGACTCGGAAGATGGTTACAAACCCTTCTGCGGCTCCAGCAAGAGGAAGGCCAAGCGTGTCACCTGGGAGCAGATTCATTACACCGGTAACACCGGCACTGCTAACGGCTGCCCATGGAACTCCAACCTCCAGGTCGTTTCCACCAAGGCCTCCAAGCAATACAAGTACGTTCAGAACTACAAGAACGTCGGCAAGGTCCCCTATGAGGTCATTTGCTTCAACAAGATCGGTGCCGATGGCGGTGTGACTGGCTCCTTCAAGGTCGAGGGTCAGAATCAGCTCGTTTTCAAGCTCCAACCCGGCGAGACCAAGTCTGTTGTTGCCGATTCCAACACACAGGGTGTTTGCGCCTTCGCGCCAAACTCTGTCCCCACCACCAGCCACGGCCAATACGCCGGCAACTGGGCCGAGTTCGACTTCGAGAACACTAGTAACAAGGGGTGGTCCGGCGCCGACTGCTCTTCCCTCGTTGCCCAGGCTTACAACATGGACTTCCCCGGCTGCCGCATGTCCCAGGGCGGTGTTGATTCATCCATCTACCCCGACGGAACTGCCGAGAACGCCTACATTCGCGGGATGGAGGCTGAGGATGGCATTGGCCTCAACATCGAGCCCGGCCCGACCGTCATCGAGGTCCTCTGCGGTCTCGAGAAGGGCATGTAAAGGATTTGTAACGAACGACCAGGATATCTTTTTTGGATCCGCTTTCTACAAGGCCGACGGTGTGAATTGCCATGGAAAAATTCACAAACACCTGATAGGGAATTGGGAGTGTGTGTGTTTGTTTGTTTACTTGTGTATGTGTGGCTGTCTCCTGTCTGGGACGGACTCTTCTGTTCATTGTATCTGGCATGACTTGTCCTTGGGCAGGTCTTTTGTTTCTCCCTTTGGTTCAGCCCTTGAGGAGGCCCGAGGTAGTCTGGATAAAAAACGTTTACGATCAATCATGTTTGGATACCACTACTTGTTTCTGTTTTCTGTTTTCTCGGTTAGAATCATAGGCTCAGCAATATATTTTGTAGTGTTTTGTTTGTTGAACTTTGTCTGTTGCTTGTTTTTGATGCCTTGGCTATTGTAACAACGGGGGGTGGATCGGCGACCTTTACCCGACCCTTTCCGCAAGCAGAGAGTCGGACATGAGACGAAGTCGGATTAAGGAACAAGATGATCGGATCGGTCACGATAAACTTGATGTGGCGTCCCGACTCCCGGCTTTACTCTGGGGAAGGAGGGTGGTTCGAAGAAGGGTCGCACAACGGATCGTTCCGCACCTCGGACTCGACAGACAGAAGCTTTGCTGACACGTCCCACAACATCCCAGATACGTACGCACTCTCACACACGGGCGGGTGTAGGCGGGTTTGTTTCTATGGTGGTTACCACAGCTTTGCATGGAATGTGGATTCCTTCTTTTCTGAAACTGGGGGAAGTGGTGTTCTGTCTTGGAGCGGTTCGGTTCCTCTCTCTCGGGTCGAGGGGTGGTACGGGATATCCGAGTCTCTGACGTCTTGATGTGACAAAGGAGGCTGAAACGCGATGGGGGAAAACTGGGGGACGTCATTGACCTTTGCGCCGGTAAGGTATCCGTCTGTATCGCCCGCCCATGGATCGACATCGGAATCGGAATCGGAATCGGCAGTGGTAGGTAAGGTAGGTGGGCGCGCGTGGCTTGAAACCGCGTGCTTTGTTGGCGAGCAATTATCTAGCTTTCTCGCCTTTTCCGCCCCGTCACGATCTCGGTGGATATACAATGGGCGGGCGCACACATGGCTGCGGTTTCACCAAGTGCCGAAGCCCATAGCCTCCCTGCGTGGAACAGCACAACAGTCCGTACCCAAAGACCGGGATTTCTTTTCCTCTGCTCTCGTTGGCTGATGCGTGTTTGTGATATTCGGAATCTGAGTTTCAGGATTCTTTTGTCACTTGTCCTGCGTTTCCCCAATGACGCCAGATACTACCAGCGGAGGCTGGGGAGCTCAACTTCGTTGTGTGAGGTCTCCTCTCTCCTGTGTCTTCATCACACCGCATGAGGTTGTCGTCCTCCCGTCACCACCAACTTGACCCCTACGTCAGCATTAGCTTGTTCCGTGACACCCCAGACGAGACCTGGCCTCCCAGACTCCGATGCCAACGACCTGACAGATGGCTAGGTCAGAAATGTCAAGCCTTACTAACGGGGCTGTGTTGACTTTTTTTTTTTTGTAATGGGGTTACCCGAGATTCACTTTTGCAAGCGAGAATCGGGTATTTCACATGCCACAACCCAACAATAATGAGATGACCCAAAGCTCTGTAATGTTGGATCCCTGTTTTGAACAACACATGGGTGTTGTTGGTCAGATACCCGTACCATGCGATATCTTCACTACACATCGACACGGCATAAGGTGATTGGGGTTGAGGATACCCAGCGGTTTCTCTGTCAAGAATTTGTTTATTTGAGGTCATCAACTTGCATGCTGCATCACGCAGGGTGAGGCTGACTAACGCAGGTCCGGAAGCACTCGTTGCTCTTCTTGCCTCGTACGGCAGTTTATGACACAGAGGTACAGCATACCTTGACTACCTAGTTGATGTGTTATGGAGGAGGGCCCTGCATAAATTAAAAGGCTCGTCCATAAAAAACAAACACGTGGTTCCAATCCTCCGCCATGCTGCTGTGTGAATGTTTGGGGATGTTGTGCTTCTCACCCCGGGCTCCATACACCCACACCTAGCCTTATGATCATGCTCATTCAGCTGAGAATGTCTACGAAGCGCCATATTGGTCTCTGAGTAGTTACGTATCAAAGAAGTTCCATTAGCTGAGGACACATAGGTCTTGAACCAGGCATTTGCGAGTCTCATCATCATCATAGCCTCGGTCCGACTCCTCCCCTCAAAAATTCGCCTATTTGTAAGTCAAACGCCGGATTATGCATCGTTCGGCCGCTCTGGCGGTTCACTGTTCTTCGTGAACTGTTACCTCGCGAGGGTCGGGGACTTTGTCAACTGCCCCAGATAGTTGGGTCAAGGTTCTGCATGTTGATGACTCGGTAGGTATGTTGAGCCAAGTCGGGTGACAGCTGTCAGTGTCACCTATGCAAGTTACCACTGCCGTGGCTCCGTTTTGGGAACGGTGGGAGAAATGTTTCACAAGAAGCTTCGGATAATGGGCGCTATCGAGATTGTGGAAGGTAGAGCCGTGGGGATGGGGGCGTGTTGTGTGACGGTGACGTCGGTGAGTAGCCAATCGAGATGGGGATCGAGATATGAGATAGGTTGGGACTCATGATGAGGATAGTGTGAGTTTAGGTTGTGAGAATTTGTACACTTGGGGTTTTATGTGTGAGATGATATGGTGTGAGGTTGAGAAATGAACGAATGAGATAAGTCGAGTGAGTGAGTGAGTGAGTGAGCGAGCAAGTGGCTGAGTGATGGATGATCAACATAGGGCAAACAAACTTGAGATTGGAATACCTGATTTGATTTGGCAGGTTAATACTTCCAGTAGGTAAGGTATGCCATATTTCCAGGTCATAATGGTGAAAACTACAAATGCAACGTGGCATCGAGAACGACGTCCTCGCTCGCCGCGAACGCTAACCTCCGAGTGACGTAGAGGGTAAGAGGATGAGTGACCCGTGGTTCATATCCAAGGTTGAGGAAGGAGCAAGTGTTGGAAACCGACACACGCCTTCCACTCTGGTCCAATATCTTGCCCCAGACGACGTCAGTTGCGAAATTGCCCAACTAAACGCAAGTCTTCAAGCATCCGGGATATCATTCGTAGCTGCGCTCTCCCATTTTCAATGAGGGTTCAAAATCAACGATTCATACACAGCCGTCATAAGGTATATAAAACCACCGGAGCTCGCTGAAAAAAAGACTGACAGATCGAAACCCAGAAAACAGCCACCCAGATCGCTAGAGAAACTACTCATAAATTCTTCACATCACCTTTCGAAATCGTTCCTCCCTCATTTTGCCAACCTCCTCCTACTCAGCCCAACCGCCACATCCACCGTCGCCCCATCAAGCCAATCATTCATCAACACCACCGTCTTTCCCAGCTCACACCGATCCACCACATTATCCCTACACCACGGCAGCGTCTTATGATCGCACAACCCCTTCGTCGCCAACAACACACTCGTCGTCACCCCCGCATCCTTTATCGAATGCAACAGCGCCTTCTGGATATTAGTCGCCGTAGCTTGACACTGGATCAACACAAACCCAGCCCTCCTCTGCGCCCCCCTATCCTCCAACACCCGCGGGAAAGCATCCACAATACTCTGCCCGTTGATTGTGGCATTTCCATCATCAGTATAAGTCGACAAAGTATCCACACTATCAAGCATAAGCAACCTCTTCTTATCCCTCCTCAGCTCAGAGATAGTCCGGTGTTTCATGTCATCCAGATTGCCCACGTTGATCTCACCCCCGGCATGATCACGGATCGCCTTCTCAAGATACTGCTTCTTCTCCTCGCTGGAAGGATGGGCACAGTCAGACGGGACGCCATCCCACCGGAGTTGCACCACAATTATTTCATTCTTGTTGGCACGGAGGAACTTGACGATGCCTTCCAGGAAGGTGTCATACCCCATACCTGGGATGGCGCTGTGCATAAAATACAGCTTGTCCGGCAACGCGTCCCGGCCACGGATGCTGCTGTGGAGTCTGGCGGGACGAAACTCAAAGTACCGCGCTCCGATCCGGAGCATGGATTCCAACGAGTCTTTTTGCGTGATGGAGAGGCTGTAGATGATGTTGGGGGCTATGAGCTCGATGGGGTACCCCGAGAGCTTGTCGACCACCCGGCAGACCTTGTCGTCGGTGCGGGTGAGCATTGTTGAGACGACGGCGCCGCCTACTTTGCGGAGAAGGGCGGCGCTGGATTCCATGCTGTTCATGCCCACGTCGTGAGCGGAGGGGAGGACGAGGCGGTGGAAGGGTTTCTTTTCAAAATCTGAGCCTGGGGGGGCGAGGTTGGTGATCCAGTTGGTGTAGTTTTGGGTCACGGTCACGTAGCATTGGTGTTGGTTGGGAAGGGGGTCATGACCGGGCCCGGCTTCGTAGAGGCCGTAGGAGATGATGAAGTTGTCGTGGAAGATGGAAGGTGTTTCGGCTATGGATTCCATTGTGCCGCCGCTGGCGTTGCCGGTTAGGGCGTTGACGTCGATCCATTGTTCTGTGATTTGGTTGCCGCGGTGGAAGACTTTGAAGGTGAAGCGACCTTTTTTGTTGAAGAAACTATCGATGTTGCGGGCTTCGACTTCGAGGGAGCCACTCCAGAAGCCTTGGTCTCGTCGGGTGATGGTTTGCTTGGGGACCGAGAGCTCAATGGAGATATCGGGTACACCGATGTAAGTGAAGACTTGGACCCCTTTACTGGGCATCGTTGGTGATTGGTGTTAGCTAGTGCGAGTTGGAGATGTGGGGAAGGTTGGCGATCGCTGACACAGACAGCAAGCAACTTGCTTCAGATAGACATGAAAAAGGGAAATGCGGGAATTCCACGAAAGCAACAAGAAACGAACCCATTCAGCTCTGTTGACTGCGCCGCTCCATTGTTTCGGATTTCAGCTTCGTGCTGTCATTTGCCACGGCAGGGGCAGAGGCGCCCACCCCAGCCGCTCGCAATGTGGGGAGGATGGAACTGCAGCCAAGATGTGCGGGGAATCCAATGTTTGAACAGATGAGAAGGTCATTGAGAAGAAGGCTGGTTTGATGTTGTGATGGCGAAGATAATTGACATGTATTGAGGAGGGGAGGTGAAGATAGTATAGCCATTGTTGAGCTTTCTATATACAATGTGAGAAAGGCTGGTAGAACATGGGTTTGATACATAGTATGCAGCTAAGGGTTAGGGTTAGGCCCTGGATTCTGAAACAGCCTCCCGCCACTATGCCATGGATCAGTTACTGTCCGCCCCGATGGAAAAAATACTAAACAAATCTTGCTGCTAAAGAATTTCATACTTTCTGGTGGTTCAAATTGTTTGAGGTTTCAGTAACTATGTTAATATTGAGCCTTGAACCCCTGAGCACAAGGCATACCTCGTCCTGAAGATAACGAACTGAAGAAAAGCAAACATCTTCGGTCTTTGTTAGAAACTAATTATACACTTAACATAAATCATTAATATCTTTGAGGCCGGTGAACATTTGTCAAAGGAATGTGTCCTGATGGCGGCGGAGTGTTCCCCTGAACGATGATCACGGACGTCCCATCGCTCCCCTGATATTGGGCTTGCCCATCTCTGTTTGCCCCTTCACGCTCAGCCAACGCAGCTGTGGATTCCGAGTGTGGCACGTTGTAGGGATATGGAAAGTCTTTGTGGTAGACCTTTCCGTTTAACCCTGGGTCGTTAACAGTGACTGTCATGTCGGAGTTGACAGAGACACCGTGGCCCTTGAGGGTGTTTCCAAAGCTGTGCACATTGTAGGCGTAGGTCGACTTCTTTGTTGTTCCTGTGCGCATCGCCTTGGGGAAGATGCGCACAAGGACTTGTCTGATGAAGGGCATGCAGGCGCAGACCGAGCTGGTGAAGCCTTCGATCGTGGACCACCGGATGATGTTGAAGAGATCTTGGGTTGGGTTTTGCGAGCTGGTGATGTCGGCGATGTACCGCAGTCGGATGCAGCAGACGATGGTTACCCTGTTGAAAGGTCAGTCAGGCACTCTTTGATTACGGTTTGAAGACGGGATGGGCAACGTAGGGGAACGTACAATAAACCAACAGCAAACATAGCCCCCACCCCGACCTTCTTCTTCCAATGCAGCTTCACAATCCTCATGCTCCAAAGCGGAATCCCAATCATCCACACATCCAGCACAATACTGATAATCGCGCAGCTCCACTGTATGGCATCCTTGTTCAGACACTTCCCCGTCCCGGTGCCATCCCACTTGTACCAATCCTCAATCGGCGAGCACTGGAAGATGGCCAAAAGGAAAAACGTCAACCCGTACAAGCTGGTAAAGACAATCGTCCCCCAAATAACCCTCCTGGTCCCCGGCGAGGGAAAGATCCTCAGGTAAAAGAACAAAAACGTCAGCTTCAAGGCCGCCACCTGAGGTAGATACAACACCCCGGAAACAAAGCTGAATTTGAAAAGCTTGTCAATGTCCTCAAACGGGACAGCCCACATATCCTTCCCCAGGCCATTCGGCGCCAAAAAGAAGATGGTCAACACCATGGCTGGTATCCCACCGCACAGGAGCAGGAAAACCAACGCGTAGTCGTCCCACCAGAGCCCGTTCTGGGAAGTGGTATGCGCCTTTGGCCGGGAAAACATGAACCTGTCCCCTTCGGCATAGTAGATCTTGTAACCTATTCTTGCGGCGACGAGGAGGCAAATGGTGATGAGCATGGCAGCGGTCTCACGGATGATTTCCGGGGAGCGGTCAAAGACGGGGACTTGGCAGGTGGTGGAGGAGATGTTGTGGGTGAAGAGGGCTTCGCGGATGGTGCAGGTGGCCAAGATGCACTCGTGCATGAAGCCGTTGAAGTCGGGGGAGGTGCAGGTGCATTCTTGGTCTAGGGGGGAGGAGCAGAAGGTGTGGTTTGTGAAAGCGGTGATGATGCAGTTTTGCTTGATGCGCAAGTTAGTTTTGTGAATAGTAGCATGGGGAAGACGGGACTCACAGCACATGATGGGTAGATGGCTAGGGGGTTGGAGTTATCGGGTGCGCCGGCACCCGGGTCCTGAGCGAGGACGCCGGCATGGTTGGCGAGAAGGAGGAGGCCGGTCGCGAACGCTTTGACGATGTGCATGGTCAAGGAGTACGAGCGTCACCGGCGGGCGACGGGGTGATTGACCAGTGCAAGTGAACGGAAGAATACCAATGACCAGGAGAATAGTGAGGGCTGAGGTCTGCCAGAAATCCACGTGGGAGGTAGGGCTGTTGCGGTAGACAATCGGAGGAATTCAAGGGTAAGCAAGCCACATTATACATTAACAGATCTGTGTGGGGGCTGGGTATGCAGTACAAATCCAACTACCGGAGTACTGATCATGGTTCAAAATCTGCAGTTCATTCCATCCCTCGAACTCGCCTCACACACTTCTGTGACTTGAGTGCTGTGCCTCTTCCTCAGTCTCATACTGCCTACTTGACCACCCACCTACATTGCCACAGAAAAGTTCCCTTCTGGAAAGCATAAACCTGCCGATTAAAGTGTGTGCTATTTCGAGGTACCTAAGCATCACTCAAGCCATTATGGCCAAGAATCTGAGGGGGGAATAATAGCAGCAAGCAATTACCAAATGCTGTGCCTTACGCCCAGAACTCGTGGCGAAGCAACCTGTAGGGAGGGATGTGTGAGTAACACTACGGCTTATGACAGAAGGGTCCCATCGCAATCTATTTCACCGCAACCCGACACGGGAGAACCACCCGTTTTGTTCAGCTGCCGAGAAACTCGGATTTAGCGTGGTAGTGTTTGGAACTTGTCTATAGCCGGGCGGTAACTGTTTGCGATAGACACCCGTGTGAGGCGAAGTCAGCTAGATACGCACCGTTATGGCACAGGCGCATATATAATGACACCTACCTGAAGGGGGTGTGAACGACCGGGATGTCTTGAAAAAAGCTGAGACCGAGGGAAATACGAATACTCCATCTTTAAGGCTCAAGGCTGCAAAGTCAACAGCTCGAAAACTCGTCGCCATGTGGGATGAGATTGGCGCGGGTGCAAATGTTGCCTAGAATCAAACTGTGACATTGAAGGATTGCTGTGGTTCCACTTCAATCATATTTCTTTCTAGATGTTGGTAGGTAACTGCTGAGAGTCTGAGTATGACGTGATACCAAACTGGAGAAAGCGGCCTCATTTTCGATTCAGTTCTTCTTGAGCTAGATACACCCTGGTATTTTACAGGTGTACATCTATTTGATCTAAGCAGTTCCCTGAGACCGTACTTCACCGAACTGGACGATCTCATGCCCTATCTCAAAGTGACCAACTGTCATGTTAGCCCGCGGCATTGCTTCCTTGGTCTCCAGTTCGATCCACTCAGGGTCCTGGGTCAGAGCCTGCATGGTATCGGGGGTGGGGATCCAATACGACATGACCACATCGTAGTCGGGGACCGTCCACTTGTCCCTTCCCATGTGCTGAAGAGCAGCGCGGAAGGGGGTCCGGAAATGCGGAGGGGTCACGGTCTGTTTTGTAGGGTGTAAGCCGGAGATTCTCAGATGTTCGTCTTTGTCAAGGACGCTGACCTGTGTCCATTGCACAATACCGTGTCTTTTCATGATGGGGGCTGCCTTGGAGGGGTACTCCTTGGTCACCCAGTTGAGAAACTCATCATAGTCAATATCCTCTTTCTTGTAGAGGTAAACACTGAACTTGATGAGCTGAGTAGGCGGCTGAGGCGGTGCGGCAGCTTGGTCGGCCATGGTGTTGAGCTTTCGAGAGGGATAAGTGATACAGCAAGAATGAGGGTGAGTTGACTCGAAGTAGTCGACCTTTGGCCTTTGCCGCCTCGGGACTTTATCCAACCAGTGTGACCGTATGCGCCGTGCCCGTGCATCCTTTGTGGTGCTGCTAATACAGTGCCACGCCGCTGCGTTTCAACGTACCCAGAGCGACGTTTACCTAATTGTCAGCCATTCCCGCCGCTGGGATAGACCAAACAGGCAGGTCGTTTCCAGTGTGCATAGAGGTTGGCTGATCCAAGAAATCATAGGTAACAAGGCAGAAGTTGCGTTACAATTATACACGGGTGAAAGCTGCGCCGCATATAAACCTCCATCCGGCCCCACGGAACGGAGTCCTCTCCAACACCGAACCAACACAAGTAACCTTTCGGAAACCGATTCACCAGATCCATCCGGCACAGGCCACCGTCTATTATGCTGTGCCGGTCACGGACTTTTCGGCCTTACTCTCCACAACGCCTCTCCCGCTTTCTGCAGCCACCTCTGAGCTGGAACTGTTATTGGCTCCCTCGACGAGTCCAAAATCAGTCTCAAGATCCTCCCGTAGCTTGACCTCTTTGATGATGATTGCGATGAGAAAGCCAAGGACGCCAAATCCGATAGCAACTTGCCACACAAGCCGCAAGCTTTCTACGTAGACCGTCTTGACCTGCTGTTTGATATCGGGTGGAATAGACTGGATGAAACCCACCGAAGCCAAGGCATATGCGCCGCCATTTCGCAAGGCGTTGACAACAGCCTCTTCGCTCACTCGGCCTTGATCGAGCAAGGTGTTTACATGCGAGTTGAAAATGGCAGTTGGGATGGCGATGCCCCAGATGCCACCGAAGCTTCGCAAGAACCCCCAAGTTGCTGTGGCAATGGCAACATCAGCTTCAGGAAGTGGTGCTTGGACGGCAGGGAGTGTGCAGGTTAGCAGCAAGCCACCGCCGGCAGCAGCAACAACCTGGAAGCCGACCCAATGTCCCTTTGACGATTCGATGTCCAGAAGAGAGAACAGGCCCATGGCTATGGTCATCAAAGAGATGCCTGCGAATTGGAATGGGCGGAACTTTCCGAGTACTGTCACGCCGCCTCCTGCAAGAATCGAGAAGGGGATCATGATCATCGACACAGGTAACGTAGAGATTCCAGACTGTGTTGGGGAATCTTCTTTGACAGCTTGAAAGTAGATAGGTAGCCAGTAGGCCATCCAATAGGTCAGGATGGAAGCGACAAAGGTAAGACCGAATGCTCCCGAAGAGGTGCGGTTGGCGAAGAGTCGGAGAGGCATTGTTGGTTGCTCAATGAGTGTTGTTGACTCAAGCCAAAGAAAGAGGCCTAGACCTGCAATTCCGAGGAATAGCGGAACAAGTGTCTGCCATGCCGACCAAGCGTGTTCTGTCCCTCCCCAGGTAAGCGCCACTAGAATGGACGTGACGGCTGCTGCGAAAAGGGTATTTCCTCCCCAGTCTACCCGCGCGAGCATCTTTCCAATCGCGTCCCTCTTGTACTTGACGCGCAGAAAAAGCAACAGTGGGACGAGGGAGACAGCAGCAACGGGAAGGTTGAGATAGAAGATCCATCTCCAGCTCGCATGCTCTGCCAGACCACCGCCGATCAGTGGACCAACGCACATGGCCAGACCAAAGATGCTCATCACTATTCCCAGATATTTGGGCCTGTCACGCTGGGGGCAGAGATCGCAGATGATGATCTCGATCATGACGAGAATGCCGCCACCACCAACGCCCATAATAGCTCTCCCGGCTACGAGCATGGGCATGCTGCTAGCAGCGCCAGAGATCGCAGATCCGATGGCGAAGAATACAACGGCTAGCACTGTCATGGTTCTCCGACCAAAGATATTGGCAGCCTGACCGTAGAGAGGCTATATCAATGCGCGAAAGCAAGTCAGCGTCATGCTTTTGTCGTCCGTGTTTCCAGTCCCGCCGGCTGGCACAAAATGGAGGGGCAAGAAACACACCTGGAAAGCCGTCATGGTGAGGAAGTAGGCATTGGCAACCCAGACGTAGATAGTCTCACTTTCATCTCCAGTGCCAAGAGCCTTGACAATCGTGGGCATAGCAGTGGCGATGCATCCGATTTCGAGGCCGGCGAGGATCGAAGTCAGAGATAGGGCGACGAGAATTGCCTGAGTGCGCCAACGAGAGTCAGCAAACTGTGCCAGGTAGGTCTAAACCTCGAAAACATCGAAACTTACACTGAAGCGCCAGCCATATCGACCTCCCGTTTGCCCGTCCGTTGGGACTGGCTCGATAGTTGGATCATGACTTTGCGTTTTGCACTCTGTCGTGGCGTCCATGGCGGGCAGGATGGGTGGAGCAGAGAACCTAGGTGTTCAGGTGCACGAACCTGGAAGTTAACGGCTCTGGCAGGAGAAAGCGCCTTTGAGGAGAGAACGAAGGTGGGATGCCTGGTGACAAGACCAGGCTGGAAAAAGTCCAGTACGGCTACCCCTAAGCCTTTGCACTCCCTGGCTGTGCTGATTTCCAGCCATATTCCAATCGATGCAGCTATGGCAGCATCAGATAACTTCCAGGTATCATTGAAACAATTACCGCCCTACTGACGAGAAAGAAGGCTTTCCATGTGGGCGGCATAGAGAGGTCCACAAAAGTATATTACCTGCTGCGGCACTGTCAAACGGGCAGCGCAACAGCGCGACGTACATCCCCGGACGCCACCACTTGGCGGAATCTAACGCTAACAGCCTTACGAGCTACCAATGTCACTTTCCTCTTTGATGCCTTCATCTCCTGTCCCGGAGTCTGACCCTAGCTGTCACCGGCGCCTTCGTTTTCGCTCTCGCTCGTTGTTTCAACCATGGTGCCATGATGGTTAAACCATCGCTTCCAAGACAAATCCAAGACAAACTCCACTCCATTCAGATCCTTCCATGATACCCTCGGGCTCCGACGACTGCTACTCAGCGCCAATCCCGAACACGTCGTCCAACCACGAAAACATGTTGTGATGAAAGTGGGAAAAGGCTCCGACTTTGGCCTGCAGCGAGCCCTGTCCCCAACCCGTTGGAATCCACACCTTCTTGTCCTTCCCCTCCTCGAGCCTCGTCAGCTCCCGCACGATCCTGTACGTGCTCTCCTCTAACGACCAATACAGCGTGTCCCTCGAACCGGTAATCAGGGCCGGGCACTTGATCCGATCGAGGACACTCGGACCGCCTTCAGGCCCGCGCAGATGATAGCGAGCCAACTGCCGGTACACTTCGGCTGGTGTAGTAGCGCCCGTTGCAAGCATGGCATGTTGGAACTCCCAACGTGTCTGAAAATACCACCTTTGGGCTGACCCGAGAAGCCAGTTGAAGATTCCGTCACCGAGGCTCTCAGGCCATAGGAAACGAGGAGTACGGGACGCCATCATCTCGCCGAGGTCGTAAAACCCATCCACCGAAACGACAGCGGACACGCGGGGGTCGGTTGCACCCCTGAGAGCAAAATACCCACCCATCGACGCGCCAACCAACGCGATGCGGGACAGATCCAGGTTGAGGTGCGGCTTGGCAACGGCTAATTGGAAGATATGATCGAGAACGGCTTTGATTACAACCTCCCAGTCGGGGCGCAGCAGGAGCCGGTCAGTACCACGTCGTGCCACAACTCCTTGTCCCGGCCCTTCAAAAGTGACGCAAGCATAGCCCCGTACACGAGCACCGTCAGCCATGCCGAAGAAGAGCTCTTCCTGAATTGAATCAAAACCGCCGGTTGCCACCAGGATTGGCATCTTTTCCTCGCGGTGACCCGCCCTTGTGCCTCCCGCTGGCAGGAACAGATACCCCGGCAGCGTCGAGCCATTGCCGAAGGGAATCTCCAATGTTTCAACAGGGCTATTCAGTAACTTGCTGGCCTGTCGAAAATTGTCGGAAGCCTTGACCAAGGATGCGAGGAGTCGGGGATCGCTGGGTTGCACATGCAACATGAACTCGCTGGCTCGTCGGTAGTTGCACGCCCGCAGGAATGCCCATCTTGCCCCATGATGATCACCGTTCTTCATGGCTTCCTCCGCCATTACTTCGACTCTCTCTGCTGCCTGCGTCCACGCTCCATACCAGCTTTCCGGGTCATCTTGCTTGATTGACTCCGTCGCCTCTGCCCACTCGCTTACGTCGCAGCCGTGGAAGGGTGCCGTTCCGAGGATCCGAAGTAGCTCAAAGCGAAAGAATTCGGTGAATTGGGGTGCCAAACTTTTCATTATGCACGAGTTTCCGCTATTGGTGATTTTCTCAAAGGTGGTGTGGTTTGGGAGCTTGGGGGCTTCTAATCCACTCAACAACCAAGCCAACGCCTCTTAAATGCTCGAGATCCAACGGCAGAAATGCCTAGGTTACCAAAGTCCCGAAGGAGCGACGGGACTGCGGCATGCCATCGAGCGGTACTCGATGTATACAGTAGACCCATACACCTCAGCCCTAGTTACCATGGATGACAGAGATGCCTGTCATCACTTCCGTTTCTGCACCACTGAGGCGAACTCGCCGTTGAGGTTCTGACACGATGTCACGAAAGGCGGCATCTCCTTCCCGAATAGGAATTTTGCCTAGGTGGCTAGGCACTCACACTGAGTGACTGATGAATTCCAGATGCAAGCATCAGTATACATCTACGAGGAACATGATGTTGCACGCGTTCTTAGGCCGTCCACCATCAGCCAGACTCCACGGAGTGATCAAAGCTTCCGAGGCTATCGAGCAGGACAGAACGACCTACCTACATGCACACCTAGTGGCCGATGCCTGTGTTCAGTATGGCTTCACAAATTCCTGAGCCCATTGCCATTATTGGATCGGGTTGCCGATTCCCTGGTGGTGCTTCCTCCCCTTCACGACTGTGGGATCTCTTGTCCAACCCCCGTGACATCTCAGCCCAGATTCCAGAATCAAGGTTCAATCTCTCTGGATTTTATCATCAGGATTCGCGGCATCATGGCGTAAGTCTTATGATGTGGTACAAACTCTATGTGGTCTCTAACCTTGCTCTGTAGACTACGAATACACAAAAGGCATATTTTCTCGAAGAAGATTCCCGGCTGTTTGACAATGGCTTCTTCGGTATACGCAGGGAAGAAGCTGAGTCCATGGACCCGCAGCAGCGGATCCTACTCGAGGTCGTGTACGAATCTCTCGAAGCTGCTGGATATCCAGTATCACAACTGAAAGGGTCTTCTACTGGTGTTTACGTTGGTCAACTAAACGGCGACTATTACGATGTTGTTCTCCGCAATGTCGACAGTGCTCCTCAGTACACAGCCACTGGAACGGCCAGGAGCATCATGTCTAATCGTGTCTCATACTTCTTTGACTGGAACGGGCCATCCGTCACCATCGATACAGCCTGCTCTTCCAGCCTTGTTGCATTGCATCTCGCCGTTCAAGCGTTGCGCGTTGGCGAGTCCAAAATTGCCGTTGCGGCAGGCGTGAATTTGCTGCTTGGGCCCGAGCAATTCATCTTTGAGTCCAATGTGAGTCCAGACACTACCTCTTGGTGTGGATATGACGCTGATGGTGGTGATATTTAGCTCGGCATGCTATCTCCCAACGGACGTTGCGCAATGTGGGATGCGAATGCCGACGGATATGCAAGAGGGGATGGGGTTGCAGCTGTCCTGTTGAAACCCCTGTCTGCAGCACTCAGAGACGGGGATCATATCGAATGCATTATACGGCAAACCGGTGTCAATCAAGACGGCCGAACCACCGGTATCACTATGCCCAGTGCTACCTCACAGGCCGATCTTATCCGATCCACCTACGCTGCGTGTGGTTTGAATGTCCTTTCCCCTCAGGATCGGTGCCAGTACTTTGAAGCCCATGGTACGGGCACGCCGGCTGGAGACCCCATTGAAGCTCGTGCAGTCCAGACTGCCTTCTTCCCGGATGACTCGACAGCCACTGGTAAACTGCTTGTGGGCTCTATCAAGACTGTTGTTGGTCATACTGAAGGCACAGCTGGGCTTGCTGGGTTACTGAAAGCATCTCTGTCCATGCAACACGGGATCATTCCACCAAACCTCCATTTCAGTCGTCTTTCTCCTGCAGTTGAACCGTTCTTTCAACACTTGGAAATACCCACCACACCGCAAAAATGGCCAGATCTTCCACCGGGTGTTCCGCGCCGTGCCAGTATCAATAGTTTCGGCTTTGGAGGTACCAATTGTCATATCATTGTTGAGAGCTGGGAAAAGGAGAATGTAAATGGCGAGGCATGCGGTCCTCTGCTTCTCTCCGCGAACTCACCTCAGTCTCTCATGGAAACAGCAACAAGGCTCCTGTCAGTCCTGAAAGATGGCCTTGGACAACACAACGGTGACCTCGGCCACCTGTTATGGACCCTGCAGAATAGACGGTCAGAACTGCCTTTCAAGCTGGCCTTCTCCGGCCGAACGCAAATCACCCTGATGCAACAAGTGGGTGCCTGGCTGCAGTCCACGAAGGGTTCCAAGTCTCTTGACCTTCCGCGGAGCAAATCTATTGTCGTCACTGGCCAGTCTCTCCCAATTTTAGGAGTTTTCACGGGACAGGGAGCACAGTGGGCAACCATGTCAACCGGTTTGCTTGAATCGAGCCACTTGTTTCGAGAAACTATACAGAAGTTGGAGCATGCTTTAGGCACTGTGCCAGAGAATCCTCCTTCTTGGTCGCTGGAAGTCGAGTTGAGGGCGGCATCAGACAAGAGTCGGTTGCAAGAGGCCTCGATCTCACAACCACTCTGCACAGCAGTACAGATTGGTCTTGTCAACCTCCTTCAAAGTGCAGGTATTACTTTTGAACGAGTTGCCGGTCATTCATCTGGAGAAATCGCTGCTGCCTACGCTGCGGGTTATCTGACCGCTACCGAAGCCATTCGCATCGCCTATTACCGCGGCCTGGCTTGTTCCCGGATCAACGAGAAGGCAAAGAAAGGTGGCATGTTGGCTGCCGACATGACTGTTGACGATGCCAAGATGTTTTGTGGTCGCCCGCAATTCGCTGGCAGACTTTGTGTTGCTGCCTGCAACTCAGCAACCAGTGTCACCCTGTCTGGTGACCTTGATGCTGTTGATGAGGCGCTGAACATGCTGTCGAATGAACAGGGGGTCTTTGCGAGAGGACTTCGCGTCGACACTGCGTATCATTCTCATCATATGAAGCAGTTTGTTCCTGATTACCGGAGATTCTTGGTCAGTTGCGATATCAAGCCGACAGCGAAAACGAGCAGCACAATCTGGTATTCGAGCGTTTATCCAGAGTCTCCCGTGGACGTCAGTTCCCTGTCCTCCCAATACTGGATCGACAATATGGTGAACCCGGTGCTGTTCTCCCAAGCCCTGGAGAGGGCCACCGAGGGAATGGCGTCTGACAGGATTATGGCTGTCGAAGTTGGACCACATCCTGCCCTGAAGCGACCGACTCAAGACACAATCACCAGCATGGGTGTCCAATTGACTCATAGCGGGACACTAAAGAGGGGTTCGGACGATCTGGAAGCAATACAGGAGACGCTGGGATCTATCTGGACACAATTCAGCTCAAGTTCTCCCCAAGGAATTCAAAGCGCCAGGTCTGTGGTTGACTTTGACGGGTTCACCAAGGCTTGTCTTGGACCAGAGAAGTGGTCCAAACAGAATTACCAGGTGTGCAAGAATTTGCCCCATTATTCTTGGGACCATGACAAGCCCCTTTGGAGAGAATCCAGAGCGTCGAAGAGTTTCCGCACCCGAAATACGCGTCCTCACCCTCTCTTGGGGGCCCGTCTCGAAGACAGTGACCCGAAAGAGAGACGCTGGCGTAACATACTGAAGCTTGACGAGCTTGAGTGGCTCAGTGGCCACAAGTTTCAAGGTCAGGTACTTCTCCCTGCTCAAGGCTATGTGTCCATGGCGTTGGATGCCGGAATCACGTTGGTTGGTGACAAAAATTCAATCGTACTGGTGGAGTTGGAGGACCTCAGCATCCACCGTGCTATCACTCTGGAAGATCACGATTCCACGGCTACTGAGATCTTCTCAACTTTGCGAGTCGATGGAGATATTCATGATACTGGCAATCAACAAGACCAAATCTTGGCCGAGTTCTCGTGCAGTAGCGCACTTGCCAATGCCCAAGCCGAGGTTGGCATTGACGATTCCCGCCGGAATTTCGCCTGCCGAGTTGTTCTCACGATTGATCGCTCAAGATCCGAGCATGGCCCAGAAAAGGCCGTATTACCTCGGAGAGAGCTTCAACTGACCGACCTGGATGCCGTCGACATAGATCTCTTTTACAAATCCTTGCGTTCGACCGGACTTCAATACTCTGGCGACTTCCTAGCCCAGGAGGTCCAGCGAACAAAAGGGTATTCCTGTGTCAAGCTTGGTCGACCTGTCGAGTGTGAGGATCAGATGCTTTTGCACCCTGCAATTCTGGATGTCGCTTCTCATGGTCTCCTGGCTGCTCTTTCGGCCCAGAACGGAATGTTGCCAAAGACCTACCTCCCGCGGTCCATTGATCTCGTCCGTGTTGATCTAGCTCGTTTATTGGAGAAAAAGTCCAGCAAGGATTATCTATCTGCGGACTGCTTCATCCGGAAGGTGTCCTCGAATGAAATCTCCTGCGACGTGGAGGTGTTCGGCTCCGAGGATAATTATCCGGAGATTCAGATGGAGGGTCTCTGCTGTGCACCATTCGGCTCGTTCAATGCCCAGGATGACCGGAACATATTCTCAGAGACCACATGGATGCGAGATATCATGGCGGGGATTGACAGTGATGCCGTCGAAGATGACATGGAGTTATACAAGGCTACAACAGACATAGTCAACCGCGCGGCGTACTTTTATCTTCGCCAACTCCGAGAGGGTGTGCCCTTAGAGTCTGTGTCTCAAGCACACCCGCATCTGATTGACTACTGGAATTGGGCAGTCAACCACGTCTTGGCTCGTGTCGAAGCTGGTTATCATCCACGAGTGTCGAAAGACTGGGCTGAAGACAACCCGCGGATGATGACAGAGTGGTCCGAGAAGTACCCAAGCCTAGTGGATCTGACCACGATTATCCGTCTTGGTGAGGCACTTCCCGACATACTTGCTGGTCGCGTGCACTCCCTACAGCTCCTTCTCCAAGAGAATCTCTTGACAGATTATTACCAGCGTAGTCTGGGCTTGAAGCAATCCAACAGACGAGTCGCCAAAGCAGCCGCCCAAATCGTCCACCGCTATCCCCACCTTCGCTTCCTCGAAATCGGTGCCGGGACAGGGAGCGCCACCAATGCCATCCTATCGAGCATCTCAGACAAGTTTTCGTCGTATACTTTCACCGACATCTCCTCCGGCTTCTTCGAACAAGCCCACGAGCGTTTTGTTCAAGGTCATCCTTCAAGAAACATGATTTTCCGCACTCTGGATATTGGCCGCGATCCAGTCAAGGAGCAAGGCTTCGAGGAGGGTGCTTACGACGTCATCGTTGCTTCCAACGTTTTGCACGCTACACCGAAGCTGACCGAAACACTCAAGAACTGCCGCACGCTTCTCCGTCCCGGGGGCTATCTGCTCCTGCTGGAGAACACCGCAGCCGGTGACGCGTTACACACCGAGTTCATTTTTGGCACCCTCTCAGGCTGGTGGCTTGGCGCTGATGATGCACGGCCTTTTTCGCCCTTGATCAGTGAGGCGAGATGGCATGATGTCCTGCTGCAGAGTGGGTTCTCTGGTGTTGATGTTGTTGCCAGGGATTTGGAAGATGATCCCAAGTATTACACCTATTCGGTGATGGTCAGTCAAGCGGTTGATGAAAGGGTGTTGTTTTTGAGGGAGCCGCTTTGGTCAGACGTTGGTGGGGTAACGCTCAGGGGTTCCCTGAAAGAGGTCCTCATCCTTGGCAACAGGGCCGACTTGGCCGTGACAAAAGTTGCGAACCATCTTCGGAGAGCGCTTTTGACTGCGGGAGCTGCGAAGACTGTTGCTGTATGCTCAGAGGGGTTGGAAAGCTTCAGCGACGGGTTTCCAAAGGATACAGCGGTCATTTGCCTAACGGAGCTGGTGGAACCTGTGTTTGCGAAGAGCGAAATCAGCAACGAGATCTTCTTAGGCCTGCAGAATGTTCTCTGCAAGGCGACGCATGTCTTGTGGGTGACGAGTGGTGCGTATGATGGGCGGCAACCTCATGCACAGATGGTGCTGGGGATTGCGAGGTCGGTGATGTTGGAGTTTCCGGATCGGCCGTTGCAGTTTGTTGATTCGGGGTGGGAAGCTGGGAGCAACTCGGTAGCGTTTGCACAGTGGGTTGCTTCGGCTTTTATGCGAATGGTGTTTCTTGGGGGCAGGGAGGGTCAACAAAAGGATGTACTGTGGAGTAAGGAGACGGAGTTTCGGGTTGGTCAAGATGGGATGGAAATGCTGCCGAGGATCAAGCTGAGTCAAGAGAGGAATGATCGGCTCAACTCGGAAAGGAGGGCCATTTGGATTGAAACGAACCAGTCCTCGCCGACTGTGCCATTGTCACTGGTGCCCGCACTGGATGGCAGCGGATCATTTGCGCTGCATCAACGACCTGAGCTTTTGTCTGGCCAGATTCCAGAGGACAAGATGTTGCTTACTGTGGAGTACTCTACACTCTGCGCCTTTCGAACTCAGGAGTCGCCGGAGCCAGTCTACATTTGTCTTGGTCGTGGAAAAAGCTGTGGACAATGGTTTTTTGCGTTGTCACGGTTCAATAATTCTGTCATCAAAGTGGACAACTCGCACATGGCTGTCCCGACAATTCTCGACGATGATATGGCATGTCACGCAGCAGGCCTGCTAACAGATGTAGTGAGGCAGCTTCTTATCAAGGCTATACTCTCTCACTCGACTGCGGGACACTGCGTCTGGGTTCACGAGGCAACTGAGGATTTTGTTTCACAAATCTGGGAAGAGGCAAGAAGGCAACAGGTTGATTTGTTTTGCAGCACTACAGATCCAGAATTGGAGGATGCATATGGATACACCTTCATCCATTCCCAGTCCACAAAGCGAAGGCTGCAACGTGTGACGCCGATGAACGGTGTTTCTGTTTATGTCAACTTTGGAGATCAAAACAGTGCAATCTCAAAACAGATCCGGAGTGCGATCGACAAGTCTGCCAGGATATTTAAGGTACCTGCACGTCAAGAAAATGGCTGGGTTGTGGATCTTGCCTTGTCTATGGGGTCGTTCGGTGATGCTATTGCAAAGCTCAAGTTGAGGAGAAGTACAGAGGACAATGAGTCAACGAGACTCGGATTGCGGCTGGTACCTGCCGAGCTATTGGCAGCTGGTTCCCACACCGCCAACCCAACCACCATTGTCGACTGGACCAATATCCATTCCTCCAGTCAAACAGCTGTTCAATCGCTAGTCCGCCCTCTCCAAGGCTCATACCTGCTCTCTTCCGATAAAACCTACTTCCTGGCTGGTCTCACAGGATCGGTTGGTCTTTCACTCTGCAACTGGATGGCTGATCATGGGGCACGGTACTTCATCTTAGCCAGCCGCAACCCATCAGTTGAATCCACCGAAGTTGAAAAGCTGGCTCACAAGGGCGCCAAATTGCAGGTATTAGCACTGGATCTGTCAAACCGCAACAGCGTCCTGAACGCCGTTGCGGGAGTATTCGACATGGAGCCTGAAATGCCACCGGTTGGAGGCGTGGTCAATGGTGCCATGATTCTTCGCGACCGAGCGTTCGAAAACCTGACGCTGGAAGATCTGAACGCGGTTCTCCGGCCCAAGGTGCAGGGCTCAATCAACCTCGAAGCTGCCTTTGGCTCCTCAGACAACTTGGACTTCTTCGTTTTTCTGTCATCGGCATCTAGTGTGGTTGGTGTTCCCGGGTTGGCCAACTACAACGCAGCAAACCTGTTTATGACAGGCCTCGCGCAGCAAAGAAGAAAACGCGGTGTTCCGGCCAGTGTCATTGACATTGGTGTCTTGTCTGACGTGGGGTATTTGACAAAGTCATCCAACGCCTTTGAGGCCGTTGAGCTGGCCAGCAAACACAACACCCAGCCTTTGTCTGAGGCTGACTTGCACGTCATGTTTGCCGAGGCAATCTTTGCGGGCGGCAGGAACTTTGATAAGGAGGCTGATCTCCTTACTGGCCTTGGGCTTTGGGATTTGTCGGATCCAGATCAGTCGCGCCGGCCAAGCTGGTTCAACCTTCCTCGCATGTCGCACTTTCTTGTGGAAGGCAGTGTCGCTTCACAAAAGGGGCAAGCAGGGACTGACGCGGATTTATCAGTTGAGCAGGTCAGCTTGATGGAAAGTATTACGTCTGCCCCTTCTGGCACTGCGTTGGCTGTGCTGGAATCAGCGATGGGAAGAAAGTTGCAACACACGCTTCAGATTCCACTTGAGCAAAAGATCGATCCACTCGCACCGCTCTTGTCACTTGGACTGGACTCATTGGTGGCTATTCAGCTTCGCACATGGATCTCCAAAGAACTTGGTGTCAATCTGCCTGCACTCAAGATTCTGGACAGCCCGTCCGTTCGAGAGCTGGGTGCCGAGATATTACGGCACATGAACATTGGCTCATCCCCGGTTGAGCCAACATTTGCTCCTTCAACTGAAGTAAGCAACACTGGAACAGCCACACCAGCTGAGAGTACGAACCATGGCGATGAAAATGTCTCTGAGCATGATATTTTTCGTGTTGGCTCTACATCTCATGGTCAAGATCGCCTGCTCTTCCTTGACAGCTTCCTACAAGACAAGTCCACCCATAACTGTGTCATTGCAGGCAAGTTCACTGGTAATTTGGACCTCGCGAGGCTGGAGAGAACTATCAAGGCAGTTACTGCAAGACATGAAGCTCTTCGAAGCTCGTTCTTCTTTGACTCAGCAAGCGGGCGGCAGGCCGTTCATGGTGCAGGCAGACTTTCCGTGGAAGTCTCGGAAGGAAGCCAACACGACTTTAATACACAGCTCACAGCCGTCAGGAACCATCAGTTTGATGTTGGGCACGGCGAGGTTATGCGTACCATTGTGGTCCGACACACGATGATGGAAGCTTGGATCATTGTCGCCTACCATCACCTCATTATGGACGGCGCAAGCCTTGTTCAGTTCTTGTATGAGCTCCAACTAGGGTATTCGGACCCACAAGCCCTGACACTCCTGCCATCGCCAGTCCAGGCGATTGATCTTTCTGAACGCCAACTTCAACTATGTGCCGACCCTGACAAGTTTGAGCGCGACTTGAAATATTGGCAAGAGATCTACCAGATCACACCTTCAGTGCTCCCTCTCTTCCCCTTCGCCAAGTCAAGACACCGCAAGCAGCTTGGCGGCCCTCAAGACCCGCCCTTTGGATCTCACACGTTCGAGGTGAAATTCGACTCCAAATTCGCCAAAGCTCTCAAGGCAAAGTGCACCCAAGCACGAGTTACCAAGTTCCACTTTTGTCTTGCAGCATTGGCAGCTTTTCTGTCCAGATGGCTTGACGTGTCAGACTTGGTTATTGGAGTGATGGATTCTAATCGTCCAGAGGGTGATGAGTTCCAGCATACGATTGGGTACTTTCTCAACTCGCTCGCCCTGCGTTTCTCGCTTTCTCCAAATGGCTCGTTCGATGATTTGCTGTCGTCGACCAAGGAGGCGATGCTTTCTGCTCTAGAGCACTCTACTCTTCCGTTTGACGCTCTTGTCACGAAGTTAAACATTCCGAGAAGTGGTGACCATCACCCGCTGTTCCAGGTAGCGATCAACTACCGTCTTGGTCATGGGTCGTCAAAGTCCAACTGGGGAGGGGGCTGTGAGGTTGAGTGGACTGACATGGTTGTGGCGAGGAATCCGTTCGACTTGCACCTGGACGTGACAGATATTGGGGATGGAGGGGTGTGGATTGGGTTTGGGGTACAGAAGTACTTGTACTCGGAGTTTGATGCTGAGGTGCTGGGGCGGTCGTTTGTGACGTTGTTGGAGGGGTTGGTTTATCGAATGGATGGCGCAGTAAGCCCTGCGTTGCAGGAGCTTCGCCTTGCTGACGAGGAGTGTGCCAGGCGGGGTGTTATGGTTGGGACTGGACCTGATATGGCGATCAACGAGGATGTTACCGTCATTCATCGAGTATTCCGGATGGCGGCGAAATACCCTGAGAGTATCGCCATCAAGGATAAAACGGCATCTATCACATATCAGCAGTTAATGGTGAGGGTCGGTGTGATCAGAACTGCGCTGGCGCAGCATGTTGTCGGGAAAGGAAGGAGTGTCGCAGTTTACGCCACCGGTCTGGGGGACATCTTGTGCGCAATGCTGGCAATCATGGCGGCGGGTTGCGTTTATGTGCCCCTTGAACGGCGTAACTCTCTCGAGCGGCTGGCGCTGATGCTTGAGGATTGCGAGCCTCATATTTTGCTGTGCAAGGGGGAAGAGGACCTGGCTACTCTTCAGGGCTTTATTGGGTCAAGCGTTCCAATCGTTGATATCGACTCAGTCAAAGCCAACAATCACAACCACGACCAGGATGAACTCCCTCTCAACATTGCAAGTGACAGCCCGGCCTGTATCATCTTCACCAGCGGCTCCACCGGCCGTCCGAAAGGCGTGATCATGTCACACACAAATATTCTCAACCAAGTCCTTGCTGTAAAGTCATTGCATGACATCAAAAGGGAGACGGTTCTGCAGCAAAGCTCACTTGGGTTCGACTGCTCCCTGGAGCAGATCTTTGGTGGACTGGCACATGGAGGAACGGTAGTCATGGTACCAGACAGTGTCCGAGGAGACCCAGCTTCTATTGCGAAGATCATGGCCCACGAAGGTGTCACCTACACCGTTGGCGTTCCGTCCGAATATGCTGCCCTGATCCGCTTTGGCGGGGAGGGTTTGAGAAAGTGCACGACCTGGAAGTTGGCCGTGAGTGGTGGGGAAAAGCTGACGCGGAATCACCTGGACGCGTTTGCCTTTTTGGAACTGACAGATCTGAGATTGGTAAATGCATATGGACCGGCAGAGGGGACCGTTTCGTGCACCAGGACGTTTGTCGACTATCGCCGCAAGGATCGGGATGAAGACCCCGATGTTGGAACTGCTATGCCGAACTATACCGTCGTCATCGTCAATGACAAGCTGGAGCCAGTTCCAGAGGGATTCCCAGGCGAGATATACATTGGAGGAGCTGGTGTTGCAGCAGGCGGATATGTCACCAGGCCGGATGAACCAGTGGCTAGATTCATCATCGACCCTCCGTTTGCCTTGGAATTTAGCATGAGGGACACAAGATTCTACCGCACGGGAGACCTGGGTCGGTTCTTGCCCGATGGATCACTTCAATGCCTTGGTCGTATTGAGGGCGATGCGCAAGTCCAGATCAGGGGTGTCAGGGTTGAACTGGACGAGGTGGCAGCTGTGATTGTCAAGACGGCTGGGGCAGAGAATGTGAGCCAAGCTGCTGTGTCCTTGCGAGAAGGGGACCTGTTGGTTGCCTTTGTTGTTCTCAACAAACACGACAAGGACTTTGACCTGCAGGACATGATCGCTCGACTTCCTCTGCCGCCGTACATGTGCCCCTCTTTTGCGGTGCCGATTGAGAAGCTGCCTTTGACGCCGAACGGGAAGCTGGATCGTCGCGCCTTGGACACGCTGCCACTTCCAGAAATCGGTGACGACGGCGAAACCGGTGTGGCGGAGTCTCTAACCGAGACAGAGTCGCGAATTCGAGAGATCTGGTTGGAGGTGCTGCCAACGGCTCATGCGCCAGTCACGGGGAAGGAAGCCGACTTCTTTAGGGTGGGGGGCAACTCGCTGCTTCTCATCCAACTGCAGGCATCGCTGAAGAGGAAGTTTGGTCTGGAGAATACCACCCCGTTGCCGAGCCTCTTCAGGGCAAGTTCACTTGGGGCCATGGCATCGCTTGTCCAGACGGCTACTACCGGTCTGAAGGACCCAGTGCGAGATGTGGAGACTGTTGTTGATTGGGACAAGGAGATATCACTTCTTATGCAAGGCTTCTTGGAGGAGGACCTGCCCTTGGAGACAGCTGCTGCGGAAGAGCGCGTTACTGAAGGGCATGGTCTGGAAGTCATCCTCACAGGTGCAACGGGGTTCCTTGGGCAACACCTGCTCGAACACCTCATCTCTTCCGATCAGGTCAAGACTGTGCACTGCGTCGCGGTCCGGTCCGGTACCGACAGCTCTTCGGGCCGGATCCATCGTCACCCCAAAGTCAGAGAATATCCCGGCGACCTCACCTCGCCCTTGCTAGGCCTTTCCATACACCTGTTCCAGACATTGGCATCAAGAGTAGACGTCATGATACACAATGGCGCAGACACTAGCTTCCTCAAGACGTACGACTCACTCAAGCCGGCCAATGTTCTGTCCACAAGAACGCTCGCACGATTCGCGGTGCTTGCCGGTCAACTCCAGGGAGGGAAGAAGGTGCCAGTGCACTTCATCTCCACTGCCTCTGTTGCTACCTTTGCCCAGAAGCAACACGGCGGAAACTCTATTTCCCCTGGCTCACTTGCGCGTTTCCCGCCATGCGAGTCCGACGCAGCAGTCAAAGAAGGTTACGCGGCATCAAAGTGGATTGGAGAGGTCATGCTTGAACGCTTGGCTGAAAAGGGAGTCGCAGTCGTGATACACAGGCCAGTGTCACTATACACGGCAGAGGATGGAAAGGGGGAGGCTGTGAAGGTCGCACCAGATGTTGTGGGAACCCTATTGCGGTTCAGCTCCAAGATGGGTGCTGTACCCCACATACCCGGGCTGGAGGTGGAAGGGAACGTGGATATGGCTGAGGTGGGGAGGGTAGCTAGTGATGTTGTTGCTGCGGCTTTGGCGGTGGATCAAGCTGGGAAGAGCAAGGTGTCGTATGTTCATCATGTGGGAGGGGATGACGAGGAGAAGATCGAGGGCACGGCCGAGGGGTTGGCGGGGTACTTGGCCCGGCGGACAGGAAGGAAGATTGAGGTTTGGACGATGGACAGGTGGCTTCAGGAGGCGAGGGTTAGGGGGTTGGGGGATGTGATTGCGGGTTATTTTGAAGAGGGTTGGGGAGAGGGGAGGAGGACGCTGGTGTTGCCTTGTTTGGTGACTGAGTAGACTGCGAGGAAGACCGACGGGATAGCTGTAGTTTTGGATAGACTGAAGCGATCGATGATACAAATTGACTTTCTTTCGTTGGATACCAACAACATCGGAGTCCCATTGGTGAATGCCTATAGTCGGGATAGTAGCGATGATGTAGGCAGTCATGTAACCTTAAACCGCGTGAGACTGCGGCCTAGGAGAGTTACCTGAAATAGCGGAATAGGCTTTCTAGGGAAGGCTACCTGTGGCCGGCTAACAGCAAAGCAGCGGGCGGGCTCTTACCAAAGCAGAGCTTTGTTATCTCCGACCCACACCGCCACGCATGGTGGAAGTTGCTCTACTGTGACTTGAATGAGGATGGCCAGTGCCTGCCCATATTATATACCACAGCCACTCCTGTGAACTATCTGCCACAACTGGCATCAACAACACAACCAGAACGAACCAGCGCAACAGTCGCAGCCAACACCAAGTCCGTCATCATGCTCACCAAGGTCCTTTGCGCCATCGCCGTGTCGACGTATTGCACGATGGGCTAGCCTTGATTTTGGGAGAGCTGGGTGGGAATAATGGCCTTCAGGGGGAGGAATGACAGATCACATTGATTTATTTCCCATGATAAAGAAAGATTTCTGCCTCTATGGTCCCTTTGTTGTTGTTGCGGGATGGCGCAAGCAGCCCTTCGCTCCTTGAAAAGGGGTTTGCTACAGATCGGCACCAAGTGTAATACTTGGCCGCCTCCTGATTGGATTGAGGGCAATGTCGACCATTTCTTGGCTTTGGTTAGTCGATTCTCGACTTGTGATGGGATTTTTGGCTTTAATGTTATGGACATTGGTGGTCGGTGGCCGGTGGCATGGTCGCAGAGGCATGGCGCGGCCCTTCCCTGAACCTGATCTATGGGGTTGGGTCAGCTCCTCAAATCCTTCCAGAGCCCGCATCCAGACCTATTAGCCTTCCCCCGCCATTTCCCCATTCCCTCCTTTATCACAGACCGCATGGTTACTCACGATGCCCAGAGATCACTCGCGAAAGGTACGGATCATCATCAGAGATATGTTACACCGCGTTCATGCTGACTTTTGAAATAGAATCCCATCTCGCCGCTGTCGCCACACGACCCTTCAGGACTTGAAGTCTACAATGGCCACCACACAGCTCCGATGCCCATTTACCCGCCCTCGGCGTCCTCCTATACCGATACGCATACCCTATCAGTATGATACGAAAGCACCTAGTGCAGCCCAACAACAGATCTCCGACCCACCAGAGAAGAAGCTCTGCGGTATCCGACTCGGCGTTCTTCTCATCGTCGTCTCCGGTTTGTTACTTCTTGTAATAGCAGGTCTCGGTCTTTGTAGCAGGGATTTACGGCAGAAAAACTGCCTCTCTCGAGCAGACGGTTCCCACACCCATCGTGGACAACCGTTGTACCTATTCTCCCCGAGTCGCCCAACAACAATAGCTCCACCACCCCACCAACCAAAACATCACCTAGCGAACCCCCCTCACCAACCCAAAGTCCCGGCCTTTAAACTCTCCCCAACCTGCAGCAGCCCACGCTGCACGCACAAGAACCTTTCTAAACTCGTCATTCGGAAGCCGAGTACTGGCACGCAAGTAGATGGCACACCTGTTTGGCATACTGATTGTATCTGCGGTACGAATAACTCCTGTTTTGAGAAAGTCCCCAACTTTGGCCAGGTATTCCGTCATTATGATCTCAAGGGAGCAAGTTACCGGATCTGATAGAGGCAAAGCATTGTTGTTAGGCGTCAAGCTGAGAGGGAGGCCACCTCAAAGTCGCAGCAAGCCGATTTCTGTATATATGTAAAACCGCTTCCTCCCCCTCCTGAGACTGTTCAATCATCTAACAATCTTTCCACCGTCGCATCGTACATCCATCAGGCATCAAAGACTACTTACCACCGACCCTGTATAGCCGATCAACTCTTCCAATCCCACCATCCAACCATGAAGGTAGAGAGACCACACGAACCCCTCTTCAACAGCCGTCTACCAATAAATCCACCATCTAGATCCTCTTCACTATCCAAATTTTCTTTCTGGGGCTCAACATCACTTTTGCTATAGCAGTGCCCATCGGAGCAGCCGACACCTCGCCCAACCCAACCCATTACAGGCGTCAGGGCTACTGGGCACTCGAGTGTCACACCGCGGAGAATTCGAACAGATGCAACGCAACTACCAGTTGCCAGGGATCTACGCCCTTGACCAGGACTCCCGAGTGTTACTACTTGTGTGATTGCCAGTGGGTGTATGGATGCGGTAACTTTGGCTGCAAAACGGCAGCGGGAGACAAGCCCGACGAAGCTGAGGTGGATGCCACGACAGAGGCTGTAGCTGAATAATTGCGTTATTGTGCTGTCCTTACGAGGTGGTGTTTCTGCAGATGTAGTGTTGGAGTTGACAGCTTGGAATTGTGAGGATAAGCAAATTGTGTACTGCATGCCTAAGTATCAGTCGCCGAATACCAAGAACCTCGAGACTCTGTAGGTGACCCAAGTTCAAGAGATCTTGACTTGCACTATACTTCTTAATAAGTCAATATTATCGTGATTCGACAGGGGGAAGGGATGGATGTTCCCAATTGCTGCGACTCCTCAGCATTCACCACCCCACCCCATTTATTCCAGGTACACGCAAATATTAATTCGATGAAAGACCTGACATTGCCACCTCGAGGCAATCTTGGAACTCCATAACTGGGGAGCCGGCCTCACAGGCCGTGTTGACAGTGCATGTGACCCTTGCACATCATCCATCATTCAACACACACCAAGCACCAACACAAGCGCAAAATATTCAAAAACAAAATCTTTCATCCACTATCATCTATCCTAGATGACCATAAAAAAAGCCATATCTACAAAAGCCAAAAGGGTATTCTCTCCCAGACGACCATAGCCGTCTATGTCTATAACTCTTCAAAAAATAAGAAAACATCATGCTTAGAAGCCTGGTATCATCCACCATATCATCCACCATTCATTTTCTCTCAATCGTCATCATCATAAGCCCCCCTAATTATCAGCCTTCCTACTCGCGTTAACTCCATCCCCAAAACCACTTTCCACACCTCCCTCATCAACAACCGACGGACCCGGCCCTCTGTCAGGCAACCCCTCATCACTGCTATTCGTCGTATTCCCGCTCTGCCCACTGAAATTCTTCTCCACATCCCTCCTCTCATCACCAATAGTTCCAACCTCAGTCGAGCTATCGCTCTCGCCGTGCCCAACAAGACCATACTTTCTCGCGTACCCTTCAATCTCTTCTGGCTGCAAATGCGGCAGCTCCTTCGCAGCCCGTACATAGCTCATCTTCTCTGCGTGGCCCTTGGCAAAGATGATGTCGATCTCTTCGAGAGATCTCTTTGCTGTCTCAGGGTAGAAGAAGTAAATGACCGGGATGAAGCAAGCGTTTGTTGCTGCAAAGAAGAGGTAGGTTCCCCAGCCAATGTTGGAGACCATGATAGGCGTAACCATGACAATGACAAAGTTGAACAGCCAGTTGACACAGGTGGAGACAGCGTTGGCTTTGGCTCTGGTCTTGATGGGGTTGACTTCGGCAGGGTAGAGCCAGGGCAAGGGGAGCCAGGTGGCGCCGAAGAAGGCAATGTAGGTAAACAAGCCCACAGCAGCGCCGCGAGCAGTCATTTCCTTGCCGTCAATAAGGCAGGCGAACGTGATGACCATGGAAAGGGACTGTCCCAAACTGCCGATGAGGAACATTTTTCTCCGGCCGACGCGTTCGACAATGAACCAGGAAGTGGTGGCGAAGATGGAATAAACGATCATGTTGACACCGCCCAAGAGGAGTGACATGTTGTGATCGGTGCCGATGGACTCCTCGAACAAGATGGGGAAATAGTAAATGACTGCGTTACAGCCGCCGACCTGCTGGAAGAACTGGGCCGAGGAACCGAGTAGCATGCGGCGGAAGTGCTGCGTTTTACCGTGCGTGAAGAGAGCCTTGACGGGAGTGCTCTTCTGGCCATAACCACCAGAGGCACGGAGAGAATCGACAATGAGGTTGCGCTCGAGCACAGCCTCGGGGCTTCCCTCTTCGTAACCACGGATGGCGGCGATGACTCGGTCAGCTTCGGCCTCGCGCTGGTGGCTCAGAAGCCATCTCGGCGACTCGGGAAGGAACATCATGGGGAAGATGATGAGCACGGCGAAGATGACCTGGAAGGCAATAGGGAAACGCCAGACAAGGTCATCGGGCCCGTAGGAAGCACCGTAGTCGAGCCAGTAGGCGATCAGTGTACCGAAAGCGATGACACCACCTTCGATACAGATCAAAAGTCCTCGATTCGACGTCTTACTGCATTCAGCTGTGGTCATTGTCAGTTGCCTATTTCCTGTGTGATGACAATGTTGTGTCACTCACCCTGGTAAGTGGGAATTGTCGAGGTGTTCATGCCGTTTCCAACGCCCATGACAACGCGACCAACGATGAGCTGAGCCAGCGGGTTCTTATCCTTGACCGTCGCAACCTGAATGATAACGCCAATCAACATGATGCTGGCGCCCGCAATGATGCCTCGTCGTCTGCCGAGCAGATCACCAGCCCAAAGCATGAACATGGCACCCGCCAGACATCCGATCTCGTAGATGGCCGTCACAAATCCTTGCATTGTCGAGTTGTCTTTTGTTTCTGGAAACATTTTGTTGAAAGCTGGGGCCGTGATGATACCACTCATCACACCTTGGTCGTAACCGAAGAGGAGGAACCCCGTCGTCGCAACAGCTGATACCATCATGGATAATGGCCTCCCAGAGAGGCCCATGAACTTTGGTGGCGCCATGGTCGTAACGATTCGGCCGTTGCCAGTGAAGAAGGAATGACTGATAAACTTGCTGGACGGTCAGACCCGGGACAGGCGCCCATCTTATATACCATACCACCGCATGCTGGAAGGGTTGCCCGGCTCCGACCTGAAAGGTAACGGTTTCCGGGAACGGTCCCTTCTCCCGGTTGACTACGCAACCAGTGAGCGGCGAGAAGGGTGGGACTGTGTAGGATAGCGTGTTGGTCGAGTGAACCGTTGCCAGCCGCTGTCGAGCACCGTGGAGCGTGTTGCAGGATGCTGTCACTCGGTAACCCTCCACGTGCGGTCCTGTCGAGCCTGTGAATCGCACTGGCGGGCTAAGGGCATCCCAGCGGGGTGGGGGACGATCTTGTTCCGCCCATATTCCCAGATCTGGTGGGTTTTGTGTGGGTAGTTGTGGGTGTAAGAGGTTGGATTGTGATCATCGTTTCTGCATGGTGCAACCTCGGATGAAAAGTTTGAAGGGATATTCCCATGGCTATCCCAACGCGGATATGGTCAGAAAAAACACTCTTGATATGAAACCTGCAGTTAGGAGTATCGGTGACTTCGGCCAAGGTCCGGTTCGCAAGTGAAGGGTTTTAGGGGTCGCATTGGTGCGGGGTGCGATGAGGTCATAGTTCAGATGAAGATTTCTTGGTGTTCGGGCCGGGAGCTTGGGGAAGCTTGAGCGGCAGTTGTTCACTTCTGGGCAATGGGAAATCCGCCAAACAGAGTTCACGGTAGACCGGACGAAACTCCGGTCAGTTCTAGAGAGTTGATAGGCCATCCAGTGTTTCATAGAAGTCTGGTTTCCGTCCATCAAACTTTCTGTGTCGCTTGGATATTTTTGCGGGAATCAACCTGTCAAACTTCACAGGGTCCCTGAACCCGCATCCCCAGAAATCCAGTAGTGCAGTTTTCTCCAGACAAACAGCTCAAACCTTTACCGAGATGGATTTTTTTCGGAGGGTGAATTGGCTGGGGGATCTGCATAAAGTCCCAGTTTCCGAGACGTGATACCACGCCGTCTTGCCTTTGGGGTGGACTTGCATGTGGATAATGATAACGTCACTTGGCCCGCTTTGCACCAAAATACTGTTCGTGTCACCTTCCTCAAAGCCCTTTGCCCCATGTTTCTCGGTTGGATCTCGGGCAAACCGAACTGCGGTGAATCAATCAGCCATTTTACTACTGTCTCACTTCATGTGACTGAATTGCCTCAGGCCATATAATGTGGGTTTGCCAATGTTGAGGTGGAGCGATGCGAATGGTTATCGATACATGGCTGTCTTTGACTTGGGAAACAGCGATAATTCTGCGACTATGATCACGATGGCCAACTAAGTGCCTCTCTCGTCAGCCAAGAAGAGTGGCCATGGACCAAGATCTAGCAGAACGACAGCCAGGGTAGCATCCCTTTGCGGTTTGTTGATGAGGTTTCAATGAGGCAAACGCCATCCAGTGAGGCAGATGCATTTTCTGACACAACAAGGACCAACGGAAATGAACGGGTATAGAAATGCAGATAGCAGCAATCAGATCATTATGTCTGCATGTGCCAACGGCTGATACCACACTCACCGCATCCTCGCGCAGTTGAGTTGTATTCTATCATCCAACCACCGTGTTCCAAATCATTGGCCTACTTTGTTGTTGTTGGCCTGAGTCGTGCGAGTCTATGCTCCACACAGCCTTCCTGTGTAAGACCCACGAGCATTTCATCCTATGGACCGTGAACATCGGCCGCCCTGACCAGATGATGGGTCAACAAAATCTCGGTAGGTTCCGTCCATCTAATCCTTGTTACATTGGCACCTCATATTCCCTCTTCCCCTCCGTACAGAACAACACTACCACCGCCTCCGCACCCAATCCCAACTTCTCCCTCGCCGAAACATCCGCGCAGACTCTCCTCAACCCGGCCAACGTAGCCGCACCGCAAGGCCCAGCTTCAACCCCCTCATTCTCAAGATCCACCACAGCCCGATGAGCCTCTTTATCAGTCACAGCTACACCCGCCTCCACACCTTTCCCCAAAACCTCCCAAGCGCTCCCTGACAGTGTCCCACAGTTCATCCCACACATAATCGTCTCATCCCCCGTCTCAACCGTACTATCCTCTCCCCTTTCAAGTGAAGCCAACAAACAAGCCGCAGAATCCGGCTCGACAACCACAACTTTCACATCATCCTCCCTTTTGGCGTCCCTAAAAAACTGCGTGACAGCACTCGCGATAGATCCACAACCGCAAGGAACAAAAGCATGTGTCGCACCCCGTTGACCATCAGTTTGTTCCCGAATCTGAGTCTCGTACTCCGTAAGCATGGTGCTGTATCCCTCCACAACCCACTATTCCACTGTCAGCATAACAGCTCAAATGTCATTGTCATCAGACTTGCGAACTCACCCCAGGAACTTTCTCCCCTCCCTCAAAACCCATATCCATAACCAACAACCTCTCTTTTTCCCTCCCCTCTTCCATCCCATACTCCCTCGCCTCGTTCGCAGCATCAACATACCCCCCTTTCACCACCCTAAACTCGGTCCCTAGCCCCTCGTTGCGTATCAGTTCTCTTGTGGTAGGATGCATATGATCACTCCCGAAAACCACGGTCTTCAAGCCGAGATACCCCGCCATCTTGGCCACCGCTCGTCCCCAGTTGCCTGCTGTGGCGGTGATTACCTTTAACTCTTCCAAACCCTTGTCGTGGATCACTTTCTTAACGTCATCCAGAGAGGGGAGTGCCTGGTTGGGAACCAGCCCAACGGCAAGGAAGTCAAGTACGGCGCGGTAAACAGCCCATGAGGCACCTAGTATTTTGAACGAAGGGAGCCCGAGCCGGGAGGCTTCGCTTTTGAGGTAGACGGCTTTGATCCCTAGATCTTGGGCGATGGAGGGAAGGGGCTGGAGGGGTGTGGGGCTGTAGGAGGGGAGGAGGGAGTGAAAGGTTTGGATCGTTTGGGAGGTGGTGCTGCCCAGGTCTGTGGGGGGTGAAGAGCGCCATGAGGTGGCGGAGGGGTTGAACTGGACGGTTGGGGGCATGATGACACTGGCAGCACGGCTGAGTTGGGATCTTCTTGCCGGAAGCTTGATGAGAAGGGTGGCGGACATGGTCCATCCCGAGTCCCCCGCTTGCACTCACTGCGGGGTTGTTGAGCTGTGGGAGAGGAACCCCCTGGAAGCACGGGCCGTGGTTGTGTGGGATATCATATTAGTAAGTCGGCTGTTTGAACTGGAAAACGCTTTTGGTTCAAAGGCCAGTAGGTCTACCAAACTGTCGAGTTCGATGTTCAACGATTTGCCCTAATACCTTCTGGTGTTCTCAGAGCGCTTTTGAGGGACAAAGTGTAATGTCATCTCTTTCCGAAACATATCCAAGTATTTGAGATCGAAAACTACCCGCTACTCACGCATCCACTTCGCTCCATGGCCCGAGGTTGAACGCAAACTTGACCTCCTTTTCCCTGTCCACCTTGACCAACAAATCTTCCCTCACCCCCGGACCGCAGGCGGCCGTGCCTACCCCGGCGACCTTGTGATCTAGCCTAAGAAGCGTGGCATTCTCCTCCACCAAGTCGCACGGATGCTTTGCTTCCTGGATCGTCTTTGTCGAGTACCGCGACACAGCAAAATTACATGGCGCTTCCAGACCGCTGTCTCTGTTGCCGTATCCATATATACCGGGCTCCGCAAACAGCCCCGATCCGCCGCTGTAAGGGTTCACAATGGTAACCCACCGCGTGCCCATCCTGTTGCCGTTCTCTTGTGGGACGTCATAGGGTGTGTGTAGCTCTGAAACAGACTCTGCCGTCCAGATTCCCACCCGCTGGGCCGATCTTTTGTCGGGATATGACTCACCCGGCCCGAGGCCGTGCCATTTGACCTTGTCCAGTTGCCTGGGGAGACACAGGTCGAGCCCGATGCGGGGCACGTGCTCAGGAGCGTAACCTGTGGCTTTCAGAGTAACGGCGATGCTGAGATTTCCCGACATTTCTATGGTGTAGGTAATTGTTGCATGGTAGCCCCAGTCGAGAACCGGAGGAGCCAGGAACACTGTAGACGTAACTATAACCTTCCTGAAGATCTTCTTGCCGTTCTCTCCTATGCAGTAATTATCTCCCCCAGCCACACTGACCGACCGGAGCTGACTGGTCATGGTGTCGACACCGAAACGCTTCCAGTATGGCACAGATAAGGCTTGATCATTGTCGGTAGGCGGACGCCAAAACGACGGCATAATGGCCGCGCCAGTTGTTGGATCAGGCTGCAGAAGCTTCTGACCTGCATGTGTCCAACTTGTAATGTACCCGGAAGTTTTGTCAAACACACAGGTGAAGCCGTAGCCGGTGATAACAGCCTCGGTCTGAGTGGTTTCAAAAGAAAGCCAGCCTCCGTCTTCGGCGTGAGGGCCCATAGAGTGCCCGTTAAAGAGGTGATGCTGAAACCATGCAACCTCGTGGCCGAGGGCTGCCCACGTAGTAGGTATCCTCAAAGCAAACGATATCGTGAGGTATACGTGGGGCTGGTGGCTATCCTTCCTCTTGCGCCAGACATGTACATCCTCAGGGATCGCGACTCGCACCGTTTCACCGGCTGGTATATGCGGGAGGTTCAAAATCCCGGAGGCCACGACACTCTCTCTAGACACCAGTTAGTCAAACTTGGGTAGGTGACAGCTTTGTACGAATGGTGCTTATCATACCTGATTTCTAACCTTTCGGCCTTGTAGGTGGCTGACAAATGGTTGAGATCGGAAAAGTCATATAGATTCGAAATGACCAGCTCATCTCCTTCAACAGTAACAGCAACAGGTTGGAACACTTTTTTGAGCTCCACCAGGCCCGGCGTTGGCTGATGAGCGCTGTTGACCAGACCGTCCATCACGAAAGTGCCGTCATTGGGTGTATCTCCAAAGTCACCGCCGTAACCGTAGTACTGCTTGCCATCGCTGTCCCGCTTGAAAAGCCCGTGATTAGCCCACTCCCAGATAAAACCGCCTTGCAGGCGAGGGTGAGTTCGAAACGCATGCTGATAATCTTCGAGCCCGCCCGGGCCGTTTCCCATTGCGTGGGCATACTCGCACAAAATCACAGGCTTCTGGTAGGTACCGTCCGGTTTGACGCCTCGTGTCTTGGCCAGCTCTATGAGCTTGTCGACAGTTGGGTACATGAACGAGTACATGTCTGCAGACTCAGCCTGGGCATCACCCTCATAGTGCACCAGCCGCCCGGGATCCAGGTGTGTGGCAAGGGTGTACATTGCTTTGTGATTCTGACCATAGAATGCCTCATTTCCAAGTGACCAAATGATGATAGATGGGTGGTTCTTGTCCCGGTGTATCATTTGCTCCATGCGATCCAGGTAGGCGGCCTTCCAACTTGGATTGTTGCTCGTGTATTCGGCGGCCTTTCCAAACGCCAGCTTTTTACGTTCTTCATAGTCCATTTCCTCAGGGATATCCTGTGGGCGAGCGACCGCGTCATAGAATCCATGACATTCGAGATCCGCCTCATCGATCACCCACAAACCAAGCTCGTCCGCAATGTCGAACAGTTTTGGGTGGCTGGGGTAATGGCTGCATCGCAAAGCATTGATATTGTGCCTCTTCATGAGAAGCAAATCCTTTCGTATGAAGTCTACCGGAACTGCTCTTCCGAAAACGGGGTGATGGTCGTGTCTATTCACGCCACGAAACTGTATCGGCTGGCCATTAACGGATATCAACCCGTTCTTAAGCTCAACCTTGCGAAATCCGATTTTCTGACGGACCACAGCTGAAAAGGTGATAGGGACACCCCCCAGCCTGTTGAACTGTATCTCGACCAAGTAGAGATTGGGGGTTTCGGCGGTCCACTTCTTCGGATTGGTGATGGGAATGCTTAGCTCGATCGATCCGGTTGATCGAACCTCCTGATTCACTACAGCGATTGTGTCCTCTCCTGGTAGAGTTCTAACAATGACTGCCAAGTCGGCTAGGTCAACTGTCGTAAAAACGTCGATTGTGGCGTGCAGAATAGCGTCCCTGTACTCAGCATCTAGGTCGGTCCGAAGGAACCTGAGGATCAGAACGCAGGGTTTAGCCAATGCGACGCGGACAATATCGAGTGTGTCCAATGTACATACCAGTCTCGTATGTGACCGGCCCGCTCATAGAAGAGAAGATTCACGTCACGGTAGATTCCTAGGACCAAACAAAGTCAGCCACAATTCTTTCGTATCTTCAAAGGTCCCCATGGGAGATGGATGCACTGCTTACCAGAGAGCCACCACTGATCCTGATCTTCAATGTATGACCCGTCAGACCACTGGTAAACTTTGACGACCACTTCGTTGGGACCCTCCGTGTCCAGCAGCTTGGTTATATCCCACTCGGCAGGGTTCCGGGACCCTTGCGCATAGCCCACTTCCTTTTTGTTCAGCCACACATGATACGCACTGTCAACGCCATCAAACCTCAGACGCACTTGATAGTCGTGAAAACTTTCCGGAAGAAAGAATGACCTGCTATATGTGCCGGTTGGATTTTCCGAGGGCACCATGGGCGGGCAGACGGGAAACGGGTACTGAACGTTCGTGTAATGAGGCCTGCCATGGCCCTGAAGCTGCCAGTGACCAGGAACCTGAATGGTAGTCCAGCTCTCGGACGCAGCATGCGAGGTATTGGTGGTCGGATCGGGACTTTTCGAAGGATTCGAAGCGTAATGGAAGTTCCACTGGCCGTTGAGTGAGAGTCTTACCGTGTCAAGGTTATGAGACCGTGGAGGAAGCGTGTTGCGGCGGAAGACTTTCTCATTGCAATAGTCGGGCAGGTCTTTCGCTGCCATGTTTGCTGCTTGGGGGCCCGTGTTTCCAAGCTGGAAAGAAGCCGCCCTTGTTGGAAGCTGGGACATTTTTCTAGACCCCCTCCAGCTAGATCCTCGAAGTATTTGGGAAGACGGGTTGCAATGGTGGTGGTGAGGGGTCTATGGGGGTTGAAATCGTGCCACGCGACGAACATATGCGGGGGATCTTCAGTGTCCCATTGTTGTTGTCCACAGATATCCCTCCAATCAGCTTCAACATGCAGCTGCCCCGTAAAACATCATTTTGACCAAGCATTGAAGAGGTCTGGTAGATTTAGGAAAGTGTTTGCTTGGTCCCCGCCAATACCAAGGCACGAAGGGCCTTATTTTGATCAGGCAACCTTTGATGATCTTTCTTGCCTTAGACAGGGACATAGAACAGACGTTTTCTTTGGAGATTTTGGTTAGCAAGAATGTATACAAGGAAACAAAACAGCTCCTCCAAAGATCAGGACAGGTATGGTGGTGGTGAGAGCTCAATGTTGGAGATGGCGGGGTTGATCTCAACAACGAATTCACCCATCCAATTACATCGGTCGGGGATATCGGAGCCGAACGGCAACGCACCTGCTCAGTAGGGGTAGGATAGGCGGGGGATACGTAGACCAAATTTTAAGTTACACTGATACATTAAGCGCCGGCATTCAAACGAACAATGCCACCATAACATCATGCAAGGCAATATCCGGCCCATTAAAGCTTCAGATCTTCCGGCATCAAGACCATAATGAGATGTCCTGTGCGGGGAAACTACCTAGGTAGCAGTGGTTTGATACCACATCAATGATACCACAATGAAAGTAAAAGCTTGACAAAAGCACTGCACATCCCGAAGAGTGGAAGTTCTTCTTTCACTGACCACCGTCGTTCTCCTAGAAGATTTGGCCTTTCCCATTGCTAACCTTGAAGAAATCCATTAGAGTTTGCCGACAATATGGCGGCGAGCACAGAGAAGGCGGCATCTTTCGCCGACCATCACGATGGCAAGTTCCGCGACACCGACGTTGCCGTGCGGCTGGCCCACGATGTCGACGACACCAAATACTCCCCTTGGTCGGCAAAGATGGCACGTCTGTACCTTGTACTTGCAATAGCCTACCTCTGCGGATGTCTCAATGGCTACGATGGAAGCCTGATGGGCGGGCTGAACGGGATGAAGTCGTACCAACAGTACTTCAACATGTAAGATACATTCAGTTGGACTGTATGTGACACTCGCACCGCCGTACTGACTTCGAATCACCAGGAAAACAGCAGGATCGAGTACCGGCCTCGTCTTCGCCATGTACAACATCGGCTCCGTCGCAGCAGTCTTCTTCACTGGTCCCGTCAACGATTGGTTTGGACGCCGCTGGGGCATGTTCACAGGGGCTATAATTATCATCATTGGTACTTGTGTTCAAGCACCGAGTACAACTCCCGGTCAATTCCTCGCTGGACGCTTCGTTCTCGGATTCGGGGTGAGCTTTTGCTGTGTTTCAGCACCGTGCTACGTGTCTGAAATGGCTCATCCGAAGTGGAGAGGTACTCTCACGGGCCTCTATAACTGCACGTGGTACATTGGGAGCATCATCGCCTCATGGACAGTCTACGGTTGCTCCTACATTGGCACGCTCGATGCTTGGCGCATTCCTATTTGGTGCCAGATGGTGACTTCTGGCTTAGTCTGTCTGGGTGTATTCTGGTTGCCAGAAAGTCCAAGATGGCTGGTGGCCCAAGACAGACACGAGGATGCACTCCACGTCTTGGCCGTTTACCATGGAGAAGGGCGGACCGATCACCCCATTGTCCAGTTACAAATCAAGGAGATGATGAACCAAATTTCCTCCGAGGCGTCCGATAAGAAGTGGTACGATTATCATGAATTGTGGAACACTCATTCCGCACGACGGCGTCTGATTTGCGTTCTCGGGATGGGCATCTTTGGCCAGATCAGCGGCAATTCGTTGTCGTCTTATTACATGGTCACAATGCTGGAGTCCGCAGGTATTGTGCAAGAGCAGCGAGTGCTGGCGCTCAACGGTATCAACCCCGTGCTGTCGCTCTTCGGAGCTGTTCTTGGCGCTCGCATGTCAGACGTCATTGGCCGGCGAGCGCTGCTGCTCTACACGATTGTGTTTGCTTCTGTTTGCTTTGCCATCATCACAGGCACCAGCAAAATGGCTACTGATGATCCGACCCAAGTAGCAGCTGCCAACACCACCATCGCCTTCATCTTCATATTCGGAATTGTCTTCTCATTTGGTTGGACACCCCTTCAAAGCATGTACATTTCAGAGTGCCTTCCTACATCGACACGAGCCAAAGGAACCGCCGTTGGGAATTTCTCCTCGGCTGCTGCATCAACGATTTTGCAGTACGCTTCTGGCCCTGCCTTTGAGAAGATTGGTTATTACTTCTACTTGGTTTTTGTGTTCTGGGATCTTTTTGAGGCAGCATTCATCTACTTCCTGTTTCCAGAGACCAAAGACAGAACATTGGAGGAATTGGAAGAGGTGTTTTCTGCCCCTAACCCGGTCAAGAAGAGTTTGGAGAAGAGAAGTGCCCAAACTGTTCTCAACACGGTCGGCGCAAACCCAGCTTCGGAACTTGATCATGACCCTTAGGATTGTGAAACATGTAGGAGCCGAGCTGCTGGTGTTGAATGAGTATGTACCTAGGTACCTGGTTCTTGAACCATAATCTGACAGAGGAGTTGCACAAGAAAGCCTATAGGAGAGGTTTTGATACTAACATAATGTATACCTGTAGGGGAGGGAATGTGATTGTGCCGACTGGTTGTCAACTCTGGAACGGACCAAAATCCCCCGAGGTGATCAGGGTGCGCTTAAGGTTTTCGGAATATTTCTTCAATACCACCCAGGATAACAAGCGATTCTCGATTTACCCTTGCTATTCCCGCTTTCTCCGCAGCACATGCAAAATAAGCTTAAGGGCCCATGTCTCCCCAGTGTCCAGTCCAAGACCCAGTTTTCTCCAACGTTACTAAGTGCTGGGATACCTCTTGGTCCGCTTCGGGGTGCATGAGTCCTCTGCAATCATGATCGACTACGTCCACGCAGGGGAACCTGCGAGGAAGAGGCTTCGTACATCCCATGCGGTGAGTGTTGACTGTCTTGCTTACTCCGCCAGCCTGGGCTGATGAAGTGGAAGTGTGACCTGTGCCGAGCACGAAAAATCAGGTGAGATCCCCGGTGTGTGGGTTCCAAACCCAGAGTAGAGACAGTTGCTCACAGGTTACGAAATTCAGATGCGATGGGAAAGATCCTTGCGTGGCATGTGTTTCGACCGAAAATGACTGCACATATGGCTCCGAGGCCAATTCGTCAGTAGCACTTTTTGCACAGCAGAACACTAGATGTTGGAAAAGCTGACAGTGTGAATCAAGGAGAGGGAAGAGCGACTTGATATTGGATGGAGTGTTACGTTTGGAAACCTTCATGCACAAAATGAACGCCAATCTCGTAGGTCTACTCGAGTCTCGGATGGGCAGACTTCGAGTCCATTTTTCTGACATGTTCCAGATGTCGCTGCAGTCAATGACAACCTCAACTCAAACGGCGTCAACACGAACCACAAGCTTCTCCAGCAGTCCTCTGAGTGACCTGCATACGCATCACCAAACACTCAGTCGTCAACGTACTAGAAGTATTGGCCAGTATGGGATGAGTCCGACAACTCCTACCCCCAACGAGCTCGAAAATGCAGTGCTCGAATCTTGGCACACATCGACGACTGAGTCCGTGTTGCACTGGCCACACTTTGATGCGTTTCCCAGTCTTCGACAGCATTACATACCAATCTTCGAGTTGGAAAGGTCGCGCCACCCGCTGAAAGTCAAAAGCCAGTGGTCTGACGATGCATCGTGCAATCTCCCGGAAGAAGAAATAGATGCATCCCTGGATGCCTTTTCCCAAAACTTCAACTTTTGGTACCCAACAATGTCACTGCATCAACTGGCAAAAACGAAGCAGACAATGCTGGGTGGTTGCCATGAAGAGGAGGACACGCCAGAGACTTGCCTAGCATTGTTGACGTTAGCATTGGGCTATGCGAGCAAGGTCACCTCGAGACTAGTGAACAGTCCACGGTCACCGGATTCGAAAGAGAAAGAAGAAAAGGCTTCTGCTCGCTCTAGGGGCGACCTCTTCTTTGAAAAAGCACTGAAAATGCTTTATGTGGCTCAAACTGATGTAAGCTCAACATCAGCTCAGTGTTTGTTCTTCACTGCGTAAGTGTGTCCTCCACTCATTTCAATCTCGCGCTGACTAAAGACCTGGGTTTGGCAGCATCTACTTTGCTTTCCTCCGGCGTCCTCTCCAAGCATGGCAGTGCATCTCGTCAGCATCGTCAAAATGCATGTTGCTGTTGTCCTACGCAGATTCAGTCCCCTCCACCTCGTCGCCTTACATACAGTCATCGAACACATACCTGCCAAGTCCAAGGAACGTCGGTGCTGAAGACGAGGAAAGAACAAAAAGAATCTTTTGGGCTTGCTACATTCTCGAATCGGATTATCTAGCTGAGCTGTCCCACGTACCATTATCGGGCATTGCCAGAATTGAGTCTTCAGTCTCACTGCCGGTGGCCACGTATCACACCCATGAGTCACCCAAGGACGAGGAGCTGTCGTCGTTGTACTTCCTGGCATGCATTTCGATGAGACGGCTGCTGAATCGAGTACATCATCTTTTATACGCAAAGGATACTGGTGCGGGGATGGACATCAATCGATTTCCCAGCGTGGTTGCGGAACTGGACCACCAGTTGGAGGAGTGGAGAGACGTTCTTCCTAGCGCTTTTACGTTTGAGGTGCCAGAAATCGACTCTAGGCGACAGCGGAAGCCGTCTGGCGAAATGACTGAACATGGGAGGTTTCTGAGGCAGAGATACCTGACTTGCCGAAGTGTGATATATCGACCGTAAGTTACGCCGCTTTTGTCTACTCTGGACGTCTCTCACTTTGTGATAGGTACCTGATGGGGATGATCAGCGGGCAGTCCCTCACTAATATCAATGACGGAATCGGGAACACCAGTCCTTCTGTATCACCGGACCAGGGCATCCTCGGCAATTGCAAGTCCTGTCTCGATGCCTGCCTCCTTCACATCCTCAATCTGCGAGGTTTTTCCCAAACAATCCTCGTAGACACCTGGATTTGTTCTCTGTCGTAAGTCACAACCGCTAGTCAGTATGCTCCAGCTAATACATCACTAGAATGGCCGGGGCAATGCTTGTCCTTCTTGCAGCATGTCAAGTGCCATCGTTACGCAACCTCATCGGACCAGAAGTCTTGGCTGCAGGACATCACCTTACCCAGTTGTTGGAGGGCTGGCAGGAAGTTGCTGGGGGACCAAATTCACCAAGCGTGGATCAAAGCGTCCATATTATTAAGGAGGCGGATGGGTTCATTCGGAATGTGTATAATCAAGATGGGTAAACCTTTGTCCTCGCTAAGAGGTGGATCCATCTGGTGTAAGCCCTGAATTACCCCTGAGTGGCCTGGACGCAAAAGGACCTGGGTTAGGGTTCCTCCGGCGGCACGATCACTAAACATGGTTTCTTTCCATAGATTACAGTCAGCACCTGCAGCAATGACTACCTATCTACTGCTGGCATGTTCAGTGTTCCAAGAGCTCATTCTAACAGCATGATAGCTTGTCATTGTTCCTCCCACTTGGGCTATCAGCTTTCCCCATCACTATCCGATTGTCCGCCACCTCAGCCTACTATACTCTCCTCACCGTACTACTAGGGAACAACAGACATCAAACATCTTGCTAAGATTTGGGGATTAGTAGGTTGTAATGAGATAAAAAAGGTGTACCGAAAACTGCGGTTTAGGAAATACTAGAAAGATGTTTACTCAACACCCAACGTCATGACATCAGCTTGACGATTACCAGCCCGCACGTCCAATATATCCCTCCAACTTTTCGTCTCCATCCAGCAACCAAGCCGAAGTCCGCGGTTCAAGTGCGACAAACTGAGTAAGCACCTAATCGACAAGATAGACCCTATCCGACGACAAACACCAGAAACCCGCTCGCAATGGCCACCCTTTACAAAAGCCCCCATGCCCGCACCTTCATCTCCTCCTGCCTCCGCCTCCATCCGGTGCACCTCCGCAAACCTCTCAATTGCATCTCGGACTTCCAAGCATCGTTTCCATACCACTCGCCAACCCGACGGGATTTATCAACACTATCCACCATGTCCGCAATCAGTAACCTCCCTAAAACATTCCGGGCAGCTGTGCTCACGGGACTGAACCAGCCTCTGGAGCTGCAGTCCTTGCCCTTGATCCCCCCTGGTCCAGGCCAGATTCTAGTGAAGGTGCTGGCGTGTGGGATCTGCCACACTGATGCCTTCGTCGCGGCGGGGATAATCCCGACGTCGTTTCCAAGGATTTTGGGACACGAGATCATCGGGGAGGTTGCTGCGCTGGGAGAGGGGGTGAAGGGGTTTAGTCTTGGGGAGAGGGTCGGGGGCGGATGGCATGGTGGTAAGCATTTTTCTGCTGTGGTATTTTGTTGCGTCGTTCTTTCCTCTCGTTGATTGCTCTTTCCCTTACGGTCTTTGGTTGACGCTCCTTCCCTTTGGTGTCTTTCTTCTTCACGCTCCTTTCCTTTTGTGGCCTCCTTTCTCTTGTCGCTCCTTCCCTTTCTTTGTTCCTGCCAAATTTACTTTGCCCCATTGTGGAGGTTGTTATCTTGCCCTTTTACACAAATTGTCACATTCTCACTTTAGCACATTACCCCATTTCATCCTTCTTGCCCCTCTCCATCACCCCCTTTTTCCCTATCTTGCCTCCTTCATTGACACCCCCCCCCCCTACCCCCGCCTCCAGGCCACGACGGCACCTGCCCCTCCTGCGTCAAAGGCGCCCACCAGTACTGCGCCAACGAAGCCATCAACGGCGTTTCCATGAACGGCGGTTACGCGGAATACTGCCTCCTCCGCCACGAAGCCATCTCGCGCATCCCCCTCGACGCCGACCCCGCCTCCACGGCTCCCTTCCTCTGCGCCGGCACGACCGTCTTCAACGCCCTCCGCCACAGCGGGATCATCCCCGGGGAGGAAGCCGTCGTTGCCGTCCAGGGCGTCGGAGGGTTGGGCCATCTGGCGGTGCAGTACTCCAAGGCTATGGGTTACAAGACTATCGGAGTCTCGACGGGGAGTGACAAGAAGGAGTTGGTGATGGGGGAGTTGGGGGCGGATGGGTATATCGATTCGCTGGTTGAGGATCCGGTGGAGAGGTTGCAGGAGATGGGAGGGGCGAAGGTGATTGTTAGTACGGCGCCTAGTGCGAAGGCTATTGGGGGGTTGCTGGGGGGGTTGGCGAATTTTGGGAGGATGGTGGTTTTGGCGCCGGTTGGCGGGGTGGAGTTTGATACTTTTTTGATGGTGACGAAGGCGGTCTCGGTTAGTGGGTGGTCGACGGGGACGGCGGTGGATGGGGAGGAGGCGGTGGCATTTGCGAAGAGGAATGGGGTGAGGTGTTTTGTCGAGAGGTTTGGGTTGGATAGGGTGAATGAGGCGTTTGAGGGGATGAAGGGGGGGAAGCCGAGGTTTAGGAATGTGTTGGTGATGGAATGAGGACGGGGTGGTTTCTTTGCCGCCGTAGGGTAATAGACACTGTTCAGTGTTGGCAATCTTATCCCAATAAGTCACTCCATATAGGCCCCTACTGCCGTTGTGGACCCAAACTGCCCGAAAGATACTCAGGGGTGAATAGCCGTGGAGCCAGTGACAACTCCCAGTGCCAGTCCTCATCCCATTCAGTGAGGTTTGGATCTCTGGTAACACAGCTTGAAGTTGTGAATCTTGCAAAAGGGAGGCAAAGCAGTTGTGGAAGTCTTCATGCCCAAGCTATTTATCGACATGATACTTTTAGATGAACGGGACAGTGATTCACAATTCAACAACTACTTGCTGCTCGACTCAAAAAGAGAGACGGCTACCCCCTATTTATGGCTGCTCTGCTTCGCATAATACTCAGCCACCCACTTCTTCACAATCAAAACAGACTGCTCCTGCACCTTGACAACCTCTGGGTTAGGCTTAATGTTGAGGTTTCCAAGCGCACGAGTGGTGAATGCGTCATCGCCGTGCACAGCATTCTTGATGAGGAAGACCGAAACGCTGTCGGTGGACTGCAGCACACCGCCTGTTCGGATTTCGCTGGACATGCTCGTTCCTCTCCAGGGGTCAAATTCACTAGATTCGGTGTCAGTATTCAGTACCGTTAAGCTGACAAAGAAGAAGGACAATCACGCACCCGCTCGTCCAGATCACACGCGTCGAGTTCCGCAGCCAGCCACCAGTCTCTTCGTTCAGAGTGGTAGGTGTCTTGCCCTTGGCGCTGCCATACTTCTCGCCATGTGTAGCCGGGAAGTGAAGCTCGCACTGTCTTTGCCAGTACTGAGCATCAATTTTTCGTGACACCATCGAGAGCGACTCCTTTGGTGCACCTGTGGCCCAGGATGCAATCGGCTCATTGCACAAGAACCAGTACCAGGTGCGCCAAGGGTTCCCGAGGGTTCTCGCAATGAAATAGGGATTCCACTCGTAATGTGTGTTGAGGCACCAGAGGGGATCCTCTTGTCCCCAGGTGTTGAGATACTCGCAAGCTAAGGCAGTGTTAGCAGTCCTCCCTTGAAAGGGGATGTGCGGGTTCGTTACTTGACTGTCTGAAATTCATTCTAAAGTATGCAGCGTAGTTCCCGACAGAGCCAGGAACAGTTCCCAGAACGTCGTTTTCTTCCGACTCATTTGAGCCGACGATAGCATCGCACATCTCCAAGATATCGCGGTAACCGTTGGTTTCTTGCCAGTAGCGGAACGGCGTCGCAATAGCACTGCAAATGGTCAGCAAGGACACCCAAGAAGGAAGAGATGTGGCATACTAGGCAAAGTCGTCATCCTCAATCGGGAATGACGCGCCGAACAATAGCTTCAGCGCCTGCACTTCCGTCTCGTTCCGGTTCGAAGCCAGCAAGTACTTGTCGACATATTCTGAAACCTCATTCAACGCAACAGTGCAGTGTGTGTCTCCCCTGTAAGAATCGATTCCTTTTCGGATAGTGTCGTAGTAGTACCAGTTCTCGGTGTTTGCTTGCACGATAGCACTGCTAAGATGGAACGCGTAAAACACGCCAGGATAGGTGTGTTCAATCCAGCTGCCCAGCGTTGCCGCGTAGGATGTCCCAAACCAAAGCCACGGCACCTTGGTAGCCACACTTGTTTTGCCGTCTTCGAAAGGGAAGACAACATTCTGGGCAAAGTTGACCATGTCCATGGCTGCTTGGTCCATTGTGAGATACTGTAGAGTCTCGGCATCGAAGCCATCGTATGGCGAAGATCCGCCAAAGTATCGGTCTGGGGGACATAGTAAGTTAGCGAAGGCAGAAGAGACATTGTCAAATCAAAAGCTTACGCTCGATCACAACGGTTGCCGCCCCAATGGCCTGTGCGTATAATCCGGTCATGGTTGTGTTATCCAGAAAGCTGTAACCTCGGCTAGGCGTGATGGACCCCCAGATTGGGGTCTCGCCAGGAGTCATGAGAACCACGGGCGACCCGGGGCCTCCCCATTTGGCAGGGTTTACGCAATATAATTGCTGCCATGTTCCAAGCCCAGGATTGCTGTGATCTATCGGTTGGGTGAACCACTCGCAAGATGCGCTGGCGCCAGCGGCCTGGATGACGTCTTGGGCAGACTTGGTCAGAACGTCCGGCACACCCTTGATTGATGCTCTCGGTGCAGCCCATGCTGCAAATGGGAGCACTGTATTCGTGGGTATCTTCATAGTGAAGGCTGACGTGGTTGGAGGCCAAATCAACACCAGAAAGCTCGCTGTGACATGACAGGTGCCGTGGGCTTTATCACCCTGTCAAAGGCCTTTGATGGAGAATATTCAAGTACCGAATGAAAGGGATCATTGTGGGGAGCAGTGTAACGCTATGGATGAAGACGATGGATAAGTTAGAAATGCATATGAAAAGTGCCTCTGATACGGCCATTGTCGATAGTATGAGGCTAAATGCCAGGACCCTTCAGCTGTCTAGCCCACCTGTCAGTCAGGCCACAATAAGCAAACCAATCAATTTACATACCATCCACAGTTCTCTACCTCATTTATCTGCACGGTATTTGCCTTCCAGCCCGCTCATACTTACGCCTTGCAGATGCGGAGAGCACCACATGGTTCCCACATGTCGCCGATCCAGGATTTGGTCGGGGTCAAATGAAGCAGACGGCAATCTTGGTTGGCCCGGCTAAAGCTGTCAGTTGTGAGCAGCTAAGAGCTTGCTGCAGTCTTATTGAAGCAATCTGAATACCCTTATATCTCTGCTCCAATACGCCCATCTTGGCGCTTGGTCCTCTAGAGACAATCTACAAAGGAGGAGCTCGACCTGTTTGATATTCTCGTGCCGCGGCAGTTGCATTCTTCCTTGACTCGGGACTCTTTCCATGGTAAAGGTACCAGGAGACCAAGGTAAGTTGACTGATTGTCCCGTGTGGCTCTTGGTTGGCGAGTCTGGGTCGGACGGTACTGGAGCGGGGAAGAAGGTGACAGCCCAGTTGAAGGCAACTACTGGGATCCAGAAATAAGGCGGTCAAATTGTATCGTAAGCTAATGGAAGCGCCAGGTCAGGGAATAGCACCTGGAATATATACACAAAGCATGAAAAAAAAGATCATCACTTGAAACCATCAAGGCGAAAGATACGGGACTGGTCTCAGGTCGCTGGCAGGTATGGGAGGCAGGTAGTGTGGAAGGCGCGGCCTGACCCCCTCATTCACGTGGAGGTTTGTGAATCACCAAAAGTGAAATTTAATATTCTTATAATCATGACAGCGTAAGCGCTCTGAGACGAGTCCATAAATTGTTGGGAGATGCGTTCCTGCTACGATGCAGACACAGGAAAAGGTAGCTTATCCCACGGCACCGTGGAATCAAGCACCTGGTTTGCATGAAATATGGGGTAGACATCAATATTCACGTAAGAACCCAACAGGTACCTTCAACCTCAAGTGTTGATACAAACATTAATGCCTTCGTAGTATTTGAAACACGGTCCACGATACTGAGTGGATGACGGAATCAGCAGCCAATCAGCAAGGACCCCAGATCTCATTTGATCGATCAACAGCACCCCCCCACGATCTAGACCGAGCCATGGCGACATGGTGAATAATCACACCGAGTTGCATCCTCATTCATTTCACAAAAGCAAAGCGTACTTGCGCACGCGATGCCAACCCTCAGAAGCGTTCTCTGAGATCAACATATCGTGGGGGTCTCCCATCAACAACATGTCTGGGCGGATGGCGACAGACCAGCATGATTGTTGAGATTCACGATGATATCCCCTGCGCGGTGTTGTTGTATTATGATCTACCTTATAAATCAGCACAAATAAACGCCGCAGATGTCGCCATACCGCGGGGTGCACTCCGGCTCGCCGACCGCAACGGCAAACAGCCTGTATGAATGGGCAACCACCAAACACGATGCAGGCGCAGGCACAGTTGCACTGCCAAGGACGCCCAATATGGCAGGAAACAAGACAAATACCGACCACCCAGCAAGCACGTTCGTCCTCGATCCCGAAAGTATTGATTTTCGAGTAATCAGAGTTGCAGCTGACGCCATTCGTCACTCCGCAGCAACACCCAACCATGCCACGGCCACGATGGTGACTTAGATGTCAACAATAACACGATGATTCCTGGATGCAGACGGCCTGTATAAATGCAGGTTATCATCCGGGTCCATAAGCATCCCTCATCTGGATCAACAGTCGAGTTCCAGGTAAGGCAGCGCATCGCGGGTTCCTGCATTCTGGCCACCATCCTTCATCTGTGTTCATCAATCCACCAGTATCTTGTAGCTGTCAGTTGACGCCTTGATACAACATGAAGTTCTCCCTCGGGACCGTTGCCGCGGTCGTGGGTGTTGTCAATGCGGCTTTTCCGACGGATATTGTCTACTACTGGTACGATATCTCACCCTCTGGGATGGTAATTGATTACAGTCTGACATCTCTTCTAGGGTTGACCAGTCCGCCGTGGTAGTTAATGCCACCGGTGGTCTTTCTTCCCCTCCCTCTGGTTGGTACACAGCCGTCGTCCAGGGTGCCGTCTACGAAGCAGCCGTGAACTCCAAGCGTGAGAGTCTCGAGTTCCAACAGCTCGCCATCTCCCACGCCGCCCACGACGCCATCCTCTGGGTCTACCATGGCTCCCGCCAGTACGCCCCCGTTGACGCCGCTCTCCGCGCCGTCATCCCCATCATCGGTCTCGACCCCAACTCCAGCAAGGGCAAGCAAGCCGCCAAGATCGGCCAAGCTGCCGCCGCCAAGGTAGCAAAGGCTCGCGCCGACGACAATCTCGTCAACTTTGTCGACTTCACCTTCGGCCCGAAGCAGCCCGGAGTCTACCAGCCCACCCCCGGCGGCGCTCCCCTCCCAGACACCCCCCAAGCCCGCTTCACCCGCCCATTTGCCGCCCTGGGCGACATCACCCGCTTCCGCTCCCCTCCCCCTCCCAAGACCGACTCGGCCGAATACGAAGCCGACTTTTTGTTCGTCAAGTCCGTCGGCGCTGTCAATTCCGCCAACCGCTCTGCCTACGATACCGACACGGCCTACTTCTGGCGCGAGTCCTCCGTCACGGGCTGGAACCGCTTCGCCGGCGCCATCGTCGGCTCCAAGCTCGACAAGAAACCCCTCGAGTCGGCCAAGTTCTACGCCCAGCTCAACTACGCCATCGCCAACGCCGGCTTCGCCTCCTGGGACGTCAAGTACGCCTACCAAGGCTGGCGTCCGGTCACGGCCGTCCACTACCCTGATGTTTGGCTCAAGTCGGGGAGGAACGAGACTGATACCAACTGGGTTCCCCTCTTGAGACCTACTCCTTCCCACCCGGACTATGTATCTACCCACTCTACTTTTGGGAGCGCCGCGGCGCATGTGATCAAGGCGTGGAATAAGGGGGACAGGATCGATGCCACGTGGAGTAGCAATGTTACTCTAGATAATAGGGGTGTGATTACAAGGCGGTACACGAGTGTGCAGTTTGCGAATGAGGAGAACAGTATCAGCAGACAGTTTGGTGGTGTAAGTTTCCCGGAACCAGGATTGTTTTTTGATGGATGGGGCTGACTGACCTTTTGGTGATAGATTCACTTCAAGTTTGCTGGCACGGAGGGTTTGAAGCTCGGTGATAAGGTTGCTGAGGCTACGCTGAAGGTGTTTGACAAGAACTGGGACAAGTTCTAATCGTCGTGTGTGAGCATCCAACTGAATCAAGTGGTGTATGGGTGAGGTATCTCAATTGGGATATCGAGGAATGAGGTTTGTACAAACGGATTTTCGAAGAAAATTCAGAACGAACTCTGTTCCATGAATGTTAAGATATTGGGTTGGTAATAGTTAATGCAAGACGTTTCAGCCCGTACACGTGGTTGTAGTCTGAGATCAATGGTGTCAAAAGTAACAACCCGAGCGATGAGATATAGCTGTGACTGAAAGTGATGAGATATTGATGGTGAGTCAAGGGTAATGGGATCAGAAACGCGCGTAAGATGAGCGCTAAGTTCAGGGATGAACTGAGCAACGCGAAGCCAAGTGTTCGGACGTGAGCGATGTGATAAGTAAATGGATGAGAGTTATGAGATGAGAGTGATGGGATGAGAGTGATGGGGTGAGAGTGATGGGGTGAGGGTGTGGAATGATATTGATGGGATATCATCAAGATGAAAGATTTCTTGATATGCCGAAGCATATCAAGTCCATCAAACAGCACAAAGTGAACCGAATTTCATGAAGAAAACAGCGCTTGTATCATTCCTCATCTCTACATATTTTAATCTCGTCTCATATGTACCCACACCTTTGCCCGATTACATGTAATGGACCTTTTCTCTATGCCCAAAATCGAAATGTTAAACAAAACAGGAATTTGTAGATGATAATTAGTGAGCGGCTCCACGACCACCAGCAGCGCCCACAGCCAAAGACTCCAGAGTCTCCTGCTTGAGCTTGGGCAGTGGCCTACCCCTCTCAGTAGGAAGCCCAATAAACTTGATCGCAGACAAATAGCTGAGGTACTTGCCAACATCATCCCTGTTGACACCATGGCCAGTGCTGTCATCAACATCGGTCCACTTGTCAGCATCAGCCTTAAGAATAGCAACAGCGTTCCTGTCGTCCATCTCGGGGGCACGGGTGTTGGCGGGCAGGTCATTCATGCAGAAATGGAACAGGGGCATCAGAGCATGCTGCTCCGAATCCTTCTCAAGCGAACCAGCGCTGACGAACTGTTCGAGCTTTTGCTTCCAGTCCTCGTAGGTGATTTCTGGCGCATTGTAGCCGTAAAACTCAAGAGAAGCAAGATACTCGTTCATGCGGTAACGGGGATGCGCAGTGACATGGACAACATGGACATTGCCATCCGCGTCACCGGTAAGAGGGTTCAGGGCAGAGGCGACCACCACACGCGCAACGTGGTTGACAGGGACGGCGTTGACGGTGTTGATGATGTGTGGGCGCGACTGCAGCTGGATGCAGCCCTTCAGCATGCGGATCAAGAAATCGTCCACGTTGCAAACACCAGTCTCTGAATCTCCGAGGATGTAGCCAGGACGGACAACCGAACCGACGAGACCGCGTCTGCCTGCTTCACGAACAAGCTGCTCAGACACCCACTTGGATTGACCATAGCCAGTGCCTAGCCCAGTGCTGCTGCCATTCATGTCATCGCTTTCCAAGATGGCACCCTGGCCAGTCCTGGTGGAGTCCTCGGACAGCTTGATGTAGTAGTCTGTGTCAAGCACACTGGTGGAGCTGACAAAAGAGAAGACCTTAGGCTTGCCCTCATTGCAAAGTTTCATGGCATCAATGGTCGACAAAACGTTGGCCGCCATCATGTCTTGGTATCTCTTAACCCAATGGACAGTGGCGCCGTTGTGAATGACGACATCAGCCTCGTCCGCCAGGGTCTTCCAGGTGGCATCGTCAATGCCAAGCTGGGGTTGAGACAGGTCACCCACGACCGCACTCAGCCTCCCGGTCCACTCATCCTTCCACAGGCCATACCCCTGCAGAGACCGCTGAAGTCTGACAAGAGCCGCCGAAGATTCCTTGGCGCCACGAACATGAGCAATGAGCTTGACGGTCTTGACGGTACGGCTAAGGATTTCTTGGACAAGGTATGAGCCCAAGAAGCCGGTGGCACCAGTCAGGAAGATCGTCAACTGCTCTGCAGAGTCAAGCGCTGCACGGTCAGCCGACTGGTACTTGGCAGGAAGCTGCTGCAGAAGCTCGTCCAAAGACTTGGAATAAGCGGCCTCTCCAGCTTCAGCTGTTACACTGCCGGCCTCGTTAGAAAGGAGCTTGTCGATCTGAGCACTGAATCCTGCAAGGCTAGGGTGTTCGTAGAGTGTGTTGATCGACACATCGGCGTTGAGACCCTTGCGCACGTTGAGCAGAAACTGCTGAGCCAGCAAACTGTGACCACCGAGGTCGAAGAACCCGTTTTCTCTCTTGATAGCCTTGGGGTTCAAGCCACGGATGAGGTCGGCCCAGAACTGTGCCACAGTCCTTTCGGTCTCAGTGAGCGACTCCCAGTTCTGGAGATCATCCTCAGAAGCGTCCTCAACAAGTTCAGCAATATCGGGGAAAGGAAGGTTGGGCTTGTCAACCTTGCCATTGGGGTTCAGCGGAAGCTTGCTGAGAACAATGTAGATGGTTGGGACAGCGTATGTCGGGAGTCGTGTGGACAAATGGTCGCGAACCTCCGTTTGCATCCGTCTGTACTTCTTCAAGTAGACTGTGACGGGACCCATCTCCACACCCTCATCCTCAACATCAGCCAATCCCCGGTCATGGAGCCAGCGAGCCCACTCCTTGCTCTCAGGAACAATGTAGCTGACAAGCGTGGGCTCCTCGTTACGATCTCTCCGAACGAGAGTTTTGCAGTCGCGGATGAGTGGGTTTTGGCTCAAGTTGCTGTCGATATCGTTCAGTTCGATACGGAAGCCGCGAATCTTGACTTGGTCGTCAGCACGCCCGACGCACTCGACATCGCCAGATTCGAGGTAACGACCCAGATCACCGGTGCGGTACAATCTGTCCCTTGGCCCCTTGTAATACTTTCTCCATGGTTCGTTCTTGCTGGCCTTGGCATCAGCCTCAACCCACTTCTCGTTGTCAACGAACCAGTTCATCAAGAACTTCTGCTCGTTGAGCGCCGGGTCACCGAGGTAGCCCCTGTGCATGAAAGTCAGTAAAGCGACGCAAAACACAACCAACTGTGTGACTTACTCGGCAAGGCCCGCCGCACGGACAAAGATCTCGCCAACCTCGCCCACCTTGCATTGCTCCGCTCTGTTTTCGCGGTTGACAACTAGCAACTGGACATTTTGCATACCGGTACCAGCCGGAACAATATCCTTGAGCTTGTCCAGATAGTCAGGCTCCCTGGCACGGCTGGGAATTTCGTAGTAACTGACAGCTCTTTGCGTCTCAGTTGTGCCGTACATGTTAATGATGTTGGCATTGATGGCCAGCTTTCTGAGGGCGCGGCAGTCCCTAGTGGTGAGAACGTCACCGACAAAGAAGACGTTCTCGAGGCTGGGGAACTCAGCCGATGCTCCACCTACCAGAATCTGACCCATGGCAGGGGTAAGATGGGTGACGGTAGGCTTGTGTTCGCGCATCCATTCGGCCAGCTTCTCGTGCTGGATGTCTTCTCTTGATGGCACCAGGAGCTGTGCGCCGAGGAAAAGGGGAGTGAAGATGTCGCGCTGGACCGGATCGTGAGCAATGCCGGAAAGCAGAGTGTATTTGCTCTCCGAGGAGAGGTTAAACCGCTCGGCCATCCAGCCAAAGTACTTGACCAAGCTGAAATGCCTACCCAAAACACCCTTGGGTCTACCTTCACTGCCAGAAGTGAAGGAGAGTGTGGGGTTGGAGTCAGGTCCTACCAGGACGTCTGGTGGCGCAGAGACGGATCCTCTGACGCTGGCAAAGATGTCCTTGCCGTCCACTTCACCGCCGTATAAGAAGCCGTCATCACGGAGTCTGAGGTCGGGGACCTCGGCCTTGAGCTGGAGCTCATCATCAATGTACTGTTGTACCAATGGGGCCAAGGGGCCGTTCTCATCTGTGGCACGCCCAATTCTCAGCAGGGCGCGGGGCTGAGAAACCTCGAGGTAGATCTTCTGTCTCGCTGGAGGGTAGGCAGGATCAAGGACAGTCATTGTCGCGCCGGAAGCCTGAGCGGAGAGCAACAGTTAGGAAGCCATACAACACAGTAGTCGAAACGAAGGCAAGGATCACAAAGACAGGCACCCACCAAAATACCCATCAGGGCCACGACCAAGTCTACTGATCGATGGGCCCAAATCATGACAACGTCCCCATTGGTAACGCCGGCATTGTGGAGGTGCCATGCTAGTGTGTTTGAGGCCTCATAAATCTGGCGATAGGTGAATCGTCTCTCGGGGGTGGTGGAGGACTTGGTCTCGACAACGCAAGTGCGGTCGGGGTGAGCTTCGGCTTGCGCGCGGAAGTGCTCCTGGATCGAACCAACGTACCCTGACCAGTCAAGGTCGATGGTGGGGTCTGGTAATGGGCTCATTGTCGAAGCTAGGGATTTGGTTTGCGGTTTTATCTAATTTCCAAAGTCAAAGCTGTTTTAAAACGGAATGAAGAAGGTATGCTGGTAGATATAGCAACAATTCCAGCTCACGTATGACGAAGTTTTTTTTCTGCAGTCAAGACAAGTGACTCAATTGGAGGTGCGGGACATCAACGGCAGCTCCGACAACGGATCCAATCAACTGACACACAAAATAAAGTGGAGCCACTTCAACCCCACTGCCCCTCCCCCACAGATCCAACTTCAAGCAAACCCCACATCGCGCATTCAAGGTCGCGTTGTCTGGGGCTTGAACGCTCAATGCCGTGGCGGCGGTAGGTGGGTAGGTGGTGCAGGTTCAAGGGACCTTTGCCGACGGGCACGACGACTCTGATATGTTGACAGAAAACTTTCAAGTCATTGGGAGATGAAGTCAGGCGACACTATCAGCACTATCTGAAAAGAAGCAACGTTCATCAGAGCTGAAACTTCGTGACTAGTTATACCAGAAAGGGAAATATTCACCAAACAGCAGGACTGTCCATATGCCACATCTACCAAGGTCTACCAGAACGCCTAGTCATACTTCATCTCCCCCTTCTCAATCTTCTCCTCGTACTCAGTAAATGTCTCGATCCCCTTCGGCACACCATTCCACTGCAGCCCTTGCTCATCCATGAGTCTCGCACGATGTTCCATAGCCCTCTTCCAACTCGGCAGCTCGACCATCTTTTCATGCCAGGCCCGAACACGCGGTGTTCCCTCGAAGACCTCATCCCACAACTGCATCAGCACCTCGCTCAACCGAAAATTCCAAGGCACAAACGCCATATCAGCATACGTCATCTTGTCCCCGACTAGCCACTGCTCATACTCCCCTTTCTTCGACAAAACAATCTCTAACACCCCCAGCACACGCTTGATCTCATTGGAATACCTATCAATAGCCGACTGGATCTTCTCAGCATGTAAATGCTGGAACCAGCCGCACTGACCGTAATAGGGTCCTTGGCCGCTCATCTGGAACTGGAGGAACTGGTTGCAGAGGTTGCGGTTGATGACATCGTCAAATGTGAGACGCTTCTCCGTGTCGTATTGCTCGATGAGGTACTGGTTGATGGCTCCCGACTCCCAAAGGGTGAGACCGGTGTTGGGGTCTTCGATGGCCGGGATGCGGCCGTTGGGGTTGATGTCTATGAAAGGGGGTTTCTTCACGTCATCGAAGCGGAACGATTTGAACTCGTAGTTAAGGGAGAGTTCCTCAAGGAGGAAAATGGTTTTCCAGCCATTGGGGCCCGGTGCTAATGTGGATTTGAGCGGCGCTTCTCATCTCAATCCTAATGTTCGGTGGCTAGAGAGGTACTTACGGGTGAGCCATACACGGATGGGTTTAGGAGGGTTGAGAGTAGCTGTCATCTTGTTCGGTAGGTAGGGGGGGGCAGGATCTTTGTGCTTTGTGACGGTTCTGTTTCAAAAATAGGGACGTTCTCAGAAAGTATCGTTAACTGCCATAATCTTATACTAGGAGAACATCCCAGCCCATGGCCTGATTTGTCATCTCGATTTCATGTTATTGGCTCCTACCTATGTCGTTGGATCATTGCATGGTGCATGTCACAGGGCTGCAGGAGCTGATAACCACCGCTGACCAAACAGCGCCAGGCCTATTGCCGTTGGCTGCATGCTTATGAGCTTGTTGGTGAAAAGGGGATAGAAAGCAGCACTGCTGTAACCCGAACACGCCTCGCGTGAACTGTTATGCATACCTGCCGTTCCTGTCCACCTCCTGTCACCAATGTCAATCTGTGATCAGATCGGATATACGAGGGGCGGTTTGATGCATCATTGACCCTTCTAGGAACCATGGATGAAGATAGAAGGATCCGAGCAAATACTATCTTACGTATTTCTTGTGGAGTGAGTGAGATCGTGCCTACTCACTTAGGTACTTTGGGTGGACAATTTACTGAATAACAGCATTCATGGATGCGGATGGCCTTGCAGCGTCGACAACACCCATGCTTTTGTGTTACTAGGCCTCTCTAACAATAGAGGTCCAGATATCTTGCTTGGTCTATGCGTTGAGAGTTGAGCCTTCAAGCACCTTATGAAGGTGATTGTGCACTTATTCTATGGATTGATTTCACAAATTGATGCCATACACCAAGCTTAAGCGCAACATGGATATGGGCTTAGGTTGTCCGTCTTGCTACCACACGCCGAGAGGCCAAAGGACAACGCTCTAACCATAGGTAAGAACCATTCTAGAACCTGTTATAATCCTCAGGACGTCATCATGCCCTGCGCCGCAAAGATCTGGCGGCGTACACTGTCCTCTGCACAAATAGCCTAAACACCACACGTCAATCTTGATAGAGCACGGCCACAGGCTTCATAGCTGTCGGGTACAATGAACAAACAAATGCACAGACTGAGGTTGAGTTTGTAGGCACCACGTGGATCTCACCTCGATATTGGGCCGGGTACGTGTCTTGCAACTAGGCCACTTTGGCTCTGCCCAGGAAACACCGCCCCATTGAACGCGTTGTTTCTTTCCATTGATTCCCACCCAACAGACTTTTCTTTCACCTAACGTCAATCTCGGAAACATTGCGAGGCTTCCCCTCCAATCAATCTTTTGAGCGTTCGCCATTTCTGGTCGCCACTGCAACTGCCAAAAAAGTACGAGTTTCCGTTTTCCCGGGTAAAGTAGCATCGCAGATCCTTGCTGCACGGCTCAGCCTCTTGACACAAGTTCCCGTCGTCATTATTAAAGACAACAAACATCCCTCAGCTTGCCGACCGACAGTTCGAAAATACTCCGTATCATCAGTATCTCATTGTTGGACAACAAATCCCACCATGATGTATCGCAACACCATCCTCACCGTCCTGGCGGGAGCATCATCCGTCACCGCCGCCATGGATCCCATCAACGCCATCCTCCGCGCCCGTCAGCTCCAAGACAGCATCCCAACCTCCACGGGGTCCGTTTTTAGAACCCGCACAGTGGACGCCTGCATCAGCACCCTCATCTCCCTCAGCAGCAGCGCCCCCACCCCGCCCCCGGAAGTCCTCGAGTACGAATTGAGCCAGCAGTTAGAACGTATCAAAACCGCGACAGCCCCCCTGGGCTCTCTAATCGACGACGCTGCAGATATATCATCGGTTTGCTCTAGCGCCTTTGATGAAGACAGGACCAGGACTGCCACCACTTATTACCCCCCTGCAACTGTCATCGGCAGCGAAGAATACGATAGTTACCGAACATCGGTTCTTTCCTGGTATTCTTCGCTCCGTCCTGTTGTGTCCGAGGCTGCGCAGACATGTTCGCTGAAGTGGCCCCAGGAGGTGGGTCTGCTTTGGTTGGCGTTCATTGACAATGAAGAAGATTGTGTCAAGGCGCACAGCCTTGCGGTGGGGATCACCGCCACGGAGCCCCCCACGGAGATTATCACACGGACACGCACTGTTCCCATTGAGACGGAGGCTTCGACGACAGGGACAGGGATACCTGCTGAGGAGACTGAAACTGAGGAACCTGCCGATGAGACGGGGACGTCGACGAGCGTCAGTACTGCGGGCGCTGCCAGGGAGACTGGGTATATGGTTGCTGTGGTGGCCGCTGCGGCTGGTGTTGCTGGCGTGATGGGCGCTATGTAATTGTGAGTATGATGATACTATGTCGGTATGATTTGGCGCGGACGACGACAAGGATGGGCATGACGAGGGCTATTTCGATACCCAGTACACGACGGGAAATATCTCGGGACTAGGACAGGTGGCTATTAAGGAAATAGAAGGGTATTTTACAATACATCGGTTATATAATGGGAAACAAGATATCATCCGATCTAGGCAACAACTTATCATACCGCCCTTTTCCCGTAAGAACTGTCCTGACACGTGAAAACAAGCAAGGCATAGTGCCAGAAAGCATGTACGACCTCAACCTGCAAGCAACGCCACCGATTTCTTGGCCTCGATTTCGTGGCCTCGATTTCTTGATACTTGACACCACATCAAAGGTTGTCAGTGAAGGAACAAGTGACCCGGTAGAAAGGTCGAGCGACCATAACCACGATAATCAGGTGATCAGGCTGAGAAAAGGAAGCTTTCACTCTGATGATGGATACGCCCACCTGAGCTTGTGAGGGGAACAATTGGTAAACGAAGCTGATCTCGCTGATGATAAGGCAAGCGGTGAGGAGAAGACGACGAAAGAGAAGGAGAAGAAGGGGGAGAAGGAGAAAGGCAAGGGTAAGAAGCAGGACGACTCGGGGCTAAAATTGATGAATTCGGCTTTACGACAGCTCCGACGATCGAACTACTTGGGAGAAATTGCCTTGGTGTTCGCCAAGGGGATTTGTATTTGGACGAACCCTTCTTCTTTCGGAAAATCTCGCCTATCGAACTGGAAGTCTTGTGGCAAGTCCTTGAGACATTGTGCAAAGGAAAGACAGGTCGCCTAACTTTGTGCGTCCGATGACGAGCTGGTGCAACGCGACATGCCATTGGGTCTTGCGAGTCTCGAAGGGTACCAGACGGATCATCGAAATAGCGATGAATATCGTAAAAAAATCGATCGTTGATTTTGAAAAGCAGAAAGTTTTGTCTTGTGCTCGATGCCGTGGCTTGTACCCAGGAGTCGGGTGCTCCCAAGCCCCTGAGGTCCAGAGCCGTGGCGGGAATCGTCACCTCTAATTTCCTCTCGTCAACCATGTGTTGTTACATACAAGAGTACAAACGTACTTTCATTGGTATATCTCGCTTGCCTCATGAGCTACAAGAAACAACCTTATTTTTTCCCACAGAGCTAGTGACAGGAGGGGTCTTGTGTCTCACCTGACTGAGCCTCATCCAGTACCCAGGGCAACGGTGCCTTCTTCCAGGCTGGTTGCATATTCACATGCCCTCGCTTCCGAACTTCGTTGCTCATAGCGCGAACCGCTGACTAGGTCCAGATCCGGTTGTTGTTATACCTAGGTATGGAAGGACTTGTCCTCATAGTGACACAGAAAATTCCATATGGGCCGGTCCCGAATCTTCCTCTTCGCCGCTCGGGTTGGATGAGCACTTTGCTGCTCGGCGTAATACCACATCAGGGACCAGCTTTGGTCAGCCCATGTGAAAACTGTTTCACACCAAAAAGCTTTCACCGGGGATTTATGCCATCCGACCTTTTCCTGGCCGTATTGCCACGGCAGGGACGCTATTGTCCTCCGACGCAAACTTCAGCGTCGAGTGAGTCTGTAACGACTGCATGAGCCGATTGTGGTGAGATATTTTCTGCAGACTTCCAACGTTGCTCAAAATGATCCCAGCCTGGGGCTAGAGTGACGAGTTCTACATGAGACTGATCGTCAACTATCTTGGCGGCTCCGATGCCGCCCCCCCTCTTTCATGGTTTTTTTGATAAGAAGGGGAATGAGGCATTGGGAGACAACCTTGCTGCCGAAACTGGTAGCCAAGACGCCTCCAAACTCAGCATTCAATAAAACAGCGGCCATGAGTTCTCACTCAAACCATCCTCAACATGAGGAACCCCAGGGAAGTGTCAGGGGCGCACCCCATCTCAAAGTCGATGTCATCCCCATGTGGTGGAGTCATATCTGCCCATTGCAGGCCAACAACCTGGTGTTGTATCAATGGCAGGAGGCTCGCTACACCGATCCCTTCCAAAGACCAGTCGGTACATCTTGTCCTGCGGGTTGGTCAGTCAAAACTTTCCCAACGAGTCTTTTAGAAAGTTTGCTTACATGTATGATCCAGTGGATACTTTACCACTACCACAACCATCCTTTACAACCACCATCGTCAACCAATCGAGACCATTTCGGGTATCAACCATCTACCAGGTCGTCATATCGATACTCATATGTTGTGCTGTCACTGTTGGCACTGGGAGGTGAATAGATTGGTGCCGCTTCAAAGTGGTGCATCTGGAAAGCTGCGGAAAGTATTAGGGGTAAACTGCTGTGCACACTGCACATCTCATGCAGACTTGCTGAGGAACCATCATTGCGATCATTGTGTCACGTACAATATTTATGGGGAGATCAATCGGTACATGAATGTCGGTCGAGACAGGCCTGAGAACTCGGTGAGTTGGAGGCATGAGAAGGCCGAAATGGCGGCGATGTTAGCAGGAGAGGGGTTTTATAGCGGGTGATGTCGTCGACTGACTGTGCCGGGGTGGCTTGCCAATCATGGACGTTAAGAACGAAAAGAGCAAAAGAAGAGAGATGGTGATTGTTGGTCTGCTTGAGCGCGTTATTCATTTGCAATATCTTGGTGACAAGTAAGGTACCTTTCCATGCGCCTGAAATAAAGCCCCTTCCTCCTGCCATTGAGAATCAACCGGCGTCACGGGCAGGGCAGGGCTGCCACGCACTTGCCTTCGGGAATTGTCAAGCGGCACTTACCCACGTGATGCGCCAGAAATTTGCTGCTAATTCCAACCTCGGCAATATTCTCAGCAGAATTTTTCTTCCATCATTTGCAAGTCGGGCCACATCCGCATTCCACGCGGGTGGTTACCTCCGGCACGTGTCACCCGGCCCGGATCAACCCCGGCTTAAAGTGGGGCCGGTCTTCCGCATTTGAATCCGGAGCTTCGGTCTCAAATGGCTTGGCAAATTCGATATCATCAACTGGCCATGCACTGAGCAAGTGACACCACTAAATTTTCAGCACCCCCATTTTGATCACGAACACAAATACGATATGGGCGCTGAAGGGTCAGGCCTTGCGTTGTTATATATGACCACTGCCATTTCTAAAGCAGAGCCTTCACCTATCAAGCTCATTTTTCACTGGGAAAGAATGATGCTAGACATCGCACGGGTTTCTCTTCTTCTTGTCCTTCCCTACCCCTTTTAACGTTATGAACCTTTGGAAATCTGACGCCTTAATACATGTGCATTGACTGCCGGCTTCTCACTTCAAGACGGCATTTTTCCCGCCCTGCACAACCTACAAAGAAGCATAGCCTACCTCGACTGCTCTTTTTCAGGCAATAATCCTACGATGAACTTCGTGAATTAATCATGAGTATGCGCCATGGACCCTGCTACCCATTCAAACAGAGGAAATGGAATAGGGGGCTGGTACCATTGTTCCTTTCCCTCGGCGCTTCTACTACCGGCATAATGGCCTTCGCAGGGCGCACATGGAATATCATGGAGGACTACGAAATCTTACCGGGAAGAATCTTGCGCGTATTTGCACTGCGTATGCTAAGCATCTTACAGCTTAACACAACTTCTATCACCGACTGGTCCAAGTCTTGTTCTCACCTCAAAATTTCGACTACACCAAGGCTTTCCCTTGATCCCCGAACTTGCCTGTAGACATTCCTCAACGTGAGGGACCGCCATACGACTTCTACTCATTGCACGGAACTGGAATATGCATGGGCTGGTTCTTGCCGAGTCCAGATGACCCTGCTTCACACAGAGAAGTCCAAAACTGTGTAACTGGATACTTCACCGACGGTACTGTTTTCTTTGTCGTAACAGTTCCCTGAAGGAACCCTGTGATTAAGAATGATCCTTGACAGAAAGCATCGAATTCTACGAGCTGTTAATGAAACTCATCAACGGCGCGATTGAGGGCTTCGCCGATGCCGGGAATGTGAAGGCCAACCTGAAGACCTTGTACGGTGCCCACAACGCCTTCACCTTGACGTTCACCATTGCCACTGGCATCCAAGGAATCTTCGAGTTCTTCACCACTTGGTTCTCGATTTACAACCCACCCATTCATAAAAATGACAGCAGTAACCGTCACAAGATCATCATATCGTCGCACTGGATTGCTTCGATTGTATCTGCGCTGTTGGGGCTATTGAGCGGCATCTCAGGTTCTAGCATGGCATCCGTCGCGACAAACCAAATTCAGGTGTGTAGAGACCGCCCACCCCCTGACCAGTACAACCACGTTGTTACTGTAGAGGACGTTTAAATACAAACTCGTCATACCCAGAACCATTTGGACAGGTACGGTATCACGGCCACACAGGGGAGCAAGTGGTTTCGGTAGGCATGATGATTCTTGTTTGGTTTTGGTGGAATTGGATGTGGATGGGGTTGCTGGGGCTGAGAGCGACTTGGTGCATTGTCAAGGACCCGCGCAGCCACCACTTTGGGGGTCCAGACATGGACTTTGACAGGGAGTCGAGCGAGTATGGTGGGGGTGAAAAGTTAGTCGACCATTTTCGTGGAAGTATCCTGCTCGGGGATGGGAAGGGGCCACCACCTGGTGGTCAGATGCGAATGCATTCAGGGCCTCAAGGATTCCTTGTGGGCCATGGGCCACCTCCTGGGCAACCCTTACCGCACCCGGGAATGCCTCGACCGATGCCCCAACCGATGCCCCAACCGATTCCCCAACAAGGAATGCTTCCGGAAGTTTTTATGCGGTAATGAGGTTGCTCCTGGAAGCTAACTGTCATCATAATCATAGACTCGACTACCGGTGACGCCTGTTTGCAAACTTGCCGAGGTAATCTGGGGTTTTGGTATGGCTTCATGTTTGGCGGCTTTGTTAGTGCTGCTTTAGGATTTCGAGCAGATGAGTCAAGAGCATTTTTGGGATAGATATCGAGGATAAAAAAGAGCTGGCATCTTGTCATAATTTCCATTCTGACTTTGGCTATTTATCTCGTGAGTCGTGACACCGTGATCCAGTTCGTTATCCAGCCCGGCTTTCACCATCCCAACGTATTCCGACTTCCTTCTCGATCAACACTTCCACTCACACCTGTCAAGATCCTCATGACGACACCACCTGTTCCCCCACGGTTTCTCTCCTCGGTAAAACAGACACTGGACCATGAAGCCAAGGCCAATACGACGGTGCAGGAAGAGAATAAGCCGTCCTGTCCGTAGCCCTGTGCCTCATCTTCGTCGATCCAGGAACTGGATCAAAGTACCACATTGATTCCGCTGGCCGGGGCCAATCACGCAGACAAAACCCGTTGCAGACGTGCTTCCTGAAAAAGTTGCTTATCCCATCAGACCCCAAATCAGTCACGCCAAACTCCTTCTTGTGCGAGAGGATAACAAGATCCGCCAGGATAACCTCGTGCGAATAAACACCGCCCTGAAGGTTGCAAAGCACGTACTGCCCGCCGGTGATGTGATAGCTAAAATGGCTCAGAGCTTGCATGGCGAGAGGCCAAGGCCTACGATCATCGGTTACCCACCCAAGATTGGTGTTGAACTTTTGGTGATTCTCAATGAATGGCCCGAGAAGGGTTGTCTGGCCTCGCCACTCTGGACTAGAAGCCTCATTGGCCGTTCATACGCCAGGTGTGTTCAGTTTGACTCCAAAGTTGATAACCTTGAACTCGTTGAAGAGCCAGACGATCTCGAGGGCTTTGTTCACGGCTTTGATGTCGAGATGCCAGTTGTAACTTTCATACACAGCACCTGTTTTGTACCGTTTGTGGCCTCCATCAGCACATACCAGAGATAGAGATGATGGGAGCTCACTCCTCACGAAGATTCGTTTTTTGGTATATCGGAGGGAAATCCAAAAGAGCTGCCATTTTGTCATAATGTCCTGACAGTCCACCCGATAATTTCTTCATTGCGCTACTTGTTTTTTACATGGCCGGTCTATTCCCGTTCTCATTTCCTAGTTCCTGTAGCTTTCGTTCTCACAATAAGGGGCCAAAGGTGTTGCCCTGGCTCGTCCTGCACGGCGGCGTGCTTCTTCAAATCTAGAGAAAGTACCGTGTGTTGGTGGGTTTTGAACCAGCCGTCGGGACACGACGCGCCATCATCGAAGTACCAGGACCGGGCTAAAGTGCCGAACCGGGTTGCGTGGGGCAGTCCGAGTAGGGCAACAGTACTTATTGCAAACGTGCTGGCTGAAAAAGGAACTGATGCCATTGGGGCCGAGATCTGTGACACCGTACTGTTGAGTTGGGGATAGAATGACGGGATCGGTCAAGACAACTTCGTTTTGGTAGATGCCTCCTTGGAGATCACAGAGAACAAAGTTTCCCCCTGAAATGTGGTAGCTGAAATGGCTCAACGCCTGCATTGCCAACGCCCATGGTTTGGACTCATCAGTCCAACCTGAGTTGCTATTGAACTCCTGGTAATTCTGAATGAATGGTTCAACGAGGCTTTTCTGGCCCACCCGGCTGTTATCCCCCCCCGACCCAAACCTCCGGTACGTTTACCTTCACAGTCTTGTTCAGTATGTTCAGCTGATTGAAGTGATTGATGATCTCCGACGCCTTGTCCACGGCCTTGATGTCGAGAGTGAAATAATCGCTGTCAATAGTTCCGCCGGCCTTGAACCACTTGCAAACACAAGCCTGACCTTGGCGCTCACCGTCCACATATGCTTCTTTGGCGACCCAGCGGAAGGCGCCTTGCGCAAAGGGGTTAGCCATGGAATTTTGGGTGAACTTCGCCTCGTTAGCCCTGTTGTAACGGCCACTGTCACTTTGGATGGCGGTCGGTGTATCGTTTCGGTGGCTGTGGACACAAGCAGCACAACGCGAATCGCCCTCACCCCTTGAATACTGGTTGGCGGTGTAGGACGACCTGGGCAGACTGCAACTGCAGCTGATACAAACGCGACTACTCATCTTGTGATGATGGGTAGATATGGTAGGTCAGGTTGTGTGATGAGTGGTGTGCGAAAGGCCTGTGGCTGTTCGGTCGGGTGATGTGTAGAATCCTGTTCCAGGATATCCCTACAACTTCTAGGATTTTGGAAAAATGTTTCTCTCAGCATATTGGGGACCAATACTTACCTGCGCTGCGGTACCTTTCGGTCAGTCTGATCAGTGAGCTGGGTCAACCCCCTCGATGAAAGTTGAGATGGGATGGCGGGATGACCAGATGACGCGCGGGGAAGCTGGGGAATCGCCGAAAGCATGTGACGGGGGTTTTGTTTGATAAGAGATTAGATTAAACGTTTCACGGGGAATTCAAAAGGGCTGGAGAGGGAAAGCTGACCGCCAAATGATGCAAATGAGCAAGCGCAGTGCAATGGACCGGCCCACTTTCAACAACTGCAAGTGACACCAAACACCACTCGCTGCAACCCGATGTAAGTCAAAACCTTTGTAGAACAAACGACCATGAAGCGTTACGATTTGTTCAACAAAATTCTTTTCGGCTGTCTCAGGTCTGTGTCCGCCACCCTCTACAGTTCATCCTTCTTCGCCTTTGCCTCCTTAACTGTCTTTCCAGCCTTCTTCCCAATCTTCTCTCTGATCTTTCTCTCCTTCTTGGCGCCGGCTTCACCCGTCTCATTCTTCTTTCCCTTCCCTTGCCCCAACTTCCACGTCTTTTGTTCCTTCTCCTCACTCACAACCTTGATCCCCCAACTCCAATGCCCTTTGACGTCGGCTGCAAGTTCCCGCATACTCTGGATATCCTTTGCATGGGTTCCATACTCTCTTGTCAATGCATCTACAGCTTCCTCGGCATATTCCTTTGCTTTCGCCTCGTTCCCAAACATGCTGTAAATCAGCGCAGCTCTCACGTATGTCGGTGCCAGATAGGCAAAGAGCTTTTCCTCAAGATACATGTCCACCAACTTTCCTCCCATCTCAGGCTTGATATCTTCCCCTCTTCTGGACATCTTGTCCTCAATTTCCTCCTCAAGACGTTTGATCTCCTTGACTCTGGCGTCGGAGGCGGCGGTTTCAAGGCTGTTGAGGGTGCATTGAGAGCAAGTGCACTCGAAGCCCCAGTCTTGCAGCTCCTTTTGGCGGGTGGACCTGCGAGCGATGCCGTAAATGTAGCTGATAGTCAGCTCGTCTCCAGGGTGGATGTCCCGAACGGCAACGGTGGTGTGAGTGGTGTTGGTGATGCGGTAATGAACGCTTCAGCTTTTGTTAGCATTCTCCATCCATGGTTGAAGTCAACCAGCAACACTTACTTTGGCCTGCAATCATGGTTGAACCCACTAACATCCACAAACACACCCAAGTGCCCGCTCTCCTTATCACCGGATGGATCAATCACGATCCGGAAGCTGTTCTTATCGATCTTGGCCCTGACACCATCGCCGAACTGCGACAAGAACTTTTCCTGGGCGTCCTTGGACAGCTTTGACAGTGCAATCTGGTAGATCTTCTCCTGCACCTCGGGCTTCATGTCGATATGCGCGTCGGCATGCACCAAGAAAGAGGGCTGCCGTTGCATGATCACCTCGCCCTTTTTGATCAGCCGGCCTGCCACGAATCCATTCCCTTTTCCTGGGATGGGAGCCAGGTGGAAGGAATCAGGTGAGATTTGGGTTTCGGAAGTGATCTTGGGGAACGTTGCTGTGAAGTAGGCATAATTTGGCGTTGTGATGAGGACCTGGCCGTTGTGATCGTTGCCTTCTGGGTTGAAGTAGAGGCAATGGTCCCCAGAGACACAGTGAGAGGGGCCTTCCCATGGTGAGGGGAGTTCACCAGCGTGTTCCCCCTCTAGGTCAAAGTTGACTTCTGGAATCGCATTCTTGGAATCCTCTGAATTGTCTCCCCGTACGGCTGTCACAAGGACACCAAGAGAGAATAGGAGAAGAGGTCGGAGTTGATACATGGTCACTTACAAGGCTTTGGCAATCTGGATGAGAACAAAAGCACATGTGAAGTGAACTTGAGATGTGAAAATAAAGTAGGAGTTCATCTCATTGAATCAAACAACACTGCATATTGAAAAGATTACCGTGTCTTCCTCGTTTCAACTCTCGCCAATCTGGGTGATGGAACGTGATGAACGGTGATCGTGATATTTGCCTAAATTCCCACCCTCTATATTCCCTGCGATTTTTATGCCAAGCTCATATATAGTGATAGCTTTAACGAGAAGAACCAATAGGAATGTTTCCATTTTTTGATAGACGGAAGAGTAGCCATATATACCTTTTTTGGCGGCGTTTCTTGCTCCCGTGACATTGTCAAAGAATCGACCCCTGATATCACCGAAGGAAACCTTAACCCCAAACAGAGTAATAATCCCCTATTCATCTCCGCGAAAGACTTGTGATCCGCTTCAAGGTGAAAGCAGGTAACCTCTATGCCAGACGAAGGATATCCCTGAAAAGTCGAAGCAGATGTTGCTGCCAGTAAACGCTGCCGTGCCACCACCGACAAGCCCCCAAGGCGTTGTGGTGCAGCAGCATCTGCGTGCCATCACCGGCTTCACCATGCCATTAGCTGCACAAACACCCCTGCTGCTAAAGATGCCTAACTTACGTCTGTCCAGTCTGTTGGGACCTCGCACTGTCACTACTGCGGTGCCTTCACGATGTCCTCGCGGATTGTATGGACGAAGCAGCGACCTTGACCAGGCCGGATAGTAGGTAACCATGTTGTTTCATGAGAACGACCAAAGCTGGGTTGTGGGACTGGAGACCTCGACAATTGCTCACGGTAAATACTTGACCATGTATATAGAGGTACTTTTTCCACAGATGTGGATCTTGAAGTCAACCCACATCCATTCCAAGCTCCTCGGAAAGGCACCATGCTGAACAGAGTCTTTTCACACGAGATCAAAATGACCCACCCGAAGAACAGCACCGATCAATACACCAACGAACTTTGGATATCAATGTTGGAGGAAAGCACTTTCGAAAAAGATGAGATAGACGCAGACGAGTGCTATGACAGCAGCCAAACTGGGGCGAATAGAACAGGGGGAGATCTGTCAGAAGATATCGGCACCCCCCTATAAGAGTGTTGTTTGGTAATGCACTTACTGTCCCATTACAATCGTCTGCCGTTAGTCCTATGACAATACCAGAATCTAGTCTTAATTAGCTACGTAACTCCTCGCCGCTTTATACAAATAAAATTAATCGGAGCTTAGGACCGGCTCATCTTCAGTTTCCGTTTACTTACCTACCACATCGTTTATTTAAGGCATACTTGCTTAGCTCAAAATTTGGTTTGAGTTTACTTACTTTACTTGGGGTATATTTAGGTATATTCGCTTTATTTAGGAGCTATTCAAAGTATATTTACTTTATGTAGGAATGATTTAAAATTTATATATTTTTATGACGAACCCCTATCCAGAACCTCTGGAAGGGATACTGGTCGAAGGCACTTCTGAATAATCCTGGTTCGGTGCAGCTAAACAGTGCACAACAAGATGTCTCAATGTAAACACTAGATCCCGTGAATACAAGCTTGAATTGCATACTGCGGAACTGTCTATCCACGCCAACCAGTTCCTCCGTATATATAGACCTTGGGACCCCGAAGTGCTCACCCTGCTATGGCCCGATTACTCCTAGCACATTGCATCCTGCAGAGTGCTCGCCGTGCTATGCCTTCGATCACCCCGAGCATCTTGCATCCTGCAGAGTGCTCGTGGTTCTTGGCGCCATAGCACTTCTGGCCAGCCCTGATTGGCTGTCCCCTGACTTCCTTAGTGATTAGCTAGGGACGTCCCGCGCCCCACACACTACGCGGCCTGCCGTTAGGTTAACTGTGACAATTTTATATAAAGAATATTTAGAGATTTCTTGATTTTTATTCTACATAGAGATTACTTAATATATACTTACTCTATTTATTAGGTAGTATTACTATATAAAAGCTTTCCGAGATTCTTTTCAAACACTTAAAATTTATACTTGTTAACTTAATTTCTTCTTTATTTAATGTAAAATATATCTCAATTTACTTATTACCTTAACTTATATTTTTTAGTATTATTTAATTTATATACTGTTAAAAGGTTGAGTTAATATACAGGCCTAAGGGACCTATAACGGTAGAGCACTTTGGTGCTCACGGCGCAGCGGAAACTTGCCACACGGTACCAGTAGCTTACTTTTGGGTGTGCGTGGGCTCTAGTGCCTTACAGGACTATAAGACAGAGCAATAGTAGGTGAACTTCTGTATTTGTAGCACTAGCCTTCTGTAATGCCACTATAGTACTCTGTAGTAGAGTTTGCACTCGACCTCTACCATATACCCCCGGGGGCATTACAAGGCTTCGCACTCCCCAACACCCAGATGTGTCAAAGTTTGACTTGGAAGTCGAAGATTTGGCTGCAGAGCTGCATGAGGATGCAACTGAGCTAAAGATAGACTTCTTATCCCAGATCGCCCTGGCTGCCTTGCAGGCGGGGCTTCGTGATTGCAAGAGTCGTACATGCCAACAGCTGCGGTCAAAGATAGAAGGAGCTGCCCCCAGATGTAGATGAAAAGCCTTCCGGCGCTGGGCCTAAACAGGAATGCGTTGCCAGACCGCCCTCCTCCACACCGAACGACGGTCTCAGATCAACATCTTGGTTGAAAGGTTGTGTATGGCACTCAAGATGTGCGTGCAGGCCGGGAATCACGAACAGCACCTCATTCCCTATGTGAATAACGATCCTTACCCGGTCGATCTGGCTGAAGTATCGAATCTTATCTACTGGATGGCAAGGATCCAATCCCATCTTGGGCTTGGCCCCAGGGGATTCGGTCGATGGAACCACCAGCTCCTGCCTTCAAATGTCGCATTGCCAGCCATCGAGAGCGCCACCAAGGCTCGACGGCTAGCTCTCAACAATATGCACGAAAACTACGCCAACGCCGAATACACCATCATCCACGATACAAACCTCGTCAACCTCCCCTGGAGCGACGACGGCAGCCCTTGTATCACCATGATCCTTTCAACTTGGTTCACACGCGGCTGGACTGCCTTGGAGCTGTTCATGTCAAAGAGGGTGTTGGTGTTGTCAAAGACCCAGCTGGGGATTCTGAACCACTGATGAAAGACTTTGGCACGGAAATCCTAGCTCAAAATCCAGCTACGTCTTCTCCTGCACACTGGCTTGCCACAACGTTGATCCGGCGGCTGCGAAGGCCCATTGATAATGTTGGTGACTTGCTCGCTGCTTTTGTCAACCCGCAGTACATCCTGGGTGCGGGATCGTACCAATATCTCTGCGCTGCTAGCTCAGGCACCTGACTGTGACCTGGCTGATGGCGAGAGCATCATCGCCGCTCAGGTACTTTCTTATCTGGGAAAAAATCCATATAGCCGGCAGCAGTCAATTCGACGATGGGATTTTCAGAGTAAAGATTGGTGGAACAAGCTTGGGTAGATCTGGGATTGTAGTTGCTGATAATATTCCTTTATAGGGGAATGAAACCACACCTTTTAATCTTTTTACAGTTGGCAGGGCCACTGTTTAGCGTGTCTTGCGTGCCTGGGGGTTTCCTGTGGTTTTTTCTTCTGTCATTGACATTATGAAAAGACACATGTGTACGCTAGGTCAATATTTGAACGAAAAGAACGGCAGTAACCCGGTAAATTTTAGTAGGAGTTTAGAGGTGTAAGGAATGAGAGAGTAAGACCATAAGTCAGTCCCTAGGAATTACGAGTGAAAGACTAGTAGTAAACCCATTGAGGATGTGTGGAAGTAGATATAAGCCAAAGGTGACAGGTATGATTGAACTGCTAGCAGGTATAATTGAACTGCTAGCCAATGGACTTTGGGAAAAGTGAGTACTTATGGGTACTTATGGTGGGACAGTCGCGGAATGATAAAGAGAACTAAACGTGTGTGCTGCCACGTAAAACTGAGCCAACGCCACCCTCTACACTCACTGGTTTGGGGTGCGGCCACAGGCCTGAGGGTTTGAGTAAGGAAGTGGGGCTCTCGGAGGATTCGGGGGTTCAGGGGTCATGTATATAAGCGGTTTGCTTCGGACATTCTATTTTAGACAGGACATCGACTTTTATTTCTTCATATTTTTATGCCTTGCACGCGTGAAGGCAATTCTGGCCCTCTGATCAGGCCGATTAGGTGCTTATTATGTGGCCTGCGAGCCCATAGAGTCTTTTCTTTGTCCTACGTAGAGTGCGGCCTGCGAGCGAGCCACTATCACGCAGGTATATTTATTCAGAGACCCTGTTGAGGGTATATTTATAGTATTGTGGTTAGTTTATATGTTTTCTTACTATTTTAAATAAAGGTCGTGCCCGGGTTAAAGTTGGTGATGTAAGGTAATCGGAGGAACCTACTTCAGAGGAGAACTGAACAAAATGCCATGTAGGTATCTAAGGTGTGGGCAGGGCAAGACCCTTGGAGCAACCAACCTGTCAGCCCTGCAACTCGGAGCAACTATCTATCCTCTCACATTAACAAACATTATCTTAAAAAGATAAAGCAAACAACATTTAGATCCTTCCCTTTCTTACTTATTTAGTTCTTGTGTATTCAACTGGCCAATAGGACTATTTTCTCCGTGAGAGAAAAAGAGTGTATCAATCCCAAAAAAGCATGGGGCACAAAAACTCCCGCTTGGAAGAGGCGGTGTGCCGTCCTAAAAGGACGTCCTTGCCCGCGGGGCGAAGGCAAGGGGTATATCAACCTTCACAATGTGCCCTCGTACGTACCTAGTCTCACTGCTCTGATTCCACCACCTCAATGGTCATGATGTTCAGGGCCTCGGGCCTAGCCATGTTGCCAACGTAGATACATGTAGAGGTAGGTAGATTAATTCCTTCATACCACTTCGCCGATTTTGATTGTACCAACTATGACTATCAAAAATACTACCAGGTCTATCAGCTAGTCCAGCTTATGTGACCTTGGTTAAACCTGAAACCATAACCCACGCCTTTAATAGATATCCTTTAACTACCTGAAAGCGCTCTCTTGCCACCCTTCTTCGACGAGGCATTTTATCTTAACATTGAAAACCTCTCGTCATTATCCGATCCTTCCCGTCACATGCAAGTGAGAATGATCAGATATTACAATCCGCCGTCGGCTTAATCGGATAATCCCACAACCGACTCAGCGCGCAATCCGACGCAGTCGACCAATACCAATAGTTGTTCGTATACTTCGCCTGGCAGCGCTTCCTGATATCCGCCCGTCGCTGACCATCCGGCCTGAAAAGAGGCGCAACAATACTAGAGACCTCGCTCAAGATCGGGGCATAGTTCCAAGCAGCATACTTGGGATACTGGGGCACAACCTTTGTCTTCCACGCAGTGTAGATCTCATCAGCAGATGCCCGGACCGCGTTCCAGGCCTCGTTCTTGTTGGCAATGTCCTCCTTGTCGAGCAGCTTCTTATCACCAAATGTATGCCAGGCTCTGCCAATGGGGCTCTTGACAGAGAGCCCGATGGCGTTGTCTTCGTCGTGCATGTACTTGGCGCATAGGTCAGCCGCGCCAACGCTGTCGTGGAGCTTGCGTCTCGGGGTGCGCATGTGACCGGCTGCGAAGGAGTCTTGGAGGAAGTGATCTCCGAAGGCGTTCATCGCGTAGGCAAGCTGGAGGTTTCCACCGGCGGCGACCTGCAGGGCGACGGAGTGGCAGGCGTTGTAGGCTGTGCGGGCGTCGGCGCCGAAGTGATCCCAGTTGATCTTGGCCAAACCAAGGTAGCTAGGGCACTCATCGGGACGGGTTATGGTGTAGAGCTGTAGCTGGACGTTGACGTCTGGGATGTTGGGGTACACAGTCGATGGGTCCTGTCCCTTGTCCAGTGCGGCTTGGACCATATCAACCTCAGTCGAGAGCGTGTTGAGGATTTTTTGCGCCTCGGTTGGGTTACGGGTGGTGTCCATGGCGAGCCAGTACCACGCCCGCAGGAAACGCTGGCGTTGGTCCTGTAAATCCCTGCCATCACTGATGGGGTTGACAGTGCCGTAGAAGTCACCAGCCAGCCCGTTGATCTGGCCATATGTCACCTCCAGCCCGTTCGGGAGGGTGAAAGGCTTATACTTCGCAACATAGGACTGTCCGTCATCCCAAGCCAAGGTAAGCGAGTCACCCAGGTAGCTATGCTCGGCATACTCGAAGCTGCCGTCTGAAATAGAAAGTCAGTCGAGATCTCGAAGCCTCTCAATCAGTTCAGGTAAGACTTACCCTTGTGCGGGTGTGCGGCGCGCTCCTGCTTCCATTTGACATAGTCAATCTTGGAAGCGGCCTCAATCTCCTCCTCAGAGATAGGAATGGCCACGAGCTGGGAGTAGTCGTTGTGGCCATGGTCTGGCTGAAGCTTCTCCAACTCAGCTTCGATGTTGGGTGGGGCGTTGGGGTCGTTCTCGTGGTCGTAGTCCCACCCAGTGGGCTCGTGACCGAGAGTCTCCACGCTCCTGATTGCGCTGTTAGCTCTGCTGTCGACATCATTCATGATCGAGATAACCCACAGCTCTTGCACTTCGGTCGTCATGGTGCCGATGCTTATATTGTAGGTGAAAGAGGTCTTGTTGACTATGATGAGTAGTGAAAGGCACAGATAGTTTCTTTGCGCTGGTTCTGCTGTGCTTGCTTTGATGAGAGCAGAAAGCGGATGGTGCTCCCTTATATGCTATTTAGTGGAATAGGTAGCATGGAATCATCCTGGAGATAAAACCTGTAGGCATCATTCCAAAGTTCACCGCCATCTGCCCTCGTGGAGGACGCAGAAACACGCCATGCAAACTGGTCTTCGACAACCTTACCGCTGTGTGATTGAAACACAGTTGAGCTACAGAAAGGCTAGGTAACTAGTCAGCCATTACGTCGAGCAATGTGATCAGTAAAGGAATACCTACATATCATTGTGGCTGGCTGGATTGTGATATTGGACATCGAGTACAGTGCCTGCAATATACTAGCACATCTGAACATACTCGGACCTACCAGAGCTCATTGCGATATCTCGTGGCTGACTAGATAGCTTCATTTCTCTCCCAAACCTTGCTTCTATTGCATCGAGCATGTTGTGGCTGTTTGTTCGACACCCATCTGAGTGCTCGGATTGTGACTCGGATCCCAACTACCCCTCTCCTACTGTCTGGAGGCAGCACGGGGTGCATCCCGGTTTCCCAAAAGGGCAATTGAGATGCCCTCTCCATTGAAGCCTCATTCCAAACATGGTAAGATCACGGCCCTGTAGGGCTGCGGCTTAGCTGAGCGGAGTGTCTGGTCCGGCCTATCTTTCTCGTGCATGATGTTCTAGAACCTCGCCACTGAGCCAATGTTGAAGACAACGCATTGACAGATTCTGCATGCTTGCTAGTGCTTGACCAATAATTATCTCTATGGCGTTGCATGAGGTTTTCTATAGGCGTCAATGCTTGTTCCAGCTGCTGTCAAGCACCGCACTAGTACACATTCAGGGGTTGTGTTACACACCTGTGTCTCGCTCACTATGCAACTCAAGACTTATCGATTTTTCGGACTCTTCTGCGTGGGACTCTCTGGACAGAGCACACCGCCTATGTGAAGTCAACTGGTCAACCCTGATGAACTTGTGACGGTGAACTTCTGGACCAACCTTTGCTGTTATAAAGCCGGTCCTAACATCTATCATCAACTTCTCCATTGCGTTACCATCAGCCAGATTCTCTAGTCTGAAGTTTGCGGCAAAGTCATACTTCATTCCCCCCTTCAACATACCTCATCATCAACTCAACCTGGATCTCCTGCCCCCAAACTGGTGTGGCACGTTCCCAACACCAAACATGGCTACCACAACCTCGCAACCCTCCACCAAGGAGATCATCATCGGAGAAGTCATCGAAGCCCTTGGTGAACACGCCCTTGACACTGTCTCCCCTTCTGACAAAGTCCCTTCCCTGCCCAAAGAAGATACCTCTCACGACGATGACTTCTTCCCCCACTGCATAACCCAGCAGCCCATCCCCAAGCCCTTCCGCGGACCCGGTGCACCCCACAACATCATGGTCGGTCTGGAGAAGGAGTGCCCTCGATGGGCCCCTGGGTCAGTCATCAGATGGTACGCCCCAACCCTCTCATCCCTCCCCCAGAACCCCGTACTAAACCCCCCCTCTCAGGGTCGCCCTAACCGAAGGCTTCAAAACCCCCACCGACGCCACCTATGCAGCAACCCACCTCAACCTCGCCTGCCAGAAATGGAACGATCTCTCCATCGGCGTCACCTTCGAATGGGTCAAAGACACCAAAGACGCCACCTTTGCCCTCTGCCACGGCGGCGACAGCGGCGGCACCCTCGCCTCCGCCTTCTTCCCCAACGCCAACGACTTGAACATGATGCTGGTCTACAACCCGGCCTTCTCCATGCTCCGGTGGAAGGCAAACCTGTGGAAGATCTTCACCCACGAGCTCGGGCATGTTTTGGGTCTGAGGCATGAGTTTGCGTTGGATGTGAACCCGGAGACGGGGACGGTGTTTGAGGCGGCGGCGTCGGTGCAGTTGGGGCCGAGGAATGAGAAGTCGGTTATGAACTATTCGAGGACGCCGCCCGAGATTCAGACGAGTGATGTTGAGTCGACGAGGGCGTTTTATGCGTTGAGGGAGGGGGAGGGAGGGGCGCCTGCGATGGTGGGGTTGACGGAGGTGGTGGATTATGTGCCCATGTAGATTTGATATGGGCAGGTGTCTGGGGAGCAAACGGGGAAGTCTCAATCTTCCAATACCTACGGCGGGGTAAAGGGCTGTGAAGTTTTAGGATAGTTTGAAATATTACCTAAGATCGATCGTACCTACGTGTTGTGCTGACCTGGGTGGCCCGCGCTTTCATCTGTTTATCTAGCTTGCGTCCCTTTGCTCGCTTCAGCCAGTATTATTCTCTGTCAGTTTGATCGCCTCACTTCTTCAATACGCCATAAACCAATAACGTTGTCTCAAGAATACCCCTGAAATGCGGAATTCACCACCAACTCCCGTTGCCGATGTACAACGCCGAACCGTTCCGAGTCAACTAGCCACTCTAGTGTTCCAAACATCTTGATATCGTTCAAGTGATACAAGTACAAAAAGGGGGCCGGAATCCATTCCCATCAATCTTAAAGGCCGTTGATCCCTAATCTGAAATATCATCAAACAGGCTTCCCTTTCTTTTTCCCACCCACCAACCCGAAATCATGCATCTTCTCCCCTACACCCTGGCACTGAGTGCCATACTCACCCCAAGCACAGCCAAACCCGACACCCCAAAAACAGAACCCTACTGCCGCCCCTTCCCCCTCAAACCCTTCATCACCCCCCCTCACATCCAATCCATCCCCTCTTCTGCACCACCCTCCCCAAATGCCTACTCACCCTCCCCGACATCGTCCTCTTCTGCAACGACATCCTCACCCCGCCCGGCCGACAGACAAAAACCGTCACAGTCACCTCCATCACCTACGCCCCCACCACCGTATTCACAGACACAACCATTACCAGCGAGACGTGCTCCGTCACCACCGACGTTGGTGGGGGGAATGGTTTACTGCCAAGGGAGACAGGTGTCATCAACGCTGTTGCGGCGGCCATACCGCCAATCTGGTTCGACGGGCTGGGTCTAGAGGACATCACCAAAGTGTGTCGGTGTGTTGCGCCCGTGCCGGCGACTGCCAGGACGGTTACGGCCACCGCGACTAGCACGAGTAATGTTGCGGTATGTGAACATCCAACATCGCTGCTGTTCTAAAATAAATGATTGTCGGATGCTAATGGCCAATGATGAATATTTTTCAGGTTACTCGCTACACCGAGACATTCACCCAGTGCGAGACCACCTGCCTTGCCAACGGTCAACTATGTGACATACGCCCGGCACCAAACAGCTGTTGTGGAGGTTGCTCGCGGAACGTTGCTAGCACTACTGGAACCTGTGTTTTGGGATATGACGGTTACTGGCGATGGGGCAGTTTTGCAAAAATTATCGGGGAGAGAAGAAAAGAAAGGGGTTGTAATATCATGGGACCCCCCAATTCTAAAACAAATGACCAGGAAAATGTAGAGAGCTTTTTGCAGTCACCTCATCCACTTCCTCGCCTGATTAACTCCCCAACAAGGTGACTCTGGCAATCCCTGACCTGCTTCACTCCCAGTCTGGACCCTATTCATTCTCGGCAAGTCCAGCATATCCAAATCCACCACCCCCGGCCCAGCCCATAACTCCGTTCCCCCTGTCTCACCAGCTTCCACCTCTCTATCTCTGTCAGTCCTAGTGACTACCGTCTTTTGGGTAACACTCAATGGATAAAGCTTATCCCCCTCCTCCCTCAACCTCCTACTTTCAATATCCCTTGTATCAGCCATCTTTTCACTCTCAACCGCCTCAACCTTCCCCCCACCATCACTATCATTCCCCCCCAACTTCCCCTCCTCCAGACCATCCCTCCTCCACCGTCCCCTCACCTTGTGATACAGCGCCGGCATAGCAGGCATACAAGCACAAACAATACTCAAATTCGCCTCCAACGCCCCCAGCAACGCCGCTATCCCAGCGTATTCCGTAAAGTTAGTAGCCATCCACTCCTCCATATTATTGTAAACCAGCCTCGTAATCGAAACCCCACAGATTCTGGTTGTTCAGTCAGCAATCATCCCAACTGTTCAAAAGCTGAAAAAGAGAAAGAAAAATCGCTTTCACCAACGTCAACCAAAAACAACAATCCCCGACAAAAAAAAGGAAACTTACACAATCCCAAAGCTAAAACCCCCCAAATCCCCCACTTCCTCCTCCTCCTCATACTCCTCAACCCCAAAATCACACCCCCCGGCAGCAGCAAAATCAAGCAATCCAATATCGCCCCCACCCCCGTCTGCGCCACATAAAAGTTGCTCGTCTCAATGCACACGAAGTCCGGGTTCGAGAGTTTATCCCAGTTTGCGCTAAACGGGCGGCAACCAGCCAACGAGACAATCACAAAGGCGATCCCGTAGCAGGTCGTGAGGAAGAGGAGGACGTAATCGCAAATGACAAACCAGTAGTAGGCCGAGAAGACTGTCAAAAAGTAGGACAGGAGGGAGATTTTGACTAGGGTTACTGATAATGAGCCGCAGACGCCGATGGTGATGAATTGCTGAGAGAGTGGGGTTAGATAGTGTTTACGGGGGAAAAGGGGGGTTGCTAGAATAATGAGGTGGGGTTGGGAAAGGGGGGGGGTTGTCTTGGCGGGATGCATGGGATGTGGGTAGGGTTGGTTGACTTGCTTTGGTGGAGAAGAGGAGTTCTTCTGGCGTTACGGTAGAGGAGACTTGGCCTACGCCGCCGTGGGTGACGGTGAAGTTTTCCGAGACGACGAGGCCGAAGGTGAAGAGCTAGGTTGTGTGGTCAGTCAGGAAGTTGTGGGGGGGGTGAGAAAAGGGGCAAAAGAACCCACCCATGATGCTATGATAGAGTACTCTGACAGTCCCATCTTGGTGCCGCGCAGGGACTGCGAGTAGAACCTCAATGCCACTGCCGTGAAGGACAGGAGTAATCCGACGCTGTTCACCGCTAGAACCGCGGTAGGGAACACCATCCGGACATTGTAGGGGGCCATTGTGTCGAGCGGCTCCGCACTGCGGCAGGAGTGGTGGCCGTTTAGACAGTAAGCTGGCAATATCAAAAGATGAACTAATGTTGGTGACTCTGTCTAGACAATTACCCCCCTAGTGCATGAAGGCGATGCACACCAGTCAGCTTGCCATGAGGGAGTCGAAATGAAATTTCCGCGACAGCCGATTCAGGGCCGAGATATTGAGGGACACCGACGGTTATCTGAAATGGTCGCCCACCGATAAGCGTCGGGGAGCCTCAGCTCATCGGCGGATTTTGAGGCTGACTTTTCGGTCGGGTTTCCTGCACATTGGTGCCACGGGCTGACGACAATGATTCCGTGGTACCTTATCGTGAACCTGTGCCGCATCCACACTGAACCCCGGAAGGCTCGGAAAAGGAACAATGCTACCCGCACAACGTGCTGGGACGGGCCTATCCAGCTGTCTAGGTCCTGCGTAGGACTTTCGAATGCGATTCTGCAACCAATGTGGCCCGTATGGCGGAGGTGGTCGGACAAGAACGGTGATAGCAATGTTGGTCAGACAATAGATCCTGTGGTCCCAGAAATGGAGAAGGTTGGTGATTGTGCAGTTGAAGTTTAACAGTATGAGGTATGCTGTGGCACAACTCCTTCTCATCTATGTTGCATGGTTCTGCGTTCTCCCTTGCCATTGGTTCTGATGGCCAGTCGATATAGTGGTGTAAAAAGGTCACGGCTGGGGCTCTGTAGATCTCTGACCAATGCAGGGGCGTATCCACGGTACCTTTGCATGTACTACCACCGGAGCTATCATAGCTACGGGATCTTCGGGAGCGGCACGACAACCTAGATCCTATGCTGCATATGCAGGCTTATGCTCCCACTCGAATGCATTTTCGGCCACTTCAAGATCGTCTCGGTAAACGCTTTGGTCAAAGGCAACCACTTGTGCGATGTGACTGGTGTTATAGTCATTGGTAGGGCACTTAATCAGTACATACGCCGCAGCCCTCCGCGCGGTCCTTTTGCCGATATTCTGCATGTGCCGTGTTGTGATGGAAGATCTCGTGATACGGGACTGCGACGAAATTATGACTGCTAGCAATTGCGCGGCTTGGTGAAGATGGTCAGTGTATAAAGCCATGTTTGACGGATACGTCGGAGTCCCGTTCAAATCCTTGGTTGGTGGCTGCCAAACTCGACCATTAGATCCACCTCGTCTGTTCAGATTCTTACGTGTAGGATGGCGAGCGAAACCGCAGACGACGAAGCGTACATCCTAGGGAGGAGCTTTTCGGCCAATGCCCGGTCAGTGCGAATATCAAAGACGCCTTGTCTGGCCTTGGCCTTCAGGGGTTGGTCAATCCAAGTCTAACCTTCTTATGTTCTAGGTTGAACCTGCAATACTTTCTTTGGAAGGACGGTGGATTTACTCTCCATCCAAACATCCCGGCTGATGGCGACGGTCTACAGGTAGCGGAGATAGGAGTGGGTACCGGGTACGGTTTGATCTATAGTTCCCCTTCCTGTCAGCCATGTAGGCGAGATGCATGTCGCTTACACCATATATGTGCCTGCAGGATCTGGCTCGTGGACCTGGCGCGATATCTCCCGGCTTCGGCAAGGATCGACGGCTTCGATATCGACTTAACGCAATGTCCACCCAAGGAATGGCTACCACCCAACGTCTCGGTTCATAACCTCGACTACTTAGCACCGTTGCCAGACTACTTACTTGGGAAGTATAATATTGTCCATATTCAACTTTTTCATCTAGCCGTTCACAACAACGATACCGCTCCGATAATCCAGAATCTTATCAAGCTGTTAAGTATACATCCCGACTTTTCTGCTTGGGAGGTCCGGCTCTAATGTATCGGTGTGTGCTAATACCTTGTGCTTATCGTAGAGCCCGGCGGATGGATCTCGTAGGGAGAGATTGACTATAGCAGATGGAAGATCATTCGGACTAAGGAGGGAAAGGAAATCACAGATAGCCTGACCCCGTTGCTAGAGATAATAGGTATACTAGGTGGAACAAAACCAAACTGGACAACTGATAAGTAAGTCTCTCCCTGTCCACACCCTAGACACCAAAGAAGTACTTACAGTTGCCAGTTGGCCAATTAAACTTCCTGAATTCTTCGAGCAAAATGGCTTAGTAAACATCAGACTTAACAATCGTCCGTTTCCTTTAGAGTTATTACCATTTCAGCTCGACACTACCTTAATAGCTTCGGAAGAAGTAAGCTACAAAGCTTTGGATCAGATAGAAGGGAACCTAGGTAGCCGCTGCAAAGAACTAATCACCCAAGTGTTTCGGAACCGGCAGAATTTAGCGTATAATGTCGGACGGCTCACTGTTATTGGACAAAGACCTGGTAGCTGAAACTATAAAATAGAGTGGGTGTGTTTGAAGAGCATTTATTCTAACTATGTAGCAATGATTTATTTCAGCTAAAGTGGCCTGTTTACCTCTTCGATCAGTGTGTGCGCTGTCCACTCGGGTCGGCTAATGAAGGGCGAGTAACCAATATCTACTTTAATAACAATATCAATCTTGTACGGGCCACTAGCTTTTGCCGATTCGATAAGGTACTGTGCCGCAGCAACGGTGGTCGGTCTGTCGCCCATCGTAAGAATGTAAGTCGTCGGGACATAGCGCCAAGCGGCATGAGTGGTAGTACTCCAGAAAGCCCCCAGGCTCTGCGGGCGTAGTTCTTTTGCCAGCTCAGCGACGGTCTCGTCGTTAAGATCTTGATAAAACATGCCCTTAACATCCTTAGGCTTAACCGTAACGATTCCTTCATCAAGACTAGTAATCATCTCGGGGATTATATTGTCTCGCGTGCCTTTAGGCGAGTGTTGGAAACCTTCCGGAACAAAAAAGGCTGTAATGTAAATGAGTCTAATCACGCCTCCCTTCAGCCCTTTGGATATACAAGTATCCTTGTCCAGCCCCTCCAGTGCTGTGCCGCCAGTTATTCTGCTGAAGCTATGTATGACCATAATGATATCCTCCTGCTTCACGAGCTCTGAAACAGTCTGATAGATTGTCTCTACATCCTTGGACCAGTCGGGTGTGGGTGGTGTGGACCTTGAAGAAGGCAACGCAGGAGCAACGGCCTTGTAGCTGGCCTTTTCGAGCTCGGTAATGACACGCTGCCAGCAGCTCGGACTGTGCCACGCACCGTGAAGGAGGACGAAAACAGGCTTGGCCATTTTGGAGGAATGTGGTGAGAGGATGCGGATTGCAGAAGGGCGGATTGCAAGGACGGCGCGGAGGATGAAGCGAGAAGAGAACTGGTGTTCTCTATCAATACTGCTTCAGCAGCAGATCCAGCATTGTCAGACTCAAGGCGATAAGGATGCGCGAAACATTTGGACCTTGGGCGGTTGGTAAAGTCGTGAAGGGCACAGGAGGACAATATTGACATCGTTCCTGTGCTTTTCCCGACGTAGAGTGATTGATCCCCAGGCATGTCCATAAGTCCGAGCCACTCGTGAGTATTCATCAGACACTGATCGTTGGATCAAGCTCAGAGGATGGATAATTGACATAGAAACAATGTGACCCTCGTGATTTTAACTGGTCAAAGGAAATAGCAAGGCTCTACTTGGGAGGTGAGTCGTCAGTGTCCAGATGTATCTCGATTATTTTGTCGAGATCATCGGAAATCCTGAGCCTCCCATACCACCCAGGCCTCACTGGTCTTGAACGTTTTCTCGAGAGCCTAAATCCTATCCACTTGGGTTCATCACTGCTCCACATCGGATTGTCGGGATTGACTATTCATCCGGAATCAACCTCATGCCACGGAGTGTCTTCGCTCCAGTAATAGTATTGTATCGGAGCCACAATCGTTCATGCCATGACGTGCATGTATCTCGTACATTCCGAAAGCTTGTGATACGGAGAATTTGCCAAGCTCTCCGGTGGCAAAGACTCCGGAGAGAAGGCCGGATAACCACACAATGGACCAAATTGAATTTCAACTCTGTCCGGAAAATTGCCCGTCTCACGCCAACATGACGTGCCCATCTGGGTTGCTGGTTGATGGTGATTCATGGTCACTGGGCTGGATAGGCTTGTCCATGACCATGTGGGGAAGTGCTTGTTTCGTTGACCGGGTTTGTCTTTGCACCAGTAGATCCAGAAGAAGGTTATTTTCCATGGGCTTTTCGCTTGCTCCGATGGGTCTGCAAAGTACGACACCCACGGATGTGCTTCCCAAGCTACAGGCACACCCCAAACGTGATTTGTGATGCGAGAATTCTGCTTCGTGGTTTGCTTCCAGGATTCCCATGCATGCGCTAAGTCTATCAGACTCGAATGAGAGTTGTTGCTTTCTGTATTCCCCCAGGAGTACAACAAGGTCTGACGTAAGTCTCCTCGCCCCATGGCCATATTTATCAAGTGGGCTTGGGTGTGCAGGGAATTCAAAAACACCTCTCACGGGCTCGCTGACAAAGGATAATAGATGGGTAAAATCAAGTATTGAGGCAAGGCCCGCGCTCTCGAGTGGTGGCCTCACGGACTTGGCACAGTACATGCTGTTACACACGTAAAATACTTGCTGGTCGGTGAAAAGCAGTCTTCGTTTAGACGGGCACCCTTCTTGAAACGTCCAGGCCCTTGTAGCCCATTTCGACTTTCCCAGGAGTGGCAGAAGATGGGACAAAACCTAAGTAAGAACAACGTGACCAATGACCACCCGCTTTTGGGGCTGGCGGGCTTTACTGCCAACGCCAGGAAGTCCCTCGGCAGCGCTCTCTCTGGAGATAGAGATAAAGGTGAGATCGGCACACGTGTATATGGCGTCCATCTTGGTGATCTGCTCATTCTTTTCCTGTGGGTTTTCCTAATCAATCCACTTCTTGGCGTCAGGTTTAGGAACGCAGGACGATAAGTCAAAGCGATATCAGAATGTCGGAACGGCACTCACATATTTACGCAGCATAACGGCATCCGTCAGGTGCAGGGACCACGCATCGTGCCCGGGAGTCTATCATCCGTAGCCCGGGAATTGGCTGCTCATGTTGGGGCGACATCTCAAGCCATGGTTCTGCTGGCAATATCCCATCCAAGTTGCAACAAGGTCCCAGCTAACTACATTCGGTAGGATGCGTCGTGCGCCAAACTCCTTCTTCTCCGTTCTGTCCTCGACAAGGGGACGTTGGAAAGCGGGAGGATCTGGTTCGAACAGTGCATCCCACCCTCCGGTAGGATCTTCTTCGAAACCGCTGATGAGGATATTGCCCTTGGACCATAAATATGAAGCATTCGCCAAGTTGAACTAGCAGTGTTGAAGGCTTGGTAAGACGTGACGGCAACAATGTAGGTTTTTCCACCATACTCTGGCATGATGGTTGCCAATATTGCGACACACTTGGCATGTGGATTTGCTCCATATGCTGCCGTTCATCTGAGGGTCAAGAAACATTTTCCTACTCCCATGTGTAGCCGATATCTGTCCACCTCTCTCGCAGCCAATCTCTGGGCGAGAACATACTTTGAGACTTTACTCCATGCAATCGACCTGCAGCGCCCGCACAATCTCGCCGTGCTTGGGCCTGGGCGTTCATGGTCCTCTGAGATGTGCCCATTATCCTTGGCTATTTTCCCCGCAAGTCGCCGTCTTGTTGCATTTCTCAGTTGCATTGCGGTTGCCACGGGTGAGTTGTCAGGCGATTTCAGGCAAGGCAAGCTGTGTATTGTGTCGGTGAGGAATGAACCAGGTTTTAGCAGCGTCAAAAAGAAAACCGTCAAAAGAACGTGGACGGAATAAAAGTCAGAACCACAGGTCAGTTCCACGAGCACAGGACAGAATTTGGCAACACGGTGCATGACATAGGGGAGCAACCAAACGTTCTGCAGTGTCCCGTGTGTAAGGGGGGCATTGACTTGCTTGCTCTCGCCACAGTGCGACAATACTATTGTTGCACCCCTTAAGCTTTGTTCGGCCACCAGCAGAGATGTCTCAGAACAAAACAAATATTTCTGTTGTGTTCTAGACTCTTAAGATTCTATTTAACCACGTCAAGGTTACCTGAAGTGAAACGTCTTTTATTTCTGGCATCAGCCTTCATTTTACGTGAACATTTTGCATCGAAGCAAGGATTACTTTGGCAACACATCAAGACCCTCTGCTTGGTCAAGACAACACATCAAAAAATGGCTTCCACACCTGTGCCCGATACCGGCCGCATCCTGGCCGTCCTCAAGCGAGGCAACGGTTTCATGGAGGGAGATGGTATCAGGGTTTGGCAACCCCGTCAAGACTTCCCCGTCTGGCGCTTCACCATTCTCCTCAAGCGAGGAAATCAAATCCACCCTGTGGACTCCGACACTGTTGTAAAGTGCGGCGTGATTCTCGAATCATCTGCCCGCATTTTCAAGGGTGATCGGAGGCTTTCCTCCTTCTTCGACTTCATCAAAGCCAAAAACGTTGAAGTCCAACCCAACAACCACATGCAGCTTAAATCCAAATACTGCACCAACCCGGAAACACTGAATAAGGCCATCAGGGACATCTTTGACGCTGCTTGGCACCTGAGTGGTAATCCGTTTGGCAACCTTCAACCGATGGTCTTTCCTGGGCACACTCAGGCTCCGATCTCCACCTCCACCTGTGGTATTCTCCCTGGGGTCAAGGTCCCGTGTACATTGGTCCCTGTGCTCGGCATTCCCACTCACTTTGCTGTCCTCAACATCTGGCGATCACCACAGGGCGATCATGAGCTCCTTGTTCGTAGAGTCCCTGGTGGTCCCAAAAGTGGCGGCGCAAGGCTGGCTCCCTTCTTCACTACCAATGTCTCCGCCCTTGATGCCTCGCCTCTGGCGGCTTTGAAGCGTATAGCAGGTGAGGATATCTCCAGATGGTTGTTTGATGACAACACCTTCTTCGCATCCCAGGGTAAGATTTGCTCTACTCAGATTCATGGCCCCGAATACGGGAGTGCCCGAGAGGGCACTGTCGAGTTTCGAGGCGCTACATCTTTGATGTGGTCCTTCCCAAGCACAGACATGTCCATGAGCTTGGGTGCGATGTAAGCGAGTTAATCTGGCTGAATTTCCAGGAGCTCGGTAGGGAGCTGTTTGCTAACAGCTTTAGTCCGGAGAATGGCTTGGTGATTCTTGACTTTTTGTTGAGGTACCATATTCTTCATAACCGGATTGAGTGGGGGTTTCTGGATGAAATTGTCGCGAGGATGAGATATGATTCTTCTGCTGCTCAGTACTAGCTGTGTCATGGCCATCTCATCATCACCTAAAATCTCCGGAAAAAAAAATTAAAAAAAAGAGCAGTTACCCTTCATAGGTACTAATTGGGCTGGCTTTCAGGATAATTAGCCGTTTGCGTAAGATTCCATCTAAGACGAAAAGGCCAAAAACAGGTACCAGGGAGGCATACTTAGCGTGCTTTCATTTAATACACTTTTTATCATTTTACACTTCAAGACTTCAAAACTAACACAATGCATATTTTTGTGACCTGAAAAAGCTATGTCCTTTTACCTAGTTCATTCATCTCATCCATCATCTCATCCACCATTTCATCCGACCATTTCTCCCCCGCAAGGCCTTCCTTGCTCCCCCCGCAATCCCTTAGTTGACAGCTCAAGCACCAATGCAAACAAAGTAATCCAACCAAATCTCACAACTCGGTCCAACCTCGGTGTTCCAGGCCTGAATCTGCGCTTCCGTAATCCCATATCTCTGCGACAACTCCCAGCAGTTGTCACCCGATCGTACATAATGCCAGGCAAAGCAGTTGCATACTGCCCCGGGCTGAACAGGTGAAGGACGAGAAGGTGATGGTGTGCAGCTTGTGACAGGCAGTGCGGTGGTAGACAAGGGTGGTTGAGTTGAGATGACGGTGGTGGCAGGGTCACAAGGAGCGGTAAGGAAGGAAGTCACGGTTTGAGTGACGGTGACTGTGCCGTTTGCCTGTCGTGGGATGTTCCAGGCGGAGGTGCCGACTGCGAAGGCAGTGGCTGCGGTGAGAAGCTTGATGAAGTGCATGGTGGGTGAGTGTTGGATGGGAGAATGTCGCTGGTGGATGATGAGGAGGGGACGTCAAAGACTTTGGGGATGATGAGCCTCCGTTTTATACCTGCTCTTTACTTCATGATTATGTAGCCAGCCCCCTCTCCTAGTGTGCGTTCTTTTCACATGCATCTAGCCTCAAGAATCACCAGCCTCATGTCTCCAAACAGTGCATAATCTTACTCATCGACGTGGATTACGTTGGACAGACTATTGACAATGGGACTATCGCTTCCAGCTTGGCACGTCATCATATCGACAGATTCGTTTATGCCAATGTCAACATATGCGTGAGAGTTGCATGGAAGTTGGGGTCAATGTGTACTGCTGAATACACCGTTCCTGCATGAAGCCCCCAGCTTGCCCTGCCATCTGTCAGCATGTGTGGGGACATCAGTCATCTAATTGTTCGTCAGCTTCAGCTTGTTGGAATGGAGCCCCATATCCAGATCAAGAAGTTGAGATGAGGTGGAGCGGAAAAACCAGGATATCTGTCGGGTGTTGTCGGCCGTCCATTCACGTGTGGGGGTAGAGCCGCATGTAAAGTAAGTCTGTATTGTTCCAAAAACACTTCCTTGTTCGTCGGCAGGTGTTCCTTTGTAGAAACAAACACTGTTCATTATTACTCACAGAGTACGGAGACCACGCTCCTGTTTCCCTCCAGCACACTATCTAGTTAAACACCTCCATCATAAAATGATATTCGATCTTACTCCCATCCGTCCTTCCCCTCGCACTCAACAAGCGACACCTATCAGCCAAGATCTCCCCAACAATCGGTGTCCCACAAAAGAAAACCCCGACCTTGAACTCCTCATCCTCCCACTTTTCCTTGTCTTTCCTTACGAGTTCAGCCTTGTACCCCTTCATCTCCTCATAATGCCTATCCAAAATCCTGATAAAGTCTGGTCTGCCGAAGTGTGTTGCGTTCAGCAGTCCGGTCAACGGGCTGGCTGGGTGCTCAGGAGTACGATGCATTTCCAGCAACCAGCGGTATACATGCGTGGCGATGTTGTTCCTTTTCTGAGTGACGTGGGTGTGGATTCTAATGTCGAGATGCGGGCCGTGCTCCTCCTTATGGTGCTGAGCGTGCCACTGCTGGGAGCGAGAAACCCGGTTTAGGAGATCGGATAGCCAGAGGAGGTTGTTCTTGTCTCTGACACTCCAATGGAAGTCAACGCGGCGATAGTCTGATGGGTGGTTGTCCGTCTCGTTGCCTCCCTTGGTGAGCGTCTCCCGGTGGTTGGCGTCTTCTATAGGGGCTCCAGCAGAGACCTTCTCCCTGTCCCTGACAGACGAATCCTGCAAGCCATCCTCCCCAGGGCCGATGAGGTGGGAGCCATGGGATGTTGATCTTCCACCTGCAGTGATTGGAGCATCCAGACCCGGGCCATTGTGAGCTTTGTCGTCTTTCTCTTGCAAGTCCGTAAGGATACCGCTGAAGGGGGTGACACCAATACCGGCACCAACAACAATGGTGTGGCTGAAGTCGTAAAAGCGCTGTGCTGGTGCCCCAAATGGGCCGTTGATGCCAATCTGAATCTGTGCTATGCCATCTTTTCCAGCCAGGTCACGGAGTCTGCGTGTCCAGTTCCCGTCGGTTTTGATATGAAGCTGCATTTCATTACCGATACATGTGGATACTGTGAAAGGATGCCACTGAAAGAAGCTCAGGGCCGGGACCTGCAAGAAGACATACTGTCCAGCATTGTATTTCCAAATTCTTTCACTTGGAATCTTGGCTCTGATCGCGACGGTTTCGCTGTCTAGAACCTGAAGAGCAGCGCTGATTTTGTGAAAACCAACCAGTAGCCGCACAATTCTTTCTGTAAGAACCAAGAGCGTGGGGAAGGCAAGCCAGTACCCAAACATGGGCCACTGAAGTAGCCCTGCGGTGCCGTGGGCCATCAATAACCCAATAATGGGATACATCAGAAGATGGCCCATTTGGAAGACTTCATAGTTCCACTTTCTGACTGGAGGAGTACTCAGCAGTGAAAGAAGATAAAACAAGCCCAAAGCAGTAAGACCAGTGAACCCAGGCAAGGACCTAACGTAGTTAATATACGGCCGTGGCACAGCATCTGGTCCCAGCAAGATAGCCACGGCATCTTCGTTTTCCTTCCTGCTGCCCCAAACAAAAGAGCCTCCCAGGTGTCCAATTGCATGAAGACTTGCGAGCACAAGAGCCACACACGAAATCCTGATGTGGAACTCTTGGGACAAATCCCAGTTGATGAACCTTGAGATGTAGTACGACCGTCGAAGAAATGTCGAGAAATACCGCGACATGCTGAGAATCAGAAAGAAGAAGGTCGGATAAAGAGCACCAGCGCAAGTCTTGGCCAGCACCACGCCCCAACCAAAACCGCGTGTGTAGTACTCTCCAGTGAGGTACTTGACAAACTGCCAAACCCCAAAAGCAAGCTGCATAGCCACTACCAGCCCAATAAAGGCGATTTCTGGCCCATGAACAGCCCAGTAAGACTTCGCTCGTCTCCAGATGCCCATCTTGCGCATGTAGTCCTTTTGCTCGCTGTCATTCGCCTGGTCCTGTTTCATGCTGGGAATCTTCCAGCTCTTGACCGTTTCGGCGAACTCGGCGCGCGGGATCCGGTTTTTGTCTGACTTGATAATGGCGCGGAGGAATGCATGACGGTCCAAGTCCTCTCGACTGTCATGGTGAAGATGGTGTGGAAGTGCCTTGGGAGCAATCTCCTCATGGACCTTATCCAGCTTCTGCTCGACTTCGCTGTAGTCAATTAACCCGTCATTGTTGTGGTCGAGGTCGTCGAGAAAAGAGTTGATCTCGTCGTCCGTCAAGTACTTGACGTCATCCCATGGTGCGACGTTGGAAGCCATCAAGGCTTGTTGATTCGTGTATGGTTCGTGGTGGAATTGGCTTGAGGAAGAGGATGAGAAGCTGAGAGAAATGAGAAAGAAAAAAAGCCATGTTCGCCATGATAATAATCAAGTAACGAATGAGCGTGTCAGTCGTGGCAGTGAGACGCGCCGAGACGGCATACGTACGCCAAGTCTCACTGCCAGCTCGCCAAGCTGCTGGGTGATGATATTCAGGAGGATCCAAGAAAGGCCCAGCAACTTGGCTGGCGAGAGACCAATCAGATTCGCATCTTATCGTAGGTCGCCAAGCCAAAAGATAAGGAGCTTCGCGGAGCTGAGAAATCTGAGGGCGGTCCAGACTTGATTATGCTCAGCATTGCACTCTGGCACAGTAGCTCACCGCAGTTGCAGTGCTCACATGGGTGCTTGAATTCCAGCCTCAAAGTGTTGTCAACCATGGCACGCGCTATCGCAGGCACGTGACTACGCGTCCTAGCCTTAAACCACATCAGCCATTCATCAACATCAACAAGACCTACAAAATCGATGGAGGCAGAGCTTGTGAAGTTACGAAAGGAAGTTGAGGATGCTAAGCGTCGGGCAGAGGTGGCTGAGCGCCGGGCAGAGGAGGCCCAACGCAAGGTCCGCAACACCACACTTGTCGAGTACCTAAAATATTGGCACCAGCATCTCTGTACCACGTTCGAAGTACAGCGGGATCCCAGGCTTACTACAGCCGGCCCTGCTTCGGCCCCGCATGGCAAGCTTTGTCCTACCTATCTCCGACACTGGGACGACTTTGACACGCTACAACGCCGCACCCTCGACAGCTTATTCACCCTCTACCCGGCCGATCAAAAAGCCTTCCCGAGCCCGCACGCCACCCGAACACAGGGCCAGGAGATGTCGCGTGGCAAGATCGGAGATCACCTGGTGCTCGACCACTTTGTGGGCAACTTCGTTGAGACGCCCGTACGATCCATCTTCGCCCGGCTGATGAAGTAAGCACGACCGCACCCGGGACGAGTTCGGCATCGTCAGTCAAGTTATGTTTCAAAATCGCGATACCACTCTCCCCGACGCCAACGTCAGACAGATCGGCCCCCCTGGTCCCGATCTGGTTACACCACCGCCTGTAATCTTCAACCCTAGGGTCCAGCCGGATCCAGTCTGCTGCTACCAACTAGAGTCAGCCGAGATGCCTACCAACCTCTACCACATTGAATATAATAGTAGAGGTAGCGATTTTCTATGTCTCAACGTAGGAGCTGTTTCTGGCCCCAGTTAAAGACAGACCGTCGCTGCCTACACAGGCACAATGAAAAGGCCGTTTCTGGCTTTACGTATGACTGGCGATAAGGTACTGGATTATATTGGGAACAATACAAATCCTCGGTGATCCCAGATGCACCCAGATGCAGGAACGGAGAAGACTTGCCTGAGTCGGCACAGCATTTCAAGTGTGTTTGCACCAGCCGTTTGTAAGACTGCCTTATTCTGGTTCTGTTGAACAGCAATGGAAATCGTACCACACAAAGCTGTCCAGCTTAACCGAGGCATTCCAGAGTTCGACTGATTCCAACATGGTCACATCCCATCATGCCAGAGCAGAGACGTCCAAAATGGAATTTTCACAAGATATTTACTTTCGACTTCTATATACCACAGCCAGCCCTAATCTGGACCAGATCAAAACGAAGGAGGAGAAGGTAAATACAAATGTCCAATCTCCCCAGCGGGCGTTTGTACAATGACCGTTGGTCCAAGTTCAGTACCAAGAGGAGAAAGAAAGAAAAAAGGCAGATATGTATAAGAGACTCTGCCGGGAGAAGAAAACCGAAATGTCACTTTTCCAAAACCTCAACCTTTGACCCAGACCCAGGAATATCACTTTTCCAAAACCTCAACTTTTAAGCCACTCCCAAGAATACATCCTTCCATGTCAACACCGAGGTGAAGATACCACTCCCGAATTTCTTGCCATGTTTATCCTTGGCAGGTTCGCCATCGAAAGGCTTTCTTGTCGGAGGCAGGCTTTTAATCACGGGAACGCTTCTTGTCGTGAGAAGGTGTGCCATCATGGAGTTTGTGGTGGTGAAGGGGCCCTTCGTGATGAGTGAGCCCGCCATGGTGAGGGAGTCCGCCGTGGTGAGGGAGCCCGCCGTGATGAGGGAGCCCGCCGTGGTGAGGGAGCCCGCCGTGGTGAGGGAGCCCGCCGTGGTGAGGGAGCCCGCCGTGGTGAGAGGGCTGCCCGTGGTGAGAGGGTTGGTCGTGGTGAGGCTTATCATTGGGCGACCCTCCATCATGTGGCTTCCCGTCGTGGGGCTGACCGTCATGAGCAGGCTTATCGCTGTGCGACGGCTTGTCGTCGTGTGGCTTTCCATTGTGGGAAGGCTCATCATGATGTGGACGCTCGCATACACCGTCTTGATTCCCAACATCCGCCGAAACGATCAAGTAAACCCTAGAGCGCCGGCCGCACGCAGGGTAGTGGATGCCGTCCGTGTCGTACTCTTGAAGGCCTCCGAGCACATCCTTGGTGTACGTGAAAGAATCCGATTTGCAGGTCGTAATGGGGAGGCAGGAGAGGTTGATGTTGACTTTTTCAATGACGTACTTCAGGCCAGGTGTAATCTTGAGCCTGACGTCCAGCTTCTTCAGGGCGTTGATGGTAGCAGCCCAGCTGCCAATCCTCTCGTAGTACTTGCCCTTTTCTTGGATGTAGAGATGGCCGTGTATGCCCCTTCTGAGGTCGTGAATACTGGGCGTCTCATACCAACCCCAGCTGCTCTTGCAATCTGTGCCCTTCTGTGTGTTGAGATCATGGGAGTTTCGAGGGCTCTGATAGCCGTAAGCAGGTGTCGTATCGCATGTTGCATGGCAAGGGGCAACTAGGCACTTGCTGCAACGGTAGGTGATCTCGAAATAGTCGTAGTCACAGTCGTAGGAGGTGCATATGCCGTGTTTGTTACGACCGCCGGGCTTGCAGGGAAACTGTTGTTGGAAATGAATCGGTTCGTGTGAATCAGGTACAATAACGCTTCCGGCGAATTGGAGATAGAGGGTGAGGCCCGCTTCGTCGCCGTTGGGGCACATGCCCTCAAGAAGGTGTTTGATCTCGGCATGGCTGGAAGCATTAATAATTTCGTTGAAAGGAACCTTGCACAGGAAAGTGCCATCCTGACCTGGTGTACACTGAACAGCTCTTGTGGGTGGTGGTGGTTTGTATCCAGCTGGGTAGAGAGGGTTGCCCTTGAGTCCCCAGGTGACCTGGGCAGATGTGGTGGTGTGGCCGGGAAATGGGTTGAAGGTGAAGGTCAAATACGGTCCAGCAAAATCAAGACAGACTGTCGATTTCCCCTTGGGATTGTCGTAATTGCCAAGGAAAATCTCAGGACATCTCTCAGAGTAGTAGTCCTCAAGTGGTAGCTGAAGAGTGTTCTTGTCAGGGAATGAAACGCCGGCTAGACTACAGTCTGCCTGGCAGATGTCGTACTCGGTCCGTTGGAGAAGGTTGATCTCCCTGGAAACAAGAGTCTCAAAGGTTGGCTGAGAGGCCAAGGCAAGCCGGAAGGTTGCGGCAACAAGCGCCAAACCCGAGGTGAGCTTCATGGTAAGTCTGGCGAAGGAAGTTGAGCCCGGTCACCGGTGAAGATGCGGGAAAAACACAAGACCATCGGGGAGTTCGGCGAGACGCTCATTATAACTTCTGTGGCAGTGTGCCCCCTCGATATCGTCTCCTTTTCAGTTCCTTGTGACAATGCAACTAAAGTTGTCATGATTTTCGCCGTCTTGATGTGACCCATGTTTCCTCTCGCAATGATGTCAGTTTAACGAGCATCAGAATGGGAGAGCGAGGGAGGCGTGCGGTCGGCGATGCGCCACCAAAGTCACTTCCGTGTCAGCTCTGCGGAAGACCCATTAAAAGACCCTTGGTATCGATGTGCAAAGCGAAACAACGGGTTCCGGATGTTCGACGGGAACTGGAGAAGTCCGAAGGTGCCAGCGGGTGCGATCCAGGGCATGGTCGGCAATCGCGGTGAACTCGGACGGAGTTAAGACTTTATATGGCCCAATCCCAGTTTGTTGAGGATTCCCAATTCTTCAAGGCTTGATGAAATAGTACAGATGTCTGCTAAAACATATGGTTCTCGACAGTTGGCGTCGGAGTACCGCTAGCAACTTCAATTGGGTTTCAATGGTCCACAGTGCAACCAACAGTTCAAATGCATCTGCAAGATATTTCCCCCTCCCCATAAAATTGACTTCATTACTTCCAGAGTCAAAACCTGTCGACGGGCAACGACGGGAGCGGTTCGATGACATAACAACATGAACGCAAAGTAAGCGATTCAAGATGGGGTATGCACGCAACATATCTACCTCAAAAGCAGAGTTGACTGATTCATTGAGAAAATTTCAGGAACCTAATGCGAAATTCCCGATCCTCTTCTCGGTATCCGGATTATTTGTGACGCCAAAAACTCCATGCAATGCCTGACAGTCCTCCTCTGGTTGTTGGTTCCCACGATCAACTGTTCTGAAGAGGCCAGTTGTGATGATTTGGACCACCTTAGTTGAGTGAAAAAGGCCCTATCATAGTTCCCTCCTCTGATTCGGCAAACAAGTGCCACACAATGGCCCTGCCCATTATCAAAGACCCTCAACCAGACGCCTGTGACACCTTCTCATCATCCCCCTTGCGTTCCTTGCCCTGCTCCTTCTTCCCATTCTCCTCCTCATCGTTTCGGCATTTCTTCATTTTCTCAATATCCTCCAGATCTGCCTTCTGATTCTTATTCTCTTCATCTCCAATCGTCGAACTGGCGAACAATTCGCCCCCAAAATTGAACCTCGGGCGGGATTGCTGGCGCCTCGTGATTATGATCTGGTGATGCCGGCTTCGAGCGGCACCAGGGATATCCACCCCGCTCAACGTACGCGTGACTTCGCGGTACTTGGTGATTGCAAGACAGCTTGTGCAGTCGCTGGTGCTCGTCGTCAAGTTGCGACAGTGATCGCAACAGTTTTCTCCATTGACCTTTTGAATTCGTCCATGAAGAGGATGCGCAGGCAATACATTCTGCTGCCACCGCTGGCAACGGCAACAGATCGCCCACCAATCCACGAAACGATCCTCCAGCAAATTCTCGCCCTCAATGGTCTCCAGCTGCTGTCCGTCTCTGTTGCGCAGAATCGTGGTGGGGTTCGTCTTGTAGCCGCACCCATGTTTGCAGGTGTGCGGACCACCGTGCCAAAAGTCCCTGGCCAAAACACACTTGTCAGAAAGGTAACTCCATCCGGGTAATGTGAATTGCCGATGGAAGCTTCATAAGCCTCTGGTAGACATGGCGAGAGAAATGTCTCAAGGTAGAGCGTGGGCTTTTGGTCGCGGCAGCGAGAAGGTTGCGAGCGACTCACCACTCTTCTTTGCCGCTGACTGCGCACTGATGCGCCCAGTAGGCCGGCGCGACTTTCTCGTCGATCGGTGGAGCGGGCGGCAAGTACGGCTGATGGCGTAGGTATGACAGGTAGGCCGGCACGGTGGCGCTGTTGTCGGTGGTCATCGTTTTGGATCGTCGCTGTTCGATGGTTGTTGTTGGGAAAAGATTCGCGTGAAGAGGATCGCGCAAAGTGAATAACACCAGGCTACCTTACTCTGGCGGAAAAAACAGTAACGCTCCCAGAAAGCGGCAGGAGCAAGTGGCAGAATTCAATTCAATGATGTCGTCGTCCACCAATTGCAGGCGGGTCCAAAGGCCATTGGGATCTCAAAGCCCACAAGCTTGGATGAAAAAGTCCCAAGTTCGATGCCAGTAAGGACTCCTTCAGTCCGCTCCGGCCATCGCTTGTCAACCAATTCGTCTTGTAGATCGATCACGCACACGACCAGACACATGCGGATGATGTCCTGAGCGAAGAATTTTGAAGGGGAACGCAGCCAACCCCCCAGTAGTGATAATGTAGGTAACTTGGCCATTGTTTGGGTGGCCTCGATTGACTGGACCAAACTGCTGAGAAAATTGCCATGACAGCAACTAAGTGCATGGCAATGCTCGAGAAACCTACCTCCTTCTCAACGATGCCTGAAAGCTCTCCGTACCAAGGAAGAAACCAGACCTTGCCACCTTGTCGAATGAATCTCGTGCTCAAGCGCTGCTCAAGAGACTCGGTTGTGATCGTTCCCAGAAACCCAAGTTGTCCTCAAGTTCTTTCCCTCGATTGTTGTCGGCTTAGTTGAAAGCCGAGTGCTCAAGAGGATGTCATAGAGCGGCAAAGTCCAGTTCCCGACAGCCTGATAGATTTGCAAGACTCCCGTAACATGCCATTGCAGTTGATGATGAGGATGGCAGTCTACTGGAAAGCAACGTCGGTGGTTTGATGGCAAATATGTGTGTGACCCCTTCATTGATCGCCAAAATATGACCACCTCCGCGGGGCCCAATACGATAGAGCTGCATGCCCCTTGGCCAAAAAATGCCTACCAACAATGTCAGCGATCGATGTTGCAGGAAGCGACATAACAAAGGCTCTTCCTCAGCAAAATGATGAATAAGAATGTTGATAATGTTATCGATGCGATGGTTAATATGGATATCTGACACAGAAGAATGTTAGACATGTTGAAAGCACAAGAAGGGTATGTCGAAGGAATGATGTACCCAGTCGAAATACAATCGAGATAAGAATATCTGTGACAACTCAATATCAGCAACCTGAAAAAAAGCAGGAGTTGAGAGTGAACCAAAGGAATTGGCACATACCGATTAAAACACCGATTTAAATGCAGTGGTAAGTTTCCCGCAAGATCTGTGAAGAGTCGCCTGGGGGCGCAGCCTCCCGCAGAATCTGATGGAATAAGGCGTGGTTGTGGAATGGCGGGAGGTCTGCGCCCCAGGCAATGGAATGAGGAGACGACGGACTGATCTCTCGATGAGATCAGTGCCCGTGCCGGGCCGAATGACCCCAAGGAAGACGGAGGAGAAGAAGGGGAAGAAAAAGGAAGAGGGAGAGAAAGAGGAGGCAGAGTAATTGGGAAGGGAAACAGAAGAGAGAGAAGCAGAAAGTTGAACGAGAGACAGTAGAGCTCTAAGATTCACTGAACCAAAGCACAGCGCCTGTCATAGGAGGAACCCTCCGGCAGCTAAATCGAGACCTGTCTTCGCCCCTATCCACCTGCCTACAACCAATGACTAATAGGTAAATAGGCGGAAAGGAAAGAACGGGTACACCTCCCCATGCAAGGCTGGTGAGCCGTCCCATCCACAGGATGGCCACAAAACGCCATCCATCCTTGGTAAACAGGTCTAGCGTCATAAAAGCTGGAAGACGCACATCCCTCGATGACAGAACAATCCCTGGGAGACACATCTTCAGGAAGTAATTACTGGAACAGTGAGTTCGTTCGATTGATCAAGCTCCTTTTGGTTCTATCACCTTGCTTTAGGGCAAGAGAGACGAGAGAATTACGGAAGGGTCTCCACAAGACACGGGGACCGGGGACAGGAGATATTTCAACGGCAGTAGCGGAAGGAAACAAAGAGTTCAGGCAGCTCAGATCAGCTACTTTCTTTCCTTTGATCTACTGATGGCAAGCGGCCGGGGACGGAATCCAAGGACCCCCTTGTCGTGGAATGGTATCACGGTCAGTTTTCCATGAAAAGGCAGGAAGATGGCAAACGCCGAACTTAATCGAGGCAGTGGGAACTGCTGGAATTAGGTTGATACCTGGATCCTGCCGTCCAACAGGCAGCCCTGGGCACCCTTTCATGGCTGCCGATTTGGGCTTTCTTTGCCCCCTGGCTCGCTCACCTCACTAGGTTGGCAGCCATGAAATCATCAATAGGATCAATTCCATCAAGACATTTCAAAGATGCTCCTTTCATGTGCACACAATGATTTACAACCGAGGAAAACATCCACGAGTAATTCATTTTGTTCCCACACTGTGCCCCCGTACTTCAGAGTTATTGCTCAACAATGCCACCACAGGTTGACCCAGCATGTGGCTCCGGTCCAGGTTCCGCAGCACCTTTCCATTGGCCCAAGCAAGTCTCCATTCCCAGGAAAGAACACCGCTCGTTCACCAGTACCCTTGTGGTCTGGAGAAACATAGGAAGAACCTCCTCATCCTCGCCTCTGGCTCTGGCCGTAACTGCCACAGAATAATGGGACACATCCAGGAGAGCAATCCTGAACTCCTCTCCATGTCGTATCAAGCTGAGGCACAGCGACCTCAATCTCTCTTTGATGTCGTGTCATGCCAAGGCAGAACCACCCTAACATCTCTTGATGTCGTATCACCCCGAGGCAGAACCACCTCAACCTCTCCATGTCATCTCATGCTAAGGAAGAGCCACCTCAACCTCTCTCCGCATCGTCTCATCCCGAGGCGGAGCTTCCTCACCACTTCGGGCCAGGAGACCATTGGCTTGGACCAAGCGGTCCGCACCTGTGCCATACCGTTCCCGCCCGTTCCATCTCAGGTTTTTGCACGCCCGGCCTACCATCCACAGGCAGAGCAACCCGAACAGCTCTCTATGTCATCTCGTGCTGAGGCAGAGCCCCCTTGAGATCCCCCAATATCGTATCAGGCGGAGGGAGACGTACCTACCTCAACATTTCTTGATGTCGTCTCGTGCTGAGGTAAAGCCACCTCGGCGCTGCTGTCTTGGGCTGACCTGTTCCACACAGTTCCCGCCCGGCCGATCTCGTGGTTTTCTAAAGTCTGCCCCAACAACGGGAGAAGGTTGCGAGGCTGCTTCATTCACCAACGGCAGCCGTTTTGTGTGTTGATTCTATTGTTTCGACTGAAGAGCGGAGGGACATGTGCATCCCAAAGATACCAATCTAGATTTGCTTGAGCCAGCGGCTGCCAGTCATCTACTCCTCTGTCTTCGCGCTTTCTCACAGACAAATGTGTAAATACATGGCGTTGATCATCAAGTATCCTATGGAGCCTTGAAGTTAATCCTTTGACCCGCAACACATGTCGGTATACTGAAAACTGAAATGTCACAAGAATTGCTTTGTACACGGGATTTTGGAACGAGGAACTGAGATCTGGAAATCCTACCGGTATCACGGACCAACATTCGAAGTGGAACCATGTTTTCAAAGAGAACTGCATCAAGTACCCTACACTGTTCAACCCCTCTGAAGGGTACCTAAAAACGATACAGGATAAAATACATGGTAATGATGTTGAAACATCTGATGAGCGCCTGGAATGGGCCTCCCCGAGGGGCCATCCCCACCTTTCACCCTCCCATAAGAAACCCGTTCAAAGATGTTAAGAAAAGTGAAGAAAAAATAACAGTAAGAAAAGAATAAAAGAATAATACATAAAAATAATGAACCCAAGAAAATAGATAATACATGAAAGAATAGAACCAAAAAGAAAGAAAAGACATGAACAATACAAACGCGCAGGGCACGATGTCGTCCCAGTGCATCATCCTACACCACCGACAACAACACCCCAACAACAACAACAGCAACAACAACAACAAGACCATCATCACCACCAACGCACGACACCATGCGTCCCAGTCATCATTACCCCCCACAACTCCAGCACCCCTACCATGGGAAAAACGCGCAAGAATAAGGGACGCATCTGCTTCACCAGCACATTTGCGACGGCCTCGAAAGACGAGTACGCCACAAAAAAAATATCATCAGGGTAGCACTATACCCCAATACCGGGTCGCCGAGGTGGACGCCACCAACACACAACACACATAGGCCACTTCTTCTTCCACATTTCAACACTGCCGGCGCGCCCCGTGGCAGCTAGGCACCCGGGACCTTCAGCGGGTAGGAGCCCTGCGCGGGGACTACCGCTGGGTGCCTGGCACGCCCCGGTGAGAGCCCTGGGAGACGGGCCCTCTGACAGGTGCGGCAAGGTATGGACGCATCCCACGTTGACCCCCCGATGTGGTGAAGATTGTGGGTGCAGGTTGCTCAAAGCTGAACCATCGACAGGACAGATGTAGGTGGGACCGATAGTATCCCAGTACGGCTAGTTGGTGTTGCTACCAGGAGCTCTCAATCGCTGTCTCGTGCTAGTGGCTGGTCGAAGAAGATGGAAGTACTCTGCGTGAGCCGGTTGCTGGCGATTTGGTCTTGATCAAATGCTGGATTCGAGCTCCGGTGGGTTGGTCTCCCGATTGTGGGTTGTGCTTGGATCCAAACTGGATAGAGGAGCTGGTGTCAATCAATTGCGTTAATATTGCTGACGTTGCTACAGTGAGCATTTGGGAAATGTTCCAACGAAAGGACTAGAACCCTGAGGAGTAGAACAAGCACCTCATCGTACGCAGAGGATGACAGGACAAATACACACCTTGGGGGCCCTGTTGTCCATCTGCACCGTGTTTGGCCTAAAGATCTGATGCGTGGGTAGATGGCCGGTAGTTGAGTTTACACGTTGAATAAAGGGCCCCGGTTATAAACATGGCGGCGGCAGAAAGAAATCAGAGCTTTGCCTAGAAATCTGGCGTGAACTTTGAGAAAGGGTGAATAGTGGACAGGAAATGGAGCTGGAGAAGGGAAAGCAACAAAAGGGCCTCTGCGTTTGGTCTTTTGATCCAGCGGCTCTAGGCACGTTGGGAAGGCTCCCACCAGTCTCCAAGCCGGAGCATGGCAAAGAGTATCCTCCATGTACCCGCAGGTCCCGAATGCCACCCCTTGTCTATCCACTTCCACCCACCTATCAGAGTCAGAAAACCTATTGTCCTTGACCTGAGGAGATAGGTGGTCTGTCATCGTGCGGGCCCGTAGGAAGCCTTGGAAGGCCAGGCAGACAAGAACAAGAAAATTGGTGCCATTGCCCAGTGTCTACTTTACATGCGTTGCTTCCCTTTTCCTTCAAAGTTCTGCACTGTTCCCTGGCAAGCCCCCATCCCGATGCGGTCTCCCTTTCAGGTCCTCCCCCTCCCTTGTGATAAATTCTTTCTGGGCAGTCAAGAAGGGGTACCCCTACCTATCCAAATTGCTCAGGTCATTCTTGAACCCAGTAACGAGCATATAGCCAAACTCGGCCGCCTCCACACTCCTCTCAGCCATCTCCTTTTTCCCCAACCCATTGTACGCCTCCGCCAACCTCCTCAAGGCAACCACCACATGAATCGTCATCAACGAATGCCACTCCTCCGAAAAGAACATCTGCCTCGGGTCCCACACCTTGTCCTGGCTCTCCGCCCCCTGCGGCATCTCAAACCCAAAGTTCCTCAACACCTTCACCGCATGTCTAATCGTCTTAGAGTAGTTCTTCTTCCCCCTATACGCCCCAACCAACCAATTGCTCCCGTAAATCAACGTCAGTCTCGGCAATCGCCCGTAAATCTCCGGCTCGTGCGCCTCCTCCAACTGCTTCATCAGCTTATCCACCGATCGAATTGTCGCGTCGGGAATAATCGTCTTTGCCCTCGGCGTCTTCTTGTTCAAGATCTTCTCCACCTGCGCGAGCAAATCCTTCCTCTTCTCTCGACTAGCCTCCGACGATTGCTTGAGCTCGGCGACGCACAGGGTGCACGAGCACTCGAAACCCCATCCGTCTTTGTACACCCCGTTGCGGACATCAGGGAGGGATTTGACGGGAACATATTGCTGGAAGATTTCCTCGCCTGCCTTGATGTGTCGAGTCGCACGGGAGATCAGCATGTCGCCGAGGAACGATCGGAGGGTGTTGGGGACGCAGGCGTGGTTGAGGTTGCTGGCGTGGACCCAGAGACCTTTTGCTTGGCGACCTTCTTGGGCGGTTGGCCTGGTGTCTTCGAGTGTTGACAGGGGCACGGAGAAGCAGTTCTTGTTGCGGAGGCCTTCGATGACGAAGACGTCTAGGACTGGAACACCATCTACGAGGGTGCCTTCGAGCGGGTTTCGCTCGTAGGTCATCTCGCCGGGGTAGAGCTGGAGTACTGACTTGCACAGTGATGGGTTGTCTAGCAGTTGACGGACGGTCAAGGCATACAGCGCAGCCGACGCCCTCATCGGCTCGTACTGGTTGGGCATCAGGGTGGCCTTTTCTGCAAAGACAAGATCCCCGGGTGCGAGATCCTTGGTGGCGAACAATCCTCTTCCGTGGAGCGGGCTTGCCTTTACCTCTGTGTTGCGGGTGAAAGACCCCAAGTCCAGGTGAACGTTCTTTGGGCTCAGGGACTTGTAGATGGCTTCAAAGTCGTAGTCGCCAGTCTCCTCCTCGTGCAGCCTGGCGAGACATCGCTCGTACTCCTTCTTGATGGCTGGGTTGGTTGGGTTGAGCTCGAGAGCCTTGGAAAGATATTCCTTCGATTCGGAGTAGTTGCAAAGCCCATAGCATGCTCTCCCAGCAGTGTAGTATGCTTTCCAGTCCGTGCTGGTACCCGTTCGAGAGGCGAGAGCATCCTCCTTCGCGGAATCATAGCGGCCGAGAATTAGACTTGTCCCGGCGCGCTTGGTGTAGATTGATGGCTTGAATCCTTCATCCTCGGCACAATCCAGAGCTTCGGTGTAGCTGTTCCTCCCGTCAGCTTTCCCTTCTGCTTCTTCTCGATCCCAGAAAAACACCTACCAGAACACCGCCGTTGGGAAGTCCTTCTCCAAAAACGCCGTATCGCCCGCCTTCTTCCAGTCCTCCGCCGTCTTGAGCAATGGTCCCAATCTCAATGGCTCAGGAATGATGGGGTCGGTGAACCTAATCAGCGTCACATCTGATGGGTGGTCGACACAGATCATGTAATCCTCGCTCCCATCCGCATTCTTCCCGTTGATGGTGTAGTAGGGCTCCTTCACACCAATGATGCACCCTTCTGGTACACCAGAAAGGATAGACGAGTCATTCTGGTTGTAGATGGAGATCTTGTCCACATTACCGAACTCATCCTCGACTATGCTCACTGCTCCCGCCCCAAGGAATGGTGGGCTGATGACTTTGAGAATGAGGCCTGAACCCCGGTGGTGTGAGTTGACCTCGAGTTGTGATAGAGGGATCTATGGCAAGTGTCAGAGTCTTGAATGAAACGAAAAGGAGTGAGCAGTACAATATCAACTTCGCGAATCGACTTTGTCGAAGCAGGATAGGCAAGCGCCAAGTTGGGCTGCTTGACGGGTCTCGGCGCGTTCTCGGGCGAGTTGGCCTGTTTCTGGACGTGGACGGCGTGCGTCTTGAGGAGATCCTCTTTCGTTGGCTTGACTCTCGGTGCTCTCGTGGTGGTGTCTGGTTTGGTGACCACGCCGTCGAGCCCAGGGCTGGCGGTGGCGGGTGGTGAGGGAAGTACAACTGCCATTTTGTCGTTGGTCTTTTTCTTTCTCGGCTGGGGGGGTATCACTCAAAACAGTCACAACACAAAGATAATAAGGTCAAGGCCGAAGAAGATGAACGATGTTGTGATCTTGGAGTTTTCTTTCGTCAGATGGACACAGGTTCAACTGTATTATCTATGATTTTTGTTTTTGGCATGAGATGGACAGTTGAAAGAAATAGGTGGCATTCTCGGAGCAACGACAGCCGTGATTGCCCCTATGGGAATGACACTTGGTTGCCAAGAACGTCTTGGGGGATTGTAGCCGCCTTTCCGAACGTGATATAAGGTCATGCGTTGAGTGGGTGCGTTGTTAGCGGACAATGCGGAGGAATGTGCGGGGTATGCGGAGAATCAGGGGCCGGGGTATCCTGCGGCGGGCGTGGGTAGACGAAGATTGGAGAAGACGGGGCCGCCAAGGAGTTGCCTGTTTGGGAAGTTTTGGTGTAAGTGCCTGTGAACTACATCGACAGTGCGAGTTTGGGCAAATGACACGACACCAAGGGGAGGATGGAACGCAGTAAAAAGTCTTCCATTTGGGTGGCCAGCTGATTTGGTGATCTCAAACATCTGTGCCATGATCTGGCTGCAATTTGGCCCCCCAAAAAAGTCCCGATACCGTCGCTCATCCTCCTCTGCTCCGTAACACGGTCTCTCTCGCCCCGGAATTCAGCACCTGTCAGCGTTGAGGATGACGTTGAAATTCCCCGGGTAGAACGCCTGACCCGCGCTCTGCCAGGCGCCATCATCTGAGTCCACACACTTCCCCTTGTTGCCCCAGAAGCTCCCAAAGGCCCCGTTCATGTATTCGGCCCCCGCGGAGATGTTGATCCATCTCACAGTCTTTGAAAAGTCGTTCTAGAACATGATGCATACTGTGGTCAGTAACTGGCAGGATAAGGTATACAAGAGTAGACCTGTCAAAGGTACAGACTCACATCATTGCACCACCAGATGGCGGAGTCGTAACTGCAGCTGACTCTGCCACAGTTGCCAGGTCCAGGGCCGTTGGTAGGCATAGGGTAAATGGGAAGTTGCCAGAGGTAGTCGATTCCTCTCGCAATGGCCGACCATGAGCAACCCTTCCATCTGCCCCAGCAGTTGAAACTCTCGGGGATGATGTTGCGGTCGGAGTCATCATAGACAAAGTGACGCTGACTGGGCAGCTTGAACAAAGACTGGTTCCAACCGGGGTATAAAGCTTCCATGTGGGCAACGGCATGCTCAATGGTACCGATGATGGGCACAGTCTCGCTGGTGGCGTTACCGGGGTAGATGGGCAGGTCGAACTGGATGTCGACGACTCCGTAGCCGGGGATAGGGGCCTGCGAGGCCTGGGCAGTCTGGGCCAGGACGGCCAGGGCGGCAGCGATGGTCAGAATGGTCTTGGAAAGCATGATGACGATGTTGATCGGAATAAGAAAGCGCGTCTGGTTGTTGGATCGCCGCCGGTCGGTGTTGACGATTGTGTGGGCGGTTGTGTTGGTTGTTTAAGGCAAGCTGGGGAATTGGAGTTGATGTGCACTGGAGACCTCGTTTATACCTGGTAGAAAGGTAGTTGCCGTTCGGTGGTTCTTTCCGTCGAGAAACCTACCCTGAGACCTGGCTTTGCCAACATCCCCACCTCTCTTCTTCAAGGGACCAGGGGTGCACTCTTCAATGCCGCTTCTTGTATGCTCCTTCCTCAACACAATCCCGTCAATTCAGGGACATTCATTCGTCCGAAGCTTTTACTGGTGCCCGAGATTGACTTCAGACGAAGAGCTGCCTGTCGCACGATGTGGGTAATGGCTGAGTGCTCCTTCCTGCCTTTGCCGCTCCCCACCTGTTTTGGTCTTCGATTCTGGCAACAGTCGGCCAGGATGTAGGTGCTGAGGCCGCCGACCTGGCTGCTCTTGCCCGTTCCTTCTTTGATGGAGCGGCTGTTACGTTGGGCTCCCGAGTTCATCTGAAGATAAAGAGCTCTCGGCTCTTTAGAAAGACCCAGAAGGCAACTGCGCAAAAAGGGTAGTGGAGGCCCAAGGTGGACGCCAATCGGCCAGCTTCGGATCCTGAAGCCGAATCTGCCTGTTGTGGTTTCGTCGTCCGCTGTTACCAGCCAGACAAACAGAGGCAGGAGTCTGTCCTCAGGCAGGTGGTCTTGAATCAAGAACCAAGTGTTGCTTCTATGACCAAATGTCGGCCAATAGACGCGAGCCTGGCAGCGACTCCCACCCCAGACTTTGCCAACTTGCGAGGGTTGATTTGAGAATATTTGGATGAAAATACGGTCCACTCGGTCCCTCATCGCGTCTGGGACACTCCAGCAGTGTGAAGTCGCGCGCACCATGGCTGACGATTAAATCGTCGATTTTTTTGATTTTTTCATCGGGTAACTTAGATAACGCTGGGTGACCAATCCTGGAGAAGTGTAGTTTTCTCACAAGGTGAGGCGTGCTTTCCCCCCGAATCCAGGCATACCACGCCAGAAGAGGACCCCGATTTGGCGTTCCAATCGTACCATCCACGTCTCCAGTTCCCTTAGGGTCCGCCCTGATTTCAAGAGCAGTTTGAGCCCGTCGAAGTCCAGATTTGAGGCTGCTATTTGTATTGGTTCCACGGTGTATCCTTGTGCCATCGACTTTGCTCCGAGTTGCAGTAGAAACTGCAACACGTTGCCTGCATCGCAAGGTTCATTCTGTTGATTTGTGGTGCGTAAACAGGATTATGGTCATATCTGCCAATGTATAACACCATGATAACGGATAGGTCAAAACTCCCGAGGCACCTTTCAAGGCAATTCCTTAGCCCGATGTGCGTTACCGGTCGAAGTGAGGGATATGGGCATAGTACTGCAAGATGGAGCCCTTTAAGTGGAACGGTATAACTCGTGGTACGTTTAACTCGTCAAAGATCCAGTCCTCGAACCATGACCGGTGGAATATGTCAGCAATGGAGCTGATCTCTATTTCATAGGTTAACAAATCGTCCACTGTACCAAGGTCGAGTGTGATGACTTCCGTTTCTGTATATTTAAACACGGGGTGCGCTTGGATCCTGTGGGTCAACTTTTGGGCTTGTGGATTTAATAGGTGGGATTGCCAAACGGTATTCCGGAATTGCTCAAAGGTTGCAATGTTGTAAAGGTTATAGATATGGGTTAGTTCTGCCAGAAGTGAGATAGCCTTCATGACTGGCGCAAAACGGTCTTCTGATGGATCAAACAGCCTCATTGCGAGCTCAAAAGATTCTGGACACATGAGAGGCCGGTGTAGAAAGCGCATATGAAGAGCGAACTCGATGATACAGAACCAGTCAAAGCTGCTGTAGACCTCTGCCAGGATTTCATGCTGCTTCTTGTGGCGCCACTCCTGCATTTGATATCCAGCTAGGTCACCCTCTCGTAGCCGCAATATCTTGGAAAATACTATCCGTGAGAGTTCGTCGCGAATGTGATGCCTTTCAAGAGCATACCAGCAGGTGTGTGTTCCGAGCCGTTTTGAAATTTTGGGAGAGTCCAAAAAACTCAAACACGATGTAATGTGCGAAGGAGTCTGTCAGCAGTCTGACCGGTGGTCTTTTTCCTGGAGAAAATTCCCCAAACTTTGTGTGCCTCTCCTCCATGGATATCGTAATAAGGCATCCGCAGAACTTACGAAGTTCTTCATCAACAGCATAAGCAAGACTGTCATTGAGCCCATTTAGTCCCAGAGACTCCTGTATGACACAAAGCAGTACTGAGCACGAAATATTGCTTTGCTCTTGAGTTCCTGTAAACGTATGCTGCTGTTGATGCCTGCGGATCCACATGAAGGTGTAGCGAACAGTATCTTGGGCCTCTTCAGGGGTCTGGCGGAAGATGCGCTCATATGTTTCATCGAGAGTACGGGGTAAATTCGCCAGCGCTATGGTGACAACGTTGATATCAGGCTTCAAGCGTTGCAAAGCATCAAATTGACATACGACCCATCGGGACCTAGGGGACGGAGAGGTCAGTAAATATGCCCCCGACCAGAGCATTGACGCATCTTCATACATTCCCTTCGCCTTGCTACACAAAACAGTGTGAACCTTTGACTGAATTGAGGACGGCTATTGCTGAAGTTTTGGGTGTTGCGCAAGTTGAGACTGAACGTATATTTGGATATCTTCATCCACTAAACCGGTCGACATAGATAGGGAGGTTGAGAATGATGACATTACAGTCTCAATGTCGATGTATTCGCGACTTGTTACCAGAAGCTGTATGTGGTCGAGTCTTTGATCCGTCGACAGGTCGCGCACAACCTTCAAGAGGTTACCCCGAGGCATGCTTTCGTCCACTGCATCTAGCAGCACGTACACCCTATCAAAACTCTGAACAGTTTCTTCCAAATCCTGCAACAAATCATGAGGAGGTGGGCGTTCTACCTTCTTCCACAGTGCAATGACTGATCTACCGACAAAGCTTGGTTAAAATCCAGATCAGAAAGGGGTATCGCTTCGTCCTGTTCGTGGCCAAAATAGCAATAATAATACGTGCATGCGTATTGTTGGTCTCGTTGATCCGGGCTCTCAGTAAGACCTCTGACTGTTTTGATCCAGCGGGACGCAAAGATTGTTTTTCCAGCTCCTGGGATTCCGTGGATCCCAAGGCAAGGTGAATCTCCCTCCATCCACGCTTTCCACTCGGAAGATCTGAAGACCCACTCACCGGTGCCAGGTTCATACAGTTTCACAAGCTTGCCGTGAATCGATGAAGGGTTTGTGGACCAGGATAAGAAGTGGCGGTATATCTCCCTGACCTGGAGGTCTTGCGCGAGATGACAAATCTGTATCTGCAAAACACCAACGCCTGGTCAACCTACCGGTCAGATTTGCAGAAATATCATCAACCTTCTTTCTGATGACTTTCACATCTTGTCTGGGTGTGCTGTCAGTAATACTCGAAATGGACGCATAGCAACCGTACATACGCCGTATCCGTTGTTAGAGCTAGCAATATTGTGCCCTTGTGCTGTTTAATTTCATCAAGCAACTTGGTCGCCTTCCCCTCCTTGAACGGCCACGCCAAAGACGACAGGACAGTCTTGGCCTTCGAATACTTTGCACCGGTTGCTGTTGGACCAGAGCTTTGGTAGGGAGGTAGAAGCCGCTCCAAATCCATCATCGCCTTCTGGCAGCTCTCAAGGGGCCCATCTGAGGCTGCCAGTGTTTCAAGGGCACTAAATTCATCGCTGAAATCGATGAGAAACTTCAGGATTTCCAACACAGAACGAAGAGTTGATATTTCGACATACGCTTTGCACGCTCGTATGACTTTGTCGGCGATCTGGATGATGGCGATGATGCTTGCAGCACCACTAACTGGATCCATTTTACCTCATTCAGAAAAGGCTTGGGTGGAAAAGAGTCGGATAGACAGCCAAAAGGAACCCCGATGCTGATCTTGGTCCGGTTGATTTAACGGGAACTCGTGGAGGACGGACGGTTGCCTTCTAGTCTTGAGCAAGGCCTGCGCAAGCGGCGCGCCACGTATCATAGGCCTCCTGCATCGGACAAAAGTACTGGGGAACCATGTTGGTAATGCTCTGCAAGGTAGGTAGACAATGTTATACTGTGACCCGCCCCCGTTCATCCACATCATGCAGCACTACCTCTACGCTTGACAGGCCGCCTCATGATAACAGACCGCATCACACCCTCGGGTACTGGCCCGGCAAGTGCTACAGCGTTGTTCTCCCCCCAGTACCGACCCTCTTCTTTGGTGACGCCCCATGTTTCCTTGACCTTCATGTCCAAAACGTCCACATCTTCGAACCCAAACTTCCGGTAAACGGCATATCCAACAGGAGAAGACTCGAGCCTGGTGGGAAGCCTAAGGCTGTCGGCAAGATCGGTTCCCCACTTCACAAGGGCCGATCCGGCGCCCAGTCGCTGTCGGTCCGGGCTGCAAGCAAGGATACCGAGGACTGCGGGGTAAGTATTCAGCAACTCAACTTCAAAGACACGGTTCGACAGGATTGAGTGAAGCCTTACACAAAGCTGCTTCGCCCTTCGCGTGGTCCCTCTGCTTCCTGTTCAACTCTCCAATAAAAGCATTGATCACGGAAAGATCAGCGCCCTCGCCAAAGTTCTCGACAGTGGGCACATAGTCCTCCGACATCCACTGTTCTTCCGTCCGAGGGTTTCGGTGAAGAACCCACTTGGAGAAAGCAACCACTTCACCAGGCCCATCAGGGCCCTCGGGAAAGTATTCAGCAACGTTTAAGATAGTCTCTCCATTCTTCGCTAGCTCTTCATCTGATTGGGGTCTGGGAAAAACCCGCTCCCCGAACCTTTTCCGCGAGGCTTCTGTGGCACCACCCGGATGCATGAGCTGGTTCATAACATCATCGTCAAAGGCTTCGTAGTGGATTCGGACAATGGCATCAGTATCGGCCAGTTCGGCTTTGCGGACTCGAATGAAGGGTTTGGTGGAAGCCATCTTGGTGAATCAGGGCGCGTTGCAGTGTTGGTGGATGTGGGCAGAGATGCTCGTTCCACGACCGAAGTCGAAGGCCCAAGGCTATAAAGCTATCCCCGACTGGGGGTCGCTGCGGCACCATTGCTCGAGTGCAAGCATTCTGCGGCTCCCAACGCGACAACCTTCTCCACTCGTACTCGGCGCGAGTCACGGCTAAAACTCGGAGTGGAGTGTGTAAGAGCTCCGGCCAGCTGGATCAGGTTGACCGGGTCGCGATCACACGCTCCGGGTTCTCCGGCCGATCTCGACGACATCCGTTCGGTGTGTATATTCAGGTGCCGGATACGTAAGCATCGTGGCTTTCGGATCGATCAATACCAGCTAAGCCAATCGCGGCAAAAGGCTCAGTAGACACATGTAAACTTGAACAGCCTGATCTAACCACATGTGCTCAGACAGGAAGGTGGGCTTCCGATTGCCGGTTCGGATTTGGTTGTCCGGTCGTTTTGGGTCGCCGTGGCCACCACAAAGCTGTCCATGTAGCAATGATTCGAAGAATCAGGAGAGGTGCTGAAGTACCAGTTATTGGATATTTCCATGTTGTAAGTAATTCTCCAGGTCCGGCTGGTGATGGTCTGGCCCTCACGTCGTGGGCAGGAAACAGAGACTGCAACGGTACAATAAGGTCTTTAAAAGCAACAGAATCGCCCTTGCTCATAATCAAAGCCCATTTGAAACATGCTCAAGGACTATTTAAATATCTTTGAAGGCCTGTTCATGGTCTCGAACAGCAGCAGTCTCCATTCTTTGTCCATAATGCCGCTCTGAAGGTTGACCGAGACAAGACGCGCCTAGCCCATGTCGGGAGGACGGGAACAAGCGCGACCAGGGGCAAGAGGGAGGGTCCGGCAGCGGATGGGATCCAATCAACACCCGCGTTTTATCAGCAGATGCCCCACTAGAGCTTCTGGAAAGCTCGGGCTCGCAACCTCGATGGCTACCGCAGAGAGGCTAGACTTTGGATTCCATCGTACGACTGCACATTGCTTGTCATCTCCTCCAAAATGGCGAGCCCGAGAGTAACTCTGTTTCTCTCTATTCCGTTCATGATTATTGGCTTTCTGCTGAGCCGCTCACCGTCCATGATGACCTCTGTTTCCCCCTCCAAACCTTGGGCTGATGGGCCCATGAAGCTCATCACTACGCCCCAGTTCCAGACCAAGAAGACTGATATCTTCACATCGGGAGCCACCCATATGGCTTTGCTCCATAACTCCATCCTCCGCGGCTACAATTCCATCTACCACCAGGCTCCGCTGCTGCTCGACCAGGACAAGGCCGACTTCATCGGCTATGCCCTCGCTTGGTATCGCTTCGTGAAGTCACACCACGATGATGAAGAGGCATCTCTCTTCACCAAGGTGGAGGAGCTGCTGCAGGACAAGACGGTGTTTGAGGAGACTCATCACGAGCACGGTATGCTCCTGTAGTCAACTGTCGCTCTTCTCCCACTCAACTAACCAATCTGTCCTTCTACAGAATCTTTCCTTGCCGGCCTAGCTGAGTTTGAGAAGTACCTCTCCGGCCTCCAATCTCCCACCGACTTCTCCGCCGACGAGCTTTTGCAAATCATGAGCACATTCCAAGAGCCTTTCGAGAAACATTTCCACAGCGAGATATCCACCATTGCCAAGTTCTCCGAGCACCCCAATGCGCCGAAGGAGGGCACCCCCGAGAACACTGCCGCGGCGGCTACATTCAAGGCATGGGGCAAGAGCACTGTTACCAAGGCCGGCATGACGGATGTCGTGCCCTTCTTCCTCCTCAACTTGGACCATACGGTCGAGGATGGGATGTGGGCCCACTGGCCTCCCATGCCGGCACCGATCAAATGGGGCTTGATCAACATCGCGGGGGCTTTCCACTCGGGGTGGTGGAAGTTTGCGTCTTGTGATGCGAATGGTCAACCGCAAGAGCTGTGGGCTTATCGTGCTGCGGCTATCAAGTCACAAAAGGAGGAGCAGGCCAGGGCTTAGGAGGTGTATTTCGGTAAGTACATGACATATGTAATGAGCCATGACCGTCGTTTTTGGTTGGAGTTTTTGTTATTCTGTACCGGTCACGATCTCATGTTTGGATCAGAGCCTTATGGGCATCAATTACAGAACAGTTCATCGTTTATACCAGGCATCAGACCCATCAAGCCAGTGTTTTTCGCAAAGTCAGTGGCAGGAGGAGGGGGGGGCGTGCGGGTAGTAGGGCGAGGACGGCGAATAGCACATCCTGGGGTTTTAGGTGTGTTATAGGGTTAGGGTTATAGACTTGGTGCTAATTCTTCTGTGCTGTACATCTTTTTTATTGCTCCGTTGCATTTGGATAAGGCCTTGAAAGATAGTCGAGGGCATTTGCACTAGGTATCTGATCTTTCAAGGCCTTTATTGAACGCTGCAGTCTCCGTCATTCTGTTCAAGACATGCAAGTGTACGCGGCGGCAAGGCCAGCTGACAAATCTCACCTCCCGAGCCAACAACGACAGCTCGTCTGACTTTCAAACCTCTCTTCCCAACCGTTCAAACTGTTTGGCTAGATTTCCACAAAAGCAACAAAATGACAGCCCGAACGAGATCCTCCGAGGGGTGTTGGACCTGCCGACTCCGCCGCAAAAAGTGCGACGAAACCAGGCCGGTGTGCGAGGGCTGCAGCACGCTGGGGATCGACTGCTTGTACAGCGAGGAAAAGCCACAGTGGATGGACGGCGGGGATTGGCAAAAGGCAAGAGGGGAGTGGGTGAAGCAGGAGATCAAGAGGGTTGCTGCCCAGAGGAGGGAGAAGAGGTACATCAAGGATTTGGAGGCCGGTGTTGGGGGGATAGGGTTGGATATGGGAAGGGTTGAGGTTGGCGTCATCACGACGGGGACACTGCAGCTACTATCTGGTGTTAGTGTTGGTGGTGGTGATGGTGGCGACACTGTTGGGGGGGTGACAATACTACCAGATGGCGAGAAGGGTAGCGGGATGGGCGTTGAAACTGACAATATCCCAACCGGCGCCATATCAACCGACACCACCGCCATTGCGACACCTTGCTCCTCCTCTAGTCCCTCACCTTCAAATATCCCGCCCCGTCATCAACAAACTGACAGCGCTGACCCAGATGGAGAAGACCACACCGGCATCCCCGCCTCCGAGCGCGACGCCCACAGAACAATGTTCTACCTCGACTACGTCTTCCCCTTCCTCTTCCCTTTCTACCGCCCTACCCTCCTCGACTTTGGTCGCGGCTGGTTGCTCGTCCTGCTACAGCGCAACCAAGCCCTCTTCCATGTCGCGCAGACAATGGCGGGGTACTTTTACGGTATCATCCTCTCCAGTGAAGACAACAAAGACGACGTCCCCGAGCTGTGCAAGAGCCATAATTTTGACGCCATCCAACGGGAGCAGGAGTTGGGGCTGCAGTGGTTAAGAAGGGCGATTCAGGGGGTCGTCGACAAAGGTGTGGAAGGGCATCTCAAGGAGGCGAGCGAGGTGGTGGCCTGTATTGTTCAGCTACTGACCAGCGAGGTCGCGGTGGGGAATGGATGGAATTGGAGGGTGCATCTTGATGCGGCGGCGCAGTTGTGGGGTGAGACGTGGAGGTTTCATGGGATGGGAAAGGTTGATTTGGGAGGGGAGGAGGGTGAGAGGGAGGTGGTGTGTTTTATGATGTTGCTTTTACAGCTGGGCACGAATCCAAAGAGCTTTACCCCGATGGGGCAGCCTTGGGGCACGGGGCAGGCCACGTTGCGGTTTTTTAGCGCGCAGTTGTTGTTTTTGGATGTGGTGGGGAGTACGGCTTTGGGTGAGGGGCCGAGGTTGCAGAGGTGGCATGGGCATTTGTTGGATACTATCGGGAGGGAGGAGTTGGAACGGATTGTGGGGGTGAAGGTGAAGGAGAAGGAGATGGACTTGCCGCATTTGAAGTTGGTGGAGTTTATTGGGTTGGAGAATTGGGTTGTGGTGGCTGTTGGGCAGGTTGCTGCGCTGGATGGGTATAAGAAGGAGAGGAAGAGGATGGGGGCGTTGTCAGTGACGGAATTGGTCGAACGGGCGAGGGTGATTCAGAGGAGGATTCGGGATGGGTTGGCGGGATTGGGAGAGCCGGAGGTTAAACATGCTTGCCCATCCAGCGGGCCTGTGCCGAAAGACCATCCGCTGTTGCATTTCACGGCACAGGGCATGATTTCACCTCAATCTATGCACAGTACTGCTGTACATACGAGAATCTGGGCTCAGGCAACGTTGACATATCTCCAAGTGGTCATTTCTGGGTGGCAGCCAGCAAGTCAAGAGATACACCACTCGGTCACAGAGACTCTTAATCTGATGCTTTATTGCGTTCCAGCACCAGCCTGTCTCAGAGTATTGGTTTGGCCATTCACTGTTACCGGATGTCTGGCTGCTCCAGAACAGGAGCAAATATTCCGGGATATGGTCGCCGCCATGGGGTGCTTGAGGAATTTTGGCACCATCAAAGAGGGACTGGCCATCATGGAGCACGTATGGGCAAACCGGGCCCAGATCGAGCAAAATGCAGACCAGTGGGATATCGCCGCATGTTTGAGTTGTCTGGGTCAGCCTTCGCTCCTGATCTGACAGTTTTGTTTGATGAACAAGCTTGAACAAAAGAACAATTGGGTATTATATCTATCATACCAATGTACCAACCAGTACTTCGCCCCTACTTTTACAGTCAAACTCTTTGTGCCCGGTAACCAACCCATCACATATGGCCAGCTATATATACACACCCATCCAACATGTTTACACAACATTCCCCGGATCAAACTCACCCCTCGACCGCCCAATCACACTCGCCAACGGCCCCCACCACCCACTCTCCTCCTTTTTCTTCCTCCCCTTCACTTCCTGGCCAAGCACCAACGGCGACGGCAGCAAACTCTCATGAACCACACTATCACTACTCGGCACACCCTCCAAAGGAGCCATGCCCTGCACGACACTCCTCCCCGTCTTCTTCTTCTCTCTCAGCTTCCTCTCCCTCGGATCAACTTTTGTACTAGGGCTATAAGTAGTCTTGGGCAACAACAAGGGCGCCTGATCCTCCCTCTCCCCTTCCTTTCCCAACAATCCACCGCCCCCGAAAGCAGGTGAAAACGACGACGACTCCGACAGAGAGGACGACAACGCAATGGGAATCATCCCTGCTCCTAGACTGAGACTGCTCTCTGCCGTGTCGGCTCTTGCTCGTCTTGTGTTATTCGGTGTCGTAGGTGGAGGTTGGAGGTGTCCCGCCGATGACTTCTTTCCCGCTGTTGAGGGAAAGGGCCAGCCGGGTGTTCTCCTCCCTCCGTTGACGTCTTCAATTATAACGGTCTGTTCTTTTGCTTTTGGGAGGTGGGTCGGCGTGATTATTGTTGGGTTTTGGGGGAGTGGGGTGGCAGGCGCCCCGAGTCCCTACTGGGGGTTACCCGGTAGACCTCGCTGTCGAGAGCGGGGGCGGGTGGAGGGGGAGGTGGGAGTCGCTCCGGTGGTGCGGTAGGCACGGTAGGCTTTGGCGAGGTCGGAGGGGCGGTTGGGGAGGGTAGGGGAGTCGAGACGGTTGTTGCGGGGGCGGTATCCCCTTGTGTTGGAGCGGGGAATTTCGTCTTTGGTTTTGTATGGAAGGGTGGTGCTGCTGGCGGTGTTCCAGCTGTCGATTCTTTGACTTTCTGGGCGCCATTGGGACTTTTTCTCGTCGAGGTCGCGATCCCAGTCGCCGAAGCTGTCCCATTTGTTTTTGGGCTTGCGGCCAGTGGAATAATCCCTAGAGGGGTTGGAGATGATGGTGATGGGACGTTGGGTGAAGAAATCGGTGCCGGGGCGGTTGAGAGGGTCGGACGAATTTTCGTTAAAGTCGTATTCCTGTCGTTGAAGCTTGCGCTCGCGCAGTTGGAGTAGGAAGGAGGAAAGCGTGCTGAGGATGAACAGGGCAGAAAGGACGATGAGGGAGATCCAGATGGCGAGTACCCGGTAGCAGGCCTCTTTCCCGTTGGTGTTGGATGGGAATGTTGTTTGGCCGAATGAGGTATTGGGTGGCACGGTAATTGTGAAGGTGGTTGAAGGAGCGATGGCGGCGCATGACCTTTTGGTCACGGGCTGGGCCAGGAGTACTGTGACAGTTACAGCTGGAATAAGAAGGACGAAATCCAGAACTATAGTGGCGATATATGGGACGAATCGCCGACTGAAGCTCGTAATAGTGACTAGGGTGTAGAGTAGTGCTGTGCTGGTCTGGTCACTGTTGTCAGTCAAGTCTGAATAGATTAAGAGCCGAAGACACTCGTAGACATACCAAAGCCACTAATGCCACAATTGTTGGCGGCAGCCCAAGTCCTGCTTTGTTGAAAGCAACTATGAAGTTGACCGTGAACCCTACAACAAGCCCCGAAGCAACTATCGACAGAATCCGCACAACGAGAAAGAAGTAACCGAGAAAGCCCTGAGGCCGTAGCGATCTGGTGTCCATGATGGCTTAGACTGTCTCATAAACCTTGGCATGCCCTGCCTGGACGATGCCATGCAATAAAAAAGTAGAGTCAAAGAATGTCTTTTCTCAACCTCAAGTAGAGAAAAAGAAAGGTGAACTCGCAACAAGATCGGATTCGAAAGCGTTGGACAAACCGCCGTTGGCCACCGGGTACATGTATCAGAGCCAGAGGCGATAGTTGAGGGATTCCAGGGTCGACTACCCATAATCACAAAGAGCAACAGCAAGTCCAAATGAAGATGTATTCTTTAAGCTTCCCCGGTCCAGTCATCCGTGACAAGGCCTCATTGCAGCAGTTTCGCTGATCACACACCGCCCTTCAGATGTATTACCACCAGACCATCATAGTGATTCCCTTTCTGGGAAAGATTTTAGTCGTTCGAGTGTCCAAACCGTTCGATTTGACAGTTGGAGAAGGTGGAAGGAAGGAATGATCGACTTGGCGTTGTATCGAGCCTGACTCCAAACCTCTGAAGTCGATCACTTACAAGGCCCAGCCAGGCCACCGTCGGCGCTTGGGACGATTTTCCCAGTAGGGCAAATGGTGAGAACATGAGATGAAAAGAACCTGGGCCCCGAAGGATGCGGCCAGGAAACGTGGATCTGCGGGTGTAAGAATGCCAAGCCGGCCGCAAAACGGTGCCGGGGCCGGGAGGAAAGGGAACCGATGGTTGCGGACGGAGCTGGCAGTGAGTCATCCTCAAGTCTGGCTAAACCGAAGTAACTGTATGTTCCAGGACGAGTAACGGTCTTGGGGTCAATAATCGAGTAAGCAGCGGAATCTGTCAAGCTGAACTACACTACCTTAGGATGGGGTATCTGCTGGACTTGGCTATTTTGAGTAAGCATTAAACACAACAAAACACGTAGTAAACATGGTGCAGCTCAAGCACAGGCCGTCGGAGAGAAAAGACGGCGACATCGGCAAACTTCCGCATGCCGGATCAGCTTTCAGATGATGTTGTGTCGTAGAGTGATTGCCGCTGCGGAACACCTCGATCTCCGGGCCGATTGCTCGGCCGGGTTGGACAGCTGCCCCTGGCCAGCCCCTTTTGAGACCACATCCCCAGACAGCCACTCTTGGCAATATTGCTGGCACAACCACTCAGATGCATGCATAACGCTGAATATCAATTTTGGCACGCCATACTCCAAAAGCCATCTTCATGACTATCTTATCAAGACAGACCTTCTAGCCTCCCCAACTATCCCCGTGAAAAGCAGCGCAAATAATATCAGAAATTAGCATTGAAAGGACACAATCAGATCTCAGCCCAGCAAATCATCAAGACCATTGCCAAGCGGCTTGCTACCCGCAGGCTTAGCAGCAGCGGGAGAAGAGCTGGCCGCACCCCAGATGCCAGCACTGCTCTTCTCCTTTGCGAGCTGCCCAATTGTCGGCCCAGGCCCAGTGGGGGTACTCTTCTTGAGGCCTACACTGGCTTGAGACCAGAGAGAACCGAAAGCGTCACCTCCAGCTGCGGGTGCTGCTGGCTTGGAGCCACTGGTGACTGGCTTCAACCCGCCGAAGGAGGCAGGGGCAGCAGCAGGCTTTGCCACAGGTGCTGCTGGAGATGCCGCCTGAACCGAAGAAAAGTAGTTTGGTGTAGAGGCTTGGAACCCTGCTGGCTTCGCAGCAGGGGAGAGAGTAGTCGCAGACAAAGGCGTTGAGAAGGCCGAAAAGTTGCCGGAGGGCGTGGCGGTTGAGCTTGGCGGCGGAGAGATAGAAGACATGGCGACCATGCCGCTCAGGTTGGCTTGTTGGGGGGCAGAGACAGGCTGGGGAGCGGCGAACTGGGTCGCAGGGGCAGCAGCAACAGTCGGCACTGCCGATTGGAAATCGTCGAAGTCGTCGTCGTCATCATTGGTGAGTGCAGCGCTCGAAGCAGCCGGGGCACCAGCCAGGGGAGGGGTAGAGGTTGTCGCGGGCTCGTCGAACGAAAACAGATCGACCTCAGGGGCCTTCTTCTTCGCCGGTTCAGTGGTTTTCTTAACACCGACTCTTTCGGATGTGTCTCGCTTCACCCGTGGGGCGCTTGAAGACGAAGCACCACCAGCTGGCCGTTCATCCCCATCAAACTCGTCGTACTCCTCAAATTGTTCCCCGCGTGCTTGTGTTCGACCAAAATCGCTGCTTTCTTGTCCGCCGAAGCCTCCACCGTCCCCGTACACACCTCTAGCATCACCACCATAAGTCGAGCTGCTGCCACCACCGCCGCCCCCACTGTACCCGTCCGAGTTGCTCCCAAAGCCACCATATCGACTGCTGCTTCCCATTCCAGAGCCACCCTGCATGCCTACAAACTTGCCCTTGATCGCACGTGCCTTCTTGCGCTCCGACCGGATCCTGTCAACATCCCCAAGAAGCTCAGCAAGTTCCTTGGCGCGATGGCGAACGTTAACACCCTGGTCTTTGCCGTTTTGGTCAATGAAGTGAAACTGGCGAAGCATTTTGAGCAGAGTAATGTGGGAGCGAGCATCGTCGATAACGCGTTCGGAGCCGTGCTTGATCAGGTACTCGAGAAGTTGGAGGGCCTTGTAGATCTGACGCCACTCTTCGGCGGACTTTTCGGTAAAGCGGCGATAGATCATGGGCATAATCTCGTTCAGGGTTTGGCTGGAAGAGAATGGTGGTTAGATTGTGTCTTGGTATGTGTGGCCGGTAACACCACGTACTAGTTGAAAGTGCCATCCGCAATCTCCTGCATCTGAGTCGAGGATGCGCCCCAAGGTTCGTTATTTGTGGCCTCGCGCACCTTGGCCTCCATCTCGGTGAAGTTCATGACGGCTGTACAAGGAAGCATGGTTTAGCACATGTGGGAAGACCTGGAGTCGGGCGCATCAAGCCTACCATTCTGGACCTTGCGCACACCGGCCTTGACATCGTAAAGTGTCAGGTTGGTGACGGTCTGCCGGAGACTGTTCAAATCCATTGTGAAGAAGAATCCTGACGATTATCCAGCGTGAAATTGTTGAGTATCAGAGCGACAAGGCAATACTGTAGCTTTGCTTATGTCGGCGGACTTGGGAGTCGACCTGCTACTGTCGCATTCGATGTTGAACCGATATTGTGGAGTTAAGAGGACGGACACCTTGCGGTTTCCCAACCGCCGCAGCCAAGACACTTTGGGCTCTGGGAGTCTGGGCGCGGCATTGCTGAAAGCGGGTCTGAATAGCCATTGCAGCCTGAGGCATCAAGGCATCAAATGGACCTGCCCAGGTGGGTCTGTGCTCGGAAAAGCTTCAGAGAGTTTGCGCCAGTGGGAGAGCTCAAGAGAGAGAAATTTTGGAGTGCTTTCCATCACCATCGAACTTGTCCATTCCGTCACCGTCGTGCTTCAATTCGTCCAGCTCTCAGCTGTGTTATTCTTCTCTTTCTGTATTATAAGTAAAGTTCCACTCGGAAGGTGCGTGCCTCTCTTTCCTTCTTTCAGTCAGTCATTCCCGCCTACTATTTGGAGCTCGGCTGGGAGCTCAAGGATACAGCTTCCTCAACCTGGTGAGGTTGGGAGCTAGCCCCTGGACGGGTTACCATGTTCAAAGGGGGGAAGCAAACACAAGGTGTTTGGGTGATGATTGCACCTGCTTTCCATGTTTTCCAGTCTTAGGTTGTTGGCTTCACTTGTTGTTTCCGACATCCCACTTCCTCAAAAAAAGAAGATGGCACCATGTCAGCCGGCAGTGATGCTCTCACTGCTGCCAGTGGAGATGGGCTGAGCCAACTTCGATTCCAGTCCGTGGGACAAACAACGTGCTGCGCCAATTGGCGTGCAGCTCGGCCCGCATCTGGTTCCCCCTCCTCTGCAGGCTGGGGCAATTCGCGATCGCCACGGATCAGAGGGAGGGAGGATGGGCATGAGGGGGTCAGCAAAGAAGTGGGATGTTCAGTCTCGTTGTTCGGTGTCCCCCTTCCCGGTAGCCAAGCGGTTGCTTGAAGACAAGAATTGTCTCCCCCGTGTCTCTCTGTCACTGCCCTCATCGTCTCAACTCTTCCTCTTGCTACAAAAAGGCCATGGCTGTATACAGAGTTGGCTTCGTCCTGAACGTTCACCGTCATCTTGTTCGCCTCAAACCATGCCCCACGCCAGCGTTGCTGGGGGCCTGCTGTACTAGCTGCTGAGCAACCAGACGGTGAGGGGCGGCAAAGCATGACCCCCGCCATGGTTGGACAACACCACAACAGGCCCCTCCTTTCTCACGTGAAGTATACGTACCTGTTCAGGGATAGCTTTTTTTATTGGTCCATGTGGAGCACTAACCCAGTTTCTCGCCAGCCCGGAAAATGTTTCGACCCCTCCTACCCCGCGGTTGCTCTGCTCTTCCTCGACCTTCCTCCCTCTTTCACCAACTTCCCACTGCTCCATTCTCTTCCACCTTTTCGTCGTCTATCCAATCCAACATCAGAAACTCCGTTAGAGCTTTCTCAGTCTCATCAATCAACATGGCCCCTCAAGTGTAAGTCGCTGTCTTCCAGGGTCAACAGAGACAATGCCCCACCATCAGCTTGTGGAAGCTTTGCTAACGGTCCTACAATAGCTTCTTCAAGGTCTCTTGGTCTGGTCCCACCGGCTTCGATAGCCAGGGCCGCCCCAACAACGAGATCGCCGGTATGTAGCCATCCTTCCATCTATTCCATTGACGTTGTTCAACGCCTGGCAATCCCATGATACTGACAATCGCGTAGAGCAGGAGGGTACTATCAAGTTCAACCTCTACGACGACGTTGTCCCCATCACCACCCGTAACTTCCGTGAGCTCTGCACTGGCCAGAACGGCTTCGGCTACAAGGGCTCTTCCTTCCACCGCATCATCCCCGACTTCATGCTCCAGGGTGGTGACTTCACCCGTGGCAACGGTACCGGTGGCAAGTCCATCTACGGCGAGAAGTTTGCCGACGAGAACTTCCAGATCAAGCACACCCGCCCTGGTCTCCTCTCCATGGCCAACGCCGGCCCCAACACGTGAGTTATTAATCTGTCCGGAATTTCCCGGTTCAATTGATCACAAAGCTGACCTGAACCCTCGCAGCAACGGCTCCCAGTTCTTCATCACCACCGTGAAGACCTCTTGGCTCGATGGCCGTCACGTCGTCTTCGGCGAGGTTGCCGATGATGACTCCATGCACGTCGTCAAGCTCCTTGAGGCTACCGGCTCCGGCTCCGGTGCCATCAAGCCTGGTCTCAAGAAGCCCACCATTGAGGACTCCGGTGAGATCAACTAAATCAACTAAATCGATGGTTGATTTCGGAACGAAGGAGGGTGGTTCAGTGATATGGTTAGCATATTGTCTTGTGGACCTCTAGGAGGTTGGAGAATATAAAAGCACCACTTCATTGGCCTTCACATTGTTTCATCCATGAATTATCTTGCTGCCAGGTCGTTACCAACATCTGGGACTATGTTTGAATGAAGTAGATGGTAAACAATGCTTCCGCCCCCTGACAACGGAATTGCCAAAAATCGTGAGATGACAAAGTCGCGCTCTTCCGCCAGGCGGATCAGTTATATTTACAACTCAGTACCCGATTACTACACTACACTAACTCCATGCTTAAAAAAAAATATTTACGAGAATTTCATTAATTTGCCCATGCGTAGCTGACCTCATGGTGGAGCCGTTCCGTTGGCAGTAGCAACAGCAGGCTCTTTCAAGCCCAACCACTCCTGAAAGTAAACACACGTGCTCGGCGCAACTGGTCCACCCTCCTGGCACAGTTCAAACACCGGGCATTTACCGCACGGTGCCTCAGTCACTGCGCTGCTCAGCGGCGGAGGGCCTAACACGATATCCCCCGATTCTGGATGCGATTCTCGGTCCTGCTGCCGCTTGGCATACGATACCGTGTCCTGCTTTGTTGGCCGCACCACCCTGTACCCCTTACGATTGTGGACTTGGATCGGCTCAATCAGGCCGTCAAATACCAGCACGTCGACCAACGCCTGGATGTCCGCAACACCGAGCATAGCAGTGCTGACCTTTTGGTTGTGGATAAACTCTGTGATATCGTTGACGGTAGGGTATTTCTTATACCCGGCCGGCATGGGGAGGTACATTGGCTTGCCCTTTGGCGGTGGAGGGGCAGCCTTTGTCGCTGGAGCAGGGGCGGGTGTCGCGTCGTCGTTGGAGATGTCAGTCGCTGTTCTCTTGACACCTCTGGCATCCCCGGTAACTACGCCCTTCTTTGGTTGTCTTTGAGGGAGGACCGTGCCCCTGGAAAAGTATGCGCTGCGGGTCTTGATGTACTCGAAAATGATACCTTCGATGACTTTGATAAAGGCTTCGTCTAGCTCACCGTCTGTGAACCAAGGACCGCCGGTTGCGCGCTCGGAGGGTTTGAGGTCGGCTCTGATGTACATCTTCCGGTTGGGCATCTCGACGTTAGTCATGGATGAGATGAACCCTTTGGACTCGAGGAACTTGATGCAGGCCTTGAGGGTGGCATCTTGGATGTTGATTCGGAGTTTGATATGGCGGATCCAGACACCGTCTTGGCCGGCTTGGTCGATTTCGCCGTATACGAGCCTGGTCGGTTCGTCTGGAAGGGAGGTATACCTGGAGAACGAAGAGCAGTTAGCATTCAGGGTGGGATAGTGAGAAGATCTGAGAGAAGGAAACGTACTTCTTGGCATCCTCTCTGCTTCGCCATTTCCAACCCAGTTCTCCGCCCGGTAAATGAACACCAATGAGGAGCTTTTCATTGGTGAGCATCTGAATGACATCGACAAGTATCCTGACGTCGTTGTTGGGGATGACGCCCAAACCCTTGAGGTCGGCCTGGCTGAAGACACGGGTTTCGCTGCCATGTTCCCTGATAGTATCGTAAAGCTCATCTTTGAAGATCTGGAGCTTGGCCTGGTCGGCCTCGGAATTTGGCGCCGCCATTGAGGCGGGAGGACGCGGCAGACGGGCGCGCTCAATCAGGGTTCAGTGGTGGTGGTCGCGTGGAATGAAGAGATGGCTTTTGCGGACCTTGTTCAAACAGACGATGTTGAGATATTGGTAACAAACTATTGGTGACTGTTTGTGTCTCGATCTCGAATCAATGACAAAAAAAACGAGTGATATGGGGAGGTCTTCGAGGCTCGTTGCTAGTTTTGCTTCCAAAATAGTGATTCAGTGATGGCGTGGGCAGTTGGAGCTCTGTTGCGAAAGTGGTTGGCGACGAGAAATCGCAAAAAGTTGCCCCGCCATGCAGCCTTGTCAAGTGTCTGACCAATCGCGTGTGGATGATCACGCTTATCAGTGAATCCACTCGCCGGGAAGAGTGGGTCTCATCTTATCAGTCTGTCTTTTTCACATGCAGCCTTGCAAGGGGGGGGGTCCACCAACTCAACACCAGGAAAACATCACGAACATGGCGGTCGATCCAAACCATCACCACCTACACCCTGAACTCTTTTTATCTAATGACACATAAGTATCATCATGTTAAATTACTGACTGGTTCATAAATATCTTTGAAAAGGACTGCTTCATTCCCTCGAAATACCTAACATCGTCCTTCTGGTCATAAATTACAAGATAATCCTCCACTTTGCCTGGGCATATCTGATTCTAGCGCCAAATGGGATTAAAACCGCCATTCCTATTACAATAATAGCAACATATATTCCTGCTTGAGTTCCAAAGCATTCGACATAGCCAACCTCTTCAACCCATGGCACGATTCCGTAAAGAAATCCAAAAGCAACAATATTTTTGCTCCCTATACCATGGTTAGCCTCTTTCATCCGAATGCAAGTGAGTGAGAGACGTACCGTTGACAAGCATCAAAGCATCCGAGTTAACTGGCAGTAGACAATCTGACACATATGCCATCGTAATCGTGGGGACTGCTGTGAGCGCAAATGACACCATTCCGTAGCCGAAGAATAATGAGGTCCAATGGAGTGTTCTCTCGACTCCATACCCGAACAAGACGCAACCGGCTCCGGTAATCAGCAGCGGAAGTATGCAGAGATACAACCTATTCTCCGGTTCAAACACCCCATTGTTCTTCCTGCTTCTCCAGTCGCAAAACTTATCGACAAGCCAACCGCCTGCAAAGCTGCCAAGGAGATTCCCGATGAACCCGGGAATATTGATCAGCCCGTTAACCGTTGGTGACCACGAGTATGGCGGCGCCTGGAGCACAAACGAGTTGAGAATGTTGACAGCCACCGTCAACACCAATGACACTGCGTACCCGAGGAACGAGTAAATAACACACGGATACGCAAACATTGGCAGCGGCCTCAAGAACATCTTCCACAAGCTCGTGTCATCCTTTGGCGTCCCAGACCACAAACTCAACTCCTGAACCCAGCTCTTCTTCGGAACCGCGACTATTCCCTCCCTCTGCTGTCCCTGTTCACCGTCACCTCTCACCTTGCCCTTCTCCTGCCCGTTATCTTCGCTCTCCGACACTTGCTGCCCCCCCTCTCCGGTCACTTCAACCCTGTGATATCTCGTCTCAGGCACCATCAACACCACAGTCGCAAAGTTAATCCCAGTCAGCATAGCAGCAATCCACTTGTGCCACCTCCAACTCAACCCCTAATTACATCACAGTCAGCTCTTTGAACAACCCCCCTTTGATCAAGAAAAGCACTCACAGTAACAACAAACCCACAAACCAACGGGCCAACCGTATTCCCCCCACTAATAAAATTCATATAAACCCCCATCTTCCCCCCGCGCTCATGCACGAAAAACAAATCATTCACCATCGCCGCCCCCAACGCCTCGGTCGAGCTCCCCGCAAAAGCAGCAACGATATTACTCCATAGCAAACTCTCAAAACTCTTCGCCAAAGCCCCCCAGATGTAACTCGCGAAAAGTAACCCACAACTTAGCACAAACACGGGGCGTTTACCAAAGTAATTAGCCAGGGGGACCCAAAAAAAGTTAAAGAGGCCCAAGACGAGGATGGGCCAGAGGAGGAGGGCGGATGTTTCCGGGAGGGACTTTTCGAACTCGAGGGAGATGAGGTAAAAGGCGGAGGTTAGGCCGCCGATGCCAAAATTTGTGAGGAAGGTGAAGGTGCAGATGGAGAGGAAGGCGGTGCGTTTCTTTTGGGGGGGCCAGGATAAGGGGTCGTTTGGGTCAAGGGGAGAAGGGGTGGGGACTAGGATTGGGGAGTCTGAGGAAGAGGAGTGGATTGTTACTGTGCCTGAGGTGGCGTAGAGGGAGTGGAGGGTTGTGAAGGTTTGTTGTTTACGGGGGGTTGACATGGTTCTACCTGGTGCGGGTTGGGTTCGGGTAGAGGTGGATTTGGGGAGGGTGTGGAAGGATATATTTGCGCTGTTGGGAAAGATGGCGGAGAAAGAGAAGGGTGTGAAGGCGTAGAATGACATTGTTGTCCTGGCAGCTGCCAGTTGGGTGGGTGTTTGTTATGTATGAGGAGATCGGATAAAAGATATATATAGGACAATGAAGGCAGAAGGTTGAGGGGTACAAAAATGGCTGGTCGTGAGCATGGGATGAGAATACATGATATCCGGCGCCAAGATGGCAGTTATATACCTTCAACGGCTCACAATGCTTTTTACACTATGTCGATAAAGTCTAGACTCACTTCAACTGCCGGACGTCCGACGATCTCCTAACGGGTTGCGTCCGGCCTGTTGGTAATGCTGATCTGTCTCGCCTAGTTCCAGCCAGTCGGGTCTGTGTCATGGCGCCGTCGTTACAATATTGGTCTGCGGGTATCGCTTTGGCTACTGAGCTTAATGATGCTGTGTAACAGCTGGAGCCTCGGGCGCGAAGTTAATGGGAAGACCGGCGTCTGATGTGACACGAGATATGGGCATGTCTCAAGTTTTTCGTCTTTGGACACCCGGGACTTTGCTCCATGAGAAGGCAACATCTATCAAACGAATTGAAGCTGCACTAGTATTTAGACTAACCGTCCTCTGGGTAGCTTAGAGCCACCCAACGCGTACCAAACATCACCCAAAACCCGAATTGCTCACACCACTAACTGCAAAGACGAACTGAAAGCTGTTGTCATGGTGATCCAGGAGACATCAAACATCGACAAATGATGCGCTCCACGGAACCATTGACTTGATGAAATTGACATTCGATGGCACAGAATTATCATTAAACAAAGACGGGTATCTTTCGCTGAACAACATGCCCCTTTCCATCAATCGAAACTTAGAATTCTTATGTGTACAAAATTAGCACACGCACTCGCCAGAGTCAATGACCTCAGAGAGGTCAACATAAACGGTCGAGTAGACCTTGACAGCCGACTGGAAGCCGGGGGTGTATTGAAGGGTGGCAGGAGCGGTGGTGGCAGGGGCCGCAGGGGCATCCTTACCGACGGTGACAGTGGCAGTGACGGTGGCAGTGACAGTAGAGACGGAGTTATCGCAGGTGGGCTCGGGGGTGGCGGTCACGGTGTAGGCCTCGCAGGTGGTCTGCTGGAGGGAGTCGGTGATCACGGGAACGGGGACCTCCTCCTCGGGCTCATCGCAGGAACCCTCGCCAACGTAGAACTTGGGGGTCTGAGCGTGGATGACATAGACGTTGGTGCCGTTGATGGCATTGCTGCAAAGATGTTTAGCTTTGCGCTCAAAGCACGTCCAGACACATAGATACTGACAATTGGTAGCCCCAGGAGGCGTCAACAAGGCAGGGAACGGTCACCTCATACTCGCCAGACTCGGTAGAAACACCGCCGGCGAGTTGGGTGTAAAAGGGGGGCCAGTTGACAAAGTTGACGAGGTAAATGCTAAAAGTGGAAGGATCCGTGTCGACGGAATCCCACTTGACCTTGTACGAGTTGCCCTTGCTCAAGGTCGAGTTGCCGGCGGGCGAGGTGAACTGGATGGCCGAGGCCAGGGGGAGGGCCGCAGCGGCGAGCGAAAAGAGGGAGAGGACGCGCATATTGATTGTTGTAGTCGCCGTGAGCGCGGCGGTTGTTTTTACTGTTAAAAGAATGGACTGTTGCGAAAGAGCAACGTTTGGTGTTTAGGGCTGAATGACGACTTGGCAAGAAGAAATGAATGAAAGAAGAAGAGCACCTGTTGGAAGTGTTTCATGTCTTATGTACTTTCGGGTCGTGGTCCCTTGTGCCTGGGAGGGAACCTCCCCACATGTCAAGGGTTCGAATTGGGACTATATTGACAGGGGTGATGCTGGCTGAATGTCCATTTAGTGGAAATCATGGTGGAGCCATGCTGGAAAGTGGGCACCTTCTGGGGTATTTTTGGCGGATGCAGAAATTGGACATCTGCCTTGTTCCTGATGCCATGGCTTGACCCAAGAACGACAAGACGGATTCGCGACGCCGTCTATCGCAAAAATATTGGTAAAAAGTCTTGGTGACCTCTTGTCCATCAGCCGCCGTGACCAGCGGGATTTAGGACACGAACTATTATTTTTTTATTCGTATTTCAGCCCCTTTTCAGACTGCCTGGAACTTGTGTCAGCATGATCACTATTCATTACTGCAAGCGCCAACATGCCGTTAATTGCTACCTCTCATGATGTGCGGCACGTGTCTTGGCATCATCAACAGCACCCACACACGATCCGGGGAAAGAAATCGCATCTTATCAGCACGAATCTGAGACAATATGGTGGAAGTGCTAGTATCTAGCGAAGTTTGGATATAAGCGATATCGTGCAGACTCAATCAAAGTGGAATTGGACGTTGAACCCATCTGTGCGTTTCAGGGACCGTCGCTCATCAACGGTTCCCGCAGAGGTGGGCCTGTTCTAGTCCTGGGATCCATGTCACCATGTCTCAGGAAACCTACACCAACGTCAGCCTCAGTTTGCATCAGAACTACCTGCATAGCACACCTCGGTCAGTCATTTTCTGCACCTTGGAAGTTGCCTTATCGTAAGACTCCAAGTTGTGCAAAGCATTACTGGAGCCTCGAGCTTGTTGAATGGAAAATGATACAGGAAAAATGCACATTGTCGGAGTGCCGACATGCTCAAAGAGCACGATGATTGGCGAATATCAACAACCATTTTCCCCTCCCTGGGGCATCCAAGGCAAACAACCTGTGCTCTGTTTCTGCTCAGGTTCGCCCACAAGAATGACTGGAGAAAAGCACCGCCCCCTCAATCTGTGCGGTCTGATAGAAAACGATGCCCAACTTACTGTGAATTGACACCATCAAGAAGCCCTTGCCCTCAATCATTCTTCACGGAACTCTTTCTCTAGATAATCAGCACTTCGGGCCTTCTTTGCCTCGGTAACTCTTTACAGTACCTAGAATCATGGAAATCGTCGGAGTTGTTGGTACAATACCAGCACTGATCAAGATGGTACGGCAGGTTGCAAGTGAGACCACCAAGCTCATAGCAAAACCCGCACCGCATTAGTCGCCCGCGGAGTTCAATCGGAACTGAATCTCCTCGACAAGACACTCGTAGGCGTCTTCCAAAGAGTCAAAGCTGATCCGGCGAATTTCACCGATGATGCGGAAATCGAGCGACTGCTTCGAGAAGCTAAAGACGACGTCTCCAGTTTGGCCCGCCTTCTGGGTGAGGTCAATGGCAAAAATGGAGGGCCTGGAATAATGAAGAGGGCACTCCTTATTCTTGAGAGATTCGAGAAAGACTTTCAAGAACAGGCCAAACGCCTCCACGGCCTCCAGGCCTCCTTGCAGGCCTGCCTTTTGGAGCGCCAAACACAGTTTTTACAGCAAACCCAGCTTCAGAAGCTCCTCAGGCCCTCCGACACTCATTTCATTCCCGACAGGTTACCCGGTATACTCGAATGGATATGGGAGCACCCGGCATTTTCTCGGTGGTTGGATCCGAGAAGCGATGCTCAGTCAACCAATGCCCCTCTGGACAGCGAAGGGAAAACTCTCATCATCCACGGCGCCAAGGGTAGCGGAAAGTCTGTTCTCGCTAGTTCCGTGGCAGAGGGGCTTCAGAAACAGGGAAGGATACCCTATTCTTTTCCTTTTGGGCAGGCAATGAGAAAGACCGGCGAGTTAATGCGATGGTGCGCACTATCTTGTGCCAACTGCTAAAGGGTTTGCCAGCCGTGGATCGGATTCCGCTGATACCACACCTTTTGGCTCGCGAAGCCCTCTCGAGCTTCAAAAGGCTTCTCATCCAAATCAAAAAAAACGCTGTAACCAGCGCCAACATCCGATATTCTGCATTCTGGACGGCATTGACGAGTCACTTGATGACCGGAACGACCCGAATAGCGATGCCTTGGGGTGCTTGACAGAGTTACTTGAACAAACCGAGCACTTTCGCTGTCTCCTTGGTGGTGGCCAGTCTAGTTTACGGAGGGTGCTGATGAAATGGCCTCCTCATATCGAACTGACACTGGACTTACTCCAGAGCGATTTGGCCAAGCTCATATCTTTTGGGCTGGAAAGTTGCATTGACATCAAAGACGATGCTGTGCGCAACAGCATCAGATCAGACCTGGAGGCTAGATCAACCGTCATGTTCCTATGGATCAAACGCATCTTCAAGGAGTTACGGTCAGCTTTCTGTCCTACTGAGATTGAGTCTATTTTACAAAGAGCACCCGACGAGCTTGACCAGGAATACGCCCCGGCTGTTCTCCTTGCTCATGTCAAGACTTCATGGACGACCAAACAACATATATGTCGGATGGAACGCACGCGAGGGCTTCTTGCTCTCATCGTCGGCGCATCAAGACCTCTCACCCTCGAAGAACTTCGGATCGCTTACTCGTTCTCTCTGCCCCATCTGGCAACCTCCGATCCGGAAAGAATCTGGTTGGCAAAGACGCAATCATTGCTTCACGCGGGGATTTCTCAACTGTTCAAGATAGTCATGTGTACTTGGCGGTGGGTAGAGTCTCGACAACCGGAAAAGACGCTTGCTCTATACCCGTTACTAGGGTACACCGCTGTCTACTTGACGTCAAATCTTCTGGACTCAGGTCTGCATCCTGAGGAGTATTCAGATCACTTACGGCGTTTCCAGGTGTCCCACGGCTACACAACCTGGATTGATTTTATCGCACTTGTCGACAACTGATACGGGATTTGGTCCTGCCTAGGAATTCAAACTGTTTAAAAGGATTGAATTGACTGATAGAGAAGAAAAGAGAACAGGTCCGATGAGTGGGAGCGGACTCCCATACATACATGTGGAAAAGGACACCTTGCCGGACCACTGGCCTTTGGAAAAGCCACGTGGAAAGCCACCTCCTCAGACACTTCGTATTGCCGTGTCCTTGAAACCTTCAAATCCACATACCAGGCCCTAGGCCCATAACAACAACGACCAGGAAAATAACGAGCCACTCTTCACACAGTTTTGGGATGAGACTGTCGAACTCTGGACTATGTGGGATTTTGGTGGCATTCCGATATCCAACAGTAACCATTGTCAGCAGCTAACACTGGTCCCATTACCAAGCCCCGAAAATAACCCCATCACGTTTCTCTTGACAGAAAGCCAGCATCCTGTAGGGCCGGTTACCGGCCCCCCTCCAGAGCATCGGAATCAAGGACAGCTCTCTGCTGCTCTGAGACGCGGCTTCGAGGCATTTTTCCAGAGATACGGGATCACATCAGCTCACTTGAGTGGTGATACTCTCGACGAAGAGAAGATCTCCGGCAGTACTGATCTGAAATAGCCATATAAAATAATAGATGAAATAATAGATTAATAATCGATGATATGATAGATAAAATGAATAAACTATGTAAAAAAGATTTCAGGTCACGGAAATATGCTTTGTGTTGGGGCGTGATCTTTCGTTTAGAAATAGGCCCTCCGAATGTATTCATTCAGAACCTTTTCAGAGCCAGGCCATAGTAAGGTCTAAACGGAATTCTGAAAGCCTTGCTAAGCTAGTTAACCCACTCATTCAGAGGGCTATTTCAGAGCCGTGATCTTTGACTGGTGGCCAGGTGGTGGTGGCTGAAGTGTAAATAAGGCCCTGTTAGAATGAGGGGCTTTAGAGCTAGTTCTGAACTCCAATATCTCGCAGGGCATTACAATATACCAGATGTGCTCACGGCTTTGCGATTTTCGGTCTGGTTGTTTGTCTCCCTACCAGTGATGAAGGGGCTACTGGATAACGTTAGAAGGCTTCATGGTCAGGTCTATATGCAGGGTACGGGAGTGAGACGTATTCTGTGCGAACTGGAAACCCTGAGGCCTCCGTTGTACATTTGTAAGTTCGGTTATCCAGACATGAGCTTGATAATGAAACCCTAACACGGTACTAGTCAGAGCAGATACTGCGGCACTGAACAAGTGGAGGGTCGCCCACAGGGTTGGTACTCCCGTTTCGAACGACAAAGAGTCTCGGAGGAGAGAAGAGCCAGATCTGGTAGGCCACTTGATAATCCCTTCACATACACCCTGATACTAATACGCACCTCAACCCCAGGCTAAAGATGGAAGCGGCCGCGCATGCGTATTTACAGGGCTGAAAGACCCCACTGGAGCACACATCGTGCCATTCAGCATAACAAACTCAGTGGCGGATCGGAACACCATGGGTAATGCATTACGTGATATCTACAGGATCTTCCCATGGAAATACGGGAGTCCCCAAGAATATTACGACGTCTTTACAAGACGACGTCGACATCATCCCAATAAACCCGTACTTGCATGATTGCTGGGACCGAAAGAAGTTCTCATTAGAAGTTGTAGGAACCTCACCGGACGAAACCGGCTCCAACTATACCGTGGTTCACCTCATATGGCACTGGTTCCCGATACACCCGCGACAGGGCGACATAGACCCTATCACCGACAAAAAGTTCAACCACGCCCCCCTGCGCTGGGTAGACGTCAACGAGCGTCTCGACTCTGATCTTCCATACCCCCCGCTTCTCAGTAACAAATCAACTTTCGGCAGCGCATATCTGCTGGACAACAACAACCTTTCCGCACAAATCAACGACAGGACAGGCCAACTGATTTTCTCCGGAGATCTATTTATGGTTCGTTTTCCAAGAGAAACGATAGGCAAAACGCTGCGGGTGTTGCATACGTCTTGGGTTCTCCTCCAAATTGCACATATGTCAGGAGGGGCGGGAGACTGGAGCTACCTAAAGCCCGGTCCCTCTCACCCTGATAATGAGGGCAATCTTCTCCCCATTTATGCTCAGAATCCGGCGTTTCATCGAACGGTTGCCGAACAACGGCTACACACGCCTGCTGTGAGTGGGGGAGAGATATGGCCGGACAGAAATACAGGATCAGGATCTGGGGCGTATTCTTCACACACAAGTACGGGGGACGGGCCGAACAACAACAGGGTTTGGTTTTAGTCGGATGGCGGGATCCGAGGAAACTTCTCGGAAACCCGATCATCGATTGTGGTCTTTATTAGAAAGCTGGGCAGGATCCTGTCGCGAGTACGTCAATCATAGGACTGACGGAACCGCTGCTGTGAACCTCTTCTGGAAACCATTTCCTGTTGACAAACTTTTGGGATTTCAGCAGTAAATTCTGGTCTAAGTGAGTGGCTTATGTAATCTCGGAAAGGTGGTTCGGAATGGACCCAGAGCAGAGTCAAATAGATACCTATTCTCATTGTTTAGGATGATGAAAAGCCTCAGCATTGTCGGAACGCCGTATATGCTTGACATGAACCTTGCCCTACTCCCACCGTGGAAAAAGTAATCAATACTGCAAGGAAAAAGAATATACAATAACTATTCGCTGACATAAATAATAGATAATCAGTATGATTATCTTTTCAAGCCTATTAACTGTTCTTCGAAACTTGTTAACTATCTTTTAAAATCTATTAATTATCCTTTTAGGGGTGGTTGAGAGGTTGATACGCATTGGTTTACTTTACAGGACCTGTTATTTATGTTCACAAACGTGCTAGTCTAAAAGACTTGCAAGATGCTTAGATCCTTATTAGCTATATATTATAAATCGATCAATTACCAAGTCAGTGGTTGATGCCCGCGAACTTTGGTCTCATCATCGTGAGAGGATTGTGACTGTGTATGGCAGCCTTGAAAACTGGAAATTGATGGTGCCGAAAAAAGGTCCGCTTGAATATGCATGCTGCAGCTTCTGTGGTTGATTGTGATCATCGGGATAGGGGGGATGCTTCACATTGGTATTTCTGTTCAGCAGAACGATGCACACCTTGAGCATGGCCCATGCCTGACCACAAATTTGGAACCAAAACACAAATGAAGTAACACAAATTCAGGGTTGCCCAAAACTAATGCTTTGTTTAATACTTCTCGGTATATTCTTGCAAGTTTCTACGCATCATATATGCGACGGCTTCAATCATATACACCTATTCTCCCATCCAGCTTTCCTTCCCACCTCAACAATGTACAATCCCCCCCTTACAAGCACTGCGAATACCAGTTATTTCCAAAAGTGCAAGTCGATCCCGCAGCGCAAACAGTGCACCCAGTCCACCCCTGACCACCGCACTGTCCCCACTTGGGCGAAGTGCAACCCGCAGGGGTAGTCGCAACAGGAGGAGCAGAGGTAGTAGTGGTCCTGACAGAAGTGACCAGAGTGCTAGACGACACAGGAGTGGTGGTAGGACCGCTGGCTGAAGAAGTAGTGGCGGGCTGGCCAGTGATGCCGAACCACTCGAGGTCGAGGGCACCGTTGATCTGGATGTTGTGGGTGATGCCGGTACCGTAGATACCAACGAGGTCGTCGCCGTAGACGTACTTGGTGTAGGGGGCGGAGGGGCTGTTGGGGATGGTCTGGCGGGGCGAGCCGTAGGTATAGCCCAGTACACCAGCCCACTGCTTCATCGTCTCGTTGAAGTTCTGTAGAAAAAATAGTTTGTAAATGCTCACAAGTTTGGGCAGAAACAAGGTAGTGAGGGGGACTTACTCTGGGGTAGATAATGTCATCAGCAGAGCCGTGGTAGATCATCATCTTCGGCCTGGGGCCGGTGTAGCCAGGATACATGTTGCGAGCAGTCTGGGCCCAGTGCTCCTGGGTCGTAATCGACTGGCCGTTCGCGCAGGTGTTGTTCCAGCCGGCGACGGTGCCGGTGTAGAAGCATCCAGCAGGGACGCCCGCATAGGCGCTGGCAGCCTTGAAGACATCAGGATACGTCGCAGCAAGAACGTTGGTCATCATGGCGCCCGAGCTGAGCCCGGCGAGGAAGACACGGTTTCTGTCGGCGCCGTAGCGCTCAATGGTCCAGTTCACCATGTTGACAATGGCATGGCTGTTGGCGCCGCTGTTGCGGGTGTAAGCAGCGTTAGAAGAGACATCCCAGCAGCCACCCGAGTTCGGTGATTCAGGGTACACGACAATGAAGCCGTGAGTATCGGCCAGCCGGGCGTACGGGCTGCCATTGTAGAAGGCGCTGGCGGTACCGCTGCAGTAGTGCACGGCGGTGATGATGGCCGGGTTCGAGGCCAGTCTATCGGGAACGTAGATGTAAAAGCGCGCGCCGCTTGGGTTGGAACCAAAGTTGGTGATCTGGGTAAGGGAGGCGGCGTTCGAGAGACCCACAAGGGCGAGGAAGCCCGAGGTAATGCTTGAGAGCCTCATCTTGGAGTACAGCTAGGTTGATCCGACTGGAGAGGGTGGCCTGCAGTCTCACGAAGCATATTGTCTTGGTGGCGCCCCTCTTATACTTCATTCTCGACCCATCCCGCCTTCTCCTCCATTCCATGGCATTGTTGAGCTACCCATCATGTCGCTTCGTTGCCATGGGCGGGTTTTACGCGGACAGTGAAGTTCCGGATACACCGTGGAGACTTCAAGGGAACCGGGGTGCCAACCTTTTCGGGACCCTTCCCGATGAAGTGCACGCGCGTTCTAGAAAGTGGTTAGTTGATGGGCCGCAATTCGTAAGGCCTCAAAAATGAAGATAATCCCATTGGGAACATGCGACGAGCGAATATAGTCGTCGAGATTTGTTGAGAACTGGTGCTCAAGTTGAATCTGTGGGAAAGAAGTTGCCATGAAGTTCACCAGCAAATCATATGCCAAGACTCAACTGCTGTCGGTCTCCGCCCCAGTTCACATGAAATCCGTCTTCCCATTTTGTTTCTCCATCACTTCAAGATCATGCCTCATTGAGCTCCAATATTACGGGTTTTCTAAGGATTTCGACTGCATTTTTCCTCCCATGTAGCCCGCTCCGGCTTTGGAAGTAGTCCGGCCCGCCCCTCACGACACGCCACCACCGCGTTCGATCGCCGGACGAGAGGAACCCGGGAAGACGACCTCTGCATCCGTCTGCAACAGTCCCTTCGTAGTCCAGTGGCCAAGAACGATGGATACAGTGACATAGCGGCTCTCGATATAGCGGACTCCCCGGTACCTGGTAGCTGTCCTCCCCGCACTCCCGCTTTTTGCCTGAATGCCCTAGCGCGAGCCTCTTCACTTTTGCCTGCCTTCACTACCACCCTCATCTTCACTGGGCTGCAGTTCGCGCCTCGAATCGAACACATCATGCACGAGAAAAGCCTCGATTAATATCTACACTCACATGGCTATGTAACGCTTCCACCACGTGGCCCCCTTGGACTCGCTTAAACGCCTCGAACGCCATGCCAAAATCGATATGCTTGTCTTTTCACTCAAAGAAGAATTTCATCGAGTTGCCTCCCTTCTTTCCCCCTTTGGACTCCTTGGGAAGTTTCTTGGAGTTCCCTTCTGGAACCCTCTGTTCTTCGTCTAGACCGCCATCAACCGGCAGCCGAGGCTTTTCCTGCTCCTTGGCATCCTTCATGTCCTTCAGTCCTGTTTTGTGTATTTGGTGGTCGTTGCTCAGTTTGCGGGATCCAACAAAGAAGGAGACGATCAATCCCACTCCCGCAAACACAACATACATGATGTACATGGTTCTCAGACTCTTGAAGTAGGCTTCTTGGGCAACTCGTCGACTACGCTCAGGCAGACTCATGGCAAAGCCAATGCTGGAAGCCGCGTTGCTCCCAGAGAGCATGTTCGCAGCATCGGGTCCGATTTCCTCTAGCAGTCTGGGATACTGCTCCTCCATCCCATTTTGGAAGACAACACCCCCAATCACAACAGATATCGCGGTGAACAACTGCCTGATAAATCCAAAAGTTGCCGTCGCTGATGCCATATCTCGAGGCCCAACGGTTGTTTGAAGCGCAATAAGCGGTGCCTGGAAGTTTGGCCCCACGCCGATGCCAGCTATCAGCTGGAAGACGACGATCTTGGCCCAGTTGGCCTGCGGTTCAAGAGCAATAAAAAGCCCAAAACCCAGAGTCATGATCGACATGCCAAAGATAATACAAGGCAAGTATTTTCCTGTCTTCTTGATGACCACGCCAGTTATGGCAGAGACAACCGAGAGAGACAAGACAAAAGGCAGGACGTAGATGCCGGACATCAATGGCGAGGCGCCGAGGACCGCTTGGAAGTACAGCGGCAGGTAGTAACTTCCCGAGATGAAGACAATGCCCTGAAAAGCAGCAACACCCAAACTGGCAATGCTGGATCGCCGACGAAACAGACGCAACGGCATCAGTGGAAACTTGGCCACCTTCCATTCGATCAAGACGAATATGCCAGCCGTCACCACACCGAAAACGATCAAGCAGATGACGGTGGGCGACGACCATGGGTAGGTCACGCCTCCAAACTCGAGGCCGAAAAGGACCATCAGCGTTCCGCCGATAACCGCAAGCGAACCCAACCAGTCGACGGCAGCGAGCCCCTGGCGCATCGGGGTGCGAGGGTTGTGCAGCTTCAGCACCCAAGCCAGCACCGCAAACCCAACGCCAGATACTGGCAGATTGATCCAGAAACACCACCGCCAGGTAACCTGACTTGTAAAGACACCGCCAAGAACAGGACCGACGGCGCTGGCCACCGCCCAAACGATTCCCATTACACCAAAGTAGATACCTAACAAGACCGTTAGCACGCTTGGTTTCTCGAAACGGAAACTCTTAACTAACCTCGTTTTCGCATGGAGAACAGGTCGCTGATGCAGACGTTGACAAGAATGATGATGCCGCCACCACCAATGCCCTGGATCGCCCGAGCAGCAATAAGCATACCAATATTCTTGCTGAGAGCACTCAGCAGGGACCCAATCCAAAAAATGCCGACGGCAATGAGCATGATGGGCTTCCGGCCCCAGATATCAGATATCTTCCCCCACATCGGCGCGCCGGCCGCGCTGGCGAGCATGTATGCCGATCCAATCCATGTGTACCCAGCGGTTGAGCCGAATTCCTCTGCAATTGTCGGAATGGCTACACTGACGATGGTGATATCGAGTGCGCCAAGGAAGAGCGCGCTCGCCAGTGCGGTGATGACCAGTGTCGTTTCTAACTTGGTACGTGACTCCTCTGGCGCTGGTCCCGAGGCTGCGACAGGCGGCACATCGGCCTTGGAGGAGAGCTCGCCCACTTCATCCTTCGACGTTGATGATGACTGCGCCAACTGGTTTTCGCTTCTGTCGACTCGGATGGTGCTCGCGGGACTTGTCCCACTGCTTGGCGTTGTGCGCTTTTCTGGGTCGTCAGCAACGCCAGCCATGATGCTGTTGGGCAGTTTGGACGTGATGTTATAGGTCGGTAAGCAAGTGATGGCGATAATGTTTCGTGGCCAGCGCCTACAGTGGGAGCTTGTCAGTCGAGATTATTCGACCCAGTGTGGCGATGTGAGCAAATCGCAAGCCTATAGCTAGCTCTTCGAGTCGCAGAGTTCTCAACTACTGGGCCTAGATGGGACGACCAGTCCCGGGATCGAGGGAAGCACCCCTCACTAACAACGTTCTTGTCGAACAATGCCGTCAGTTCTACCGCCTCAACGGCCAGGATCTGTCGGCAATGGGGGCCACAAAGCTTATTTTGACTGCCAGATGCGCGGTGATGCAAACGGATGCGGGTCCAAGGCAGAGCTCGGCGGATGCAGAGCTGTCAAGTATCGAGGTATAATAAATATTAGTTCGTGGGAAAGACCAAGAAGCCCCATCAATTGTTGAAAGATGACAAGACGTTCCAAAAACTGCGAGAAGGCTGGGAGCGATGTCTTGATGAATGACGGCACCACTAGGCCCAAAGACGCTATCGATTAATAACAGCTACCCAGGGCTTTCTAAAAACTCCGGAGGCAAAGCAAAGATGGGAAAGTCTACCCATTACGCAAGGCAGAAAGAAAGGGCTGTGGGTCAATCCCACATACCGAACAGTTGGAAAAAGAGTGGTGATCAGAAGGTGACATTCTGTCAAGCCGAATCGGCAAAAAACGACACATCAGACGCAGCAGCAAATTATGGGGGGCGGCGGCCGGTGCCGATGCTCGACAACGCGGGGAACAAAAGCCTTCTACAAAAGACACCGTCATCATTGACTTTTGGTCCCCCTTCTGATCCCTCATTTTAGTTTTTCCTCTCAGGATTTTTAGACAGCCTCATGTACAACCCCCAATCTCAGACTACCACGTTCTCAACCCTTCCACAACTTGTCTCACAATGTGCGACTTGCTCTCTCCCTAAAGAACTCCCCTAACCCATTCGCCAACAAACCAACCCCCCAAAAAGGGAAAAGAAGCAGAAAAAAAGAACAATCGGTGTGACTTGACACTGTCCCTCACCGCTCACAAGACAAGCAAGCCACCCACCGCCATCATCTTCGCGCCTTCGCGACTAACCACGCTTCTTATTTCCGGGCCACTTTCCCATCTCCTTAGGCTGCAAGTGGTGGTGGTGGTGGTATTTCTTTGTCGCACACCTCGTGGCAGGGCTTTCAACAGCTGCCGCCTCACTCACACTGGGCTCGGTTCCCGATGATCCACCCTGTTGTGACACCAAATTAGCAAGACTTTCTCATCAAAGCCACGGCAGTCAGCAGAAAACCACAGCAGCTGGAAAACGGCCCCTGTGTTTTTTAAAAAAAGCTTCCTCGCCTCTCATAAAATTGTCAGCCTAAACCATACACGGGCAAGCACAGTGCAATCAATGTCTGACAGTGCCTGAAGGCAAAAGAAGTGTACGAGGTGGTCTCAATGGAACGACCTGATCCGTTTCAGGACATTTGTAAATCCGAGTAGGTAATTCGGAGATATCAGAATCCCATCATTGGGTTCAACCATTTCCTGTGAATACACCACTCAAAATTATCCTCACCTCTTCCAAAACAACCCCCCTAGAACAAACGCACATGCAGAACGCGTCACTGGCTACCTATGAGAATAGGAAGCGCATGAGAAATCTCGAAGCCTTCTCTTTTGAAAAAGTTCGCGAGTTTTGCTTGCTTGGAACAAAAATAGTATTAACCGCCACAAATATCACTACTGTGGCCAGTCCGAATTTTATGTCTATATCTACACACAACATTCCCTTCCACAACCCCTCAGTTGACCATGTCTAAACTTATATACAGAGAATAAACGTCAAGACTCACCTCAGCGCCTCGACCGCTCAATCGCAGCCGCGCTCAGCGCCGTGGTCGACGCCGCCCGCTCAAACCCACTCGTCATGGGAGCTGGTGTTGTGCTCCTTGTGGGAGGAGCGGAGCGGTTATGTTGCATGTGTGCCTTGACAAGATGCCCGGCAGCGAGAGCACTGCAGAGCGAGAGCTCACCGGCAAGAACAGCGGCAGCGACAATACGAGCCAACCGCCTGGCGTTCTCTCCTGGGCTGGTGGGATGAGGGCCACGGACGCCGAGAAGGTCAAGCATCGAACCTTGGGGGTCGAGGATGGTGCCGCCGCCAAGAGTGCCGACTTCGATGGAAGGCATGGAGACGGATATTTGCAGAGACCCACGCAGGCTAGAGACAGAGTCATTAGCATTTTGTGTATTCACAACAATAAAATCAGGCCAAAACTTACTTCTTCATGATGGTGATGCAGTTGGCGCTCTCAACCACCTGCGCGGGATCCTGACCTGTTGCGAGGAAAATAGCGGCGACGATGTTGGCAGCGTGGGCGTTGAAGCCACCGACAGAACCGGCCATGGCGGAACCAATCAAGTTCTTGTCGACATTGAGGGCGACCATGGTGTCAACATCAGTCTTCAGTACGCTCTTCACAACCTCGGCAGGAATGATGGCCTCAGCGACAACACTCTTGCCACGGCCCTCGATCCAGTTGATGGCAGCAGGCTTCTTGTCGGTGCAGTAGTTACCGCTGACAGTGACAATGTTCATATCCTCGAAGCCTTCGTTGCGCATGACACTGAGGGCGTGCTCGACACCCTTGGAAATCATGTTCATGCCCATGGCATCACCGGTTGTGGTCTTGAAACGGATGTACAGGTTCGTACCGGCAATAGCGGTCTTCATAGTCTCAAGACGAGCGAAGCGACTGGTAGAGTTGAAAGCCTTCTTCATAACATTCTGACCCTTCTCGGAATCAAGCCAGAGCTTGGCGTAACCGGCTCTCTCAAGCGTCTCGAAGCTGACGCAAGGACCACGGGTCATGCCATCGGCGGTAAGAACGGTGACAGCACCACCACCAGAGTTGATAGCCTTGCAGCCTCTGCTTGCACTGGCCACCAAGACACCTTCAGTAGTAGCCATGGGAATGAAGTAGCTCTGTCCGTCAATGACAAGGGGGCCGGCAACACCAACTGGGAGGGGCATGTATCCAATAACATTTTCGCAGCAAGCACCGTGCACCTGAGCCCAGTTGTAGTTCTGGTACGGGAGCTTGGATCGTTCCAAAAGGTTGGTGAGCTCTGAAGTAGCCTTGGTGCGAGAAATGATGGAGCGGCGGACCTTGACAGCGCGGGTGAAATCCTTGAGCGTCTTCTCCAAAGCATAACCAGGGATCTTGCCACGAAGGGAAAGAGCAACGATCTCGGCATCGGTGAGTTCATGTGCGCGCTTCTCGGCAACCATCTTCTCGAGCTCGGCCTGGGTGCGAGGGACAGCGGGAGCTTGAGGTTCCGAACCGGACTCCTTTGAGGGTTCGGCCTCGTCATCCGTCAAAGCAGGAGTAGGCGGGATTGAAGGGGCGGGCGTTGGCGAGGTGCGAATGTATTCGCCCAGAGGGAGGGTTGCAGACTCGGTATCGTTGAACCTCTGCGCATCGGCCAGCTCCTTGGGGTCGATGGGGTGAGTTGGGACATTGGGGTCCTTGATGCCCCACCTGGCGGCGTTGAAAAGGTATCCGTTGAGAGCCACACTGAGAGCCAAAGCCACGACAATCCACTTGGACAGAATTGGGTCTTCCAAGCTCTTGAGGATGCCGCCCACCATGCGACCACCGTAGCCCAGCTCGGTGATATCATCACCACCAACGCTGTCGAGCTGCTGGGGCAAGTCGTAGTGAACAGAGGGGAACTCGAGCTCGTAGCGAATCGGGGTAAGAACAGTGACGACAGTCTCACGACCCTCAGCCTTGGCAGATTCCAACACAAACTCGAGACCGTTGGAGGCAACCTTGAAAGGGTCAACAGGGGGCGACGTAACGACCCCGCCAAGACCGCGAGCCCATGAAGAGATGTTCGAAATAGAATCGGCGCTGCGGAAGGGAATCGAGGCCAAGTTGAGGGCATTGATAAGAACAAACCCAGAAACCATGAGCACCTTGAATTTGGGGATATGGGTGCTCTTGATCTGACGGCCAAAGATGGTGGTGCCAGGCTTGTCCTGACCATCTGCTCTGGGCCAATCGTTGCTCTGAGCCACATTCTCAGCGACGCGGTGGCTGACACCATCATCCTCCAAAGCCTTGCGCATCTCAACGTGGCGCTTGATCCTGTTGATTTCCAACTTGATGCAGAGAATAGCCGTATAGAAGGAAAAGAGCAGGATGCAGTCAAAGAACAGAATCCACGCGGCCAAGAAGCAGAATTGCTGAAGGCCACCCTGAACACCAGAGGCGGCGCCCAGCACCAAGATGCCGACCTCGATAGCATAGTCCTTGACAATATCGAAGCCCTTCTCCTTGATTGCAAGGTAAATAGCTGACTGAATGGCGCTCGAGGCATCAATCGCGGATTGCTTGCCACCCTTGACGGGTCTGCGATGCTCGATGGCATGCGAGAGAACCGCTCTTGTCAGGACGATGTTCTTCTCAAAGCCAATTGTCACGACAAGGAATGGAAGTCCCTCAGACAGGAGAACCATGGAGATCGGGACACCGAGCTTGGTGGTGACAAACAAACCGAAGAGGAACGAGAAGACGGACGAGAAGATGACGCTGGTGGCAAGCCAGAAGTTGGAGCCCATGCGGCGCATCGAAAGGAAGAGCGAGACGAAGGTCAGGTGCATCGAGATATAGCCGAGAGCCATGATGACGATATCGAGCGTCTCGGCATTCTTGAGAAGGTCGGTAAACTCAACCCAAGCGTTGTGTACCCATCTGATGAGACTGCTCCGAGTCTGGACTCTGGCAGCCTTCATGATCCACATCTTTTGTTCCCGGCCATGCTCAGTCTCCCTGCTCTCTTGCGCGGACTCGTCGTTGGGAATTTCCTGGGCGACAGAGAGGAATTCGGGGGCCTGGCTGTAGGGAATCGAAAAGGCGAGGGCGCTATCCTGGGCGTAGGTGCTGAAAGAGTTGGATGTTGACGGAAGCGACTTGATCGAAAGATTCTGAGGAATTGGAACGGCGTTGACGACGGGAGGAACACGGGAAGCATCGGAAGACATGGTCTCAGGGAAGACAAGAGTCAAGAGGGCGAGGTGGTCGGCGCCCTCGGGAATGGGCGCTTCCGAGTCATCGTTCTGCCACTTCCAAGCGGTGTCTTCGCCAACCCTGAGGCGACGGCTCCCCTCGACAAGAGATGACCATTCTGCCTTCCTTACACTTATGCTCGCACCAAACAGGCTGTCCTCCAAAAGGCCGATATACGAAGAGCTGGCAAGCAGCGCAACCACGACAATGGTGTGAATTGGGTGGGTTGAGGTAAGCTTCGACAGAACCTGAAGAAGCGGTGTGACTTTTTTGTTGAACCAGGATGGCGCAGCAGCCTGGGAGGCGGGCTGCTCCCCGCGAAACCTCGCGGGCAGTAGGCTTGCAGCAATCATGACGGCCTTGGAGAGTATACGACTATCGTTGCTCGGCGGGCATTGGACGGATGTGTTGGCGATGTGACAGGAAGCTGGGCCTGAGAAGAGAGAGTTAGTGACATGCCAGTTTCAACGGGCCGATCATGGCCCCCCTTTATGGAGCAAGACCACTTCGGATGACAACGGACTTGACAAGTTGTCCACGAGGATCATGGGAGAGGACGTGGCACCAATCTCCCGTTGCGGCATCATGGCCAGCCCAACCTGGGTGGTGGAGTTGCGTGGGCGTCGGTCGGTGTGTGTGGGCAAGGAGGAGGGAGGAAGTCACATACTGTCTAGCAACTGGCAGTTGCACTGTTTGCCCGAGAGCCGCGATGGCTTTGAGTGTGGTTTGGCGCAACGCCGAAGTTATGTCACGCGAAGCTTGTTGCGTGCACGGAGCGTTGGGAGGTTTGGCCGAGATTTCCTGGCTGGGGAAGCTTCGGGATGGCGCGACCTGGGAAGGGTGTCGGTGCAAGCGAATCCACCAGGAAACGGATGCTGGCGCCGATGTTGAAAGGGGATGGTCGTGTGTTGTCCAAGGACAGCAACAACAACAATGTTGAATTGGGCAGATGGAGTGGCGGCGAAGAAAGGAAAGAAAGCAAAGAAAAAAAGAGGACTGGCAGGTTGTCCTTGGGGGTTGGGGAGACAAATCTTGCTCCTTATCGGTGAGGTAGGCACGAAGGATACCACAACTCGGGGCTCCGAGGCGGTGATCGAATTAAAAAAGAATTTCAAGATGATGGGGCCATCACAAGCCAAGCCCCACCGTTTTGGTGAAACTTGGCACGCTTCGGCCAAACAGCTGATCGAGTGCAACCCCAGGGTTCCAGATCCCCGGCTGGACGCTGCATGCTGCCATAACCCCATTGGAACGGGGGACGCTCGATGGGGAAACGGACCGCTTGGCATTACCGTCATCCAATTCACGGGGCAGCTGGCACCTTTTGCGATGCACCTCCTGGCACCCACATGGCATCTGTTCAGTGTTGGCGATGCTGGACCCCCTTTTTCGCTCACAGGCTTGACCCTTGGGGGTCTAGTGCTGGCCAGCGTGTGCAATTCCGTAGTCGGCGGGAGGCAGTGGCCACCGTTTTGGTTTATTTCCTTGTTGCGACGGACTGTGATTGTGCGGGAACTCCTACGATTGTTCATGATCTTCGTTTGTTATGAGATCTCGGTTGGGGGATTTGCAGATGACCTCAGTGTCTTTCGCCCGCTTTCATCAGCCGCCCAATGCCGCCCATGTATCTCTGCGCCGCCTCTGCCAGTTGACGGTAATATCTCAAGGTACAGAAAGTATTGAGGCCTCAGAGGCCGGGAACCAGGTCGTCGTCCCGAGCAATTGGAGATTAAATTACCCGTTGGCCCGTGCAATTGTCCACCTTGATGTCCACGCGCTGTCCTTGGTGTTAGAATTTTGAACAGCTTGTTGGTCTCGTCGAAACTGCTAAGGTAGCTAGTAACGTAGATCAAGGCACTACTGTCAAGCCCGTCACCAATGCGAGTATGAACCATCACCATCAAGGAGACCACAAGCTGTTCAGGCAACTCTTTTCGTCCAGCATCTTGACCGAACAATTGCACGAGACGAACTGGGCAGTGGTGAAAACGGTTCCCCCCTGCACCGGTATTACTGCGTACATTCATGGCCCCACCACGAACCGGAGGGTGAAGGGTGGGCCCGACAGTGTGGGTGGGACTTCCACACTTCCTGTCATTCGGTGCCTGTTGAACCTGTACCTGGCGTTCTGTGTACTTGCCACAAGAAAAGGGTATGTCACTCAAAAATAGAGAGGCTCAGTCGCTCCAGGAGCGGAAATTTCCCGACCCCAACAACCTTCACCGTATTTAAGCAAAAAAAGTACTAGTCAATGCCGTTGAATGCTGGCAGTGATGAATTGGCCAATTCGCTGGCGATCCTTGGCAAATGGAGAAGAGCAAGGAGTTGGCCCAAGCTCAATTCCGCATTTTTCTTATCTGATCCGATGCGTGGGTCCATCTGATGCTTGAACTGGGCCTGGCAGTTTGGAAAAAAACTCAATTCTGACGTTCCTTGCTCAAACCCCACGTTTTCATCGGGCCTGCCCCGAACTAGGCATCACCGTCCGGATGTGTCAATGAGGTCAGCTCTGTTTCACCACACTTGTCGTTGTGTCTGTCTACTGCGGCTGTGGCCTTCGTCTGATCTGTTGTCTCGCTCGCCGAGCTGCTTGATGTGCATATGTTGGCGTCGGGCGTCAAAAAATGGTAGCACTCCAAATGGGGTTTCTGGAACAAATGAAACTCCCCTTCAGAACGGGAGAATTCGACGGGCATCTGCTGACAGTGATTGCCAAGAGATCTCCCAGTCGACCTTGCATTATCTCTTATCGTCGTGGGTGGCTTGTCTCTCTCAGAGTGCCTCGCTGCCTCTTGTGTGGCTGACGAAAGGCTCACAGCACCTGACAAGCTCCCTCCGTCCTCATCACTGGTCATTGTCAACCAAGTACCAAGTGGCTTTGATTTGTGTATAAGTGACCCAGCTGCTTGAATAGTTTACAGTCATTCAATTCAGCCTCGGAATACAACGAACAGCAAACGTAGTCATGGCGGACTCTCAGTCAAGCTTCCGGCCAGCACTGCTGGTGGTGGACATGCAGGAGGACTTTTGCCCACCAGTAAGCACCGACCTGCTATTTCTCACGCTATCTTCCGCATTTGCATATAATGAACACAGTCTTTTGCAATACTATTTCATTTCCTCAAGTCCATGTGGAATTACGGCTGGTTACATATTTCACAAGTCGAATCCCAAAAATCTCCTGAGCGGGGTCGTGTCCCATCACACATGCTCTCACAAGCTCACTTTCACCTCTCACGCTCACCATTCCTGACCTCAACTCACCTCTCACACCTCGCTCTCACAACACCCTCTCACTACCTCATTGACCGTCACCTCACACAACATTCCCACATACACATTCCTCCCCATATCTCCCATCTACAAAATATCTACTAACAACCCACCACCCTAGTCCGGCTCCCTCGCCGTCCCCCTCGGCCGCACAATAACGCCCCTAATCAACACCCTCCTCACCGTTCCCCCCCGCACCCTCCCCCTCAAAATCGCAACCCAAGACTGGCACCCCCCAAACCACATCTCCTTCGCCCCCAACCACCCCTCCAACCCCCCTCCCTTCGTCACCTCCCACACAATCACCAACCCCCTCAACCCCTCCCAATCCTACACCACCCTTCTCTGGCCCCCCCACTGCATCCAATCCACCCCAGGCGCCTCCCTCATCCCCGAGCTCTCCTCCCAAAACTTCACCCACATCATCAAAAAGGGCCTCGACCCCAGAGTGGAGATGTACTCCGCCTTCTTCGACCCTTTTCCCCCCACCCCCACCGGCGAACGAGTCTGCGATTCCGGACTGGCCAAGCTGCTCCACGACGAAAAGGTGACGCACGTCTATGTTGTCGGGCTGGCGGGGGATTACTGCGTCAAGCACACGGCGTATGATGCTGCAAAGGAAGGGTTCCAGACGGTGATTATCGAGGAGGGGACCAAGACCGTTAACCCGGGCGGGTGGGAGGAGTGTAAAAAGGAGATGGAGAGTATTGGTGGGGTGAGGGTCGTGAGCGTGGAGAGTGAGGAGGTGCAGAGGTTGTTTAAGAAGGATTGAGGCGGTGGAGGATACCCATGGGGAAAGAAGAGTCGGGAGGCGTTTGTGACGGCGTCATATAAGATGGCTTTTATGGCAGCACGCTGAGCTGGCTGTGTCATCGAACCATTTAGGTCGGACCTAGAATAGGCTTCAACTTATGAACAGCTTTGTCGGTGTCCCATGTCCGTTCATCGTGACACTATACAAGCTCCATTTCCACCCATCAAACGTGTGACGATCATCAGTCCCCTAAACATTTCCAAAAGGAAAATCCTCGTTGATCAACGTCACCATCTGAAACAGTCACACAGTCACCAACAAAATAAAGTCATAACTTTTAACAGATGTCTCATTGTTCTGTCAAAATGCCATGTCTCCTAGAGCACAGTGCAAAATCATTTCTCATGCAACTCATTAACGACCAGATATCACTTTAAACCCCAGAAATTATAGTTCAGGAATTAAACACCCTACTCCATCACGAAGCCCATCCAACCCATTCTTTACCTACCAACGCGAATAACACCGGCGGCCATCAGCTTCTGGATCTTGGTGCGAACCGTAGGGTTTCTCATGTGCTCGTTCAGAGCAGCAGGATCCGACTGCGCTTGCTGTAGGATAGCTTGCATGACTGGGTCTGCCATGATACCCATGATCTGTTCCCAAATGTTAGTCAAGATATCACGAAACTGCCAAACTAGCGGCCAGAAAAACTCACCTCAGGGTCACGGGCCAGACGCTCTCTGGTCTGCTCCTCAGTCTCATTCTCGCGCGCCGAGTACATGGCAGTGAACGCCTTTTGCTGCTGCTGCTCAATCTCCTTAGCATTGGCACCCTTGTGGTGCTCATTGTCCACGGTATGGGCCTCAGTGCATGCGTCAACACACTTGCTGTACTCGCGCATGCCATAGTAGGCCTGGGCCTTGCGAATGTAGGCGCGGATGAACTTGGGATCCTTCTTGATGGCGGCGTCGCAGTCATCAAGAGCACTGGGGAACTCGAGCAGCTTGATGAAGGCAGCCGCGCGGTTGCTGTATCCGCGAGGGTCATCCGGCGCACGCTTGATCATTTCTGAGTAGGCAGCAACGGCCCCTGGCCAGTCCGACTCTTTGAACTTCGTGTTGCCCTCCACGCGAGCCTCTTCGGCCTTTTCTGGGTCGATGTATGCCTTGCGCGCAGCCTCAATCTTGTTGCGCTCGGCGTTCCGGACCTTGGTGACCACATCTGGTGTCCGGTGCTCACGAAGAGACATGTTGTAGTAGTCGATAGCCTGCGCAAGATCACCCAGCTTCTCATAAGCAGTACCAACACGGGCATACGACTTGGCAATGAGCTTGAAATCGGCATAGAGAGCACGACCTTCTTCAGCAGCCTTGGTGCAAGTATCGATGCAGGCCTGGTAGTCACCCTTCTCGAAGTAAGCCGCACCGAGGTTGTTGAGGTAGGTGATGTCCTTGTGGAGATCCCACGCAGCCTGGTAGTGCTTGATAGCCTCGTCAAAGTTGCGCTTCTTGTAGTTCTCGGTACCCAGCTGCTTTTCCTTATCGGCAGCCTCCTTTGCCTTCTTCTTCTCCAGGGCCTCCTCGTTTTCAGGCTCCGGCTCCGGCTCCGGCTCAGGAGCCTTCTTTGGTTCGGCAGGCTTAGCATCCGGCATTGGCACATCCTCCTCGGCCTCCTTAGCAAAGCCGGAGGCACCCGGTTGGGAGCCAGGATCGGCCATCGTCATATCAACACCCATCAAGACGCCCAGCACTTGGATAAACCTGGGGTCGCTGAAGAGCTCTTGTGTGTTGTTGGGGTTCTGCTTGATAGCCTGCAGCTTGGCCATAAAGCTCGGGTCGGCAAGTAAGGCACTGGTCTTTGGGTTGCTCGCAAGCTTCTGGATAAGGTTCGGGTCGCTGAACATCTGCCCAATACCGCCAGTTGGGTCACCGCCGAAACCTAAGACATTTATCAACATCCCGTTTTCCATGCCGAGTGACAATGCCAACACTTACCAGGTCCCGCCTCTGCCTCCATTGCACGCTTGACCGAAGCAAGATCATTCTTCATGCCAGCATTGTTGGGATCGATCTTGAGACCCTCCTCGTAGGCATCGTGGGCACCAAGAAGGTCGCCCTTGCCATACAGCGCGGTGCCCTTACGGCCCCACCCCTTTGGCCAGTCTGGCTTCAGTTCTGTGGTCTTCTGGGCATCCTCGAGGGCGTGGTCCCAGTCCTTCTTCGAAGCATAAGCAGCCGAGCGGTTGCTGTAGAGGATGTGGTTTTGTGGGTCAATGGCGATAGCCTGTGTGAACTTGTCACTGCAGCCAGCAGGTTAGCAACAGTCCTTCCTCTTTCCACCAGAAGTATTCTGTGCCAAGGCGATGGGGTCTTTGGGAGCCTTACATGGCCTCGTCGAAGTTCTTCGCGGCAATGGCCTTGTTGCCCAGAGCCTTGAGCTCGTCGGCTGTGGACATGGTGCTGAGTTACTGCGGTGGGGTATCGCTGGGAAAGAAAAGCAGGTAAGGGTATCTCTTGGTGTGCTTGGTGTTATGGTCTGAAGAGTTGTTGACTGTTGGGAGAGAAACAGTCTACAAATAGGCAGGTCAAGCTGCAGAAGAAGGTTTTCAGCACCAAAGGGCAGGAGTGTATCTGGAGACCTCGCACAAGGCTCATGGAAAGCTCTGGACTTTCGATGTCTTTCGATGGGAATCTGAGCTTGTGATTGGCCAGAATATGGGGAAGCTCTGCCCCGCACCGATTTTCCATCGACGTTGAAGGCGGGGTTCTAGAACAGACCCCACTATGCGCTAACAACGCCATCTCAGTGACAACATCCAGCGCTTCGAGGCCTGGTTCGGTCATCAAACGAGTGTTCATGAACCATTATTGAGCTTACAATTCTTCATTGCTCGTCTACTCCAGGACATTTAGACAAACTGGCACACTTGCAGAACCTTGTTTAGCAATAATTAACACCAGAACAAACCAAGTGTCGCGATGGTATGCCTACCCTCCAAATCGAGTGATGCAGAATAATATTCTCACCAGTTGACAGGAGTAAATGCCCTGTCTTTCTTTCTATAAGCTGCATGGGCCTGCTGGTACACAGACAAACCACGTCGCTGTTCATCTATGAGCCCTTGTGCTACACATGATCCCCACCATTTGATGCGATCCTAGCGTCAGGTTCCCCAAGTCTCTATGCCTTCCCTTTTCTCCTGTTTCCCTCGCTTTTGCGGCCCATCATTGGCCCGCCACTGGCCCGCCAAGCACCATGATGGCTGCACACCACTTACAAGTCCTAAGGTGCCCCCAGAACTCAAATCACTCATAGAGCACACTTCGCCCACCTTCACTACTCCATCCCGTCTCATCATGAAGAAAAACGCGGGCTGTCATCTGTCTCACAGTGTTATTTGTTACGTCAAATTTAGCTAAATCAGTCAGGGGCAATTGGTGCCCGTTCCCGCCCCTCCATCATGATCACTGCTCAACCCCGATATCACCTCATCCCCTTTCCCAAGCCATCTCCTCGGGGAAGCATGCCGAGCGCTGAGTTCCGCCGCCAATCTTTTCGCTTTCAAGCTGAAGCACAGCATGACCGAAGTACCGGTTGTGGAAGTACCGATTCCCGAGGGAGCCTGTGTCACGATGAACTGTCCAAGTCCACGAGGCAGTTCTGAGTTATGAACGGTGGCGCGGATTGCACCAGCACCATTATGGCCCGACCATGGGCAGCACCCATTGTTACGCCTGTCCTTCTTCAAATACCATCCATCCCAGCCTTTCTGTACCCATGGCTCGCCCTCTTTCTCGTCAACGTTTTGGCGTTGAACTTGACTCTCAAATAATTCTGGGTTGCTGAAACTAGCTGCCCTGTGTGACGCTGCATTTTGGACCCACGGATTGTCTGGTCCTGCTCACTATATTTATATACTCTCGATCATCGGGAGCACTCCTATCCATCTTGATCATGGCAGCTGTCGACCCTAACGATTCTCCCCACGCTGGCCCTCCTGCTACCTCTGTCATTCTCGCCATCATGATCGCCATTCTCATCCTAGGTTGCGTCTTCGTCGCCCAGCGATCCTCAACCCTCGAAGTAATCCGCGAGACTATCACCGAGCGGATACGAGGGGGGAAAGCTGGCTTTGGGGAAGAAACCCTGCAGTCGATGCCGGTCGTCAAGTACAACGAAGCCCTCATCGACGAGCTGGAGAGTCCGGGACGAACAAAATCTGTTTCAGTATGGACGAGGACAAGGTTGAGATTTTGGAGCTGGGCTCAGAAGAAGAAGGACAGGGCAGCGACTCCATCAACTGAACACAGTGATGGCGCGTTGTAAGTTGCAGATTGCTCGTTGTCTACCACTGATACATGCCAACTAATCTGTCGCAGAGAAAGCGGCACGCTGAGGCCCGAAAAGAAACGATCATCAACAAGAAGTCATAGCTGCGCCATCTGCACCGAGGACTTTGTCGAAGGAGGTGATGTTCGGAAGTTGTTATGTGGACATATCTTCCACCCGTCGTGCGTTGACCCGTGGCTGCTGCAGTTTGCAGTTACATGTCCATTATGGTGAGCAGATTTTGGATTTTTCCACGAGAAGTTCAAAGCTGTTTTCTAACTTGCTGTGTAGCCGAGTTGATCTCCAGGCCAAGACGGCAGTCCATGCTGTGACGAGACCTCAACGAGCGTTACAGCGAGGCACAAGCAGAGTTGAGTGAGAAGCAGGGAACCTTGGAAGATATGTCAGGCTACCAGGATGGTAGAGCTACACATAAAAAGCGAGAGTTGTTGACATGCTGGGCCCAAGAGATAGTTGACTCAAAACACATAAGTAGGTAGGTTGAATCAGCACAATCTGTACCGATTCGTCTTGCTCTCTCTTGATCTTCTCAACCCGCCGCAGGCGGCTGAGGAAACTTCTCCAACACCACCTCCTCCCCAACCAACTCGATCACAACCCTATCCCTCCCCCCCTCCACATCCAGCAGAAACTCATACCTCCCCGGAAACAAAACCCTATTCCCCCCCAAATCCACCCTAGCCAAATCCCCCACCACCACCCCCACCGGCGCCGCCCCCGTAGTCCCCGGCTCGATATCCCTTATCCGCTTGTACCCCACCAGCGTCTTGATCGGGTACGGCTCCGGTCCGTACTCACCCCTGACAAAAACAAGGGCGACATAGTCAGATTTGAGTTCTCCCGTATTCGACACCCAGACGGACACCTGCGGGAACCGGCAGAGGTCGAGGTATCGTTCGTTACAGTTGGAAACGAGTTCGGCAATGTTGATGGTGAGGGACTCAAAGACGCCGAATTTGGCGGTAAAGGTTGTGTAGTGGAGGCCGTGGCCGAAGGGGAGCACGGGGGAGGGGTACCACCTGTAGGTCCGGCCTGGGCGGGCGGAGGTTGGGCGGAGGGACATGGCTGTCAGGGGGATGAGGGAGGTGTAAGTTTCTGGGTAGACTGTGACGGGCAGTCGAGCGGCGGGGGAGCTGACTCCAGTGATGATGTTGAAGAGGGCTGTTCCGCCCGATTGGCCTGGGTAGCCTACCCATAGTATGGAGGAGATGTTTGGGTTGGAGAGCAGGGGGGTGTCGTCTACTTGGTCACCTAGTCTTGCTACGATTGTGGGTTTTCCCATCTGGGCGAGGGAGGTTAACAAGGAAAGTTGAGCGGATGGCCAGGCGATGGAGTCTCTGTCTCGGTCTTCGGCTGCGATGGAGAGGTCGGTGCCGCCGAGGTAGAGGATGATATCCGATTTGGAAGCCGCGGAGAGGGCGGGGGAGGTCCAGGTGTCATTTGGGGAGGGAGATGACTGGTTCACCGGTCCTGGGGCGTGATGAAAAGTGACGTTGAGCTGGGTGGCTGCATAGATTGGGTTGGCGTAGTAAGGGGGGATACCGCTGTAGCCGCCTAGCATTTGGCGGGTTGCATTGGCCCAGTGGCCTATGAGGGCTATGGTTTTGTTGGTGAGGTCTAGGGGAAGGAGGCCGTTGTTTTTGAGAAGGACTATCCCGTCGGTGGCGGACTGGAGAGCCAGGGCTTGGGCTTTGGGGGTGTTTACTTGGGACCATGAGATTTTGGTGTATGGATGTGAGGAGGCTGAGTCGAGATAGCCAGCTCGGATGAGGCCTTCGTATAATCTGCGAAGTGCTCGGTCGATAATTTCCTCTGACAGCAGAGACTGATTGTATGCTCCGATTACATCTGTGAGTGGGGGGTATCCAGGCACCTCACAGACGGTGTCTGTACCGGCGTTATAAGCATCGGCGGCGGCTTGAGCTGGAGTTTGGCTGAAGTTGTGAAAGTTGGGGAGGAAGTCCTGTCAACATGTCAGAGGCATAAATTAGAAACCACAACTCCGGCAAGTTTATACCTGAATAGCATTACAGTCGCTCGTAATATAGTTGTTGTGCTCGGTCCAATTCCAGTGTTTTCGAAGGATGTCGTCCATCAAATACGTGCTTGCACATGCCGGTGTTCCGTTGAGCGCATTATATGAGCACATGAAAGACCCGACCTTGCTGTCTCGAGCGCATTGTTGAAACGGTTGGAGGTAGTACTCCGAAAGATCCTGCGAGGTCACAACAGCATTGAACCTGTATCTAAGAGCCCCTTGCCATCTCTCCAAATCATAGGCTGCAAAGTGTTTACAAGTGGCAATCACCTTTCTGATCTTGTCTCTCCCTTCTAGACCCTCGAGAAGTGCTTGAACGTAGCCTTTGATGTGTACCGGATCTTCTCCGGGTGTCTTTTGAGTTCTCAGCAACTGCACGGCACGGAAAAGAAGGCTAAGGTAACAAACCTCATGGCCCCTCCCCCATCTCGGATCTTTGTACGGGTTGATGTTAGGCGTCCAGTAGTCCAGTCCAGCGAGCTCGGCATTGCTGAACGCTCGCGCTTCAGTGCTGATGGTATCCGCCACCTCGTAAACCAGGTCATTGTCAAAAGCGGCTGCTAGCGTAATAGTATTCGCAAATGAAGTAGCGTGTGAGAATTCTTGTCCGGCCTGATTGAATGAGACCCCAGGCGACGCGGCAACACCATGAAGAGCTTCGTTCCACCAAGCATAAGCTGGAAGGCCAATCCTTTCTGCACCGAGGCTCATGCTATGAGGAGTGATTAGCTGAATTGAAATCCCTAAAGGAGCTTCTCTTGACTTGACATACTCCACTAGATTCACAAGCTTTTCCGTGATATTTAAAGCCTGCACAAGAGCAGCTGCTCGCACAGGAGGTGACGCCGTTGTATCACATGCCAAGGTCTTTGCCAGCGGACCATTGATGCAATCCGGAGTTTTCGAAGCCTCGGCCAAGTTGAAAGCCAAATAAATGGCCAGGAATGGCTTATTGAGTTTCATGATTGGCTTTCACGTCGACACTTGTGTCCAGGACAACAAAAGGGGTAATGCATGAGACCTGATGATTGAAGTCTTATGTAGACGCCAGGTTTGACGGTCTGGATGTGGAAAATGTGAATGAAATGGCAGAGATACGAAGATGGATTCCGTGTGGTCGATAATACACGCCGGTACCACTCGTTGACCCAAAGCCATAATATAGGAAGCCGACCCGATTGGAGCGGCACGTAGTTTGAGTTGTTGTGAGCGGAGAAGGTTGCGGCAACTATAGAAATGACGACAGATATTACCCGCATTTGAAAGCTTGAATGGCGGGAGAGCTACCACCTATTGTCGATCTGGTTAATCTTTAATATGACCTCTAAAGTACATCGAACCGGAAATGGTCGCCCAGATACCTACATGACTCGCAACCACACCAAACGAACCAACAGTAGAATATTAGATGAGATAGGAAATTTAACATGCGTTGTAGGCCTAAAATGATCTGATGGAGGTGACGTGACCGGCTCAAAAAAGCCTATTATGAAGGTAAGGTAGGGAGGGTAGTCTGGTGATAATAAGGTGCGACTCGCCTCTCAAAGCTAGCAACTTCGACCACATCCTTTATGCCCAATTCCCAAGCATCCAACTCCACACAAGTTCATGATATTTGTGTTAAACAACGCTCCCAGAAGTATTATGCCGGTAGCTCCAAGGTGCGCCGGTGCACATCTCGATTCCATAGTTCATGTCTTGCGCCCGCGACCTCTGCAACCTCTGGCTCGGCCGGTTTTTCGTGCATTATTCTCGCCCCCCCAACTTGATTGTTGTCATTCTGCGGAGGTGACAGGTTTTCTACTGCGCCGTATCTGTCTGTGTTTGCCTTGTTCTGCCGTTTTCTGTACATGATCAGCGCCGCAGCGATCACAACAGCAGCGACAGTTGCAACACCCCCCACAACTATTCCAACAATCGCTCCAGTAGAGATTTGGCCTATGAGCAAACAAAAGGTTAGCCATCGCTTTGATAATCTCACCGACAGTGCCAGGACCAGATAAGGTAACCTACCTGTTTCAGGTTCTCCGGTTTGGATGTCTGTCTGGGAGGGTCCTACAGCGATGCTTATGGTTGTCACTGATGAATCAACGGTGGCTCCCTCAGTGATGGCCACCAACGACAACCCAGCACTCCCACAATAATCCCCCCATGCCCTCAATGCCTCAGTCAAGATTCCATCTTGGCTTGTCCCGCACCGGCTAGCTATACACTCGGTCATGAAAGCTTTCCCCCTTGTTATTCTCTCTTCGTTGTTCTCCCTATCACACAAACACCCATTGTCCCAAGGTTCCCCACACCCCATTTGTGGCATTAAATCATAAGTGTCCCTATTTGCACGCCAGAAGCACAGGCGGCCGCACTGCGGCAGGGCACTGTACGCATCAAAGCTCCAGATCGACGCGACGGTTGGTATAGGCAGCCCGTTTTCCTGGCAGTAGGAGTTGTAAACACTCAAACCACTAGCAACAGGCCCGCTCGAGGGAGCAATCTCCTGTGGACTCCCGCATCGACTGGCTACGCAGTTGGAGATGAACGTGGAGGCCTTGCCGGCCAGCTCCCTCTGGCAGAAGCATTCGTTAACCCATGGTTCGGCGCACCCGATACCGACTGCCACATCTCTCGAGCTCGTAACTGGTTGCCAAAGACAAAGTTGGACGCATTGGCGTTGCTGAAGAAAAAGTGAGAAGGATTTGATGGTGATGGGGTTGTCGGCGGTGGAGAAAGAAAGGAGCAATAATAATACGGCAATAATAGCAAACATCATAGCGGCCGGCGGTATCGAGTCTGGTTTTGGTTTAAGGTGGAAACCAACGCGGGGAAAAGATGATCAGGAACGGAAAACAGAAAACCTGAAGTCCGAGGAAGGTACTTGGCATTCTGGCTATGCAACAGAAGGAAGGCACGTACCCGAGGTCGAGTCCGAGATTGTGTAACTTGCAGTGGCACAAAATAAAACGAAGAACCCAAAAGAGGTTATGATTGACCAGGCAAGGCGCCGAGTAACGACAAGTGGGACTGTTCAATCTACCGCACGGTTAGGGTGATACTATTCCTCTGGTCCAACTTGTCGACTTTATATAACCCAACATCGACTCTTGCTTGTCCGTATCCATACTCGGAACTTCTTACTCTGACTCTACGTTAGTATGGAATAAGGCACGCCGATTAAAAAAATTATCCCAACAAGCCTTCACAAGTAAAGACCGACCCTTGGAATACAACGTACGGTTTTACTTTTAAATGAATTGTGTTCAAATCCGGCCTCAGAATACACAGTTCACGCTTATTTCTAGGTTCAAGAGATAGGTTCTGATGCCAGCTTAGAGAGAATCTGGGTCTGGAACGGTGAAGAGGCAGGTGTAACACGTTGGTGGCATCTGTGGCTGGCTTACGGACCGTTCGAGGTTATCCGCCCGCACCACCCCGTCCTTCATGGCATCACTCACGTCTCAACTTCCCCTAATCATAAACATTGTTGGAAGACGGTATACCTAGTCAACACATGCCGCAGTTGTAGGAGAGGGTGATGGAGTTGGCACGGCGTCCAAGACCTCGATACCTAACAAGCTCTAGAACCCCAACTCCGATCCACGACCAGTCGGCACAATCTCAATCCAAGAACAAGGGTCGCTGCAGCTGTCAAGAAAGGCCAAGCTCTAGCACAGACAAGACCACCAGCTTGTGAAGTATGGTTCAGCTCACGAAGCCAGCAGCAACTGCGCCTTCTGTTAACTCCAAGATTGAGGCACATAAAGACTGCCGAGGTGCCTAGATATGGAATGTCATGATGGAGCAGAAAATGACCCAGAGTGTGGTCAAGGCTCAGGGTTCAAGGCCCTGCCGTGAGGTGTTGAATTTCCTGATCCAGGAATGCCACTGATGGCGTCATTTGCGGCTTTGTTGTAGCATAGAAATTGGGCAGGTTGCATTCCCAGCGAGGGGGTGCTGAGTAATCAAATGACTTGTCTCTTCATCGACTGTTTTGCTTCACTGGCTCGAGACTGGCTCCCTCCATCTATCGGCCCAGCAGAATGTCCACCTCATCGGACGATGGGCGAGGTTTCCAATTGGCTGATCGGGGTTAATTTCCTGATCGGCCATAAATAAGGGTCCAAACCCCTGAAATAACCTGCTATCTTTTGAGTCGTTGCATGTAGGGGCCGGATATCTCCGTGGGCTCGATGTACAGAGCTCAATCTCGACGGGCAACAGATAAGAGGCACTTTTTCTTCAACCACAACGTGTTAATTCATGGTTATTAAGGGCTTGGATACCACGGTACCAAAGGAGAATACAAAGACGTGTCCAAGGCCAATACGTCTGGTATGGAAGGAAACAACGTATGTACATGAGCCTAGAGCTTAGAGTGAAAAAAAAAGATTCTGTCAGATGTATGGCCCGAGGGATCTTCTCCCCTTGTCTGCATCAACCCCGCCTTTGAGGTGATCTCTCCCTGGCCACAGTTGCTTGGCGAAACGTACAATGTTTTCACACTGGCAAAGTAGGAAAAACATTTGAGTACCGGTATCGAATTGAGCTTCACATGACAAAACAGTATCGAGCGCTCGCCTCTGGCTCCACGTTGGAGGAAATGCTCCGGACGACGACAGCGCCCGCCAAGGAAGCACTGCCAATGCCTGCTGACTCATGTAACGAGCCATTGCATTTAAAGTTAAAGCACGCGGGATGATCTGTGCTGTCCGTGTCATTCCCAAGCAAATCGCCGTTGCGATCTTGCTAGCTGCGTATCCGACTCTTACAAAATAAGTCGATATAAATGGGTGAGAACCTCCCAGATTCTTCTCGGAGGTGCCACATTGTATTCATGTACCTAGTAAACCTGGAATTGGTATCATCTTGTGGTGAGTGAGAGTTCTTGTCCACCAACGGACCGACAGAGACCCCTACTGCAGTTCAAAAGTGTGCATTGCTGGGCGTGCTGGGGTGAACATCAATTGGTGGACCGCCCAGGGCACCCCTTCAATCCATTGGAGGAAGAGCTTCCAGAACCTCCCATTGGTCAGCCCGTCCCTGCCGTGAGAGCTGGTTGGCTGTTCTCACCCTCGCAGCCACACGACACAGAGAAGACAAGGTCTGTAGTGTCATCTTGGACTGACCAATGCAACCCCTTTATCTGAAATCGGTCAAGCCACAGGGGGGCTTATGATGACGAGCCTCGCCTTCGAAAATTTGCACCCGGCATGGCGGCAATATGTAGAGTCCATCTCAATAGTGCTTGAGAAATGTCATGACTTATGCAATGCCACAACTACCAGGAATGGTATCTAGTCGGCTGATAGCACGGCACTCATATGTATGGGAGTCCAGCCATGTCCAGTCCGTGATAGCCCCAAACTCCTCTCCACTTGCTGGGGCAAGTGGTGCCGCCGAGACTTGTCATCAACCGCTTGTCATTGCTTGTCTACCTATGCACCCCTCTCTGGTTCCAGTCTCATCCAAGAAATTCAGTTCGGCTCCGTTCCTTGGCCCACGACTTGTTGATCCTAGGGCCTTGACCAGGCGCGCACTCGCGCGGTATACCACTTCTCGTCCGCTTCAAAGCGCTCGCTGACTCGGCATTCAAGTCGAGCTGTTAGGTGCTGGCCTGGCAACTCGAAACCGATGCCCGGAGCAACCTGGCCAAACCAAAGTGGCGAGTTCAGGCTGCCACCCAATATATACCACACCTCCATTGACCCCAAGTCCAATGAACGACGGCCAAGAGGGCCTCAATGCGTCGGGGACACCCTCAGTCTTTTCCGTATCCGCCGGCGCTTCTCAGGGCGACGACTTCTCATCCACAGCACCCGCCTTTCCCACGAGCGGAGTCCCACAAAGTGGCATAGGCTATGATGGACAACACTGCGATAACTGGCCATCCGCCCGTAGCGACACCTTCAATGGATTGGATTACGCTCCCGTCACCTTCGATGGGCTGGATAACGCTCCCGTCGCGCTCTACCAGAACCACGGACCGCTAAATTGGTCAACGTCTGAACTCTCCCATGTCTTCAACACAAAGATAGAGTTAGACCAGGAACAGCGCTCTTCTCACCCAGCTGCGCCGCCTTTTTGGCTTCCTCCGCATGCCTCTCAAAGCAGCGTCGTTTACCCAACAGCACAGCATTCCTCCGATAACCCACCGAGCTTCTTTTCTGATTATTCCAATGCCGCCGACCCTGTAAAACGCCAAAATACGTTTGACGCTTCTTACCTTCACGCCCAAAATGAGTCGGCGTACTCTTTGACTGGACCCGTCGGTCAACCTCAATTGAATCTGAACTCAGTCCCCCCGCCGGCACCTTACTGTCTTCAACATCAACACGGATTGGTACCCAACGCACAGCAGTCCAACCACGGGCTCACAATCGACCACAACTATGACAACACAGGAGCCCCAATACCGGAGACGCACCCATCACCAGTAGCAGTAATAATAACACCCGCCGCCCACTCCACAAGCTTGACTCGCAGACAGGATTTTACACTCGTTGTGCCCCCGAAACGCCGGCGAGGCCGCCCACCTAAACACGACGTGAACTTTCCCCCAGGCCAGCTCTTAACCCTAAGTTCCACCAGTGCCCCCAGCAGCATCCTCTCCCCGGCCACAATACTCACAACCGCTGGAAGCCTAGCATTCTCATCTTCCTACTCCGACAAACAAACACCAACTGGCGTCTCCCACCCCACCGAAACTGGCGACGATGGTACAAAACAACAACAAGAACAACAACAACCCAAAAAACGACCACGAAACTCCGTCTCTGGAGCCAACGACAACAACAACAACAGCACCGCCGAAGGGACCAACCTCCGCTCCCGCAATCGACAAGCCGCGATCCGGTACAGAGTCAAGACCCAGGCCGCCGCCTCCCGGCTAGAGGCAGAAGAGCAAGAGATTAGCAGTCGGAGAAAGAGCTTGTTGACCAGCGTGGGACAATTGAGGGAGGAGGTGTATAACTTGAAGAATGAGGTGTTGAAGCACGCGGATTGTGACTGTCCGTTGATCCAGGCTTATTTGGCTCATGCGGCGCGGCAGGTTTATTCTGGATTGAGTGGAGGCCCACCACCGACGACGGGAAGGATAATGGAGGTTGGGATGATGGGGGGTGGTCAAGGGGGGCTTGATTATGGGGGGAGTAGTGTGAGTGGTGGGAGTAGTGGGGAGAGTATAAGTCCTGGGGGCTCAGTACCACCTGGGAGGATAATAACGACGACGACGGCAATGAAGACGCCGACGATGACGTCGCCGATAACTGGAAACAGTGAGGATTTCAAGGGTGGGGACTACTATGGGGTGGTTGATACTGAGGAGAATTAGGACATCAGATGAAGGGGGTGGGGTGCTGAGTGTGCTGGGTGCGCTCTACAGATTGGACTTTGGGGCAAGTAGAAGACAATTATCTTGTCTGTGGCTGACAGACTGGTCTGTTTGCTGAGAGAGAGAAAGCGGGGTGCGAATGAAGAAGGAGCAAGGGAAGAGGAACCACAGAACGAATAATGACAACATGACTGAAATGGCAAAAGCGAGCAATAATTTTGCGGGCGTCTTTTCATGGGGCGATTCCAAACCAAAGTTAGAAAGCTCTCTAGTTTTTAATCAAGAATTCTTTGGCTTGGATGGGTGTTTCTTGAGCCTGGATTGTATCGTTATCACTTGGGAGGCCTTGTGTGGATAGGAGAACAAAGCTGTTTGATCTGCTTTTCTGATCCACTGGATAGGGCTCAATGCCATAGCATTGTTGTTACCTGTATGATTGGGAAGGAGCTGCATGGTCACACTAAAGGGCAACCACAAGAACTGCAGTATGGAGGACCGTGCTTTAATACTTATTGAAATTTTGAAACAAGTGGCGTTAAAGTTTATTTTCCTTACAACCTTACCGAAAGCATCAGCTCTTGACCGCTCAATCTGAACCCAGCATCACCCATCCAGGTCATTGTCTTTCCCACAAACTTGTGAACCATTCACCACCGCACGGCTCAAACACCTCATCAACAGGATTTCCCCCGCATTCCCTATCACATCGCCAGTCGTCTGCTGGTATCATTCTGGAAACTAATTCACCACACATGCATTCTATTGCCTTGTTAGCCAGAATGCTCGAGTTCATCAGGGACTCAAGGAGGTTGAAACATACGGTGGTGGAATTCTGTTCCAAAATACTTGTATCTCTGGTCGGTACAGATGTTGGCGCAGAGGCTATTTGTCATATCGTTCCGTTGCTTGAAATCACCCATCAAAATGCGGTCCCCGGAATCTTCAAAGCACCCGACATAGCTCCATCCAGCAATTCGCTTCTTCATCATGGTGGTTTCAGTCGCGATGACAGCGCTTATGGTTCTCGATGGTGTTTGCTGAGCCTTGATCACTTCTCCTGCCGTGGACGGCACCGTACTCGCCTGGGCGGATCGAGTTTCGCTGACAAGAACACTAGTTCCGGCCTCGGTCGCTTTGGTTGCGTCTTGACTCGTGCTTTCAGTCGTGCGGGTGCTGACACTGACCGTCGTACTTTTGGCTGTACTGGCAGTCGTCTTTTGGACGGAGGCATTGACGCTTCTGCCTGTGATGGAGTGGCCCCTTTCTTCGCCATCAGAGATGGTATTTGTCGTCAAAAAGTCATCCACACGGGTGTCATTTGAGCCAACCCCCCCCGTCACATCATTCTTGTTTGACTCAACATCAGATCGTGCTTGTTGTGTTGTTTCTGGTGGCATTGTGGCTTCAAGCTTGGCAACTTTGGACCCCAACAATGCCGCAGCAACAGCAACGCCCACAAACAACAAGGCCACAGCACATGAAAGCAAGAATATCGAAAGGTTCAGGCCGCAAATCTTTCGTCTTGGCATGTGCCGAGCTGCTTGCTTTTTTGGCTCGTAAACACTCCCACTCCGGTCGTACCGACTCTGAGAGTATTCGCTGGGCTTGTCGTCTTCCGTTTCGCCGTATCCTTGCCATTGTTCCTGTGGCTGCCACTCTCGACGCCAGGAATATGGTACAGCGGATATGGGTCTTTGAGGATACCAATGAGATGGCACAACCTCTAGCTCGCCGCCTTCGTTGCGCTCGCGGTTGGGTATTGGCAAGTGGGCACTGGATTGCTGGCCTACGTCAGTAACCTCGGTCTTATTATAGATGGGAGCAACGACGTGGAAGTCAAACTTACATATGTCATGGTGAGTCAGTCTCTAGCGCCTGAGACTTTCAAGATGATGGTCCAAAAAGACTCTGGGATATTCGACTTGGACATGGACAAAGGCGAGAACTAATACCTCTGCGAGATAGTATGGCGGTGTGACCACGCAACCCCTTGTTGTCCGCCTACGGACCCAATGAATCTACTAGACTCTCGGCTGATTGGTATTACAAAGTACAAATGGCTTGAATTCCTGCCGATTGGACCCAGTGTCAAATGACGTCGGTGAGGCTGGAGCAGCAGGTAAGCAATATGGAAAATGAGGTAAGCGTGGCGCTCTCGTTTGTATAAGTCAGTTCCACCAGTAAAAACTATGAAAGGTCCTGACTGATTGTGTAGTTCGAACCAAGAGATGACGCCCCCATCAGGCACACTGCATTAAACCTTTCTCGTGGCGTCTAAGCTTCTTGCTTGGTTAGCAATCGCGTTCTTCTTTGTGTTCCATTGGATGAGAAACATCCACCCCCTTTACAGCTCTTGAAAGCTGTCCTTTGACGCGATCACAAAATCACACAAAACATGGCAGCGCCCGGAGGCAACCACGCCAAGGAAGCTCATCTTTTCTACCACATCTGGGCCAACCGTTAAGTCCCCCCCCCTTATCTACAGTTGAACAAGCATCAGCCTTCAACCTGTCTGTTGTTTTCATTGGTTTCTTTCAGGATCAATAATCGAACGCCACTATCTCGGCACGCACAGCTCAACATCACTTGTAGACATTATGTAAGGAACATTATTTATTAACTGAAAAACCCGATGAAACCCCATTGAAAACCCCATTGTCCCCGCGGACATATATACTCTTATCTCAGCTAATTGCAATTTCCAAAGGCCCGCTGGCAGTTGGCACCGCAGTACTCAGCGGTAGAGCCGCAGTAGCCCCATTGAGAGCAGCAGTTACCGAACCCAGAGTTGAGGCAGTTCATATTGCCGTTTGTGCTGCCGCAGAGACCATTAGTCGAGGTGATGGGGCCGGGGTTGGGGTTGCCGCCGCTGCCACCACCGCCGCCGGTGCGAGCATTGCCAGTCGTGGCATCACGATACCAGTTGACGGGAGCATCACCAAGGCACTCGCCGACAGTCACCAGACGGTAACCCCTGTTCTTGGCGGTCTGGATCAAACCCAGGGCGAGCTGCTGAACGGTCGTCTGGTGGACGTCGTGGGCGAGGGCGATGTACTTGTTGGCCGCGGCGTTGGTACTGACGGCGCTGTTGAAGATGTTTTGGCTGTTGGGGATGTTGCCTTGGTAGTCGAGGGTGTCGATGTTCCAGTTGATGACGTGATAGCCGAGGTTGCCCAGGTCGGTGAGGCACTGACCGGTGCAGCTGCCGTAAGGAGGGCGCATGTAGGTGGGGAAGTACCCGCCGAGGGCGTCCTTGAAGATCTTTTCGTTTTGCGCCATGTTGCTTCTGCGGGCGGCGGTGGTAAGGGTGTTGAGGTCTGGGTGGTTGTAGGTGTGGGAGCCGAGCTGGTGGCCGTCATTTACAATGCGGCGCAGGACATCGGGGTATGGTGCTTGGGTTGCGTCTCCCCAGTTGAGGCCGTTGGTGAAGAAGGTGGCCTTGACTTGCTGCTGGGCGAGGAGGTCAAGGAGCTGGTTGGTGTAGAGGAAGGGGCCATCGTCGAACGTGAGGGCGATGGTGCCCGCGACGTTGCAGTTGGTGATGGTGACGCCTTTGAAAAGTGTAAGTCATCTTGTTTTCGTGTTTTCAAATTATCTCAGAGAGGGGCTTACCATAGGGGATGCTTCCAAATTTTGGCCGAGGAGTCGACAGAGTTTCTTCATTGTTTCCACCTCCACCACCTGTACAGGTTCCAAAGCCGCTTTGGCAACCAGTTCCGCAATGTTCAGAGGTGACGCCACACCAGCCGTATTGAGAGCAGCATTGACCGGAAGGGCAGTTTCCAATGCCAGAACCGCAGTTGGCACGCTTCTGGAGTGTATCTCTGGCATGTTGTCGTGGGCTTGGGTTAGGGCTGGTAGACTGGGAGTTGGCATCGGCCAAAGCAGCAGCCGTGGCTACCGCCGACAGCGAGAGGAGGGTCACTGGTACGTTGATCATATTGTCGATGGTCTCGTGAAGTCGTGAAGAATGGACAGTGACAACAACAACAGTATACACTGTCTCAACACCTTCCAAGCAGACGGGGAGAGGCAAGGGCTGATGATGAAGGTGGATTGGGGTAGGACGAGGTAAGGGCCGCCATCTTTCTTATATCTTCAAGACAACACCCCTGATCCCGCTTGAGACTCCATGAAATGAGTAAGTGGAATAGGATGGCGGCGCATGGGGATACCCCATTCCGGACGGTCACCGATCGGGTCTGAGGACAGTCACGAAAACGGTCCACTCAGTCCAGTGCCAACTCATGGTGCTTCTCGCCCTTTTTTTCTTCTCCAGCACAGTAAGGAGCAAGAGAGGGTCACTCAAATGGGTCAGTCCACTTGTTCCACATAAACGGAGTATTTCAAGACGGAGCACATGGACGGCGCTAGTGCAGAAACAAGCCAAGACCACAAGGTCCAAAAACGGAGAGAAACACCAAGACATCGACAGTTGGGATCCCTACTAGAGCCAACACTTGCGGCTCCCTCGGAAAATGCACAGGAACCACACCTCAGTGCTCGACGTGATCTCCTCTGGTCGCACAAATACTCGGTGAGGACTACACGTGAACAATTATTTCTGGAGACAAGCACCGGACGTGGCCGATACCGTTGGCCCGGGCGGACGCCGCATGCCATTTCCCCGAATATCAAAAGATCAATGCTGCTCTTTTCGCAGTGTTCTGCCTTACGGACTTCCAAGGTTCTGACGTGAGTGCAACGGTTGGAAGGGCGGTTGCGGCACCTGATTGTCTCCAGTTATACCCGACTCGGAGCTAGATCTTACAGTTGAAAACCAACGGCCGGGGCAACATGCGGCATAGTCGCCGAAGAGGTGCATATCATGACCGTTAGTATCCTCTGATATCACTCACCACCAACTGCCTGTTCGCAAATTTTGTCCAATGAGCAAGCAGCAGGTCAGCTTGGTAGTAGCGGTGGAAGTTCGTATTGAACGTAACTATTGTCATGTTCGTATCCTTCGGCCTGGCCTCAGTGATAAATGCGAGATGGGAACCGTTTTCCCATGGCTGGATGCGATGCGATGCAATGCCGCCCTGGCTGCAAGGGCGGTAAATTGTTCACAAACAAAAGAAGCAAATGCGGCTACTTTTCGATCGGGACGACATCGGGTGCGGGATATGATTCGGAGCAATGTCTAGAAAAAGCCAAAAGGGCGTGGCTGGCACGGCGTTCCCTGTGTCTGTCTCTTCCTTCCTTCTAATTTTCCTTCCATCCCATCACACCCGAAAAACCGGCCCTACGTCACACACCCAACCCCGCGTGTTAGCGATGGAAGTTGTGGAGGGTGCGCCACAGGTAGCCACAGTAGACCAAACTGATGGAAAACATGGCAAAATTGGATGTTGTGTTATCCATCTCGAGGCTCACGTACCGTCAAACCCAACCTCGTGTGTTTCAATGAGACAGAACTTTGCTCCTGATTTGTCCCTCGCCCGGGCACAAGGTGAAGAAGATGCTGCACACTGTCAATATTTTACTGCATGGCGTGCATCCTACAGATCAGCTCAGCTGACAATCTTGCTTTCCCTTGGACCCTTCTTTTTTCTTCTTCTCTTTCTTTTTTTCTCACATACGAGATATTGAAGTCAGTTGGCCAGCCTGGCAGCGTGAAGCATGTAACATCGCACAAGATCGAGACATGTCAAACTTTATTTCCCCTTTTTGGCCTTTGCTGTTTGAAGAAACAATTCCCGTGGTACACGGACACTATGTGTGTGCGCTATAAACCCGCCATGAGATCCCTGGACTTTATTCTCAAACCCGCACCTGCTAAAGAGGGGTTTATTTGCTTGTCCTTCTCGTATCGAGATGACCCCAAGATGCCTAACGTCCTCAAACCCCCACTTCAGAACCATGTCGCGCCATGTGTTTGCGCTGCCTGCTTGGAAGATAGCTTGCCAAGAGTTCGATATCACCACAACAGGTCCAACTCCCAGGGTTGCGCCTGCTGGTTGATCATCCTCGTCCCGCGAAGCTTGCCAAGTTGCCAAGTTGCCAAGTTTACCCGGAAACCAGAAACCGTCCAAAAAAAAAATACCGACGCTGTGGACGACAAAAATAGGATTCATCAAGACAAGACACTGTAACGAGAGCTATAAGGATAGTGCTGAGATTGAGAAGCTGGTTGAGAAGCAATTGAAGCAGATTGGACATCTTGAAAACGTTCGAGATTTATCGCTGATGGTCTTTTAGCAGCCCCGGTCTTAGCCTGCAAATATGTCCAGGCCCGCTCTACCCTACCAAGCCCTCGTGAGAACCCCGTGAGAAAAGGGTCCACTACGGAGCAATATGATTCCACTTCCACCGCCACCTCACCCCTGCGCCCGGTTCCGCTCTCGCTCGCTTCTGTCCGATCCAAAGTTTTGGGGAGCTGTTGCCGAGTGACCTCACGTCTTATTCTCTACAACCACCATGCCACCATGCCACCATGCCATTCACATCTATAAAAGCCTTTTCAGACTGAAAACGAGATGCAAGGAACTTGTTTCTAGGCAATTGCCTCGCTACTAGTAGTATTGGGAACATGTGTAAGCTATTTGCCTTCGAGAACTTCCCCCCAAGCCTCGCGCGCTATCGATTTCCCCTGGTTTGGGACTCCGTATTGGCGTCATCTTAACGCAACTGAGCCGCATGCAACGCAACCCTGCGCTGATGACAAAAAAGACCACAAAACGGGGCCAAGAGAAACGGTGCTGACCTCACTCCTCAGTCGAAAAAGAAATCTCGTACCAACAAAATGATGCGGAGTGACTAGAGTTGCACCTGCCTGTTGTGTAGAAGATGTCCCCCATGTCGGTTGTTTTTTGTTGTGTTCGGCCGAACAAACAACAGCAGCAGCAACAGCAAGCCAGCATTTTTTTTTTGGCCAGGCTCTCACTCAGCTGATTCTAGTCCGAGTACACTGATCCGAGCCTCGATATCCGTATCCCAAGTGTTCACGTGCGTGTGGGATGTTGTTGGTAAAAGGATTCCCGGCATTCCTTCCTCAATAACGAACTGTCGGTCAAGTTCGGGGCAAACTCAACCATACATCGCAGGCTGTTCATCGATCCGATGTCCCTGATACGCCGTGTTCTGACTCATGAAGCTCCGATCATGCCTCAACTCATCACTGCCACCATCACCACTGCCATCAACGGCATGGTATTCGCCTCGGCGAGCCGTTTCCGTCATAGCTGGCCCGTCCATCGCAGCAAAAGCCGGGGTTGTTCCGTCCTCAGGCTCGTACCCACTACTACCACTACCTCCTCCCGTCTCCACCTCCACCCCTAGCCTTCTCCTGTCCTGAGACTCCCATAACCCATTCCCCACAGAAACAGGCAGCACCCCGTAGTAATATCTCCCACCGTTCTCTTCTATTCGTTTGCGCCTTGCGGCCCCGTCCATGGAGGATATCCCCTCCAAATCTGCCAGCAGGGTGGGTGACTGGGAGAGGTAGTACATCATCCCCGCGATGGACCTCGGGTCAGCGGGCATCGGGGGGTATCGGATCCAGAACGACCAGCCGAGCACGGCGAGCATCACTGCCAAGAAGAGACATGAAAGAACCGCGCAGGCGGTCGCCGCGGCGGAGGTTTGGTAGAGGCTGAAGGGGACGTTGGAGAGCAGCACCGGCAAGAACTCTGACATGATCGCAGCTATTGAGACCGCGAGCAGGAACATGTGTCTGTTTCTGATGGCGGAGTAGAACCCCGAAAAGGGGTTCGTGTTCGGCGAGAAGAGGATGGAGCGGGAGGCCGGTTGGGTTGAGAGAGCCATTAGTTGGAAGGGGGTCATGGTGCTCACGCCTTTTGATTTGATTGTTAGTGAACACGATTCTCTTTTGGATGGAGATGAGAAAGGGGGACTTACTCAGAAAGAAAGACTGCCAACAAAACGCTACTATCACCCCGATAATCGCCGACAAGAACCTCACCCCAAAGGTGTTGGCGTTCATAAACGTCCAGAGCTTGCCATCGTCCTTGATCCCGCCGCGGTAGTAGGCATGGTAATAGATGATGAAAATGAAGACGGCAAGTTGAAATAGAATCAGCCCGACCCTCCACGGTATCCTTAACGTCATAAAAGGTAAATGACTCCCCGACACCCCCGTTTTCAAATCAGCTACCGCATCACTCCCATCCATGTCGTCACTCTCACTCACAGAGGTAGGATGTTGCTGCTGCTGCAACCCCTGACCAGCCTCATCCAACACTATCATTCCGTAATCCTCCCTCCCATCCCGATTCCGATACCACCCCATTCCATACCGTTTATACCTCATCTTTTTGCCATGCCCGCATCCCAAATCACTCCTCACCCCCCCCAGGAGCGACCCCATCCCAGCCAAATTCCACGGATTCGCCCTCACCCCCGTGACCCCTTTCCGTCCCCAGTTCGTGAACCACATCACCACCCCTAGCAAAACAACCACGACAACCATCAGGCCAACAAGAACATACCCCGCCGTCCTGTTCACCCCCAGCGCCGGGCCGCAGTTCTTACTCGCAGTGTTGAGATAACAATCCCCATGAAGCTTCAGCCCGATAGCCTCAGTCGCAAAAGGGACCATCAAACTCCCACAACCGACCATGAGCGTCGTCACGAATGGGACAGGGTGTTTAGCCTGCAAGAGGGTGATGACTGGCGTAACAAACGACAGGACGCCAGAGTATTGGACCAGTAGGGTGTTAGCACCCAGACTGCCAGTGGGGAGGGTAAGGGACTGGAAGGGTTGGTAGAGTTTTGCGTTTAGGTCTATGATGCGGAGGGGAATCACGATGGCAATGGCGAGAAGGGCGGGGAGGAAGGTGCCGAGGAAGATGTCGGTTTCGGACCAAGAGATTACCCTTGTTTGGGGGACGAGGGATTCGGATGGGGAGGAGGGGGTTGGGGTTGTGGTTGAGGTGTAGGTTAGGGTTGTGGGGAGGCGGGTTGAGAGGGAGGTGGTGGGGGAGGGGGTGGAGGTTATTGTCCTCAGGGAGCCGGAGATGGTGGTGAGAAAGGTGGTGGGGGGGATGGTGCTGGTGAAGGTGCTTAGGGTCTCGCGAGAGGTCGTGGCGAGCGTGAGGGTGATGGGGGAGGTGTTGGTTGGGGTGGTGGTTAGGGTTAGGGTGGTGAGGGTGCCGTCTATGGTTGTGGTGAAGCTCGTCACTGGGGGGGTTGTCACCCGGGTTATGGTTGTGCCGTCGATGGTGGTGACAAAGGTTGTTGGGGCGGGGGTTATGGTGACGACGGTTGGGGTGCCGCCTATGTTGGTTGTGACGAGGTAGGTGATGGGCACGAAAGGGCCGTCAACGGAAGGTGTGGTGACGACAACTTGGGTCACCGGGGTTCCTCCTTCCATGTTAATGGCGGTGTAAGTTATCGGCTGGCCTGGAGGGCCTGTTGGTGTGGTTACTACGACTTGAGTCACAAGAGATCCCCCTTGCTCGCGGACAACAGTGTATGAAACCGGTTGATAAGGCGGCCCAGCCGGTGTAGTAACGACAACTTGCGAAACAAGCGAGCCCCCGACGTTGTCAACGACTGTGTAAGTTACCGGCTGTCCAACTTCGACTGGTGCCACAACCGCTTGAATGGTCCGGGGTGCACCATCGACATTAGTAACTTGGCCTATGGCGACGCCAGGGGTCGGTGTGATGACCACAACATTGGTCACGGCAGATCCGCCGACCCGAACGACACCAGTTCTAATCTCCTGCTCAACCACCCTAGTTTGGACTTCGTTTGTGGGGACAACGACCACAACAGGCCCCTGAGTTTTAATAACCTCAATGACTGTCCCGTCAATGACTTCCACCCCCGTCACCTTGACCGGGTTAGGTGGCTCCGTGACTGGAACAGGCATGACAGTCTGGAAGTAAGTGATCGTAACCTGGCCCACGCTTGGAATCACCACTCCGGTAAGCGTGCTGGTAAAAACAGACGTCACAACATCTGTCGCCGTGGAAACACCTGCAACGGTCGTCGTCACCCCTGAAACGATTGTTGTAGGCTTCACGCCAGTGCCCATGCCAGTGGAAATAGGGACTGTGCCTTCTGATCCATCTGATGACCAGAATGACATGACTGTGGTTGGAGCCACATCGGTCACATCTGTCACAAATGTTGTGGTAAATGTAGAAGCACTGCTGAACGAAGACGTTCGAGTTCTGGTGAATGTTGAGGTGAAGAGAATTGTCGTGACAGGAACTGTAACGTTTCGTGTAAAATAAGATATGGAGACAGATATCGGTATCAACGACATGCCGCTCACGCTGGTCGCACTGGTGCTGGAACTGACAGGCTCTGAAGGGGGAGCGGTTACAGACGATAAACCAGAGGCAGTTGCTGAGGTGTCTTGAGATATCGTGACTGACGGAACGCTTGATGGATTGCTTGTTTCAGAATCTGGCAACCTAAACGCGTTGTTATCCATCGTTTCTGAAGCTGCGAGAGACAGTCTTTCGGTCTCTGTGACGCCTGTCACGATGAAGATCGGGGACGTTGAGCCGGAAGAAGGTATAGACTGTGTTTCGGTAGACGACTGAAGCGTCGGTGTCGCCTGAGACACGATCTCTGGGGAATAACTGCTCTGAACAGCGACCCTGACCTCTTCCTCGAAACTCAGAGTGCTCTGTGACATCGAAGTCATGCCACTGACTGGGGTCATGGTTGCTGTATTGTTCGGGAGAACATCGCGAGCTAGCCGCACAGGTTGCGAGGCATTGGGATGTAGTCCCAAAAACCGAGCACTCGTGTCTGAGTTTGGCAGGCTCTTGTCGGCAAAAGTGATAAGGGCGATGGCCACGACTAGCAGGACCATAAGACCGCTGATGAATGGCCATCGCAGTGGTTTTGGCTTGTAGTTGGGTGTGTCAGTCGGTCTCCATGCTGGTGGCTGCCATGTCGGCGCGACCTGTTCCTCTGTCCTCCTTGGTTCATAGTTGTAATCTTCCGTGGCCTGGATGCTGTACTCATAGGCGGCTCGGTCGTCTCTTGGTGTAATAAGGGGTTGCTGCATAGTTTTTGATGGCGTGGGCGCGGGGCACAGACGAAGTCCCCTGGCCTGGTAATGTCAGGTGTCTTCTCAATGGTGTTATCTCGAGGTTCGTTGTTGAGTGATAAATAGGTTTGTATCAGTCAGGTCCTCCAGGATCATGTTTCATGAACGTTGTGTGTTGACTCGGTCTTGGAGAGGCAGGTCAATATTCCCTCTTCTGGAGCCCATTGGAAAGGCAGCAGATCGGACATGCATGTGAACCATTCTGTGGCCGGGCATCGGTGCCCTCATATTGGGCACACAGAGAAAGCCAAACCCAACCTGGATCCCGCGAGGTCTCCCAGACCCGACTGTGTGCAGCTGCGGCTGAGATTAAGCCTCTCCGACTGCGTGTCCACCAGGCTTGTTTCAACCTCTCAGCAGCTCGCTTCATTGCCGATGGCGCCGCCCTGTGACTGGCCCCTCGAGCTATTGCAACTGGCTGCGCTTGTTTGTCAAGTCGGGATTGGTGAGGACCAAAACGCTGTTGAGCGTTGCTGGCCATTTGTGCAACCACATCCAGACGGCATCACCATCAGGGAGTGCGGTGAGAACCCAAGCTGTATCGCGTCTAGCCGCTCGACATGCTTCCAATCAGATGCCGCGCAACCGAGTCCTCAAATCGGGTCATTTGGTTGGTCCTATACTGGAATGTGGTGGTTAATTCTCATATTAGATCTGTAATGGATCATAGGAACTGAGCGCTCAAGACTGCAGCGAAGGGAAACCTGTTCTACGGCGTTCGGGGCTCTGGATACACAGCAAGAATGGGAGTGGGAAACGATGGTGGGAGTAGGTTTGGTGCGTCCACTTAATTTATTCAGCTTCAAAAAGACATTGGCCCGTTTTCTTGGCTAACGGGATTCCCAGTTCCCGCCCAACCTCACATTCGTCGTAGCCACCAGCCCCGACATGCGTACAAAACAGTTGCGGTCACTGCACCAAGGGCGCTTGTTCGGTCGTTGAAGTGTGAGGAAACTGGAAGCAGTGTTCGTGAAAAAGCGCAGACGAAACGCCCCGAGGATGGTATTGTTGCTTGTTGTCCCGCGACCGAAACCACCCATGCCCATGTACATGATCCTCTATGCCCGGTATTCCCATGTCAACATCGAAATCATACTGTGATGCTCCACGACATGGCGCGGCAAATTCCCATGCAGGCAAATCCCGAAAACCAGAGCCAATGTCTTCAAATCTTCACCACCCACATTTCCAGCCGGAGCGCATTTAGAAGACGAGGGCAGCACCCTTGGTCTTCTTGTCACCACTGTAGCACAATCTGTCAGCACGTGTTCGGTCCGGCAATTGGTGCACCAAATTCGAGAGACTGCCGCAGAACCCTGTTCCGTATCTTGACGTCGTATGACGTCGAGCATTTGGGGGATCGAAACATGCATCACAAATATTCTCGTGGTGCGATGAGTCTATGTCGAGATCGTGTTGCCGATATTCGGAGGTGATTGGTTCGAAACATCATAGCTGCCCATCGTCCGGTGTCATGCTGACCGCAACAGCTCGAAAAACTAGATATGATTCCCCCGGCGTTTTGTACCCCAAACATCGAATTCCCATTGTATATGTGACGAGTGTTGGATCAAACTTTCCGTATGGTGTCGTGAAGCGTGTTCGTACTCGGAGTGGTCCTGGTCGCAGATTCGCCGCCGCGGGGTAGTCGGAAGCTCGTGGTTCACACAATCGGTTTTCATTATGCCGGTCGGTTTCGCAGGAGTCTCTCGAATTCGTGATGCTGTCAAGGAAAAAGGCGAACAAAAACTTACCCAAGCTCGAAGTGCTTGCAGCGCTTGAGAGGGAGCTGCTTCTTGGCCTTGCACGCGGAGCATTCCTATTCCACCCGTTTTAGCATCCCTCCGTCCTCGATTCAGCGATCGGGCAATCTCACCAGTCTGAGAACGATCTTCTTGGTGGTCTTCGCCTTCTTGTGGAAGACGGGCTTGGTCTGACCACCGTAACCGCTCTGCTTGCGGTCGTAACGGCGCTTTCCCTGAGCGAAGGCCGAAGCCTTGCCGGCCTTGTACTGGGTGACCTTGTGGAGCTGGTGCTTGCCGCACTCCTTGCTCTTGCAGAAGGTCTTTCTGGTCTTGGGGACGTTCACCATTTTGACGGCTGGATGGGGTCGTGATGTGGTGTGGTTGACGTGTGGTGTCGTGGGCCAGCTGCCTCTCTCTTTGGTTTTCGCGAATTTGCAACAATTTCGCCCAGGGCTGCCGTGCAAGTGTGGGTGCACGGTCGAAATTTGACCCGGTCCCGTGACCTGCCGGCCTGTTGCGGGTTTTTGACGAGGGCAGGCCCCACCTTCAGCTTTTCTCCCCGCAACTCGCTCAAGCAGCTGAGTTCTGACACTCTTATCTTTTATCGGATTTCTTATCTTATCATCGTTGCTCGAAATGTGTTTGGTCTGCGCAACGCTCATCAAACGCCTTTGCAGGTTGCAGCTCTCCCACGTGCTCGCAGCCTCATAACCTTTTGCTGAAGCTTGTCTTATTGTTCTCTGGTCAAGATGCAGTCCCTACGCATAGGCGCCCGTACCAGGCCTAGAGCTTTCAAAATATCTTTTTTAACCTTCACTGCCCACAGTGAGAGCCACTACTGGATGGTCCTATGTTTGGTTCCGTGTCACATCCGGTAACCAGATCATCAGCCTCGGACTGCGCCTGCTGCGCCGCTCCCAACTTCTTCACCCAATGCTGCCGTGCTTCTACCCCTGAACTGGCTATGTTGCACAATGCAACCAACAGATGCGTAACCTCCAATAACCTTCTGCTACACGAAACTCGAAATGGTTTAGCCCCCAGTTCAGCTCCCGGATCAGTGCGGGTTGCTCGCACTTGAGAGATTTGGCTCAGTCTTTCCGACATGTTATCACCGGGGGGGGATAAAGCATCAGGTAGCTCAAACTGCCTCCACCATGCCGCCGTCACCTTCTCCATTTCTCTGTTATCCTTCTTCTCTTTTTCACGATGGTCTCAGTGATATCCTCTTGACAGCACCTGCCATCTCTCGCCTTTACGTACCTGGATCCATCTCTCAGTGTATCTGTCATGATGGCAACCCTTGCCATGACCTCCTTCCCCTTTCAACCGCTTACAACGACGTACTCGAGACCTCCTGCTTGCAATGGCATATACATGCCCGGAAATATTTGGGTTATGGATAACGACCCTACCTGCCTTCCTCCAGGATTCGACACCGAGTCTACCTCCTTTTTCTCCCCCGGCATCGCTTGTCCTAGCGGGTACTGGAGTGCTTGTTCGGATTCCAAGGGCGTCAGTACGATCACCACGGTGACCTGCTGCCCAATATACCGAAGCGACATCTCTCTGTCTTGTGTTCCTTCTAATGCTGTACTCTCCGCACCTTGGGTGGACCATTTTTGCACATTCAAAGCGAAATGGACAGGCAACGTTGTCACGGTCACCACATCTAGGAACGGCGTGACCGCCACCGAAACCCAGACATTCATATCTCCGCAAGGCATCAATGCGTTTGGCGTTCGCATGGTACACCAGACGACCGACATATCGTCCTTAAACACGCAATCAACCTCAAACACAGACCCTCCAATAACGACTTCCTCGCCCACAAGTCAATTGGGATCCGTGGAGACATCTTCAAGCCCAGACACCGCGCCAATAGCTGAACCAGCAGGTTCAAGCCTCAGTACCGGAGCTATTGCCGCAATCGCGGTGGTCATACCGATACTCGCCATTCTTGCTGGTGTTGGATTTTTCTTATGGTGGAGGAGTCGAAGGGCGCTGGCTGCCTCCTCGTTGCCGGAATCTTCGCCATTGGGAGGCCCGGCGTCAGAATCACCTGGATTTGGAGCGGGCTATCCGCAACAGAGCGGTTATACGCAACAAACAAGCACTTATCATGGAGCCGGTGGTCCACTGCCGCCCCAGTATGGAGTGTTTTCAAAGGAGATGCCAACTGCATACAGGGCTGCTGTTGAGATGCCGGGTATGGGCAATACTCACGTGGAACTTCCCGCTACCTATGATATTGGTCCACAGGAATTACCGACAACGTCAAGGCAGAACAGAGAGTAGCTGGCAGAGCAGTAACTGTAAATACAGCACAGTTCTTTGACAATAGAAGCGATAGAGGGTCGCTACCATGAAACTATTCATTCAATCCTGGTGTTTCCAACATAGCATAGCACGGTGAAGGTGAGGAGGTAGACGGACGCTGTATGGTGACTCCCAGGGGTTTTATTGCTGTATTGAGTTTCTCCAACTAGCAACTGATATCAAGTCTAGGTAGGTACCTGGCCACCAACATCATGACCAATAAATCAACAATACGTAATTCCATCAACAAATGCCCATGGCACGGGCAAAACAATGCAAGCAAACGATCCTCAGCTGCCATGCAGGAACCGTTTCCATAGCCCAAGTCCCACCACTGCGACCACAGTATTCATCATGAGCGCCCACTCATGATTAAGTCTTCTTCAATATGACACTCGGCAAAGTGTGTCTGCCACAGTTACCCCCCTCCTGCGTCACCTTTTGACCTAAACACGGGTCACAATCTTTGCCGTGCTTTATGGCTGCGGGGCATTTGTTGATAGTGACGGACATCTCGGTTGCGCAGAGCCGATGGGTCATTGCAGTACTTGTAATGCTTTGCGCACATGTTTGTGGAGGTGGCACGTTGTCGGTGAGTAGTTTGAGGTAGTGTTGTGGGATGTTGAGTATATCCGGCAAGGCTGACTTGTCGTTGAAGTTTTGTGAGAATGTGTGTGGCAATTCTGACTTTTTGCCGGTAGCTTTGGCAGTCATGAAGGGTAAGACTTTGAAGTGGGAATCGGGCATTACATATACTAGAAGCTGCCGTCGGTTTAGTATCAAAGGTACACATGACGACTTACCAAGGGTCAGGTTTCCGAAACCAAGTGTATTCTTTGGATCGTCAACTCTGTATCGTAGGTATCTCATGATCTGATCATGTTGATGAAAAGCCTCCTCTTGACGTCAAGACACTCTTTCAGCAGTTCAGTTGGGTGGTTATTCGCGGTTGATTATGGTGCTCAAATACAAACATCAAAATCTAATGAAAAAGACATCAATCAAAGACAGTCGAACATAGATATCGTCACATTAACCAAAACTATAATGATGTTGGTCTCATTGGTGTGGGCTTCAAAAACAACTAGTACCTAGGTACCTAGTGAAGACCTGTCTCCGTCACAGGAAGGTTCCCTTTTTTGGCACCCTCCCCCCAAAATAATCGGCATTGCAAACCCATAAAATGCGTAATTATTATTAACTACTTACTTTTGCAGTGCCATTTTTTGGAGAGGGTTTTTCCTTGGTAACGCCTGTAGTCTGCATCGTGAGAGCCATTAAATGTTTGCTGGGTCCCAACGCTCTATCTGGGACTTCTCCGGCTCGTGTTTTGTCTCATGTGGCCGGATGCTGATTGTGCAGTTCAGGGACAACATGGCAATTATTTAGTTGCAACACTGAAATAATTCAAAAAATGTATTATACCAAAAGAAACACGGGGACAATGATTCGGGCCTTGGCTGATTCGCCACCTTGATTTCGCATTCCTCTCCCACAACAACTGGATGTGGTCATCGTCGAAAGCATGCTTGTGAAACCTGAGATATACCGTGTCTGGAACCAACATGATCCAACCCACATGCCTGGGATATTCCCCGTATTTTCCCCGTATTTTCCCCGTATCTTCCACATCGACAAATGCCACTCAGTGGCTGACCCCATTGCCGTTGGTTCCATTGACACCATTGGCTTTATCTTCGTTCTCTTTCTCAGCTTTTAGCCTCTTTTGTCTCTCCAACCTTCCCTCGCTCTTCGGATCGAAGTATGCTGTTCAAGTTCACGTCAGCTATCAGTTCGATCAACACCCCGACACAATGCACCAGTAGTACATACGCTTTTCTCCAAAAACAGTCGTTCTAATGCCTCTCCTAGGGGTCTCGTACGATCCGGGAATTACGCGATGAACCACGGCTCGGTTGTCCCACAACGCAACACTCCCCACCTCCCACTTGAATCGTACATAATGGTCATCCGCAGAATGGATGTGATAGTTCAAGAAGTCCAAAATCTTATCACCTTCATATTTCTTCAACTCGGCGAAGCCCGTGACAAAGCCGGGATTGACGTTCAGTGCCCGGAGGCCAGTGACTGGATGAGTCCGAACAGCGGGGTGGTGGGTGTCGATTGGGGCACGGTTGGGAGGCACTTGCCAAAGGTCGAGGATAGTGTCGTACTGAAGACGAGAGGTGTGAACGGCGTGAAGACCGGACAAAAAGTTTCTGTTTACGCTTTGTCAGGACACAAAAGACATATCGGAGCAGTGACAACAATGAGCATACTTCATGGCATCCGACAGAGTATCGTACAGACCATAAGACGATACCCACGCCGTGTCACCACCAACAGGCGGGTGCTCTTCCATTCTGAGCATCGAGTAAGATGGCGGGTTGATCTCGAAAGAGGTGTCGGCATGGAAATCGCCGCTTGGCCAAGGGGTGTAGGCCAATATCTCCCTGTGATCTATGGTGCTGCCTCTGATGACATGATGGCGCGTGTCTTTCTGAGACGGGTGACGGTCGAGCTCTCCATAGTGTTCAAAGAGTTTAACCTGACCTTCAGTGGTCAGATCTTGAGAGCGGAAGAAGACCACACCGCGTTCGTTGACCAGCAGAGCAAGCTCATCGAGCTGTTGTGGTGTCAAGGCGGAGAGCTGAACATTCTCCAGGACGGTTCCAATCGATTCGGTCAAGGGAACCACTTTGATACCGGGGATCGAGAGCAACGATTTCTTGTCGGGGTTGGCAAAGAGACCTCTGTCGGGCGCTGGGGTTCGCTCTTTGTGTGGTGGCTCTGGAGGGACATGATCTTTGATCTTGGGGTTGAAGTGTGGGTGGAGGGTGACTGGAAATCCCGAGTCCGGGGAAACATTGGCGCGTGCAGCAAGGTGGGCCATGTTTGCGGCCGAAACTTCCCAGTTTGATGTGGACTGTGGATATCTTTGGTCAGGAAGGTGCGTTCTAGAGTCTTGGATCGGGGTCGTCTTCAGCTCAAGTCAGTTCAGCTCTCCAGTCTTCATTCAGTCCAACATGCCCAACGACGCATCACGCCCTTCAAATATCGTCTCAAACACCCAGCTTTCCGGCACTCTCCCATGATGCAACTTTTGGACATCCTTTGCTATCACGATATTATGCCCGCTTAAATCCGAGGTTTCCATGATGGCTTGGAGTGCCATTCAAATGCCGTCCCAATCTGCTGGTCCAGGCCTTCAGTCACCCAACGCCGACGACAGAGAGCCATGAGACGATGCAGGCATCAAATGGCATTATCAGACGCCGAACCAATCCCACACCGTTTGTATGCATGATGCAGCACTAGGCCGGTGCCGTTGCGGGAGTGTATACCGAGCGAGGGGGTTTTGGTGGTATTTCAAGAGACCGAAGGTGGAAACCCACGATGGTGACAGATGACGTGCCTCTCCATGTCGATGGCATCAAGCACGCCAAACTGGCGCAAACCCCTGCACATTTGCTGCACCACGCCTGCACCACCGCTTTCTTACCACAAGTGAATTCAATTACAGGGTCGAATTCGTTGCAATGGCTCGTTTTCGTGTTTCCAGCTCGCTGAAATTCAAGATGCTAACAAGTTAGGCGCATGAGGAAAGCCGAGGACGTTACCTAAGTTTTAGTGAAAAAGAATGCTCCATCGAACTTGAACCCCATGTCGAATCGGTTGGGCCATGGACTCACATTTGGAGTATAGATAGGTAGCAAGACGTTGCGTTGCATGCAAGAAGTCGATCATCACTTTCCTCGGCGCCTTTTCAAGTGCTCAGCGTTTTCCTTTGCGCTATCTGTTTCACTTTTTTGTTTGATTTTGTTTGTGATACCCAGTCGACACCAAAATGGCCGACGAAAAGCAACTTGAGAAGGTGACAGTGAGCAGTGCGAGCCAGAGCTTCACCGACGACGATGGACAAGAAATCACCTGGACAGAGGAAGAGGAGAAGGCACTGCTTCGAAGGTACGCTTTCCATGTCCTTGAACTGACATCATGAACCATTGTTGACTTGACTCTTTCAGGGTTGACTTTCTCATCATGCCTCTCTTGATCCTTGGTTTCTTTGCCCTCCAAATAGATCGCGGAAACATGTAAGTTGAGCCATCATGCCCTTATTTCTATCACCATGACTAACATACGTTTAATCAAGCGGCAATGCCATGACAGATTTTTTCATGCAGGAAGTGGGAATCACGCAGTTTCAGTTCAACATCGGCCAGCAGCTGCTGTCTACAGGCATCGTGCTTCTCGAAGTAGGTCACCATCAACCATATGTCTGAGCTTCAGACTAACAAGTCATAGATTCCCAGCAACATCATCCTGTATCGTGTTGGCCCAACCCTATGGATTGGCAGCCAGATTCTTGCCTGGGGTGCAGTCGCTACCTTTCAAGCCTTTATCAAGGGGAAGGGCTTGGGGCCATATCTGACGACCAGATTGCTTCTTGGGTATGTCCCTGCTACCTCGGGATATGCCACATTGAAAGAGAGACTAATCTTGATATTACAGTCTCTGTGAAGCTGGTTTTATTCCTGCCGGTCTTTACACCATGACCCGGTGGTACAAGCGCAGTGAGATTTCGAGGCGGTTCTCCTACTACTTCCTCGGTAACCTCTTTGCCGGCGCTTGCTCAGGTCTCATTGCTTATGGAATGTATGTTCTGCATGTTGACCGTCTTATTTGAAACTTTTCTGACCTTATCTACAGTTTGCACATGAGAGGTATTGCCGGTCTCTCTGGGTGGCAATGGCTGTTCCTTCTCGAAGGCCTCTTTACCATTGTCGTCGGCCTCATCTTCATCGCCTTCTTCCCCCAGTCCCCAGCCAACCCAAGATCCTTGATCGCAGGCAAGAGCTTCCGCTACTTCACCGAGAGAGAGTCTGCGATTCTGCAAGCACGCGTCTTCAAGGACGACCCGTCCAAGCTCCAGCCTAGACAAAATGTCAGCTGGGGTGAAGTGAAGGATACTGTAAGTCCGGCCAATCTCACCTGGGCCAGCAACCAAGACTAACCGAAAACAACAGTTCACCAACTGGCGCATCCTCCCTCACTTTCTCACCACCATCCTCGGAATGGCTTCCGCTCATGCCCTGGGTGCCTATGCCCCCACCCTCGTCATCGGCTTCGGCTACGGCAGACTGCAGTCCAACGCCATGATGACAATCGGCGCATGGATTCTCTTGGTCCTCAACCTCCTCTGGGGCTGGCTCGCGGATAAGTACAGCAAGAGAGGGCTGATGGTGTTCCTTGGTGTCTTGGGTCTCTGGGTCTTCCAGCTTGGAAACCGCCTCCTGATCACCTCCCCTAATAGAGACCTCCGGTTCGGTTTCTTGACTATGGCTACTGCTTTTATGGCCAATTGGCGTATGTTACCCCCCCATCTCATTTCCAGTCGATATCACTGACAGATATGATTCAGACGCCGTCAACGGAGCCTGGCTCTCCCTCAACGCCAGATCTGCCGGCGAGCGCTCCATCACTATGGCTATCTTTGTCATGGGCGCTAACATTGCTGGTATTGCTGGCTCGCAAATCTTCCAGGCGCATGATGCGCCTGTTTATAGGACTGGGTGGACGATTATTGTTGCGCTTTGCTCAGCTTCGCTTTTCATGTCGATCGTGGCGAATGCGCAATATTGGTTGTTGAATAAGTTTCAGAAGAGGGAGGGAGAGGATAGGTACAAGTACTAGATCGGGGGAGAGCAATGGTTTTGAATGAGCGATACCCTGGTTTGGATTTTGGGAAATGCCCGATTATAGATGAATGGAAAATGATGATATGACTAGAAAAAAAAAGGCTGTGCAGTGTGTGGCTCTAGTGGATGTTGTAGAGGATCGGTGGCGTAGATTTTGGCTCTGTTGTGTACGACTACAGGGGCAGTGACTTCATAGCTTGAGTCGGTCCTTTCCCGATGGTCTAGGTGCTTTGGCTTTGAAGGAACCTTTGGAGAGTTAGATGACGTGTGAAATAAATGAGGGTGCCGCTTTGACCTTTTCGTATTTCTATACACCATCCTAAATACCTACCTAAGCGACCTACCACACAGTACGACACCAAGACCGTGTACCGGGTCACAATAAACTGCGGCACAGGCCCACGGGAAGGATGCCACTCTATCTATACTCGCCCCAATAGCGTCACTCCACGCCGATGTGGCTGATGTTGTTGGGAACGGGAGCGGCACGGTTCGCTTACAACACCAACTACACCGGTTAACTACTACTATCAGTGTGAGGGTATTCTGAACTGTTTTTTTTTTTGTTTTTTTTTTCATTTTACTGTTTTACATTTCGTAACTGGTCCATCGTGTACTTTGACACAACCCACCGGGTATAATCCTCGTTCCTAACATATCCCATCCATCTATTACCAGAGCAAAACCTTTTTTGTACAGGAACAACAACAAAACAAAAGAAACTTAGAACCCCTCCTTGGTAACAACCAAATCATGCTTCACCTCGATCCCCCTACCCCACTGCGAACTCGGTACCGGTCTCGAAGAAGTCGGCCCAGGTGTTCCGACCTTGATCTCCGTAGTGACCGAAGGCTTGAGACCCAGCTTGAGCTTGCTCACCGCATCCCCATACTGCGCGTGGTCCTCCACCCTGTCCACCCTGACCTCCTTGTCTGACCTGTCATCGCTCTGGAGCTCCACATCCTCGGGGTAGATGATGCTCCTCGTGCTCCCTGTCTCGTTGCGGGATCTCTTGCTCTTGCTTGGGGCCGTCCCATCACGGCCGGAGGACTTTTGATAGCTGCCGTAGCTGTCGTTGCTCGAGTTCATAGAGGGGAAGACCTTGGCGACGAGAGGGCGGAGAGTAGGGAGGCAGGCACAGGTGATGCCGGAGCAGAGCTCACCGACGGACCAGCATGAGGAGGCGACGTTGTCCCATGTGACATCCTCGCTGAGGCGGAGGTACTGGATGCGGATAACGGAGATGGCGCAGGTCTGTAGCCAAAAGGTCAGCAAAATGTGAGAAGAGCGGTGAGACGCGAGAGGGACTCACAAAGAAACCCAAGCAAAAGATACCGATCAATGCGACCTTTTGGTTCTTCTTCAGGTTCAGCTTGCTAAGAGCTGGCAAAGGAACGACAAAAACGATAACATCGGTAACAATGTTGCCGGCCGCATTGATATACCAGAAAGGCAGGTTGGGAATGCAAGTTCCCGGCGTTTCTGGCAGCCAAAACCTCTCGATGGGCGTGCAGGTGAAGATAACGACGAGTAGTTGGGAGATGGACCACAAGGCAACAATGATTCCAGCAAACATCACCACCTTTCTCATCTGTGGTGTCCCGAGAATGCGCCAGTATTGGAGGAGGAAGGTGATTTTGATAGCTGTCAATGACCCGTTATAGAGGACGATGGAGGTGTAGAATGTCTATCAAGGTTGGTTAGAACATGTTGCTACCCAAAGTAGGTAATATGGCTTGGAGCAGACGTACCCTGAAATATTTCCACAGCTGAGACCCGTCCACGACCGCGATGTGTTTGCCATGTCCATAAATTGTATCTAAGAAGATGATGGTCAGTCAGGTATGTTGGCTTGAACCGGACATCTGCCCACGTACTTGAAGCGACCATGATCCCACTGCCCATCGCCAAAAGAAGGGCTACAATAGCAGCCCAATCGTCCATCCCGAATTGACGAATCAGTGTCGCACGGGAATAGGACCGCAACCCTACGGCAGTTGTGGCCGTCGTCAAGCAAACTGCCACGACGGCGATGACAACGCCGGCCCGCGATTCATACATCTCGGGTGCTAGACCCTGTGGTGGTGTAAAGGTATCCGACATCTTGTATGTGTGTGGTGATGTAGTCTGGTGAAAGAACGAAATGCCGAGTCGAGGGTGATCGCTGATACGATCAAGACGACCTGACGGGAAGGTCCACAGCGGAAGCTATCGGCGGGAGCAGACTACCATGATATACCGTGACGGACCGGCGTCGCTTACGGGGAAAACCACGGACCTCTAGAGTCGGTCAGGGTCAGTGAGTGTGGTGTGTGCCGTTGGTACACGGCCTGATGCAAGACGAACGGAGAAGGAAGGGAAGGGGTTGTGTTCTCTGCAAGTATTGCGTCCTGAGCGATATAAGTCACAGCCGTTTGGGTTCTCGACTTGTTGGAGTGATCCCCAGATTCTTACATTGGCCCGAACGTTCTGCACGCTCAGATCTCCTGGGATTCACCCTCGTCGATAACCCCATGTCTAGGTTGTCCCCCTAGGAGCTCTGCTTTCATGGCAACTGGTATTCTGCTACGCTAGAAGTAGCATCGCCTAGGCCTTCGATTCCGCTCTAGTGCCGCAGTTCTCGGCGGGCGAGCTCCGTCACTGGTGGCTGCATCAGTAGCTCAATTTCCGGGGACCTCGAGTTTATCCGGAGGGGGCTTCCCAGGTTTTCTTTGCAGAGTCCCTCTCGCTCCAATGCAAGTCAAGCCGGGGCGGCGGGACTGAGCATCCAGCAGGTATCAGATCTGGAAAGAGGTCCGGCTGTGTTTCCACTTTTGGCACCTGACAATCTCTTTGAGAGGTCGAGGTAGTGATCTGCTAGCGTACAGTCTTAGTTGGTGTATCTATCAGTGTCATAAAAACACTCCGTCCTCCCAAAGGTATCCGACTAACATCATTCCCAGTCATGCGCTGTTCCTGGATTTGGGACACGGCTCGGTAGTGCGTAAAAGGTCTTCCCTCTTGCAGTGCTACCAGCTGCGTTCTCCAGTCATGAGTTTGGATCCGAGATGGCGGCCATCGTGTGATTGGTGGTGAGCAGAGCCAAAAGCAGAAGCTCAGAAGAGCAGGGATGGTGTTCCATGGTTCATGGCCCCTGTCTCCCTAATGCGCGCCACGAACACCGCACAGATCTCTTGTTGAGCAGTGTGATATTTGGCCGTTGAAGAAAAATGGAAATGATGTGCAACCCCCGCAGGCCCAGCCAGTCAGAAAAAGGAAAACAAGTGGAAAGCCACACGCTAAGCCAAACCGGGCCCTGCGACGTTTCTCTTACTCTTCTCCGCTATTGTCTGTGCACACGGGACGGGACCCACCGACCATCTCGGCCCTCGACTCCATAGAAGCTGAAGAAACGCTTTCTTCTCAACCCTCAACCTCGAAATCTTGTTGGTCTTCACAATGCTCATCACAGTACATACATACATACAGAGTCAATGCCAGTCTGTGCGTCCGCAGCAAAAGCTTGATCGTTTTTAGAAGGTCGCCGTTTTACAAGTTTCTAACAATCCTTCCAGCTTTCATCGTGTTCGAGAAATGCAGTGATGAGAGCCAAGGGGGGGTTGATCACCAAACCAGATGTGTGGCAACTCTGGCACATGGAAATCATTGTTTGCGTTCACCCCTGAGCTTTAACCAGCTAGAGATTGGCATCTTACAGCCCTCATTCAGCATGAAGATCGATCTCGTCTGCCGGACACACCGTGAGTGGGTGGCACAGGGGTTGCTGTCGATTTTCAGGGACACAGCAGTGCCGTGCAGCTCTTGGGAGAAGAAAATCCTTCCCAACAGCGTGGTTCAACGATAGTGAAGAAAGAAGCAACCACCAGACAACATCCATCTCTCGACAGCAGAAATGATGAGGAGGTTCTCGCCAAAACTTGGTCTTACATAAAGCCTGAAAGGGCCGAAACATCTGGCTGCAGGTACGGATACGACTTTGCTGACAGCCACACACCTCCTCACCTCGCAAGCCAAACGAAGGCAACAACGGATGCTGCTGCCGACAAAGCTGAGAGGTTCGTGGGAGGGCAGGGCGTGCAGGCATCGCAATCGCTTCGACTTAAGTTTCGTTCACAAAACCTCGGTCTAACCCAAGATGTGATAGCTCGGTTGGGATAAGCCCTAAATCTCTTCGACTGTCTGCCCCCCCCCTTGGCCAAGGTGCCATTGATCGTGTCAGCGAATCTCGGGGGAGATCTCAGGATGGAATCCTTCTTCTGACCAGGAACCCCCGATTTCTCTATCGAGGATCTCATTCTAGCAGACCACTCGATACTACATCATATATTTTTTCGTGGATGTGGTGAGAAGAGTTCGGCGGTCGCTTAAACCAAAACCCGGTGTGACTTGCGAGGAGGTTGAAAGAAATGCAACCCTTGGCACCCACCGGCTCGCTGGACAATTTATTCCGCCCGCCTCGCGGAGCATTTCCTTGACATGAGGGTTGCATCGCTTGGCCCCAAGAACACCACCAACACAATATTTCTGGTTCGCACCCGAAATTGTGTTCAGGATGCCGCTTTTTAATACGGATATCATATCTTTGATGAAATAGAGCTATATGCTGGACGATAAAACAAGTGAGATAAAGGGACTTGCTTAGAATGACTTGCAACTCGGACCACCTCACCACCGGCCGCACAGACTACCCTACCCGCACCTAGCAATCAATTTAATTTATTAAATAACTAATTGGATTGCACAAAGTACTCGAGCGCGTATACATTAATAATTAATCAATTGGGACTTACTTATCTCCTAAACTATTAAAATATACATAAGTGTAATAGGCTTTTTTAAAAGTAAAAAAAGCTTCGACATATATTACTGTTTAAATAATTATATAGAAATATTGGGCTTTTGATTTAAAAGTATGGCTTGCGTAGTAAATTTCATGCTTAAAGTCCAAAATCGTGATTTAGTACCCGATTGGCTTAGTAGATAATATTAGCTTTAGCTAAATTAAGTGGGTAGTTAAGTGACTTATCTTATATAATATATGGGAAGGTAGTCATAGTTGCAAGTCATTGAAGAAAGTCCAGATAAAGGTCCTTTGCGTTGAGCGGACAGCTAGCTTCGTGTTCGGGATAACGAGAGCCAAAAAAAAAAAAAAAAAAAGGGGGCAGCTCAGGATGTGAAAAAGTTTCAGGAGTAAGGGTCGCGAGAGGCGAGAGCGAAGGGAGATGACCGGGTTCTATTTTCAGGCCCAGTTGCTACTTGCATTGATCTTAGGTGATGCACGATCCGGATCAGTGGTGCCGTTCTGTCGGGCTTGCTGTTCGCTACCTGTTTTCCAGGCGATGCTATGAAATGAAACTTGTTGAGCTGGCTTGAATGAAACAAACTCATATGCGAGTGTGTGCAGAGGAATTAGAAGCATAATGCCAAGCTGCCAGTTCATGTGTTGTGTGGATCAGTATTCTATTCTGCGGCAATTCGGAGGACTAGATGCAGATGGTATTTGTATGGCTCTTGGAGTTATGGGGCAACCACATAATAGACAAATAGCTGGCACTTCCAGGGCATGGTTGCTTGCTCATCATGTTGCCAACAGCACATACTTAGCCGACGGGCCACATGCCTTACCTCGTCAAAAGCTCTTTCATAGTTCGTGATTTCAGTACTGGTAGCTAAATATCAAATCGAATGCATCTTAACCTCCTGATAAATTGGGCAAAGATCTACATGGCTGTCTAGTCAGCCATCACAACATAGCTGTCGTGTAATCCGATAGTAGTACAAGCTCAATATTAATCCGAGCATGCGGAAGCCGCAACACTTGGTAGGTGTAATGGAACAATAGTCCGAAATCTTGCATTTAGAGGAGGGTAGGAGTGTGGAGGTGACACAGCCTCTCTCCAAAATTGACAGCTCTATCACCCAATCACAAGTGCATAGGTGATGTGTGTCTCTGTTCGGGTAAAGTAAGGTATTAGGGGATCTTAGAGAGGGTTCAACGCTCCCCAAGATAAGTCCTTGGGACTCTGTTGCTGAACGTGCCGGGCTTTTGTTCTTAAAATCCCAAGTTCTTGCATAGAGACTCAGTCATCTTCATCATCAAACTTGCTCTGACAGCGGCTTCCCACAAGCTTCCCCATCACTCCACAATGTCCTCGCAAGACATAGTCAAAACCTCTTACGCGCAAGTCGCAACAGCCTACGACGGCTACGCTCAAACCCCAGCCGGCATCATCGAAGCCCAACTCATCGCCCGTGCCCTCGGCCCCGGCGATCTCACCGGCCTTCATGTCCTAGACCTCGGTGGGGGCAGTGGTATCCACGCCAGAGAATGCATCGACTACGGCGCGGAATCAGTCGACATTGTCGACATCTCCCCCGAGATGCTCCAAATCGCTTCCAACATTGAAGAGTCCCTCGGCCGCGAGGGCAAGATCCGGTTCTTTGAAGCTGATGTCTCGAAGCCTTTGTCTGAGTACAACCACCCACTGCGAGAAAAGTACGATGTCGTCATGGCGAACTGGATCTTCAGCCACGCCGACAAGAGGTCAACTCTGGAGGGCATGTTTGCCAATATTGGCGCCTATTTGAAGCCAGGGGGAATCTTTGTCGGGATTAGAGATGCGAATCCCTTCAGTCATGAGTTCAAGACGGGGAAGTATGGGGCTCATACGGGCTGGGTCAAGGAGATTGAAGGAGGGGTGAAGTATTGGGCTGTTTTGCACTGCAAGCCTGAGCCGGTCGAATTTGAGGTTGCTTCGCTTGAGATTATCTATGGGGGGTCGAAGGAGCTGTATGAGAATGCTGGGTTGACCAAGATTGTGGAGATGTCACTGGAGAGTGCGCAGTGTGTGAAAGATGATCCGGAGTTTTAGGCTGATTTCTTGAAGGATCCTTTTTTAGCTGTTGTGCGTGCTGTGAAGACCTAGGTAGGTATGTTCCAGTCCGCTACTTAGGCTAGGAGCTGAACTACTCTTCCTTGCAGACCCTAGTTCATATTAGAAAGCCCTCTGACAACCCTCTCTACCTCCCCTTAGCGTGCACGCTGAATGACGTTCAGAATATGCCGTGCTCTCCTTACTTTGTCCATCCCATATGCATCTGCCTTGTACCCTTCGTTAGAGTCCTTAACAAGCCAATATTCATGAGTCGAATCATAGATTGTCAGCAGCTGCTCTCTCTAAGAATTCTTCTGTGATAGAAATTTGCAACGGTGGTCGACGGCTCAAGAATATTCCCAACAGGCCGTCATCATGCTTCGCAGCTGCCTACAATGCACGATTTGACACATGATTGACCTCCCTAGCTTCATGATTGAGCACAAGTTTCAGCAAATCTGGGCTCCTACAACGAGTTGCCCGTATGATGATTTCCTCTGTGATGAAGCATTCATCTCCTCTTTGCTCAAGCAGAAATTGTAAAACTTGCAAACCAAATTGAGACGGTAGCGTCTTTCCCGTGTCGTGAGTTGGAGGTCGAAAGTCATATGCCTTTTTACCCATGCTTTCAACGAGTGTTTCCTCACTTATCGTGATGTATTCGGCCGTTGGCTCGAAGATAGAAATAGATTCGACCAAAACAGCTGTTCTCAAGTCGATCTTATATCTTTTCCTTGCTCCATGTTTTCTGAATAGAGGCTTGTATCCTTGTTGGTCAAGTCCAACTCGTTCTTATAGCAGGCCATTAAATCTCCCCTGCTTTTCAACGCGTCTGGATGCCGTGAACCATGTATTAGTGCCCTTGTCTGTGCCACATCTCGAAACACAGCTTCCGCAACATCAAATATCTTCTTTGCTTGCCACCTTTTTCGAAGAAATGTACTCGTTGATAACATTTCGGGGTCTTCTTTGCCAAATTTACTAGCACAGAAACCCAATAATCCTTGAAGTTCCACCGTGGCGTCTGGCTTGACCGCTGTCAAGATCTGAACCGCATCTTAGAATTTAGCACGGCGGCGATTGCGTGCCTCTGTATTTGCCGTAATTGGAAATTTCTTTTTGAGTGTCTGTTGAGTTTTCTCAGGTGTATGACCCCAGTTCCAGACGATCAGAAAATCGTGTTGCAAATTCAAGTTTTGCAAGCTAAGATCTCTGGGCGCGTCAAAGTTGTCGGGAGTGTTACTCATAATGACAAGGAAATAATATCCCTGAAGCCTTAATATGACAGGTTTTTAGACCCCTTCGATTGAGCAGAGCCAGTCCCCCGGCTCAACAACAGTGGTAGCCGGTGGTACCACCCATCTTGACGTTGTCTGTTTACTGCTGTTCATCGACGACCAAGCAATCAACACCAATTTCCTGTTGTCGGCTCCAACCATATCTTCCACAGATGTTAGCTGACCGATTATTGTACCCTTGTTTCTGATGATCACCATGTCTTTTGCTGTAACAATGGTCACCGTCGCCTGAGTTCCAAATAGATATCTCACCACACTTCCCGGCAAAGTTTCCCATGGGACTTGGTGATTTGGCATTCGTTCTTCTCCCAGAAACTCATCAGCGCACATGCCAAGCAATGCAAAGAGCTTGTCGCGGCGATCCGTTGCGTTATGGAGGCGGTACATAACGATCAAGTTGCCGAGTGAATACAAGTAAAGAGAAAAACGACTGTGGGAAGGTGGAATGGGCCCACTTTGGGTTGTTTAAATTGGGGACTTTCGGAGCAAGACATAGCAGAGAAGATAGAACCAACTTTACCCCTGAGCAGCGGCCCGACGGATTTCTTCCAATGCCTCATCACTGTTATGGTCCGGCTCTCCAAGCTATACCAACCACCACACGATCGACCATACTATAGATCTCGGCCATTCATTGGACTTAATTCCCTTTTTCTTGTCGTCTTCTTGATTGATGCAGATTGCATCTATCCAGAGAATTCGCTCAAAGAAGGCATCTCGGAGATGTGTAAGGGCGGCATGCAAGTTCGCTCCGATATTGGCGGGGATTTCGTCGATTGAGATGGAGTGAACTTGTGTCGGATTGGTCGAAACTGCACGACTTCAGAGGGCTATCGTTACCTGTTCATTGGCTATTGAAACAGAAGCAGTGTCCAACCGCTGGAATGATCATTGGAATTCACATATGCAGACACAAATTAGGTAAGGGGATTGGTCGTGGCGATTCCGTGGGGACTACCCAGCAGCAACCACTTACCCGGCTCTTGCCTACCTACCTACCTACCTACCAGGCGTGTCATCCAGCACCGCAGCCAATACACCTTGACTGTTCTCTGAAAGTGACATTGCCAAATCACCCTGGTCAGCTGCCCCTGTACTCGTGCATTAGCATAATCAACTTGCAGCGAGCTAAATGCGGCAACATGACTTTCTTATGTTTCTTACACCACTCCACATGCATCACAACTCCTAAGCAGCCGCCAAAGCTGACCAAGCATGAAAATATCAGGCAAGTGCTGACTTCAACCCGAAAGCACCAATCACAGACCCTGTTCGCATTTATATCAAACACACCCTCACAGCTGAATCTTACAGCTGAACCTTTCAGCCAAGGACATGATCGGTCTAGATCTCGCCAGCATCTTACGTTTGATGCATGGATAGCATGGTGATACAGCAGCCTGATTTGTGATCATGGTGGTTGTCCCGGGTCCCTTTCTTATATAAAGCCGGGATTTGATGTCGTACTTGATCAGTCATTTCAGCAAGGATTTACACATTTCTCCTATCTCGTGTTCTAGGAACTGCCCGCAAGCTCATCGATCAATATGAGTGCGAATCAGCACACACAACTCGGAGATAGGCTCTCAGGCCTTCAGCGGGCAGTCAAGAAAGCCCTCAATCCAGTGGCAGAATATCCTCATGCCCCTGGAAATCTTGAACCTGAAGCTACACCCGATATCATAGGTGCCATCAAGTCGCTGGGGTTCAAGGATTATGAAACCCTGCTCGCCTTTCTGAACGCCGCTGTCCAAGGAGCTGTCGACGACAATGAACTTTTGCTGGAACGGCTGATCCAGCTTCTGTCAAAGCTGCCAACTATCTCCAAGGAGCGCAAGCAAATCACGGATGGCCTCCTCACCCAGCTGTGGAATAGCCTCGACCATCCACCCGCCACATCACTAGGCCAAGAATTCCGCTATCGGTCTGCCGATGGCTCTGGGAACAATATCAATCACCCCGAACTTGGGGCTGCCAACAGACCTTATGCCAGAACTGTACCTCCCTTGACATTTCAAAATCCCAGCCAGCCCGACCCGTCGACAATCTTCGATATGCTGATGGCACGTGGTGACACTTTCCAACCACATCCCCAAGGTATCTCTAGCGTAATGTTTTACCTCGCAACTCTCATCATCCATGACTGTTTTCAGACGTCCTTCTCAGACTACAACATCAACCAGACTTCTTCTTATCTCGACTTGTCACCCTTATACGGTCGAAATGAAGTGGAGCAAAAGGCCATGAGGACCTTCCAAAACGGTCTTCTCAAGCCGGATTGCTTCAGTTCCAAGAGAATTCTTGGGTTTCCTCCTGGATGTGGCGTCTTCCTGGTCATGTTCAACAGGTACCACAACTATGTGGTGACACAGCTTGCCAAGATCAACGAGAATGGCCGTTTCAACAAGCCAGGCACGGAAGCAGGAAGTGCCGCCTGGGAGAAGTACGACAATGACCTGTTTCAGACAGGCCGTCTCATCACTTGCGGTCTTTATGCCAACATCATTCTTCACGACTATACGAGGTCGATTCTTGCTCTCAATCATGTCGACACGACGTGGAGTCTCGACCCTCGCACCAAGTCTGGCAAAAACATGTTCAGTCAGCCATCCCCTCGTGGTGTCGGAAACCAGGTTTCGGTTGAGTTTAATCTTCTTTATCGGTGGCACAGCACTGTTTCTCAACGGGATGAGAAGTGGACCATTGATGAGTTCACTCGACTTCTGGACGGCAAGGACCCTAATGAGGCGGCGTTGCCAGAGGTACTGAGGGCTCTGGCAAAGTTTGATCGCGATATTCCTAGTGAACCTGAGAACCGGAATACACTCGGCGGGCTTGTTCGCCAGGCTGACGGCACATTCGAGGATGATGGCTTAGTGAAGATACTCACCGAGTCCATTGAGGACATTGCCGGCTCTTTCGGTGCCAACCGGGTACCTAACGTGTTCAAGACGGTAGAGATCTTGGGCATCAAGCAAGCGCGTTACTGGAATGTGGCTACCCTCAATGAGTTCCGGGCTTTCATGGGTCTCACCAAGCACACCACTTTTGAGGATATCAACCCCGACCCTGTGGTGGCCAAGAAACTGCGGGACTTGTACGACTCGCCTGACTCTGTCGAGATGTATCCCGGGCTGGTCATCGAGAAAGCCAAGCCTCCTATCTCCCCTGGAAGTGGGCTTTGCACAAACTATACCACGAGTAAAGCAATTTTGTCTGATGCTGTCAGTCTCATTCGTGGAGACAGGTTCTACACTCTGGACTACACGCCCAAGAATCTTACAAACTGGGGGTAAGCACCACCACAATCTCAAAGCCATGTTCATGAAAACTAACACCGATCTAGCTACAACGAACCCAACTCCGACAACAAAATCAGCCAAGGCCACGTCATGCACAAGCTCATCTTCCGCGCCTTCCCCAACCACTTCCAGTACAACTCCATCTACGCCCACTACCCCTTTGTCATCCCGGCCAAGAACAAGCAGATCCACGACAACCTCGGGACCTCCCCCAACTACACCTGGGATAAACCCCAACGCCACACCTCCCCGGTCGTGATCAGATTTTACCAAGTAGCCAAGACGATCCTTGCCAACAGCATTCCCGTCTCCTTCAACCCCCCCTGGAACAGCCCCCAAACAACACCATCCGCACCTCCCACTACTACCCCTATAACCCTCACAAAATCCCAATCTGCTTCTCTGAATCGGTTCTGCCAAGAAAAAATAACCCACCACCTCCAAAAGAGCAGCATCCCTATCGTCTCTTCTTCCATTGCTGACACCCGCAGCGAAGTCGACATAATCCGCGATGTCCTCTCCCCTGTCGCGACGCAGCTCTACGCGACAATCTTCAACCTCCCGCTTAAGACTTTGCAAAACCCTCATGGCGTCTACAGTGAGTACGAGCTCTTCACTGTACTTGCCGCCATCGCGGGTAGTGTGTCCCCTGATGTGGATGGTCGTGCCAGTGAGTTTAGAGTCAGGCAGACGGCGAAAGGGATGGCGGGTAAGCTTGGGGGGTTGGTAGTCAAGGAGTTGAAGGATGAAAAGGGGGTGGTGGGGGGATTGTTGGGGAGGGTGGAGGGGTTGGTTCACCGGCATGTTGGGGCTACTGAGGATGAGGTGGAGATTGGGAAACTTGGGAAGGGGGTTTTGGAGGGGTTTTTGAGACGGGAGGGAGGGATTTGGAAAAGGTTGTTTATGGGGGGGGGGGGTGTTGGTTGGGGTTGCGCTTGGGGTGGTGGAGCTGGTGAGGGTTTTGGGGGAGATTTTGGACTTCTATCTGGGGGAGGGGAGGGGGTATTTGGGAGATGTGGGGAGGGCTGTGAAGGCTGGGGATGAGGAGGGGGTGGTGATGTATTTGCTTGAGGGTTGGAGGTTGGGGGGTTCGGGGGCTGTGTTGAGGAGGTTGAAGGGTGATGTTGTTGTCGCAACCGGCGGAGCAACTGCGAACTTGAAGGCTGGGGAGAGGGTGGTTGTGGATTTGACGGCTGTGGGAAGAGATGGCAGTGTGTTTCCAGAGCCGGAAAAAGTGAGGCTTGATAGAGATTTGGAGTCGTACTTGCTGCATAATATCGGGGGTGGGTTGCTAGGATCTGGCGTCAGTCGTGTGATTTTGGCGGCTATGTTCAAGGCGGTGGTTGGACTGGAGGGTCTACAGAGGGCGGATGGGACAAGAGGGCAGCTGAAAGGTTCCCAAGCTGGTCCGTCTTGGGATGGGCAGATTCGAGGCGAGATTGGTGAGAGTCAGAATGGAGGGAATGGACTGAGGACCTACATGACGGCGGATCAGAGGGCATTCTCACCTATTCCGAGCACCATGAGGGTGAGATATGAGGAATGATGTAGGGAACAGATAGGAGGCATGGAGTGTTTCTATGTTTTTAACTCAGGCTGATATTGCTACGAGAATAGCTATCTGATAGCCGGACCAGTTTCAAAACCCTCTCATCCTTCTTCCTGCGTGGCTAACATGAAGGAGAATTAAACTAGAACCTGGATTACGGAAAGGTATCCTCATCTGCATCATTTACATCGCCATAGCCAGGTTTGAAGATTGGTATTCCCTCCATGACGCTCAGCCTGTGGCATATTTGTTGGGATTCATTGCTCTTGGGATCAACGCCTGCGAGTTTTTTGAGATATTCTGGTCGGACCTTGTACAGACATTTGCTACAGAAGGTGTTCTCGATCAAAACTCCTTGCATGCAGAATCTAAGGCAGCCCAGGATCCAAAAACGTTAGCAGGTGAATGGCTTGTGCACCACATCGCGCAAGCGCGGTGGCGTGTTGCTGCTGGCTTTTGAAGTTGTCAAGATAGGCGAGGTCTGCTCTTTACGTTGAGGCTTTTGTCTGTTGTGTTTCTGAGAGGTGCCGAGAGAGTAAAGGGGGAAAAAGGAATGCGGAGAGACCCAAAGAGAGACAATTAGTGCTTCTGTGCTTGCTCACAAAGTATTTTCGGTTTTTGTGGAATAAATTTCTATCTGGATCAGGGGATGAAGCAGCAACTAAGTGAAAGTGGGTGAAAGATTAATAGCATTGCAAGGGCTTATGAAACACCCGATATCTTGAGAGTTAGATCGTCAAGTCTTGTAAACATCAAGGATTGTTCATAATAAGGATGACAATACTTGAGGCACCTGAGTTGACTCATTGACGCACTCCGGGGTGGAAGCTTCCATCTAACCTGGAAATCTGACAGAAAATCCCACGTTGCTTACACATAATGTTTGCTCCGCTAAGATGTCAATACCAAGATAATATTGCTATGATCAAGGCTGTCCAGCGGCCATATTCAGTCCTGAAACTAAACTCGGTCAACTTGCTTCCTCCGCTATGGTAAATACCTAGACATCAGCCGACGTTTGACCTCCTGGTGTCTCTCTTTGCCCCCTAACCTTCGCAATCCGTTCTCCGTGTTTTCATTATTCTTATCCTCGATGGCGTCCGACGCGGAAAAGTCCTTCCTGAACAAAGGGACCCTCTCCTCATGCACCAGTTTATAGAGGGCGTCTTTTCATTCGGGTGAGTTAGGCATCAGCCCCGTCAATCTGTCGAGGTATTTCTCACTAAGCCTGCTCAAGCAATTTCCACAAAAGCGGTAATTCATGAGACACCCAGTCTTTACAAGGCTTGGGACAGCTCAGAATGTGAAAGCGCTGGCACTTGAACTTGTCAAAACCCTCGCCGGTCGGCATGATTGCGGTTCTTGTAACAGAATCTGGCGCCTTTTGGTTTTTTTAAATGGTTGCTGGAGAAAGCAATGGCAGGTTGGATGTTACTGTCCAAGAAGGAAAGTCTAGAAACCTCATTCAGGGAAGGAGATTTATATAGATCTTCTGCTTTGACTACCTCGTCTTTCTTTTGCGAATGATCCCGTCACAAGTTAAGGAACATCTAAGTTGGGTTTCAGACTCTGAGTCTCTTAGAAGGCCCAGCTCTTTAGAGATATCTGTGTTATCTGTGTTAGCTTTGTTCCCTTCCGTTGGTAGGTAGAGTCCATGACATCACACAATAGTGATACAGCCATCGCGTCTTTCAAGGTTGGCATGGTACACCTCGTGATATTCCTTCATTGACGCCGTTGTAAGGTATCTAGCCATCATGGGCTGGGTTCCACGGCTCCTGAGCTTTCCACTGGGGACCCGGCCCTTGGCATACCTCAGGTATCTTTATGTTGGCTCGGTTCCATTCCTTAGGTGAATTGTTTGCCTTGCGCGGTGCGATATACACGATCATCATGGCCTTATTACAGAATCCTCAGAGTTTGCTTTGTTCCCTTCTTGAAGAACTTGGCTGCCAGATCTTGGCCCCCATTTGCATGCTTCCCCATTTTCAGTCGGAAACTCCCACGTCGCTTACAGAACCTCAACTCATCATCATCTACAGTCTGCTCGACTATTATTCCTCTGACCCCCACAAGTTGTCCCGTTGACAAAGATGACAAGCCAACAAGCAATATTCTCGCTCCAACTCCAGGATCCTGAAGCCCTATCTCAATCACGCTTCTGTACTCGCCAGAATCCGCCAACAACACCAAGACCCAACTGTCTGCAGCTCCTTCGAGATTACCCCCCTTTCGAGAGTATGTCCAATCAAAGTCATCATCTCCAGTACCTTCAGTCTGTAACCTCTCAGCCCACACAACGTCACCACACCTCCCCGCAATGCGACAAATCGGTTGCGTCACCGCCCTTAAAAAGATATACCCCCCACTCAGTCCTCCATACATCGCCCCTTTCACAGCTGGTTCAACCCCCCATTCTTCCACAGCGGCATACTCCTCCATTTCATGCCACCAGCTAGGCACCTTCACCACGCCATCAAGACTTGCCCACGACCAACTCGGTGCTCTGTATCTACCGCCAGGTGGTCTCTTGTTATCTCTTCCCTCAATCGAGTCAGGATACCACAACAACTGCTGCAACCACGTCCCCGGATTTGCTTCATCGACCAATAGCCCAGCCGCATAAATGGGCTTTTCTCCCCTGTGAGCACTAACTTGGACGATGTGGCTAGCAAGCGCGGAGATAGCCCATAGTTTGTCACCTGGTTGTGATAGAAAGCGTTGGGTATAAGTCTTGACGATGGAGTTCCACTGCAGGTAAACAGGCTGGTCGATCAGACTGCCTATGGGGTATACTCCTGGAACGAGGGACTCCATACCGGGGATGGTTCGGTTGGTTAAGTTGGTGATTTTGCCACCGCAGCCGGCGAAGGAATTGAGGCAGGACCAGTACAGTTGGTTGACACCGTAGATGAGGATGCGGCGGGATAGGAGGGATTCTTGGAGGGTCCAGCCGCGGGTTGTTATTGGTTCTATAGGGGGGTTGGGGGACTGTTTGGCGAGGAGGATGTTGTGGACTTTATCGGGAGTGTCGTCATTGGTCTTGGTGTTATCAGATACGATTAACTGAGCGTGGGTGGGTGCCATGTCGAAGTCAGTTGCTGGTTGCCGTTTTTGTAGGAAACCATCCACGGCTCTAGAGGCGGAAGCGGCGAGGATTGTCAGGGTTGCTCGACCGTAGTAGGAGGCCATGCGGCTGATTTCATGGGCTTTGTCGGGGTTGTTTCCCTGGCCATCGAGATCATCTTGGGGGATACATAAAGCATCGATCCAGAGGTAGCGGATTCCTATCTGCCTGGCGACCCAGACCGCGTCTTGGAGAGACTGGTCTAGCTGGCCCAGCTTGATGCCTTCGGTCTTGTAGGTTTGAAGGTTGGAAGCGACCAGTTTGGAATTCTGATCACCCCCCCAGCAGTAGGAGAGAACTATGAAGCCTGTTTGGGCAATTTGCTCAATGAGCTGGCCGTCTTTGTCATCGACTGTGGTCTCGATCAGTTTGATGTATTCTGCATCAGCCCCAGGGGACGGTCCGGTGGCAATATCCAGGAGGCGGATGGGTATGTCCCTGGGGTCTATCCTTTCGTAGGACAAGGCACCACCCGGCCAGCGGGACACGGTCATATGGTTGATCTGATCGGTTCTGCACCAGGGATGGCTTCTCATGCATGTTTCGAAAGATGACCTAGCGAAGTCGATCGACTGGGCTGATTTGACATCCTGCACGTAGGGCCGCGACGACACGAGACCGAAAGACGGGTCATCGCCCGTATCCCAAGCATCAAAATCTCCAAGGTTATGTCGTGTTTCGTGTTTGTTGCCATCATCATCAACCCAATGGCTGAAGAACTTGATATCTAGATTGGCTCTCCCAACCTCATTCGATATTCCGGAAAGTTCAAAACGTGACCTTTGCGTTAGAATTCCAACTGCTTTTTTGGACTTCCAGCCGCTTGGTGTTTCCTGGATCTTGAAGAAGCGAGTGACTCTGTGAATAACCCAGCGATAGAACTCGCAATGGTCAGACTCGGCAGCGGTCAGGGCCTGTGAGAGATCGTAAGGCAAGGTTGAGCGGTAGCAAAGATCTAAACCACTAGTGCCTGAGAATGGGCGTGCACACTCGAAGCAGACATATTCGCCTTTATCTGTAGTCCTGCCTGGACCATTATACATACACCCGAAGCAGCAGAGAATCTGGGGTTTCAGTTCGAGATGAAGTTGTATGGCTGAGCAGTGGTAGCAGATATGTGGATTCTCAAAACTGAAAGGCGCCATGATGATCTATTTTGAGTCTTGATTACCAGCAATAAATGGATAGCTGAGTGTTCGCGTTGGTTGATGCCCAAAGAAAAGGGGTTCAGGGGCAATTTCATGGTCCGTGCGCTCCCAGAGCTCTTTTGTGGCTGACAGCTCGTGGGGCGGCAGGCACGAGCCACATACGCCAGCCTCGAGCTCCCACCCTGGCCCCGGGAAGCCAAGCAACGCGCAGCTCCAGGCTGCCTGATGGAAGCTCTCTGTCCAGCAGCAGCTCGCAACGACGCAAGCCAGACTACAACTCGACCATCACCAACCCTTGAACTCCCACCTCCGGCAGTGGAAACTAGTGACTTTTCCCACTCCCTCAAGCCCCCGCCAATTCGACCGTTACAGCAATAATAACAACCCAAATTCACATTCACAATGGTTAGTTGACCCCCCCATCTCGCAGCCGCAGCGAAACCTACCTTACCCACCACAACCCATACCCAAGCGAACCCCTCCAAAAAGCGACAATGACATGCTGACAGCGCGACCTCCCCCCGCAACAACAGACGTCGATAGGAACAGGCTACGATCTCTCCAACTCCATCTTCTCCCCCGATGGCCGCAACTTCCAAGTCGAGTACGCCGTGAAGGCGGTCGAGAACGGCGGCACCTCGATCGGCATCCGGTGCAAGGACGGCGTCGTGCTCGCGGTGGAAAAGATTGTCACATCGAAGCTCCTCAAGCCAGGTGCCAACAAGCGCATCGCGACCGTGGATAGACATTTGGGTGTTGTATGTTCCTCTCTATTTCGTTTCCTCTCTCTTCGTCCATCCCGCCCACTAACACGACCTTCCCACTCCCAGGTATACTCCGGCATGCTCCCCGACGGCCGGCACTTTGTAGACCGAGCCCGCGACGAAGCCCGCTCATGGCGCGACAACTTCAAGACCCCCATCACAACCTCCGACCTGGCCTCCCGCATGGGCAACTACCTCCAAGCCCACACCCTCTACCAGTCCGTCCGCCCCTTCGGCATCACCGCCATCGTAGGCGGCTTCGACGCCCAGGAGGAGCTCCCCGTCGACGGCCAAGTCGGCTCCGGCCCCTCGTGCGGCGCCGGCGGCAAGAACCCCGACAAGAAGTATGGCGGTCCTTTTCTCTACATGATTGAGCCCTCGGGTCTGTACTGGGGGTACTATGGTGCCGCTACCGGCAAGGGGAGACAGGCGGCCAAGGCTGAGCTGGAGAAGCTGGACCTGACGGGCGAGGGGATCACCTTGGAGGAGGCGGTCAAGGAGGCGGCGAGGATTATCTATGTTGCGCACGATGACAGCAAGGATAAGGAGTTTGAGCTGGAGATGAGCTGGATCAGCGGGAGGGATGGCCCGACTAAGGGGTTGCATCAGGAGGTTCCCAAGGCGTTGAGGGAGGAGGCGGAGAGGTTGGCGAAGAAGTCGCTGGATGATAGTGATGATGAGGAGGAGGAGAAGAAGGAGGGGGATAAGATGGAGGAGTGAACATGATTGAAGAAGAACGGGCGAGGCGTTGCAGGTGGGAACAATCGGAATTGTATTTGTAAACATTTGGCAGCGATAAATTTATGGCTGGTGGGCAGGCTGGAGGTAGAAGATACCCCGTCTGTGGCCTGTAGGCCTGGAATTGCATTACGGACTTGCCGATGCTGTTGGAGTGACAGATTGGAGGCTATGGTTAGTCCTGATAGGCATGTTCTTACCATATGATTTGCAGCAACATGTGGTTGGGGTGTTGGGAACAAAAATCAACATTTGGGTATTTATCCATCTCCCACACTCTCTACATACACCACATACACATCACTTCTCTACTTCTCTTCCTTCTTCGCAGCAGCAGCAGCACTAGCAGCAGCATTAGCATGAGCCTGGCACCAGTTGAGCCAGTCCGAAAAGAACGACGCTTGAATCTTGACCTCGCCACGGAACCACTTCAGCTGCGTCTCGGCATACAGGTTGAAAACCTTGGCCATGTCATCGCTCTCAGCATCATCATCATTGCACATGAGCGAAGCAACCGTCAAGCAGCACGTCGACACAGCCTTGGTGAACGCATGCGAGGGATCCCTGGCCGCCTCCTCGTGCAGCTTCCCCAACATCTCGTAGTGCTCGTCCCCTTCAATAGCAGGTGTTTTCCCCTCCGACCTCGCCTTCTTGATGCCCTTTGACAGGTTCTGAACCGCCTCGTGTGCCTTGTTGGCGAGCGGCTTGGCGGTTGTCGTGCGGATGAGGTTGAGCAAGGGGAGGACAGCCTCGAAGACGAGGGGGTTCGCCTGGGTGGATTCCTTCTTGACAAAGATACCCAACATGTCGAGAACGCGGTGCTTGAAGTTGATGACGGTCTCCTTGGCGTCCTTGTTCTCCTTCTTCTTGCTGGTGGCTTTGGCGCGGTGTCTGAAGATCTCGGCGAGTTTCTCGTCGACGGCTAGCATTTCCGAGTCGGTCATGTCTGAGCCGTCGTCCGAGGCTGCGTCGGCGTCCTGGTCTAGGCGGTGTGTGCCGAGGGCTGCGGAGAGTTCCTTGTCGAGGGCGTCGAGGGTTTCTTGGTTTTCCTTTTCGGCTTCGTCGTCTTCGTCGGCGGAGCCCGAGTTGTCCTCGCTGTCGGAGTCACCTTCATCGGAACCGGCGTCTTCGAGGTTGGCCATCTCGACGTCTGAGTCGAGGGCTGCGTCATCTTCGATTTCGCTCTCATCGTCGCTTCCGGCTTCGGCATCCATCATGTCTTCGTCTTCGGTGCTGAAAAGTGCTTGCTGGCCCTTGGCGCTTTCATCAGCAGCCAAGGGATCAGTCAACAGTTTGATGGCTTCTGCTGACATGAGAGGGGTGAATGCCTCGAATACCTGCCGGGACACCTGCTTCATTAGTGCTGAAGGCCGAGCAACCATGGCAAGCAGGACCTCGACAAGGAACTCTGAGATACCGCCCTCTTCCTCGTCGCTCTCGCCAACAAGCTTCTCATAGCACTCCTCAAGTTCATCAAACAAATCCATGACATCAGGATCCTGGTTGTAGAACTGAAGAATGCCAACAGCAAATAGCAAAGCCAACGCTTGTCGAGGACCTTTGGTTTCCTCTGTGGTCTTGTCGTGATCAAGCAAGTCTTTCAGCCTCTCAAAGGCACGGGGGAGGACAGTGAGGGCAAGCTCGTCCTCGGGATCCACCTCAGTCTCAATAGACAAAATGGCATCACAAAGATCACCAAAGGCATCTGACCTGCTGGTGAGCTTGGCAAACGCAGATGTTGCCCTTGTCCGCAGTGTTTCGCGGACCTTCTCAGGAACAGCGTTATTAGAGTACGCAAGCTCAGCGAGAACCTTGATAGCCTTCTGGGCAACGCCTCTCTTGTTCGATTCCTTCGCATACTGTTCCTCTGAAAACGCGCTGGAAAGTCTGAGGAGATAGTTGCCAAGGGCCTGGTAATACTGTTCGAGGTCTAGACCACTCTTGGATGGGTCCTTGAGCTGCAAGACCTTGAGAACAGGCTTGATAGTATCGGAAGTGGTGTTCTGGAGCAGCTTATCGATCGTCTTGGTGTTTGTTCGCTGGTCAAAGTTGTACGCACCATGCTTCCCGAACAGTCCCTTGAGAATTGTTGGCAGCCAGTTCGGGTTGTGATGAGCAGCAGCCTCAAGGGCCTTGAGCGCTTTGACAGCCGCCCGATGCAAGTACCGATCCTCTTTGGCAGCCTGGTTCATCAAGCATGCCATCAAGTTCTTGCTGAACAGTGTCTTGACAATGAACTCGCAATTCGGCGCGCCTTCGAGCATCTTCTGGAAGATCATGAAGCCTGAAAACTTCTGGCTGTCTGAAGAGTTCTTGGAGAAGAAGCCCTCTGCAATCGTGTTAGTAGACCTATCCCCTGACAAACATCACTGCCAAACTCACCGTCAACAACCCGACTCCAGAACTGCTCAAACTGCTCCAAAGCCTCGTTCTCCGACTTCTGCCCGGCCTTTGCAAAATGCGCCAGTATCAAATCCCACACAAAGTGCAACTGTGCCGTCCAATTACCCGCCTTTGGCTTCTTCGCTCCTTCATCACTAGTCTGCTCCCGTCCACTATCCTTCAGCGCAGCCGGCAGCGCAGCCAACGAGCTCCCCGCCAGCGGATTCCTCCACGGCTGCGCTGGAACCTTCATATCAGGAAACCTATCCAACGCCGTAATCCAAATCCCCACCCCCTCGGGCGTCTTCGCAAACCCTTCCTCGGCCAACCTCGCAAGCGTCTCCTCCGCCATCTTCTTCCCCATCTGCGCCACCGCTTGCACAATCACATACCCGCACTGCGTCTTCAACCAACTCTTCTTCATCGACAACCCAAGCAACAACCCCAAAATCTCCCCCCACTTCTTTTGGTCCTGAAACAAAACCCCACTCCGAACAAAACACTCCACGCCAAACAGCTGTCCAAACCAGTGGTTCCTCTCTTCTTGCCCAGCCAGATTCCCAAAGGGTGTGGTGCTCTTGACGAGAATCTTCTTCACCTCCTCAAAGCTCAGCCCAGTGTATTTCTTCTCCGCTAGATTTTCGTTCCCGTATAACTGCCCCAAAATCTCTGTCAACACCAGACTGAATCCCAAACGGGAAGCATTCCTCCCGCTCGCCAACCCGCGAAAGAGACGCTTCTCGAGGTGCCGACGGAGAACGGGCTCATCGACGCCATCCCCAGAGAGGAGGCTGGAGATGATGGAACTGGCGGCTTTTATGCGATCGGATTCGTCTTCGCGGCCGAGTTGGTCGTAGAGCTCCGCTTCGCGTTTGCGGTCTTCGCCCGTAGGGTGCTCGACGAAGAGGGTGACCTTGGGGGTTTTTGATTTTGTTGATGTCGAGCCGTTGCTTACGGGAGCTAGTGGTTCTGTTGTTGTTGTCGTGGTGTCATCCTTCTTGGAGCGCTTCTGGATTGGTTGCTGAGCAGCGGCGGTGTCGTTTTGCACCTCTTTGGGCGTTCTTTTTCTTTTGCTGCCCATGATGGGTGGGAGTTGGTGTAATGGAAAGGACAATTGATCTGTTCAGTAAGGTGAGAGGTGTGGTGGTGGTTGAGAGCGAAGGGTATTTTCTTCAATGCACCAAGCATCAACTGTCGCAACAGTAGCAATCGCAGAGCATGGACATGGGCTTCCATCCAGCTCGAATCAAGCACTGCAGCCAGGAAATTTTTAGCGGGGCATATTTTCTGCCTGTATTTACCGCTTTCGATAACGAGAAACGGGGTTTCGGCTTTTGCGCTAGCGCCCCCTTGTTTAAGAGTTGCATGCGATAACCTGAAAGCTTGCAGAAAAAGAGGTACCCCGATTGATGCATCTTATATTGGACGAACTGTTTCTCAGCTGTTCGGGTTGACCAAAATGTGTTCTAGAAACTCTTGCAAGGGAATTCCGGTACAGTTTCTGCGGCATTATCCCTGCTGAATGCAGATACCGACATGAGTCCGGACGAAAATTTTGAAGACGTGGGTTCCGTGGGTTGCTTTAAGCATTTGTGCTGGACATGGATCATGGATGGTTGTTTCAACGGTTTGTGAGGGCTTATGAGAGGGGCCGAGGTTGAGGCTATCATGGATATTCGATGATATTCCAATTGATCTTTTTGATTGACGAGGTGAGTCTTTTGCGCAGGTGTTATCCAAAGTGATGAAAACTAGTGGTCTGGTATTGTGGTTGAGGTCATCCAGATATTCCCCATCCATATTCTCATAGTGCCGTTTTGCCTTTGTACTACAGGACAAGGAAATTATTTAGGTTTATAAATTTTGACGTCAAAGAAGATCTCATTCTTTACCTGTTCTCCGGATGGTTGTTTGTTGTCCCATATGCTCTCTACATTACCTATGTAAAGAAGAGCGTCCTAGCTGAGTTTGTAAATCCCCGTTGTACTCGGAGCAACACCGCTATGCTAGCGTGCCAACTTCAGGACAAAACTGCCAGAAATCTGGCCCTTTTCACATATCGAGCAGTTCAATATGTCAGAGAATATGAAGTCACATTCGGTCCCTTTACAGATGCAATTCTACAGTTAGGCTATACTGTATAGGCATAGAAGCAGATGGTTGCGTAGCATCTAGTGAGCACTGGTTCTGTGGGAATAGATGAGTAGAAATGTCGTACTACCTCGATCCTAGCCCGAATCCTAAAATCAAGAAGTTGACTTCCTGCTTCCCGTACTTTGTTATGGTCTCACAACCATATGGTTTCTACGGGTGACAGCAGCTTTGCTCAACGTACCACTCCGTCAGACAAATACGTGTAAGTGAACATGCCCCATCCAGACAATCCCAATCTCTTCAAGTACTGGCTGACAAACTGTTCAAGACTCCAAGCGAAAGTCTAGTGTGTCGTTCCCCCAGCTCTTACTACTGTCCTCACCCATCATGGAATAGAAAGCGAGATGCAAGTGAAACATTCCCGAATACCACTACCAGATTGCCAGCTTCTCGGTTCAGACATGCGCTCGCCATCTAAGACAGAAAGCCCAGACCGAGATGCCTTCTTCCTGCTCTCACGTACCTGCCTCATCAGTAGATATCACAGCATCCAGTCTATGGTCATCTCTTCTGCCAGCGCGAATGTAAACCTCACTGTGGACAAGCCTCTAGCTTGGACAGTTCCTAGCCTCGTCGGCAAAGTCCTAGATCTTATCCTTCCTTCAGGGTCTCAGCTAGCATCTACTTGGCATAGCAGCCAGAGAAAGATTCCCATGGTTCCCCGAGCAGCTGCATCCTCATTCAATCATTGTGAAGGCATTTTTTGTTCAGGCTGTGTGCCCGAGGAAATCTTTATTTCATCCAGCCGAACAGCGTCTCCATCACCCACTCTATCACGGATCCCCAAGAAGCCAACCAAGCCCAACGCCGCCGTTTTCTCACGACGAGCGGTTGACATGACACCCATGCTCGGCTGAGCATAGTGGAGTTGCTTTGGTCCCCGAATACTACCGACTTCTGTTAAAAGCAAAACCCTCGCCAGAACAGGTGACCAGTATCCTTGCGGGTGTCGTTGTAACTAGAGCACCGCCGCCGCCGCGTTCATGTTCTACTGCAGCGAACCTGCGTTGTCATTGTTTGTACTCGCTGTCCAACTAAAGCTGTGCGCGCTAGCCGTAGCTGGCCGGTCTCTGAGGAAACCGAAGGACGGAATGGCAAACACGCCTCGCCGTTGGTGAGGCGGCGCTGACAGCGGGAAGCAGTATTGTGGGGAATAAGCATCGCAAGAGGGCCAGTTGGCCGCCGCGCCGCCCAGTGAGCCGAAATCCTGTGTTGTCGCCAAGAGATAATTCTTAGCGACCAGTGCTAGCGGAAAGTGTTGTCTCTAAGGAAGTGTGTAGGCCATACGACGTTGTGGCAGGCATCTTTATTGAGACACCTGTGGAATGGTGGTGGTTGTCTTTTCATGATACTGTAAGAGCTCCGAAAAAATATCCGTTGGCTCTCGTTGTCTGAACATTAAAGAGAAAAATCTCGCTGAGAACTTACATGTCTTTGGGAGATACTGTCTCAACCAACCTCGAGCTCACCGAGGTGAGCGTCCGATACCCAAAGAGGCAATCAGCTCAGGGGAGCTCTGCTCGTTCATCAGGTGACACCGCGTGCCTCGAGTATGCGCGATAGCTACCCCGCGGCGAAGGCGGCACGAAATTTGTATCTTGTGTGTTATGTGAAGTTGCTTGTCGCGTTTTCATTGTTTACTTTTACCCCGCGAACTGTAAATGCAACGGCGATGTGTTGGCAAGTTTCTCCCCAACAACCGAGCTTCACCTGTCGTACGCTGCACTCCGCAGAAGTCTCTAGTAACCTCACATGCAGCTTCTCAAACAGACCCATGACGAGAAAGGAGCCCAACCCCCTCATACGGTTCCATGGTGAAATCCGCTTTTGGCGGAGGAATGCGGGACTTTCTCAGCGTGGTTTTTTGTGGCGCGGCTGATGTGAGCTGGGCCGCAGCCAGTTGAAGACCGAAGCGGCAGTTCCGGCGCGTCTGGGCCTGCGCCGAGATGTCAGTCCGGATAACCATTGGATAGAGATCCGACCGCTTCTGCTTGAGCTGACTTCTCCATCTTCAAAAGATTATGCGAGTCATTGGGCTGCCCTGCATCAAAACCACAGAGCGGGGTATGAAGACAGACAACGTTGTTGAAGTTAGCGATGGCATCTCCAAGTATGTACACAAACGAGACGTTATTCATAACGCTGCTTGACTTTGTATTCTGGCTCTTGTTTGACCGTCCCTTCTTTCCTTGGTTCTTGGGCGGATCAGACAGATCTGAATGTCGCGATTTGACAAGGTCAAAGGAAAGAATGCTGAAAGGCGATTGGCAGAGAGGATGGGGATTCGAGACGCTATCGGGCGATCTTGTTCAGCTTAGGGAAAGCGCCGAAGTGCGCGCCCCAGCCCTGCCGAAGAGGATGACGTCTTTCCCTATTGGGCCATGGAGAAGGCTGAGGCTGGGCGGACTGCCCCTCACTCCAAGCAACGCTGTGCTATTTCCAGGCATTGCTCGATATGCCCTCTGATCGCTCGACAGGAAGGAGACCGATGTTAACATTCGGTATATCGTTCGTTTCGTTCGAATATGTTCTTGGGAGCCGCATGAATTCTCCGAGGCGGAAACAAAACTGGGGTCATGGGCTGCTGTCTGACTGACCCCGCAACCTCATTTTTCCTTCCCGGAAACCGTGATTTGCTTCAGTTGTATTCTGCCGGCTGATTTGATGAGTCTGAGACGAGAACCCCTCACATACAGCCTGTCTCCCAGTAGAGTAGCCAATGGCAGGTGAGAGGCCCACGGCTGGAGAGGGTTGATGTCCAACACGGCCACTTCAGAAGCGGGGCCAGGGCCCTCTGGCCGGGGTTGTAGCTGGAGCGAGCCTTGGCAAGCTTTTATCGAAGCGATTCTCTGACGCAATTCTCATCTCGAATCTTGGACAAATGCTTCCAGACATCGGACCGGTATCGTCATTGCCAAGATCGACATCCTGTTGTAGATTGGGGATCGTGATGATGCCGTTGCTGCCAGCAGAGTTGGACGCGGCCGGAGAAGCGCGTGTCTGGGTTTGGAGATATCGAGAGTTTGACAATAGCTAATGGACCAAAAAGGAACTGAGGGCAACCGGCAAGGGAAGGCGGGCAATTGGAGACGGTCATTGGTCTAAAGATGTGTGGAATTGTGAGGCACAGACAGTGTTACTGTTTTGCCGCATGTTTATTGCTAGGTAGCTCCTGTTTAGTCTGTGCGTCGGCTTCGTTCGGTGATGCTTCCAATTGTTGCGACCATGAGCTTCAACGGTCAGGCAGGTCTTTGCATGCATTTCGCATATGGTTTCTTATTCCTGATGAGAGTCATTGACATGTGGACGAAGCATTTGGCTGAAGTGTAGATTCCACGATGAACTGCCGGCCGTCAGTCGACATTCCGACATCTCAGTGGTCCGTTGCTTGCTGGGCTAATTTTGAGATGCACTGTGATGGAGTAGAAGCGCTAACTTGCAGTGCTTGACCGCTAGCAATACATACTGGATCCCAATGACCTTTCGGGCATGTCATTCGCTGGGAGTATCTTCCACGGCTTCTGAAACATCGTCCCAGGCACTGGGATGTTTACCCGAATAGGACGGTTGCTGGGTCAGCATCAAAGCTGTAGGGAGCTTGATGGCTCCATGTACATACAACCCCCCTTTTCTCAGGCCGTTCCCAGTCACCTTGTGAACAAACTTCAAGATCGGGTCCTGAGTCTGCAACAAAATATCCCAAGGGAGGACTGAGAGGTGCCGTGCGAGGGTCTTAGAGCTTTGGGACTTCTGAACGATATCTGGTGGCCTGAAGCCGACTTTTTAAAGATCTTCCTCCCTCGGAGATCTAGGAAATTATTTGGCCTTTTTCTGACCGGCGACCGGCCAAAGCCTGTCGGGGTATTGAAGACTCTCAGGCCGGTCAATGCCTATGGGTATGTGGGTAGAAATTTGGACTGTGGATAGCCTCAGGGATGAATGGGATGACGAGAGGCCAGATGCCATCCACCCATGCCATTTGAACCGTTGCCCTGGCCAGGCTCTGGAAGTCAAGACAATCTCTCAAACTGTCTTGTCTCCCAGATGTCTCATTGCATTTGCTGTCGTCGCGGTGTCATTGATCATGGCCATTACTGGCCCACTGCTTCCTCCACTTACACGGACGACTGACTTCCGCGCTTTTTGCTGTGCCTGCTAGCGACCCTTTCGCCAGGCCGCCGGCAGCTGCCCCAGAGCACGGTGTGGCGGGCCCATGAAGAAGCCACTGGGGGAAGCGGCGCATGGAGAGAGAGTCGGAATCACGGAACATACAAAATGGAACTGCTGCCTACGGCGGCTGTTTTCATGCTGAAATGTACCTCGATTGTGTGAGGTTTTGCCGATGCTGGGCTCTCACAAGCACTGGTGTACTTTGGTACCTATCAAAAGTACTTTGTACCTTTTTCCATGGCCCTGCGGCGGGTACAGGGAAGCTGCTCCAGCGCTCCACAATTCCCAAAGCAGGGCCCCCTGTTGCGCTTAAGCAGCTGCAGCAGCCAGGCTGGGTCCCAGTTGAGTCTCCCCTGACAACCCGTAAGAAAATCAACTGCCCTGCTTGATTGGGCTTCCCTGTCGATGCTGTGCACAACGCCGGCAAGGAAAATTCCTTCTTAACCACCTGCTGCCCATCTTGTAGCCTCGCCCTCGCCCCTCAACAGGCCCTTGGGTGTGTAACGTTGTCATCGACATTGGTATACGGTGAACAGCTTTGGTTGTAGGAAGGGATACCTTATCCAGAAGCTCTCCTTTTCAGCAAAACAATATCCAGGGAGTAGAAGAACTTCCATTCTAGCCTCCACACCAGACCTTCTGTGGTCCGACACGCCCCGGCCAGTCAGCCTGCTGCTGCATATCACCCCCCCGGCCACCCCTTGTCCATAACTTGGCAGACCGTCCATCCTCTGCACCTGCAAAGAACCAGAACTTGGAGCTGAACAAGAAAGTGGGCGGCACGTCATAAAACTCTCAAAATCGACCTCGATCCGACCCATTCCCTCTCCATTCACGAGTATCTGGTATACAGCAGCGTCGGCAACAGTTAGACAGGCAACTGGCGATCTCGACGAGAGCAACCGAGCACCTTCCCGGCGTCAGCTCCTTGCCCTGGCTGCACCCACCGGAGCGGAACCCCGCTATCACCTCGTTACTGACTGGCCTCTGCCATCCCGGTTCTGCCAAACGCACTTCACAGACCGCCCGCGTTGCACCGGACGACGAGAAAACTGAGGTCAACCCCAGCAACCAGTGCACCGAATTCAACCTTTAAACCTCAAGACATCCTTTTACACCTTGACGAATGCTCTCGTGATTTCAGTAAGAGAAAGTGGCAGCTCGCAGCATTGGCCAACCGCGACGGCTAGCTCAGAGCTTCACCATCCACCGTCTCGACACCCTCGACTGTTGGCTGCTGCTGCTGCACCACCCACTGCACGACATCCAGACATTGTACCTCCACGCCAAAAATAGCCACCCGATTTCACCTCTTGAGTTCTTCGATAGCATCATCCACCAACCCTCTCTGCTGTGTACATGCGATAAGAGAACCTTGGAGCCACCATGGAGACCTCTTCACCGTTGGCCGCCATCCGGCCGGCGCCTCCCACGTTTGGCCAGTCGAACTTGTTTGGTCCGCCCTTGGGTCCCAGCCCCTTGGGTCCTGGGTCTATGAATATCTTCCAACGTCAGAACCCTGAATACTTTAACATCAAGGCCGTCCGAGGCTCTTCTCCCGCGGCCTCGTTGGCGGCGGACCTGTCACAAAACTTTAAGCTCAATGAAGCCAGGTGAGTGTTTGGACCTAGGCTTTGGACGGAAAGAGCATGGACGTCCAATAACTAATCGTGTACGCAATGTTGCAGTAGCCCCATGTTTCCGACGCCGCGTCGCGCCCTATTTACCACGGCCACCATGATGGACGGATTCAAGTCTCGTGGTAAGCCGGGTGTGGTTGAGAGACGTGCCACAAAGTGGTTGGACTGACGAATGTGTGTGCGTGCAGAATATCTTACCACGCCTCCATTGGCACCATCGTCGTCGCCTGGTAATGTCGACATGATGGACATGTCACCATTGCCGCAGAAGGGTGCCTTTGCGGGCCATGTCGAAGTGCCATCTCCAACACCGAGTATTCCTATGAGTGATGATATCATGATGGAGTCTCCCATCCCACAAAAGACTGTTATGGATACATCCAAGGCCGTTGGTGCCGAGTAAGTCTAATGACACGCGCTCCCAGCCCTGCGGATCCCCAGCTACAAGGTGCTAACGGTTTTGCGTTTTTAGAGCCCGCAGAAAGCTTGGTTTGATGCGGCCATCTCTCAGCCGTGCCAAAGGTTACACTACGGGGGCCATCCCGGGTCGTTCCAATGGTGATAACCAGTTCCCCTCCCTAAAGCTCGGGGGTGAGGTACAGCTCGGCTCCTCCCCTTCGACCTCGATGTCGCTGAGCGAATGTTTTCAGGACTCGCCTCCTCAACAGAGGCGGTCCCTCAGTGCTAATAGCCCTTGCATGATCATGGCAAGCAATCGCCCAAGGCCCCAGTTCAACTTGCCTGGTCTTAGCGGTGTCCGGAACGGATCACCAATCAGCCACTCTCGCAAGTCTTCGAATCCTGCCGGCCGGCCGCGGAGGTGGACGACTCGTCGCTCACTGAGCATGTTTGAAAGCGCCGAGGAGATTATGAAACCCAAGGAGCCTGACGCTGCTCTGCCCGAAATCGAGGAAACCCAGGAGCCACTGCTACCACATTTCATGCCCGAAGATGAACAAGATAACATTCCTCGCATTACCCGCGACACCATGCTTGAAGTGTTGGACGGCAAATACAGCGACCAGTACCAACACAAGATGATCGTCGACTGTCGCTTCGAGTACGAATATGAAGGTGGTCACATTGATGGCGCCATCAACTACAATGATAAGGATCTTCTGGCAGACCATCTGTTTCGCACTCCCATGCCAGGGCGCACCCTTCTCATCTTTCACTGCGAATACTCTGCTCACCGTGCTCCGCTCATGGCTCGCCATATCCGTTCCGAGGACCGACAACTGAACCAGGAGGCTTACCCGAGACTCACATACCCTGATGTTTACATTCTGGACGGGGGGTATAGTGGTTTCTTCTCTGAACACCAAGAACGCTGCTACCCTCGGGCGTATGTTGAGATGGGCGCCGCTGGGCACGAGAAGACTTGCGAGCGGCTGATGGGCCGCTTAAAGCAGCAGCGCAAAGGGCTGGGTCGTGCGCAAACGTATGCATTTGGTGATCGGATCCAGGATTCGCCAACTGCGCCAGGTCGTGCCATCAGCCGTGATTGTGAGTTTGCGGACCTTGGGCAATCGCCACTTGGAGCGGATCGTGGGCCTCCACGACGGATGGTCTCTTTCTAAAAACCAACATCACTCATGGGAATACTTGTTGGATTACACTGCATCCTTACCTATTCTTCAGCAGTTGTCACCTCTGCTCGCCAACCACAGCTTTCCCGGAGCAGGCTCATTCGCAGCCACTTTGTCTTCTTCTATGTCACATACCTCATTCATACACATGCTGCCCTCTCATCGCGACTGAGTAGGGTGCAGGTTTGTTTCCGGTAGGATTGATACCCTCACGATCGTCGACAAACCCAGCATACTTGTTTCTTCTTCTCGGCATTACTTGCCACCTTTTGGCATGTATCACTTCAGCAAAGGCCCATCATGTTTTGGATGCCTATCAGCTCTTCGATACTGTCAAAGTGTCAGTCCGCATTGCGGCATGGACTGGCATGTATTCATAATGTTTAGCGATCACGATGATACAGCAAACCGGTCTTGTTTTATCTTACTCGCCGCTCAAGAGCTGTTACGATTGCGCGTCATCAGCCCATTCGCGGGCACCTCATCTTCCCTTATCAACGTCTGTACGAAAAAGCACTTTACTGATCAGAATATCCCGGTTCGGTCCGACACACATCGAAACCACACCAAAATTGTTGTTTTTGTCTTTTTTTTCTTTGTAGCATTTACACACAAGATACCCCTCCTGGCAACCCGTTTTCGCACGGTGGATCCAGACGTCGATTCCACGAACATGCGTTCTGCAGTGGTTTGCAACAGGTTTATTTACCATGGAGGCCAGGGAAAATGGAGGAAGGGGTCATCTTTGGTGTTGTTTGCTGGTCCGAGGGGAGGAAGCATAAGATGGGAGGAGAAACCTTTACTTGCGACGGACTGCGACTCACGACTTAATTGTCAGATGAGTTTTGTTCAAGTTCCTGCCAGGATCAGATGGAAGAAATATGGGATGGGACAGAAGAAGAACGGCTTTAGAGAGCCCTGGGATCTTGGTGAACAAGATATCCCTGTGGCAAAAAGTCATCCTCGTCTGCTCCCCTTCCCTGGACATCATGGGAAACTCCTGTACTGCTTTTGTGTGGGTGATTGCCATCGCTCCCCTCTGACAACATACAGCAATTGGATGGATGATTGGGTTTTTATTGGCGAGCCATCAATCAGCATGATACGCGATGATGGAGAACTCGAACCGAGAAACCGCCCTTCCTTTTTTTTTTTCACTGTTTGGGAATATCAGAACAAAAAAAAATCACGGCCACGGGTGCTTGTTACGAAGTAGCTTTGTACCTAGTGAGTTTACAGGCTGAAGCAAAAAACAAGAACAAAATGAAGTTTAAAAATTACTTGACGACTGTCGCACTTGTTGTGCTTTGACTTGTATGTCCGTTGTCATGTGGTCATCAAGTTTGTGACTTCATCTTTCATCAAGTTGTGACCCAGCATGGAAGCATAACTTGGACTCTGCATGTCAAACACTTGGGCCCTTTGCCAAGGACGGGGTTTTGTGTTCAGGGGAAATTTTCAAAGCGGGTGGGAATGTAACGGTTTGGTGAGTAGAGGGTCGTCGGAGAACACCTAACCTAACCCTTTTCTTTGCATTGGTTTAAGACAGGGCAGGGTTGCGATATTGGATGACGGGATGGCCGCCGGTGGGGATGGATTTGTTTTTTGAACTGTCGGATCGGGCGATGGTTTCTGGGGTTCACGGGGCAACGAGTGAGAGCGAGTGGGTTTTGATGGGCGGTGATGTGGCAAGGAGTTTTATGCTTGGTTGGCAAGAAGTAACAGCTGATGGAGAGTGTAGATCAGAGATGAGCGGGGAAAGGCGTGCTGGTAGAATGAGAGGCTGCAATCTCAAAAAGTTTTTCACAACTACGATATGATGGGTATAAGAGTGTATAACGCGGGATGTGTTATACCTCCGTTCCAAACTCTCCGGTTGTCATTTTACCTGTACCGTGGATATGGTTTTCATGTCGGCCATTACCGCATGGAAGAAAAGAACACATGTCAGAGTTTTCGTTGAGGTGAGCGTTTCCCTGGAGACGATATAGCCGTGAGGTTGTAACCAACTATTTACTAGAAAATTCCACCCCTTGTCCTGTCGTCGTTGAGATAGCCGTTCCGGGGTGGTGTGGTCCGGGCTCTGTGTGGAGCCCGGCGATGGCCTGGGATGGCGGAATGCGGACCGGAGCCCGGGTTGTGGGGTATGGAGTTCTCGGATCGGATAGGTAGTGTGGGCTCCGCTTTTTCTTTTTGCGAGACAGGTGATCGGTTGCCTAAAGGGGGAAAATGTAAACAATGGGGGAATGTGAGAGAAAAAAGGGGTGGGACGGACGGGGATGGAAATGCTGGGGATTTGAGATGTTGCGGTGCGGTGTGCATTTGCATTAGGGGCGGGTGGTTTTGCGCATGGCTTGGGGGTGGGACCTTTCGTTTGTGAAATGGTGCTTCGAGAAGGTTGAGGTTGGAGGTTGGTGAACTGGTGGGTCTGCGGGTTGGGGTTGGAGGTGGGAGGATCAGGGTGCCAAGGCGGGAGAGAGCTTGGGTGGAAGATAAGCGATAAAAAATTTAGGGCGAGGCGCGTCATTGCTTGCTGAAGCGCGCCTGCTGTCAGTGAGATCGTGCCTTCCACTTATGACATTTGTGAGATGAGAGCGGTTCAAATCTACCAACCACGGAATCGAGATATCAACTTTCTTTGTTCAAGGATAAGAGGAAACCATCTCACAATTTTTCAAGATATCTTATTTAATTGGTAATTTTTGTGATCGGCGGTCAACATTTCGTCTCACAACAACCTCAGGGGGCCGGCAGCCTCTTATCCTCATCCTCTTTCTCAGAGCATCTGCTCTCATCACATATCATCTTTACCAATCAAGATGGCTGCCAAAATGTCAGTTCCAAGTACCCTTCAATTCAGCGATGCCACATCAACTGACCAAATCAGCTTCGTGTTCGGCAGCATTAACGGTCAACTCCAACCAGCCTTCAGCAAACTAGCTACACTCCATGCGAAAAACGCCTTCAGTTTTGCCATCGTGACGGGCAACCTGTTCAGTAGCGAACAGGATGATGAGCAGCTCACACAGATCTTGGATGGGCAGATTCAAATCCCTTGCCCAACATACTTCACAGTCGGCACTGTTCCTCTTCCCCCACGTGTGGTCGAGAGAATCGAGAAAGACGAGGAAATTGCCCCTAATCTTCATTACCTTGGGAAGCGCTCAACCACAAAGACATCTGAAGGTGTCCGGATAGTCACACTCGGAGGCTTACTTGACTCGAACATTATTGCTGGTCTGTCTAAGGAACAGATCTCACCGTTTCACACCGAAGGCGATGCAAAGAGTCTCCGAGGAGCTAACAGTGCAGACATTCTCCTAACAACAACTTGGCCATCCGATGTCTGGAAGAATAGCCCAAAGGCTAAGGAGATGAGCATCAACAGCACCACAGCCCCTTCCAACCCAGCGATTGCGGAACTCTGCGCCGCCCTCAAGCCCAAGTATCACCTGTCCATGTCACCAGATGACTTTTGCTTCGAGAGAGAGCCTTTCTTTCCGGAGAAGGCAGAGGAGGAACAGGACAAGGGTATTCAACTCACACGCTTTATCTCGTTGGCACCGTGGGGAAATACTGCCAGGGCCAAGTCTATGTACGCCTTTACCTTCAACAGAGATGCCATTATCACACCACCCGCCGGGAGCACAATGACCCCCTTCTACAAGCCTGCCGCCACGAAGCGGTCTGCTGAAGATGCCGGATTCTCGAGATTCTCACATGGAGACTCGCGACATGAGCGCAAGAGTCACCGTCGCCACCGCGAGCGTTCTCCGCCACCCGGACCGGAGAAATGCTTTTTTTGCCTGTGCAATCCAAATCTCTCAACACACATGGTTGGGTGTATCGGCGAGGCTGCCTATCTTGCTACTGCCAAGGGCCCTCTCACGACCAGCGAAACTTACAAGGAGCACGGTTTGAACTTTCCTGGTCACTTCGTCATCACGCCCGTTGACCACGTAGCGACGCTTAGCAAGACCGAGCTAGGGGACGAGCAGGCCAAGACCACGTTTCAGGAGATGAAGCGGTTCCGGGAGTCACTTCAGAGTATGGTATCAACACTTTCGAAGCACAAGCTCGGGGCTGTGACATGGGAAATCAGCCGATCAAGGAATATTCACGCTCACTGGCAGTTTTTGCCTGTTCCGATTGAGCTTGTCAGCAAGGGTCTGGTGGAGGCTGGGTTCCGCGTGTTGGCCGAGGATATGAAGCTGGGCAAGTTTGTGGTGAAGGATTTTGAGACCGCGGATGAGGTGGAAGGGGATTATTTCCGGATTTGGATCTGGGGGGAAGAAGATGATGAGGTCGAGGGCGGGAAGGTTATTGGCAAGAGTTTGTTGATGCAATTTGGGGATGAGATCAGGTTTGATCTGCAGTATCCGCGCAAGGTTATGGTGAAGTTGCTGAAACTGGAGAATCGGACTTTCTGGCAGGATGTGGTGCAGACTGAGGAGGAGGAGACGGCGGACGTTGCCGCGTTTAGGGAGGCGTTCAAGGAGTGGAACTTTACTTAGATGGGAGGTATTTGGTTTCATGCTTCATGAGAGCAGTTGATTGTAGGCAGGAGATAAATAAGATGGGGATTTGATTCATCTAGACGGAGATACCAATGCGATGATTTTTATTGCGCACACCCAACAATTCGTTTAGTTCTCAAGTAGTCCTCGTTACGGTGGTGGTGGACATGATGTCACAAGACGAGATATGTGTTTAAGCCCCCATTGGCATACAACCGTATATGCATCTGTCCAGTATGCACATGGCAACAATGTCTGTGGTGCTTATGCAATAAAGCTACATGTCCTATTGCCCCCACCAACCCGCTCTTATCCGCTTATCGGCTTATCTTAGCTTCAATGGACCCAGACCCTTGCCAAAAAATTTCCAGAGGTCAAGGTGCTGTTTCGCGGTGGTGTTTTCGCGATTGAAGGCTTTCTTGGGCTCTCTTCGCAAACACCAACAGCCCAGATCACCACCCACCATGCCGTCCACAACTTCCGGACGCATTGTTAAGTCCCAAAGGGGCGTCAAGCGGACGCCTCACGAAAAGAATCACAGATGGGAATCATTCAGTACCAAAATCTCAAAGCTCCATTCGCTCGATCCGTTGCGCAAAGTGCGCCGCCATGACCTCGAAGCCGAAGATCTCGAAGCGAGTACCTCCTACCTCAGAAATGGCCTCGACAGATGGGCCGAACTCAACCTGTCAAAGACCTATGTGTCTTTTAGGCTAAAAGTCACCCGTTATACCGATTCCCTCGCTCAAATTCTCCATCATGAAGACAAGATTATGGACCTCTTGGCCGAGGCCATCTCGACGCACCAAAAGGATTCTTTAGAGCCGTTACTCGACCTGGTCACTGCGTTCGCCCATGATCTTGGTGTGCGATTCGAGAAACACTACCCCCGCGCTCTCGGCTTGATCGTGGAGCTGGCGAGCAAAGTTCACGATGTAGAAGCAATCGAATGGACCTTTGCGTCGCTCGCATTCCTCTTCAAATATCTTTCGAGACTAGTCGTTCCTGACCTCCGACCCACATACGATGCGGTCTCTCCTTTGATGGGCAAGGCGAAGATTCCGGGACATATTGCTCGGTTTGCGGCCGAGGCAATGAGCTTCTTGGTGAAGAAAGCGGCGGCGCCCAGCCACAAGGAGAAGGCTCTACCGCTCTTTGTGGAGCATGTGAGGAAGGATCTGGAGAGTGTGGCCGGGACGAGGCAGTATGAGCTCTATAGCCAGGGTATCATGACTATGTTTGCCGAGGCGCTCAAGGCTCCCAACAATGGCGTCCATTCGACTGCCCCGGAGGTCTTTGCAACTATCGTGCGGGATGTGCCAGAAGGGGAAGCTGACCTTCCTGAGCAAACAGTATGGACGGATGTCTGCTGCGGTGTGCTTACCAGTATCATTCACCATACAACAATCGAGACTTTCAAGACGATCGAGACACGCATAGTGCAAGAGGCTACGGCTGGTACACGCCCAGTGTTATTTGTGCAGCTCCTAGGTGTTGCGGCTGGTGTACGGAGGGGAAACCGGATTCACGACTGGTCAGCTCTTGTAAAAGCTCTGGGACAACAGCTCACGCAGCTGGGTGAGGTCAAGGAAAGGATTGAGGCCATCTCGCCTCGCCAAGTATGGGACCGCCTAATCACCAGGATAGCTATTATTTGGGGGCAAGCACCAATAGACGCTTTGTTGCCATCATTATCAACACTCAACAACACCACGACCAAGGAGCCATTAATGCGGTGGTACATTCCATTTTGCTCCTATCTGGCCGATCTCCACCCTGAACGGTTCAGAGGGCTCTTCCTGAAAGACTTTCAAAAGTGTGTATGACCCATTAACTTGGTGAAGGCTGATATACTGACCGTTCAATAGATTTGTCGTCGCCCATTGGTCCCGAAACTCAAACGAGGAGATGCTCTGCGTGCTTCTGCCTCATATGGTAGAAAATGGGGGCCTGCCGCGGGTCAAAGGGAAAGACGGCTTCCTTCTCCCACAATCCTGGCAAGATCAGATTGTCAACAAGTTTGTACGGCTTGAAGACACCCCTTTCCCGGAGAGCGGTGGTTTTGGGAGATATGCGGAGACGTGGAGGGACAGATGTCTGCCAAAATATTCAGCACTTTTACGGGTGCTGGAGGTTACGACAGTCCATCCCTCCACCAATGCCCGTATCGCCGAGGTTTTGCTTAAGAAGCTAAAGCTCGCCTTACGGCCCTCCTCCTCTTTACCAACCGATGAGGCCAACTTTATTATGAGCGATGGCTTCCGTGCCTATCTCAGAATGTGTGCTGCCCCTGGGTCGGTAGATCCAAGTCTGGCTCCTCTTCTCAGAGCAGCTACCCCGCGGTTCTGCCACTCTCCGGCATTCCTCGAGGCCCTGCTCTCGTATCTGATGGAGATCAAGGCGAAGGGACGCAGCAGCTCAGAAACCAGCAGTGGGAGTGACAGCATGCAGGAGGAGGAAGACCCATTAGTGAAGTCTCTCGTCAACAACTTGTCCGCGCCCTCTCATGAACTCCGGCTTGCGTCCTTGCGAATTCTGGAAATTCTGGAGTCAACCCCTGATTCCAACTCAGCCTTAGCAACGATGCTTCAGTGTGAAGAGCTGTCTCTGATTTTGGAAAACGTACGAACGATCGCTGTTCACGTTCGAAAACTGGGACAAATCTACGCTCATCTTGATCAAACTTCCTGGCTCATACGGGCAATCCCAGCCTTCTTGTTTGGTATGATGACCGTCCCTCTTGCTCCAGTTTGGGATGACTCGGTGGAAGCCATGAAAAAAGTTGCCGAGTCTAAGCATGGCGAGGAGGTTTTGGCCGATTTGGCCTTTGACTGGTTGGACCAGCCTTCCGAACGGTGGTCAGGTGCATCCAAGCCCCAGGATCCACGTCGCCTCCCGCTCACCGACTTTGAATGCCTGAACATGAAAGGCCTGCATAGAACTGCTGAGCCAATCGCTCAGGCCTTGGAGGAGCCGTACAGGGGCATGCTGGAAAAGTTCGAGGAGGGTCAGAAGATCGTTGATCCCCACTCGCAAAGGGCTCGCAGCATGGCTCTCAAAGCTTTGAACGCTATCCCGAGCTTGGCTGAGAAACGCTCAAGAAACCTAGTGCCATATCTATTTTCTTTCATGAGCGATGGCGAGACCCCGGCTGAAGACCAAGAAGACACCGAGGAAGAGGCTGAAGAAATGTTAGAAGCGAGTTGGTCGCTTCCTGACCGGAAAGCCTTAGTTGGGGTGTTTTCACAGTTCAACAATCCTCGAGTGCTTTATCAAGCTGACAAGGTCTATACGGCACTTCTGAAGCTCTTGGCAAATGGTGATATCGAGGTGCAAAAGCTTGCCTTGAAGGCCATTTTGGCATGGAAGAATGATGCGGTCAAGAAGAAGCAGGAGCATCTGGAGTACCTCCTTGATGAGGCCAGGTTTAAAAACGAGCTTACTGTCCTTTTCCAAGGCGACAACAAGATCCAGCCAAACGAGCGAGAGGCCGTTATGCCTGTTCTGCTTCACCTCTTGTACGGCCGTACGATCTCCAAGAAGGGCGCAGGCAGTGGCCGGCACGGTCTTCATGCGACACGTTTGGCAGTTATTCGGCAGCTTAATGTGGACGACATGGGCAACTTCCTGGACATTGCGCTTGGCCCACTGCGCAACATCCGTGTCGTTGATGCCAAGGGGCTGAATGAACGGCTCTTCTCTCAGGAAATCCTGCCCATTCGCAAGCAGGTCGGTCTGCTCAATATGCTTGAGGCTGTCATCACTGAGCTCGGCGGTGCGGTCTCCCCATACGTGGAGTCCCTTGCCAATGCAATTCTCCTCTGTCTCATCTCCGCCTGCCGGCAGGTTGGTGTTACGACAGGGGAGGAAGAGTCCGAGGAAACCGAAGAAACTGAGAACGTGAAGGATGCTTTGCTCTTGAAGGTTATCAGGACGATTTCTCTCAAGTGCCTCTGCAAGCTCTTCCAGAATGAGCAAAGCTTTGACTGGACGCCGTATCAAGACATTATGGTGAAAGAAATCATCAGTCCTCGGATAGAGAAGCTTGCCGTTGAGACTACCCAGGGCGTATCAGCTACTTGGAAGCTGCTCGGTACCTGGGCTGCTCTCCCCAAGACAGCCATGTTTTTGGCCATCGACAGCCGCATTGTGCCCAATGTCGTGGAGACGCTTGGTATGGAAAAGGCCAAGGCTGATGTCAAGATATACGCGCTTGAAATGATCAAGACCCTTGTCGGCCTTGCTCAGGCATCTGCGCAGGAGTCAGAGTTCAATGAACTCATAAGAGCTGAGCTCTTAGATCCAAATGTCGACCTCATTCTCGGAAAAATAAGCAGTCTTCTTCGTGACCAGCGCGATATTAGCAGAGACCTTTTGGGTTCTGCTGTTGATACCGTTGTTGTACTCTCTCCTATCGTCGAGACATCCACCAGCATCCAGGATATAGTGGAGATTTCCACGTTCTTGCTCAACCAACCCTCGCGGATGGTCAGCCCCAAGATCAAAGGTTCAATCCTGCTGATTCTTAAGGGTTTCATGGCTTTGGAAGATTTCCAGGGGAATACTGAACTGAAGAGCAAGGTCTATCATACGGTGGCCTCTTTGTTTGGCTATTTCAAGGACAGGCAAAACAGGCAGACCTTGGCTGAAGTGCTTGCAGTGTTTGCATCCACAGAAACATGGGCACAAGAGATTGCGGATACCTGCCGCGATCTCAATGCTTACAAGCCAAGGCGTCTGGATGAGCCAGACTACAATGTCCGGTTGACCGCATTCAACTCCATCACCAGAGATCGGGAGACGCCCTTTACTCTGGACCAATGGATGCCTCTCCTTCACAACATGCTCTTCTACATCCAGCAGGATGAGGAATTTGGTGTCCTGTCGACAAACTCTGCCGATGGGTTGTGCAAGTTTATCTGGGCAGCCAAGGATGCTTGGGGCAGCGCCCAGCAACAAGCCTTCATCACTGTGGTTTCTGATATCCTGCTTCCAGCCATCTACGCTGGATCAAAGGAGGAGTCAGAGACTGTGAGACGCGAGATTCTACGCGTGTTTGGTGCCCTCGTGGCTGGCCTCCCAGAATGGGAGATGGTCTCCGATCTGACGCCCCTGGTTCCTTCGTCCGAGGACTCAGACCAAGCCTTCTTCTTCCACGTCCTCAGTCCGGCTGTCGCAAGGCAGTTGCAGGCCCTTCGCTTGCTGGAGTCGGTGAATGCCAAGACACCTCTCCGCAGCAAGCACATCAGCCAGTTTTTCATTCCCCTCTTTGAGCACTTCATCTTTGGTCATCCAGAAGGTGGCGACGATCATGGCCTCGGCGCGCAGGCCATTACCACTGTTTCTGGCCTGACCCTTTCTTTGGAATGGCAACAATACAGAGCTATTCTCAGACGATTCGTCTCGTTTGTGGAGTCAAAGCCTGACTCCCAGAAGCGAGTCATCCGTCTTCTGGAGAGGGAGGTGGACGCCCTCCGCACTGCCCTTGACCAGAAGTCAAGTGACGCTATGGAGGTGGATGGAGAGGTACAAAAGTGCCGCCTCGCGAGCACACTTCCTGACCAGGAGAAGCTCAGCACCGAGATTGTCGGCAGCTTCCTGCCTCCCCTCCTCAAGTACATCCACGAGAAGGATGAGACGGAGGTCAGCTCCAGAGTACCGGTGGGCGTTATCATTGCCAAGCTGCTCGTCCTTCTCCCGGATAACCTCTTGAACGAGAAGCTCCCCGGTGTCTTGACTGATATTTGCCATATCCTCAGGAGTAAGTCTGTCGAATCCCGCGATATGGCCAGAGACACGCTCGCCAAGATCTCCGGTGTCCTCGGTGCTCACAGGTTCGGGTTCATTCTGAAGGAGTTGCGTGGTGCTCTCGTCAGAGGCAACCAGCTTCATATTTTGTCCTACACCATGCACTCTCTGTTGTTGGTCGCTATCCCAGCTTTCGAGCAGGGTGATCTCGATTACTGCCTGCCTCAGATCATGGCTGTCATCATGGACGATATCTTCGGTGCCACAGGTCAAGAGAAGGATGCCGAAGGTTACACTGGCAAGATGAAGGAGGTTAAGGGCAGCAAGAGTCAGGATTCCATGGAGTTGGTCGCCAAGACAGCCTCCATCCGTCGCCTTAGCGATCTGACTATGCCTCTCCAGTCTTTGCTGTTGGAGAAGCTGGACGTCCGTACCGTCCGCAAGATTGATGAGCTGCTGACTCGTATCACCAAGGGTCTTCTTGAAAACCCTGCTGCCGCTTCGCAAGATGTCCTGATCTTCTGCTATGAGGTCATTCAGGAGGTCTACAAGTCTAACCAGCCCATGGAGCAACCTAAGATGGACCCCCGTCTCAAGAGATATATCGTGCAGAAGGCTGCGAAGAAGAGCGATGGCGGTGTCACGGCTAAGCACACCTACAAGCTTGTCAGGTTTGCCATCGATGTTCTCCGGACTGTGTTCAGAAAGCATGACCACCTCCGTACTGCTGCCAATATCGCCAAGTTGCTGCCCATCTTTGGTGATGCTGTACTTTCCGCGGAAGAGGATGTCAAGATCGCGGCATTCAAGATACTCACTGTCATTGTCAAGGTTCCCTTCAAGAACGACGACTCTGCCAATCTGTACAAAGTTGCGCTGAAGGAAGCTACCAAGGCCATATCCATGTCGCCTACCACCACCTCTGACTTGGCGCAAGCAGCTTTGAAGCTCATCTCTGTTATCCTGCGTGACAGGAGGGAGATTGTCATCAAGGATGCTGCTCTGGACATGCTCCTCGGAAAGCTGAAGGATGATCTCACCGAGCCCTTGTACCGGCATGTAACCTTCAATTTCTTGCGGTCAGTCCTGGACCGCAAGATGGAAACGGCTGTTATTTACGACACACTCGACTACGTCGGCACTATCATGATCACCAACCCTGACAAGGACACCAGAGATCTCGCGCGCGGTGCATTTTTCCAATTCCTCCGAGACTATCCACAAAAGAGAAACAGGTGGGAAAAGCAGCTCCAGTTCATTGTTGCCAATCTCAAGTATGAGCGCGAAGGTGGACGAATCTCTGTTATGGAGGTTATCAATCTGTTGCTCAAGAAATCGGTGGATGAGTTCGCACAAGAAGTTGTGGCCACGTGCTTCGTTCCGTTGATTTTCGTCTTGGCCAACGATGACAGTGAAAAGTGCCGTCTTTCTGCGGGTGAGCTGCTCAAGGAATCTTTCCGGGTGGCTGACAAGGAGAGGTTGTCCAAGTTTATGCAGTTGTTGAGGACATGGATTCAACAGGATGACAAGCCTGCTGTTTCGAAGCTCGCGCTTCATGCTTGGGGTCTCTACTTTGAAGGCCGGGAGCCAAATGTCAACGATAAGAAGGACCTGGCTCTGGTTGTTGACAGAATTACTCAGGTTCTTGGGGATGACGACGCTCTGGAGGCCGACTGGGAGCTTGCCAACACCGCGCTCAACACTCTGCAAACGCTTGTTATCAAGCATCCTCAGAAGGCCCTCGCTCCGAGCACGTCCGAGCTGTGGACCGAAGTCCAGACTTGCCTCGCGCACTCCAACACAACTGTCAAACTCACAGCCACAAGACTCTTGTCCATGTACCTCACCGACTTTGCCAAAACCTCCGGCAGGGATGCGAAGCTCCCACTCAAGGGCTCGTATGGCCTCGAGCTCGACGAAGACGACGTCACCGCTTTGGTGCGCCTTTCTCTCGGCATCCTCAACGTCGTCGAGCTAGACGAGACTCTCGCACAGGAAATTGCCCAAGTCCTCCAGTTCCTAGGCGGTTACCTCGAGTCCGGCAAGACCGAACAGGAAGACAGCGACGAGGAGGAAGACGAAGACGAAGAAGAAGACAAAGTGGACAAGTCTGTCTCCCGCAAGGCAGACATGAAGTACCTCTTCTGGAAGCTCTGCTCCATCATCAGAAAAGAACGCCAGCCCAAGCCCGAAGCGATGGTGTCCAAGCTTGCGGCGATGGATTTGCTCGAAGCGTTCTGCATCAAGTCCCCCAAGGAGACGGTCGAGGTTTCGGTCAGGACCATTCTCCGTCCGTTAAGGAACCTGACTGACCCGTCCATTCGCGCGCCGTTCTCGTTGAACGAGCTTTTCAAGACGAGGTATGAGGCTTTGAAGAGCAAGGCTGTGGCGGTGATGGAGGTGTTGCAGAGGAAGCTGGGGAGCGCGGAGTACACCAAGGCGTTGCTGGAGGTGGGCGACCAGATTAGGGAAAGGAGGCGGGCGAGGTTGAGCAAGAGGAGGATCGAGGCGGTGGCGGCGCCGGAGAGGTATGGGAGGGAGAAGAGGAAGAAGTTTGAGAAGAAGAAGGAGAGGAGGAAGATCAAGGGGCAGGAGCAGAGGGATGCCAGGAGGGCTTTTCAGGGGAATTAGGGGGTCATCTGAGTAATTGAAGGAGGTCGGCGGAGAATAATTCAAAGATAGATAAAAAGCTGATAAAAGGGGGGGTTATACCATGTATTTGAAATCAATCGGATATATCATCAATTTTCTATTGTTGACATGTCGTGAGGTGTCTTGCGTTTAGCCCCTGAAAGTGCCAACAAAAATGCCAAACTTTTGGGTATGCCAACACCTATATCAAACCGGCCAAAGCACCCCATATAATACAGCGATATCGTACATCATTTTATCATGCCACCCGTCCAGACCTCCCTACTCCACCCTCCCCACTATTCCTTGCCCTCCGACTTAACACTCGTAAACGTACTCCCCGCCACCATCTCTCTTTCCCTCTCTTCAACCTCCTTTTTCCTCCGTTCCCTCTCCTCCGCCTCCTTAGCGAGCGCTTCGTGATCCCTCACGGTGGTGGAGCCATCCTCCCAGAACTCTAGGTCGCCATCCTCGCCCAGTGTACCCTTTTTTACCAGCTCACCTTTGGACTTTAGGATGTCCTCGACAGTGAGGGCCTTGTCGCCGAAGATCTTGAGGTGGTCGGAGATGACGTGGCGGTTTTTGCAGCCGGGGCAGGCGATGAGGACGGAGCCGTGGTGGTAGCCTTGTTTGGAGACTGTGTGGCGGGAGCGGGTGTTGCAGGGGACGCAGGTGAAGGTTAACTCGTAGGAGGGTTGGGGTGGCTTGGTTGAGGGGGAGGATGGGGGGGTTGTGGAGGGTGTTGATGGGGTCGAGGAGGAGGGGGTGGATGGTATGGGACTGGCTCGTGGTCGGGGGATGTTGTGGGCGAAACGGAGGGGTTGTAATTGAGAATTGAGGAGCTGGCGGGGGAGTGCTGATCGTGATATTGGTTGGGTGGTGAGTCGGGTGAGGGTGGATATCGAGGTGGTGAGGAGGCGTTTGGAGGCCATGGTTAGGTATAGGAGGGTATGAGTGGTGAGGAAAGAAGGGGTCAAAATCGGTAAGAATTTTGGTTGTCGCAAAAGGTGTAGCCGAACGGTAGAGAAGCAATTGGACCTTCGTCATCGTCAAGATGTTCAAGATCCCTGTCAGAGTTCTTATCGATAAGATTAGCTTGGAGCTAGCCAAGACGCGATAAACGTGCCGAGAATAGATGATTGGTAGCAAATCAGAGTCCAACCAGTGATGCGGTTTGGTGGGGCACGGTTTTTGGGTGGCTGCTGAAGCTGGCTGCAACTCCCCGCTGTCGCAGCTGATGGTGTGCTGTAGGCGAACCTCCTAGATGTCAAGATTGTGCCTGAAGCTTCCCAAGCATTGTCGAGCTCGTGTATTTTTTTGAAGATTGTCTTGCTGGCCCCATCCTGTGTCTGTTTACTTTGCTCCAGGACAACGTCGAGTATGTGCCCAGTCCGGAGCTCGGTCGTTCGCCGCCTTTGCCTGCCTGCCATTTGACGGATTCCATCCCACCAACACAGCACGCATACCAAAATCGCCTCCTGCCATCCCGGGCTTTCTTCACCTACCCAACGAACTGAATTTGATCACAAGCTATTTAACAGTTTTGATCACCAGTTTAGTCCAATTCGGGCCATATTTCCCACTACCTCACGAAACCTCGCGGACTGTTAACGTCCCCCCCCCCTCTCGACACCACCACCATCACCACTTTGCCTGCCCACCTTCTTGTGCCGAGCATAGAGCGCCAATATCGCACAATGGCTTCCAGGAATAGGCCGAGGCCAATACGAAGGGTATAATTCCGTCATTCTCTGCTAGCTTCCTATTTGGCATGCTAACGTCTGTCTATCACAGCCCCTGATCAACAAGGACGCCGGTGGGTTTGATCAATGCTGGGCAACCCTCCAGAGTGCCATGACCGACATACACAACAAAAATGCGAGCAAGCTTTCCTTCGAAAACCTCTACCGAGCCTCATACAAGATCACACTGGTCAAGCGCGGCGAGGAGCTCTTTGAAAAGGTTAAAGAATTCGAGACGGAATGGTTCCACAAGCACATCATTCCCGGTGTCGACGAGCTGGTTAGGAACAATTTACCGAGCATCGCCTTGATACAATTGGCGACGTCAAGCTCCCACGAACGCCGCGAGGCTGGTGAGAGACTTCTTCGCGGAATTCGCAAGATTTGGGAGGACCATAACACATCAATGAACCTGATCGCGGATATGCTGATGTACCTGGAGAGGTCCTGTGTGGAAACCAAGCAAGCATCAGTATACGCAACAACGATCGGCCTTTTCCGAGATCATATCCTCAAGTATGGCCTAAAGGATGTTGACGGGTCGGATCAGCCATTCATCATTATGGACGTGGTCATTGCTGTCGTTCTCGACCTCATCAATATGGATAGAGATGGGGATATCGTCGACCGCAACCTTCTGCGTGACATAACCGGCATGCTAGAGCAGTTGTATGAGACGGACGAAGAGAAGGAAAACGAGAAGCTGTACACGACAATATTCGAGCCACGCTTCCTTGCCGCCAGCGAGGTCTTCTACAAAGCCGAATGTGAGAAGTTGCTCCGAGAGTCCGACGCCGGTTCGTGGTTGCGCCACACACGACGACGCCTGCTCGAAGAGGAAGAGAGGTGTGTTACTTCGATTTCGAATTCCACAAAAGACAATATCGCAGCGGTCTTGGAAAAAGAGTTGATACTGGCCAAGATGGATGAATTCCTGGCGATGGAAGGGAGCGGGTTGAAGGCGATGGTGGACAATGACCGAGAAGAAGACCTTGGAATCCTGTATCAGCTGATTTCAAGGATCGACAAATCGAAGAATACCCTCAAAACGAGTTTGATGGGCCGGGTCATGGAACTGGGCCTTGAAATTGAGCAGACACTCAAGAACACAGACTTCTCTGCACCAGCAGCGGCCGGTGCTGCTGGGGAGGGCGAGGAGGGGGCCGAGGGGGCCGACAAACCCAAGGCTTTGAGTCCAGTCGCACAGCAAACAGCCGCTGCCATCAAATGGGTTGACGACGTCCTCAAGCTCAAGGGCAAGTTTGACTCAATGCTGGAAAATTGTTTCAGCAACGATCTTATCATCCAGTCGGCTATTACGAAGAGCTTTGCAGACTTCATCAACATGTTTGATCGAGGTGCCGAGTTTGTTTCGCTGTTCATTGACGATAGTCTCAAACGAGGATTGAAAGGCAAATCTGACGAGGATGCGGAGGTTGTTCTACAAAAGGCCATTATTCTGGTCAGGTATCTTTCGGACCGTGACTTATTCGAGCGCTACTATCAAAAGCACCTAGGTCGCAGGTTACTGCACAACAAATCCGAAATCCACATCGAAAAGGAGCTCGTCCGACGAATGCGGGCTGAGTTGGGCAATCATTTCACTGCCAAATTCGAAGGCATGTTCAAGGACATGGAGCTCTCCAAAGATCTGTCAACCAACTACAAGGACCACATTCGCAATCTTGGGGACGATGATAGGAAGTCTACTGAACTTGCTATTCATGTTCTCACCACAAACTTCTGGCCTACTGATGTCATGGGGCGCGGTGTCCTCCAAGATGGCGATGCATCGCGGTCGGACTGTATCTTCCCACCATCTATCAAACGACTGCAAGAGAGTTTCTACAAATTCTACTGCCAGGATCGCAGCGGGAGAGTTCTCACCTGGGTACCTTCCACCGGCAGCGCAGACATCAAATGTTTCTTTCCCAAGGTTCCTGGCAAAGAGTCCGGGCCGTTGAGCAAAGACAGGCGCTATGAGCTTAATGTCTCCACTTACGGAATGGTTGTTCTCATGCTTTTCAACGATCTGGCCAATGACGAGAGTCTCAGCTTCGAAGAGATCCAGCTGAAGACGAACATTCCCATCCCGGATCTGACCAAAACCTTGACTTCACTCTCGGTTCCGCCAAAATTCAGGGTTCTCGCCAAGGAGCCTCTGACAAAGTCCGTGAAGCCCACAGACAAGTTTTCTTTCAATGCTCAGTTCGTCAGCAAGCAAATCAAGATCAGGGTGCCTGTTATCAGCAGCACATCCAAGGTTGAGGGCACGGAGGAGCGCAAGGAGACGGAGAGGAAGAACGATCAGACGCGGGCTCACGTTGTGGATGCTGCTATTGTCAGAATCATGAAGTCAGTACATTTCATTGCTGCTCGTTTTTGCTTGATGCTAACCGTCCATTATAGACAACGCAAGGAGCTCAGCCATACTCAGCTCACAACCGAGGTCATCAGCCAGCTCTCTGGTCGGTTCAAACCTGAGATTTCTCTCATTAAGAAGCGGATCGAGGACTTGCTTGCGCGAGAATACTTGGAGCGGATGGAGGGCGATACGGCTGCCTATCGCTATCTGGCGTGAAGCCGCCACACAAACCATGGCTGGGACTTGTATGAACATGCATCTTCTTTCGCGTTTACACATCATTCGGCGTTGAAGGCCCGGGAAGGCATGCATGGACTGGCTTGGGACTGGGACGGGAGCGTAAGCATTGGACTTTTTGCGATATCACTGGGTTATGACGCGTGTGGTTGTATGGGGTCTCCGTGGCTACTTTCTTGGTTGCTGAGGCCGTATTGTAGTATATACTTAAGCAGAAGCAATGTCACACACAGCCTCAGAACGATAGTGTCAATACCATCTTTGCCTAGACACGGATAATACGTTATAATCGCGGACCATTTTTTCATCACGAATGCCATTATAACTTCAGGTTTCGGAGGCTATATTGGCCTAGTTAAACCGCCCTGTAGGTGATAACAATCTAACGACCTGCTGAAAACAGTGGTAATATGTTGTCCAATTACTCCATTACCCGAATATTCCTCCCGAAAAACTTTCCAATCCCAAGACATCGACAAGCAGCAGTCTTCACCATAACTGAAAGAGCTTCGGGGTCATGTTTAACATAACTATAGACCCGACAAAATGTAACTCGGCAAGGATACTTGTAAAAAATATTTTGCAAATATCATGTATTTACGAACCATAATATTATGCACCAGCTTCCAAGGGGAGAAAAGTGCTCAGAGATATGCATAGAGCTTAAACTTGGTGTGATACTTGGTCACCGGTTCCAGGTCTCTCTTCATGTGCTGAGCTCCCATCCCAGGAGGGGCTTCAAGTGTCACGTTGCGCATCTGGTGACAGTCAGAGCCTTCCCAATCGTGCTGTAGAAAGGGCGATGTTAGCCCGGAGACAATGACAGCTAAAATCCGAATTCGCCTGCCGCTTCACAAAACTCAAGAAACTCCTTCGCTGTCCACTCCGCCAGCTCGGCCGATCTCACCGACGGCTTGACCGTGTACACAGCGACACCCAACGTAACGAAGGCAAAAACGGGTTTCCCAGCTTCGATGGCGTGTTCATGTTCCAGATGCCATTTCAAATATGCCACGACGATCCGATCTATCATTCTTGCCAATGCTTTCCAGTAAGGATAGGATTCAACAGCGCGTTTGAGATCGGAGAACCACTTTGACAACCATGATACACACCGAGCCGAAAGCTGTGATTATCAGATTCATTCCTCCCCTTAGTCGTCTCCGAAAGGGATGAGACTCGGCGGGCCGCTCTTCCTCTCCGTCATCATCTCTAGCTGCTGGCTCAGCTTCGGCCGGGACATCTTCGACTTCAATGGGTGGTGTATCGCAGCTTGGTGGGCGATCGTTGGCTGAAGGATTGGGGACCAAAGTATCACAATGTATCGCCACTTGCTCCTCCATGACGCTCATGTGTTTGTGTTTTGTAAAAGAAAAGGAGCGTTGCCGACCAGTCCTTGCCTACCAGACTAGAAGCTGCGTCTTGTGGCCTGGATGAGGAGAACTTTGAGGGTCGAAAAAAGCAACATGGGAAATTTCCCAATGTGCAGTTGTCAACGATTGGCCGGTTGACTGACTGCCTTGTCAACTCAATATGCAAGGCTCTCAACGGCGGTGAGGACATAGACTGACTGGTCAGTGAAGTACCTCAAGCCTTGATAAAACGATAATCAGAACCCTGCCTAATTATCACTTCACCAACCTAGGACCCAAAAAACCCTTTTCCAAGTCACTCGAACTCGTCCCGTCCTAAGTATCCGATAACTCCATTTTTGTACGATTCTAAAATGGGGCATGCAAGTGTGTACAGACATGCCCCAACTACATACATGTAAAAACTGGCTTTCCTTGTCTTTAACTAGTAAAATAAACCCACAGTCCACCCACCCAACCATCAACGCCTCCGCCATGATGCCAGCTAACCTGTCCATTTCCGATCCCAGCGTATCCTTGCCCCTTTCCCAGTCCAAAAGAGACCTCTCGAGCTATGGAAAAAAAAGTAGCCACTGTGATAAAAGCAAAAAGAAAACGTAGCCTGATTACCTTAACCCGAAGAAACCGAGGGAATTATCTCCTCGGACATAAGAGAGTCACTCAAAGAAGCTCCAACAACATCCTCGGCTTCCTCGCCGACCGCCTCACACTCGTATCGACAAAACTAAGATCCAGCTCCCCTTCTCCTTCCTCTTCACTATCCTCCTTGAGCTCCTCATCCCCCCCAGCTCCCAACGTCTCCTCGTCACTATCCTCGCTACCCTCACTCTCCCCACTACTCTCAAGCCCCAAGGTTTCCTCCCCCTCTACCAACCTCCCCCGCCCCCTCAACGCCCCTTCCCGAACAGGACTTCGACTAACCCCCTAACTCATCTCCATCCCATCCTCCTCTTCCTCTCCATCTTCATGCCCATCACTCTCCATCACCCCTCTCCCACCCTCTTGATCACTCCCCCCACTCCCCACACTATCCTTCCTCCCCAGGCCCCCTATCAATTCCGCCAACCCCAAACCCAACCTGCATCATATCCAGTTCCTCGCCCGCCACCACCCTCCCCTCACTATCCACCTCCTGGCTCAGCTCCACCAGCGCATTCCTCGGCAACCGCTGAAACCCAACCGTCCTCACGATCCTCCCCCAGTGCGTCATGCAAAAGTTCGCTGCCCGCTTCCTCAACCACTCCTCGTTCGACAACCCCGCGCAATACCAGATAATGCACGCATGATCCACATCCAGTTCCTTTGACAATCTATTCACGCACAACAGTCTCAAGTGAGGAATGTTGTAAATATTCGACATGACCAACAAGCCCGCTACATCAGCCAAGTCGGCAGTGGTTTCGTTGCCGTTTTGATCAGGCGGATCGATCCGGTCAGTGTAGAGGTAGTACAAGAATGCTTTGACGACAGAGTATGGTTCAGGAATGTGCATTTTTTTGGTGTGAAACTCGGCCATCTGAGAAGACCACAACCGGGCAAAGTGCGGCCAACGGGCTTGGAGGATGAGCCGATGAACGTGGATGGGTGGGGAGGTAGGCGTGTCTGGTGACAGCCAGGTCTGGTCGGGGTCCGTGTCGCCGACAGAGTCTACTTGGGCGTGGACGAGTGCCGAGCCCATAACCTCTTCCTCGTCAAAGTCCCTCGAGAGCGCGGTGACGATGAAATCCGTGCCGCTGCCTGATTCTGGGGGCTGGTTGAAGAGCTTCGCCAGATCATCACCAAGGCCCTTGGAAGGTGTTTCGACGTGCCGGGTGCGGGAGGACGGGCGGGCGGTGCGAGGCTCTGGAGCCATGTTGTTTCCTAGGAACCCGTAGCGCCGCAGATCAATTTCCATAATATCCGAAAGATACTCCTCCAGGCCATTAGCCCCGAGATCAATAGCCCCTGGATCGGTAGGGCAGCCGAGCAGCCATGCTTTCGTGCCATCTTCATTCATAGTGCAGTAATGCCACCGATAGCCTGGCTTGAATATCTCTCGACCTTCTGCAAGCTTCTGCCACCGTAAGGCTGCCAAATCTAAGGCTGATAATGAGCATTCTTTTGATGTAATCGTAGCTGCTGGTGTTACAAAGTCCAGGAGTGTTCCTGAAGAGTAGACATGGAAATGGATGCCTTGCATCTGAGATGGGACATTAGGGCCGCTGACAAACTTGAGCGCAGAAATGGCCCCGGGTGCTTGTGGCGCATATGTCTTCAGGTGGAATGACGGTGGGTTGACCTGTGCAGTCCTAGAGTTGGCAGCATAACCGGAAGAGCCCACAGCTGTAGACTGGACGGAAGGATACGATGGCCGTGGTGATGCCGCACTTCGAGATAAACCGGATCGATCGAGGGTGCCAATATGTGGAGGAGACTCAAACGCTGGGTTGCCCTTGAGATCCAGCCACCACAGGTCACTAACCTTGTCCATATCTTCACTCAAGCCACCAAACACCCAGACCCTGTCACTCCAAATGTATGCAGAGTGATCGAACCGCCCAACAAAACGCCACGACTTGGACCAGGTGAAGGTCTTAAGATCCAAATAACATATGTCGTCCAACACATAGTTGTCATGGCCTGTTATACCACCCACGATAAAGAGCTTGTCCTCATGTAGCACAGCAGCATGGCGAGCGCGGCCTTTTGGAATAGGTCCCGTCACTTGTGGCTGTGTCCAGTGGGCAGTCTTCAAGTCAAAGATGATAAGATCCGAAAGATAAGTTCGATGTTCGTTCTCGCCTCCAAAAACCAACAGCTTGTCCCCCTTGTACAGCGTCGCCGTGTGGCCTGTCCAGGGGTAATGTCAACACAGTATCACCAGCAACGGGCAAAATAGACAGGGGGCTTACCCATCCGAACACCGGGGATGTCCCCGTAGTTATCGACCAGGTTCCACTGGTGGCTGACAAGATCCAGTCGCAACACATGATTGTAAACCTCGTCGGTGTACTGGTCAAAGCCTCCGAAGGCATAAATCTGGTTGTTACCACAATATGTCACTGAGGCATTGACGAGACAGGCTGGGCGCTGGCCGAGAGTGCGTGTGACTTTGGGACGGTAGCCGTCCATGGCGGCGCGGTGCTTGAGCGGCGAGTTCGGCATGATGTAGGTATTGTTCGACGATGCGGCCGAAGCAGGTGTGAGTGCTGTCGAGACGGACGAGAACGAAGACTGAGCGAGGAGGCCGGCGGGCTGTTGGAGGTGAGCGGGCCCGCCAAAGATGGAATTACCGGTGCCGGCGGGCGTTGAAGGTTGCTGATGTTGTTGTTGCGCCATGGTGGCTGCAAAGGCAAAATGGAGTTGTTCGTTTCGCTTCCTTGCTGCTGAGTGTCCAGTTAATTACTGCAAGAATGCCCTACGAGAACGCCAGGCAGACATTCAAGCCGCCCTATACAGCAGAATAGGCCGAAAGATTCTTCCCTTAGGGTCAGAGCAAGTTCAGGCCGGTCAATGCAAGTCGGGCGCGGTCATGGTAGATTGAGAAGAGACAGTTCCTCGCCGAAAGTTTGTTGTTGCATGTGTCGTTGTTGGCGTGGGATGGTTCAAAGATGGTTTGCGGCGGCGGGTCGAAGAGTGCTTAGTTCTTGGCGCTTCCTTGTCGACATGCGACAGAACAGGGGCTTGCGGGGGCCAGGGCCTTGCTGACAGCGCCCCGTGCAGATCCCACAGACCAGGCCGGGCGCAGCCTTGTCATCAGGGAGTTGCAACCAGCTGGCTCAAAAAAAAGGTGGGGAAGAGCAAGTGCAGAGAACAGCTGGCGGTCGTTGCCTGGACAACAACATGTAAACATTTAAATCACCATCCTTCCTTCCTCTCATGTCCCAGAGCTCTCCTTCCTCGTACCATCACACACAAAACATCGCTTCATCTTTTTGGAGTTTTGCTTTGCACTGCATTCTAAATATTCCATCCGCTTCATCAGCAAACAACCCTAGAACATTGCAAGCCCCTATACGCAAGAATCACTTCGAGCCCGTCTGGTTGTCCTTATTCACCGAGGCTTCTTTTTTGGCACATTTTTGGTACCGATAATCGACAAATCGCAAAACAAAAAATCGATAATTGTAACCATTATCCGGGGTCACCTGGAGTACTCGACTGGTCGACACTCCACCCCATCTCTCAATAGCAGTCTATCACTGGCGCCTCCTTGAGATATTCGATACCAGCACGAGTACAGTCACCAACATGGCTACCGCTACAGTATCAACTCCCCTCAAGTCCCACACGGGTCTCTTCTCCTCCCGCACCGCCGGTGGTCGCATGCCGTTGACCCCCTCCCCTCGTCAGCGTGCCATCCCCATCAACCTCAACTCCTCTCCATTCACCCCCGAGAAGTCGAGCAATGAGCGTGGCGCTTCCAAGCCAGTCTACGGCGGCAACCTTGGTGCTCGCCTTGCCAGAGCTTCAAGCAAGAGCCATCACCGTGACTCTCCCAAGTCCAACATTGCCGCTGGTGTCTCGACCCCTCGCAAGGCGCTCGAGCTTGGTGTTTCCGACTTCACCTTGACTGGTACTGGTGTCCCCACCAAGGTCTCTCCCAAGGCCAGGAAGACCACGCACGTCAAGCAAAAGTCATCCAAGACCACCATCTCCTACAACGCCGATCGCTTCATTCCCAACCGGGGAGCTAGCTCGGCCATCGCCAATGTCGGTTCGGGAAAGCTCGACCTCCAGGAGAAGCAGCGCTCGAGAACTGGCCATAGCGAGGCCTCTTCCATCGTTGCCTCTGCTGCTGATGATGCTCTTGTTGCCCTCGAGGGTCTCAACATTGAAGAGGAGGAAGAGGAGTCCTATTCTCGCCCTTCGCCCAACAGCGTTGCCTATCAAGACTCTCTTGCCGATGCCTGTGGTGTCAACTTGAACACCCGTATCCTTCAGTTCAAGCCTGCCCCACCAGAGTCTTCAAAGCCTATTGATCTTCGTCAGCAATACAACCGGCCACTGAAACCCGCGAATGCCCCTCCTCAGTTCAGACGTCGCATTGCGACAGCCCCCGAGCGTGTTCTCGATGCCCCTGGTCTCATTGACGACTACTACCTCAACCTGCTCGACTGGAGCTCAGGAAACCAGGTCGCCATTGGCTTGGAGCGCAACGTATATGTCTGGTCGGCCGATGAGGGTGCCGTCAGCTGTCTCCTCGAAACCACCCCCGATACCTATGTTAGCAGTGTCAAGTGGTCCGGTGATGGTGCTTACGTCGGTGTCGGTCTCGGCACAGGCGAGGTTCAGATCTGGGATGTCGCTGAGGGTGTCAAGATCCGCAGCATGCACGGCCATGAGACTCGTGTTGGCGTCATGGGCTGGAACAAGCATCTTTTGTCTACTGGTTCCCGCAGCGGCCTGGTCTTCAACCATGATGTCCGTATCGCGGAGCACAAGGTTGCCGAGCTCGCCTCTCACACCTCTGAGGTTTGCGGCCTTGAGTGGCGCTCTGATGGTGCCCAGCTTGCTACCGGCGGCAATGACAATCTTGTCTCCATTTGGGATGCTCGCTCTCTCGCCGTTCCCAAGTTCACCAAGACCAACCACAAGGCCGCCGTCAAGGCTCTTGCCTGGTGCCCATGGAACATGAACCTCCTTGCTACCGGTGGCGGCTCGTACGATCGCCACATCCACTTCTGGAACACCACTTCCGGTGCCCGCGTCAACAGCATCGACACCGGCTCTCAGGTCACCAGCCTCCGGTGGAGCCCTCACTACCGCGAGATCGTCAGCTCAAGCGGTTTCCCCGACAACTCTCTCAGCATCTGGAGCTACCCTACCCTCGTCCGCAACGTCGAGATTCCCGCCCACGAAAGCAGAGTCCTCCACAGCTGCCTCAGCCCTGATGGTCAGATGCTGGCCACCGCTGCTGCCGATGAGAGCTTGAAGTTCTGGAAGGTGTTTGAGAAGAAGGTCGGTGCTGGTGCTGGTGTGGGAAGCTCTGGGTCGTCGGCCAAGGCTGGGCTCAGCAAGCAGATGACGATCCGCTAAAGCAATACTCACATGACGACACGACAACAACAACACAATGATCCTGTCTGATCATAGTCAATTGTTCAACCAACGGTAGGTACAACAACGGTTCCCTATGGGATTCCTGCATTGGTCGTTTCAGCGCGGCGTTGGGGTTGGGAAGGAGCATTCACTCGGAGTTCTTACGGATACTCTCTCTCTTGCCCACACTCTGGCATTGTTTGAGGCGGCACTTTTTTCGAAGCGGGAATGAATGAAAATCGGCTTGGTCATGAGGTTTACGAACATCAACAACTGGGACATATTTGTTGGCATAAGATACCCCCCTTCTCTTGTTCCATGGCTATGGACTAGGGAACAAAACTGTACAAAAACAGTAGCATACTTGTAATTTTTCGGAGAATAGGAAACAGGCGTTGGAGTTTTTGTTTTAGATATGGGGTATGGAATAGTGACCAATTGGGATGAACTATGTGATGATATCCTGCAGGTTGATTTACTTTCGTGATAATGGTCGCTGAATTGATGCAGAGTTCCAGGGCAGGTAATGCTTGTTTCTACTGCGGTTAAAAGTGCCGAGCGCCCTGAACTCACTAATAAAAGCGGGCTGGCCAATCAGAAGGCAGGTGCCGGGTGGCTGTTGGTGCTAGAGCCAGATGACTAATCAGGCCTCAGTACTTCAACAGGCCTCTGGCGGATTCGTTCAACTTGCCCAATACATCACTCCCAGGCGAAACGGCAACCCAGACCCGCGGCGCAACACGGGCATATCACACTGCAGAGTTATTGCTGAATCGCTGCACTTTCCATCTAGACAAGACAGGTGTCACGAGCAAGAGGGAGTTCCTCTTTTTTTTCAAAGCGACGTGGCAGGACAAGCAATCGAGGAATCAGAGTGCAAGAGAAAACGTCTAGCAGTTCAGACCGACTTCCCGCCTCCCTCCCTTCGGGATATCTCATCCGCGAACCATCGACTCCGAATCATATTTTCCGCCGGCGCAACCCAAGCCGACGCCCCGTTTTTGCAGTGCAAAACGTAGAGAGAAAGAAGGAGTCGGTAGAGAGAAACTGCTAGTCAATCTCACAAACGTCAAGGCAACCACCGTTTGACGAACCCACACGAAGAAAGTCAAATCGATCGCAGATAGCCAAGCTTCGCTCGCTGTTGTTGTTTTCGCTGCAGCTTTTTGACTCGTCAAGATGTCGAACGTTCACGTTGGCCAGGTTTACGAGGCTGTGATTCAGGGAGTCATCGACGCTGTGCGCGTTGATTTCGAGGAGAATGGTGTCGAGGATGGCGTGCTCGAGGACCTGAAGAAGGTGAGGCAAACCCGTATTCCTGTCCCTGTCTCCTTACCTGCTTGCGTGTCGATGCGCACCGTTTGTCGATTGAGATGAGAAGATGTTGGTGATGGTTGGTGGTGGTCAAGATTGAGGTTGAGGGGCGCGACAAGTGTCGGTCCCTTCGTTCGGGCGGTGTTGGCTGACGGGCTGGACTGCCTGGGCCTCCTGGGACGCAAAGAGGGGTGGAGAGCGAGCTGCCTCGGAGTGGGCGGCCCAGTGCTTTTGGGTCTCTTTTTAAGTCCCTTCCCCGCTGCTGCGAACTTACTCCATTCCCCAACACTGCCTTCCGATTGGATGGTCTCACGCTTGATCACGTGGCACCCTGCTAGAGGGCCCCCCTCTCCTTCTGTTTTCTTATTGCCCCTCTTACAGGGAGCCATGTCTATGAATGAGACTAACACAAGCTGCAGAAATGGCAAATGAAGCTCTCGCAGCTCAACGTGGCCCAGTTTCCCTGGGACCCGAAGCCAGAGCAGCCCGCTCCTCCAGCTCAACCAGCCGCTCCCCCGGCTCCAGCGCCGCAAGCCGCTCCCCCACCGCAGGCGGCTTATACCCAGTCTACGTTGAGCCCTCAGACTTCAGCTCAACCTCTCTCGCTGCCAAATATCAACCAGCCTCATTCCAACGGGGTGCCCGTCAAGCAGGAGCCAGGGTTGGTCAGGTCTGAGCCGGTCGCTATCAAGCAGGAACCCGGCGCTGGCTCTCAACCCGTGCATCCTGGTTATCACAATGCCTCCCACCCTAGCCTGCCTACTGTCAACCCCAGCATAGCCGCTACCCGGGCTGTGCAGGCTTTGCAAAACAAGTACGGCGAGGGAGCTGCTGCCTCCATTGCCTCCATGTCCAACGGTAATGGTAAGGTCGGACAAGGGAACGTTGGCCAAGCCCAACAGCAGCAACAGCAGGTCCAGCAACAACATGCTCAACACCAACAACACCCTCAGCAGCAGCAGTATCAGCAACACCCACAGCATCCTCAACAACAACGCCCCCAACACCCTCAGCAGATTCAGCAACAGCACATGCAACGGCCACAGCAGGGTGGACCTCAGCAGCTGACCCCCGAGCAGGTGTATCAACGACAGATGCAGCAACAGATGCAGCAACGCATGCAGCTACAGGCTCAACAGGCTCAGCAGCAGCGTGGGATTGCCCCCAACAACTTGCCTAATGCCCAGACTGATGGCCCTAGCGATGACTGCTGGGAGGCTGTCATGATGCGCCGCAACGCCGAAGGCCAGGCTGTCGAGATGGGCCGCGTCGAGATTGATGATCATCTTCACGCCCAGATCGCCGCCCGAGCCAAGCAGATGGAGGGCGGCGGCCTGATGCTTCCTCTGAAGCAGGCCACCAAGGTCCGCAGCCTTGACAATAGACGGAACCGCGCTACTGGGGGTCCTTCCCAGGTTGATGGTGGGGAGGATGACATGAAGGATGAGGATTTGGATGACGATGCGATCAACTCTGACTTGGACGACTCCGACGACAACAAGGAGGACGACGATGAGGATGATGACATGGGGCATATGATGCTTTGCATGTATGACAAGGTGCAGAGGGTGAAGAATAAGTGGTGCGTCTCTCTACTCCCACGAAACTTGTATAACATTTCAGATACTAATACCCTGGGCTACAGGAAGTGCACACTCAAGGATGGCGTCCTGACTGTGAACGGCAAGGAGTATGTCTTCCACAAGGCTACGGGGGAGTACGAGTGGTAATTTCTTCTTTCGGCGGGGACATCACCACCCATGCCTCCTTTTCTCGCTTTGCTCTGCGGGTAACCTTTTTCTTTATCACGGGAATATTGTATACATTTTTTTTTCGTTATGGCGACTTTGTCGCTGCCCTGGGACTGGGGTTTTGGTCATTTCATGGTTGTGGTCTTTCCCCTTCTGTCTCATCAAGGGGGGATGTCTTGTTTTTTTTTTTTTAATAAAGAAAAAACATTTTATTACTGTTTCTCTTTGGGCGTCGGTTAGGGGGGCAAGAAACAGAAACGGGGGAAATTACAGAGATTGGCAGCGACGAATAAGGCAAGAGCGAGAGAAAGAAGGAGGTGAAAATAACATTCGATGAATTTCCGAGGGAAGGGACGAGAAGTATGGGGGAAGGATGAGGGTTTTTTTAATTTTGTATGATATGGCTATCAAAGAACCAAACAGAGGCTATGAAGGCAGAACAGTCCTCTTTCCCTTGTTTTACCTTTTTGGCCAGATGTCCAAGGTAGTGAATCCCAGGTTCTGAGTTTACTGCCATTTTCATCTTATATGGTGAGGAGGCTCTTTCTTTGTCGTCCCATGTTTCAATATGGATTTCTGCGTTTTGCTCCACCAAAAGTGCAACATGGAAATCCATCCAAACTGGAGACACCACGCGACACTGACGCACATGTTCAGGACACGCGGCCTAGTCGTGTCTATCACATGCAAATTGTTCACCTCGTAGCCACTGTCCACACTTGTTGAGCCTACAATGGGTAACATCCCATGACCAACGGAATAGAACAACCAAACAGCACAATGTTCAAGATACCTCTCATTTAATACAACTATCAAAACCACACACACACACACCCCCTTCCTCGTCACCACACAAGTCCCAAAATAAATCGCTCTTCCCCCCCCTTATCGCTTACAATACCCCCAAGCAAACAGAACAAAAGTACAATAATAATAGGAATTTCATTCCCATCGCTTCATCAAGAATAACTGATGCTCTGTATGGTGTCATCATCAACTCCAAAAAAAAAAAAAAAACGCCATGACTTTGTTGTATGAAAAAGATTCTTTTCGTTAACCCGTTTCCCACTCCTTCCTATACTTCCTTCGTTCCGTCATCCTCCCCCCTCCCCCTTTGCCAAAAAAGAGATCGGACTCGCATCGGTAAGATATGCTGACGTTATGACCTTCGTCGCGGTACATCGAGTTCGTGGGATATTAATAGTCGGGTTTGTTGCTGCTGAAATACACACAAAAAAGGAGAAAGGCTGTAATGCTGCTGTTGTTGTACGGTCTCAGAACGTCGTCTTCGCCTTCTTCACCCGCTTCGCATGCTTCACATTGCCCATCCGAAGTAAATCTTCAAGCGAGAGTCCTTGTCGAGGATTGTGGGCAACCTGTTGTGAAGGATCTTGGTAATGCACAACCGGGTTTCCATTCATCAGAGGGGCCCCAGTCAAAGGATTCACGTATACCATAGTTCCCGACTGCTTATCGTAGCGGGGCACTGGAGTCATCCTCGTCTTCCTAAACTCTTGTAAAATGATGGAAAGCTCTGGCTGAGAATGAGAGCGTCGGCTTGGATGCGCAGAAGCAGGAACCGACTGTGCCGAGTGCGTACTGATAACAGGTCCAGGTATGACATTGGCCTCCTTCTAAGATTGGAACGTTGACTTCTGGAAGCTCTCCACGGTCACGTCGCCAACCTTGGTTGTCGGCATCGGGGGGGCCTTCAGGGGGTTCGTGCTGAGCGTGCCAGGGGCGCTGACGGAGCTGGTCAAGGAGCTAGTTCTACTGCTCTCGCTGGCGGGGGTGTTCTTGATGGCAGCGATGGGCTCGTTGGGCTTGCGCATAACTTCGAGGAAATTCGCAGGGAGATATCCAATTCTTCCATCGCGAGCGCGGCACTTCCACCACTCGCTTGGGTTGCCCATGGGATCACTCTTGCTCAGGACTGCAACAAAGTCGCCCTTGTGCACCTGGATATCGACTCCCTGAACGGCAGCCGGACCGCTATTGGCAGGGGTAAAGTCGTAGAGCACGCGGCAGAAGACAAGATTGTTGGGGTCAACAACTTGCTGAGCAGCCATGATTTGGCGCTTGCGCTCCTCTTCTTCAGCGCTGGCAGCCAGCCCTCGGATAATCCTGCTCATGATCATCGGAAGGCCGAAGGCGGCGAGGAGGAAGAAGAAGAGAGGCTTGCGGCTGGGCTTGGGTGGGGCGCTGCCGTCGGGAAGCTTGCGGCCCTCGAAGCGGGCGAACGCAGCGGGCGTGAGGGCTGTGGCATCCACCGGTGGGGGTCTGCCTGTAATCCTGGCGATCAGGGTGCGAATCCAACGCATCAGGGTAAAGATACCCAAGACTGAGCCGAGGGTGTCACGTAGATTTCCAAACTGTTCGGCCACAGATACCATAGCTATGATAACGTCAGTCTCGCGCCAATATCAATCTGTTAACAACATCACTTACCGAAGAAGCTGGAATGCGTGGCCATGTAAGTGCTCTCCAGCATCTGGGCAAATCCTCCGAAAGCGCCCACAATGCCTTCGAGCATCTGGAAGGTGGCCTGGGTGCTCATGTTGAAGCGGTTGGTGAGACTCTCCGGGTTGTTTGGGTCTCCTGGCATCCCGCCCCCGTACATGCCTCCTCCGTACATGCCGCCACCATATCCACCCATGCCTCCATACATGCTACTTCCATAGCCCCCATAACCACCCATACCGCCCATAGCGCCATATCTGTTGTATGGTGATGAGTAGGGCGACGAGTAGGCTGAACCGTAACCTCCGCCATAGGGCGAGGCGGCGTATGGCCTGCTGTAAGCAGCCGCGTTCTGTGTGACCGAAGAGGTCAGAGAGGCCGGAACTGGCGGTATCGGCGGGGTACCGGACGCGGTTGTGGTGGAAGTCGCCATGGCGGGATTGGAAAGTGCGTTGGGAGTCGCAGTTGTTGTCGCAGCTGGAGCGGCTGAGGATGGGGAAGAAAGAGTTGCTACTGTTGCGTGATTAGTAAGATGCTCTGAATGAATCCGAATGAGCGTATGATAATAAAGGAGGCACTAACCAGTCGTTCCAGACGCTGCGCCTGGTCTTTCCCACGGTTTTGGCGGCGATGCCATCGTGTTGCAAACGGGGGGGAGAGTTGCTGTTGCTGGGATGTTGAGAAAAGCACAGAGGCGCGCTCAGCCGGCGGACAAGGGTTTCCGGGGTGGCAACAGCGGGTCACAGCGAACAGGTCGCAAACTGGTCGATGCCCAGCCTCGGTAGCCGCCTACACACACCAACCCCACGCGTATTTGTCGGAGCAACAAAGAAGAGTCAGTCGTTGTTGGTGCGAGAATATCGTGTAGGTCGCTTCTGGCTTAAAATCAAAGAGGGAAGGATGGGTGGAGGCAATGCGTCCCCGGCGCAGAGAAGGGTGAAGGGGTGATTTTCAAGATGACGGCAGAGAGGGGTGGAGAGCCTTGGTTCTGGAGCGACCCTTCTCGGGTGGTCGAAAGCGCTCGTGAACCTCGGTATTTTCGTCTTCAGCCACCTGCCGAGCCTCCCCCCAATCCTCTCAAGCACGGGGCAACCTGGAACCTGGAAGAAGGCTCCACCTCCGGTCTGGGGAAGTGTGCACCGATGTTTAACCGACCCAAGCATCGTTCCCAATCCAGGGCCAGCATGACTTGCACAGGTTGAGAAGCTTCGACTTATCTGGACACCAGGCCAACTGGCATCTGTTTGCTGTAGAATCATTGCAAGTCGAGATGTTTCTGTTATAGACACACTTTGAGCATATCAACCGCCACAAACAAACTGTGAAACTCGGTCTGTTTGATGGATATCTACGGTAATCTGGTCCTAAACCAGGTCTCTGTTCAATATCCATCCTGACCAGCATGGAACTGGTACCCGGTCAAAACACAGTTCCAAGTACATATCTACAACTCATCATGAATATCCGGCTCGTCATCGTAGCCAGCACCACTACCGCCAGACTCGGCGTACAGTTTGCTGGTGATGGGATAAGCCACATTCGACAGCCTTTCCTTCTGTTCTTCAAAGTCCTCCGCCGTCGCCGTAGCGGCATTCTCATCCAACCAACCCATCGCCTCGCTCAGGGCATCCATGATCTGGAATCATCGTTAGCACCAGTCCAAACAACAGGTCTGGGAACTCGACTTACAGTATCCTTATCATCACCATCAATCCTGCCACCCATGCCCTGTTCATCATTCACCTGGTTCTTGAGGCTAAAAGCGTAGTTCTCAAGCCCATTTCTGGCTTCGATCCGCTCTCGAATCTCCTTATCTTTCTCGGCATACCCCTCGGCCTCCAAGATCAAACGCTCAATTTCCTCGGCAGACAGCCGTCCTCGGTCGTTGGTAATCTTAACGCTCTCTGCCTTCCCGGTACCCTTGTCGTGGGCGGTGACTTTCAAGATACCATTGACGTCAATCGTAAACGAGACCTCGATCTGGGGGACACCTCTTGGTGCTGGTGGGATGCCGGTGAGTTCGAATTTGCCCAGGAGGTTGTTGTCCTTGGTCAGTGCGCGCTCGCCCTCGTAGACCTTGATCTGAACAACGTTTTGGTTGTCCGCTGCTGTTGAAAAGATTTGGGATTTTTTCTGCGGCCCGGTTAGTGAGACGGAGAGACTGCCATGAGTTCTGAGGACTTACCGTGGGAATCGCCGTGTTTCGCAAGATCAACTTGGTCTTCTCTCCTGTCAGCTCATGGAATCACTCTCCGTATGGTAATCAAGGTGAATGCGCCTACCATGACTCCTCCTGTGGTCTCGATACCCAGCGTGAGGGGGGTGATGTCCATAATAGCGTTCGTGATCATGGATTCCTCGCCGGCAATGATCTAACAGAAATATCAGCATCTTTCCCTTGCGGCTTTGAAATGTGAACGCTTACACCGCCCTGTAGCGCAGCTCCATGAGCAACAGCCTCATCGGGATTAACTCCCAGGCTAACCTTCTTCCCAAAGTACGCCTCGACCAACTCGCGAATCTTTGGAATCCTCGTCGACCCTCCCACCATCACGATATCAGTCACATCCTTCTTGTCAACCTTTGCATCTTTCAGCGCCTGCTCCACCGTCTTCAGCGTCTTCTTGAACATGGCCATATTCAACTCCTCAAAATTGGCCCTGGTGAGCGTGTACTCAAAGTCCAACCCCTTGTGCAACCCCTCAATCTCAACCCTAGCACTCATCTGCGAGCTCAGCGTCCGTTTGGCTTTCTCAGCCTCCCTCTTCAGCTTGCCCATCGCTTTGACGTCGTTCGTCACATCGGCTCCACCATTGGCCTTGGAGAACTGGGTAGCGAGGTGCTTGATGACTTTGTTGTCGAAATCCTCGCCGCCCAGTCTTGTGTCGCCTGCTGTTGACAAGACTTCAAACACACCGTCCTCGAGCTGAAGCAACGAGACGTCAAATGTGCCGCCTCCGAGGTCGTAGACGAGGATGGTGCGTTCGCCGTCAACTTTGTCGATGCCGTAGGCTAAAGCGGCGGCGGTGGGCTCGTTGATGACACGGACGATGTTGAGGCCGGCGATGAGGCCTGCGTCTTTGGTCGCCTGGCGTTGTTTGTCGCTGAAGTAGGCCGGGACGGTGACCACGGCGTGTTTGACTCTGAGAAAGGTCATGTCAGCACGTTTTTCCAACAGGGTGTGGAAAGAAGAAAATACTCACGGCACACCAAGAAACCCCTCGGCAACCTCCTTCATCTTCCCCAGCACCATCGCACTGATTTCCTCCGGAGTAAACGTCTTCATGTCCCCTTGTCCAGAAACGTCAACCTCCACCACCGGACCACCCGTCGTCCCGCTCTTCTTAACGGTAAAAGGCATATGTTTCGCATCCTCCTGCACCCCCTTGTCTGAAAACGACCTCCCGATCAACCGCTTGATATCAAATATCGTGTTCCTGGGGTTGCTCGCAAATTGGTTCTTGGCCCCCTCGCCCACCAACCTCTCCCCTTCTTTGGTCCAGGCTACGTAGCTTGGTGTGATTCGGCTTCCTTGGTCGTTGGCGATGATGTCGACTTTGCCATCTTTCATGACGCCCACGCAGGAGAAGGTGGTGCCGAGGTCGATGCCGATGATGGGTTCTCCTGGGGCGGGTTCATTGGAGACGGTGGAGTGGGCGGAGGCTACGGGGAGGATGGCGAGGGGGAAGATGATGAGGGCTATGAGGCAGAGGGAGAGGGTGAGGTAGAGGGGCAGTTTGCGGTAGGAGCTTTGAGGAGGTGGGCGGAGGTGAGGGGGTTTGAGGGGTACTTTTCGGCGTGTTTTGCGGAGAAACATCTTGTGAGGTTGGTGCTGTTGCGAGTTGTTGGACTTGTGGTAGGTACCTATCTTCTGAATCCCCAAGATTGAAGTGATATGTATAAACAATGGGTATGAGTGGGAAGGTATACTGATTACAAGAAAGCCTGAGGTGTGAAGCTGTTATAACAAAACCAATCGAAGCCGCCATTCAACTTCTGACAATCTGTCAACATCATGGATGATGGCACAGCATGATACCTCCCCGGTACAGACCTCACAATCGGCCTCATCAGAAGATGCTGGATTCAACGAGAACTCAGTACAGAACACATATTCCTCTGTTGAAACCAGGAATAACAAGAAAGAGTCACAGATGCCAATGTTCTGGTCCAGGTCTGAAACCATGAACCTAGCTGCGCGGGTCGAAGCTGGCCCACCACCATAACAACCCTCCCCCTCTGCGACCACTGCCTCCCCCAGCCCTGCCATTCGGATCCGACAGTGTGGGTAGATCGGTGGCAGGGATCCAGGTACAGGGCTTAGCTCGGTATTTGCACTTGATTATGGTTGTCAGAAGCTTCAGATACTTTGCTGAACTGCGATTGTCCCATATTCAGCCATGTACGTGACCTTTTACCCCTGACCTGACCGATTCAGACACTGGAGCACCAAATACTTCATTCACATCCGACAGAACAGGCACAATTTTTCAAAATTTAAGCATCTGAGGTCCTAAGTTTTCCTCTTTCTGACCTTTGAAGTTGGTCTCTAAAGTCCAAGGTCACACCTCGGACTTATCGTCCTCATCCGCTTTGCCGCATCCTCAAACCGCCCCAGCCCAGGCCAACACACACACACCAGCAACCCACCGATGACTCTTTCATTTCTTGAAAAAGACACATCTCAGTTCCCAAAAACGAGATGATCACAACAAAGGTTCATCTTGTTCTCAATGGAGATGAGCTCTAACCCACAACGGCCCTATGCTCATGCTAGCCGCCGGCCAGCTCACACAATGGATGACTCTTACAATACGAAAAAAGACAGATCGCAGAACCTCAGACGAGAAATGACTTCCATCTCATTCTTTCATCTTATCTTCACCACAGTAAACCATGCTAGTAGATCGTGTGCTGAAACTATCATTTTACCATGAGTCACCTTTGTGATGAGAACAGCGTGTTCTCTACAGATTCCACACTAACACGAGCTTTGGAATGCGCCCGCTCCCAGCACTTTGGAACCGATCCTGTCTCGCGAACCTTTACCGAGTATCAATTGAAAGCCTCAGGCAGAACCTTGCGATATCTTCAAAAAACAAAAAAAAAAGATGCTTCACTTCCCAAAGTCCATCCAAATTGTGATCACATCAAAGTTGGACAAGCCAAGCTAGCCTTGGCTGGCGCTTACCCCACGATAACCAAGGCCCAAACCCCTGTCCGAGAGCCCCCCGTTGCCGAGCAACACGCGATTCTGCTCACAACAGCATTCAGACAACCAATCAGTGCGGGGGACCACAACACCGCCCGTCATGGCAATCCAACTTGTTGTTGAAGTGCATCCTGCAGCAGCTCCCCAGAAATATATTCAATGGAGCTTATGCACGCTTGTTGATTGTACATACTTTGGGAAGCCCACGATATCCACCGGCTCGGGTTGAATTGCCTTTTGACTGTCAATTGTTCATTGTTGACTTTTGAAATCTTATCGGGCAGTATCAACAACGCCCAACAGGCAAAACTCGACACATTTCTTTGTTGGATTCGGTTTTGGACAAACACAAGAGTGTATGGCGACAATTGGCATCTGATTGCAAAGCCTCAGCGAGGGAGTCTCGTAGACTCTGATCGTCTGGTCTGTTTTTCAGGTAAAGCACCCATTTCTGAAGCTATTTCCCCCCTTCAAACCCTCAACTAACCCCCCCAACCCCTCCAGTCCTCAAACCTACCCCAAAATGGGCCTCCTCTCCAGCCTCAACCCCCTCCGCCCACGAGGAAGCGACCTTAACAACAACAACAAACTCCCTTTATACAAGGAAGTTCCACCAAAACACTATAAACACTCTTCCAGCACATCTTCCTCCCGCCGCCCCCTCCGCTCCCTAAGAACAACAACAACAACAGCAGCAGCAACAACCAAAGAGCGCTACTCCGACTCTGAACTCTCCCCCTCCTCCTCCGGCTCCGAAGCCGACGACGACAGCGACTACCCCACCACCTCCCCCAGCTCATCATCCCCAGACTCCCCCCGCCGCACCTCAACAATAAACATGCTCCTCCCCAAACATGGGCATCGTAAACCCCCACGGAGGGGGCCAGTAGCCCGGCCAAGGTTTTTGTACCGTCTCCCGAACAAGGTTATTCGCTGGCTGTGCATCTTGATGATGTCAACCATAGTAATCTTCATCTTCGGCCTCATCCGCGCGTCACAACTAGAAAATAAACGGATCGCGGAGGGGAAGACGGAAGCAATTAAAAAGCCCGTTCCTGCGGTGTGGGAGCAGTTTGATTTTTTGACGAGGTATTACGGGGGGGTGAGGAGGTTGGTTGGGTTGGAGGGGAATGTGCCTGAGTATCCGAGATTAGGAGAGGAAAAGGGCTGGGATGGGGGGGAGGGGACAAGGGCGGGGAAGGGGGTGCCTGAGAGTAAGGGGTTTGAGGGGTACAAGGGGGGTGTTTTGCCCCAGAGGGGGGAGGTGGAGGAGTGTTTTTTGGAGGTGGGAGGGGGGAAAGTAAAAGTTCCTGGGGTGAGGTATCTGGAGGGGAGGCCGGATGGGTTTCCGGACAATGTGCTGGGGAGTTATGAGCTTTTGGCGTTGCCGGAGGATGTGTGCTTTGAGAGGTTTGGGAGGTACGGGCCTTATGGGTATGGGTATTCTATTAAGAAGGGGGGCCTTGGGGTGGGCGAGCACGGGGACAGGGAGGGGGCGGGGGAGTTTCGGGGGACGGGGCAGGAGGTGGATTATAGGAGGGTCGACTGGGCGGATGCGCAGAGACGGTGTTATGAAGCCAACGCCAAGAGGTATAAGCCTTTGGTGAGGAAGGAGGCGGCGCCGAGTGGGTTCTATATTGGGGATGGAATTAGGGGTGCGAAGTTCGCTGTGCGCGAGGCCAAGACGCCTGTGGTTGAGAGCGTCAGGCCTGCCGCGGCCGGACATAATAAGACTGCGGCAGAGGAAGAGAAACCTCTGCAGGAAAACCCCCAAGGCGACCTCCCTCGCACCGCTGTCGTCCTCCGCTGCTGGGATGAGTTTCAGTGGAAGGAGGAAGACATCCTCAACCTCCGCGCCCTCATCGCCGAGCTCTCTCTTGCTTCTGGCGGCCGCTACGACGTCCACCTCCTCGTCCAAGTCCGCAACGATGCCCGCAACCCCGTCTGGGCCGACGACGAAGCCTACCGCGCCCGCATCAATGAGACCGTCCCCGAAGAGTTCCGCGGCATCGCCACCCTCTGGTCCCAAACCCAAATGCTCGCCGTCTACCAAGGCATCGTCGACCTCTTCACCCGCGGTCCCGACCTCCCCGTCCACGGCTCCTACCGCGGCCTCCAAATGGCCATGCAGCACTTCGCCTACAACCACCCAGAATACGAGTACTTTTGGCAATGGGAAATGGACATCCGCTACACAGGCCACTACTACGACCTCCTGACCAAACTCGAGAATTGGTCCAAAACCCAACCTCGAAAAGGCCTCTGGGAGCGCAACGGCAGGTTCTACATGCCTTATGTCCACGGCTCATGGGAGGACTTCAAGCAAATGGCCCGCGTCCAAACCGAGCACGGGACCGTGACGGCAGACAACATGTGGGATAAACTCCCCGGCTCCATCAAATCCCCCTCTCCCCCAGTGACAAAACCCCAAACCGAAAGCTCGGTCTGGGGTCCCTTGCGGCCAGAAGATCCCAAAGATTGGTTCGAGCACGAGCACGACCCTGTCCCGCCTACTTCTTACGAAAGGGATAAATATACCTGGGGCGTCGGGGAAGAGCCCGATCTCATCACCTTGTCGCCCATTTTCGATCCGGAGGGAACATCCTGGAAGCTGGCGAGTGATATCACGGGGTACAACACCCAACGTGGCCTCCCGCCGAGAAGAGCTCAGATCATCACCGCGTCTAGAATGTCAAGACGACTACTCCTTCTCATGCACAGGGAGACAGCCTTCAAGAAACACCACGCGTTTCCGGAAATGTGGCCAGCCACGGTGGCGCTTCACCACGGGTTTAAGGCTGTGTATGCACCTCACCCTGTGTTTGTCGACAGAGCCTGGCCGGCGGATTACCTCGCACGGGTCCTCAACGGGGGGAGGAATGGTGCCTCTGGTGGGGGCAGGACATCGGTTTACGGTGACAAGGAGCACAATATGAGGGGGCTGACGTGGTTCTACAACGCGGGGTTTAGTGGGAATTTGTATAGACGGTGGATGGGGCTCAAGGTGAATAATGATGGGGGAGAACAGTTCGAGTTGGAGATGGACGAGACTGGGACAAAGGATGAGAAGACGCCCGGGGGGATGAGAGGTGGGGAGGGGAGGATGTGTTTACCGCCCATGTTGTTGCACCCGGTGAAGGAGGTGAAGTTGCCGGTGGAGGAGCATAGGAGGGAGGAGGATGAGGTTTTTGTGGAGGTTGATCCTTCTGCTTGAGATACCCATGGAGAGGGGAGGATATTATACATGGGTGGTTTCCTTGATTACCTACTTTGGTTGGGTTTCCGACGGCGTTGGGGATATAATTGGTTTACCTGCTTCTGTTGGCATATGAAGAGCATGAGCAAAGATCTATTTCTAGACGAGTAAATGAATGAATCTGCTGTACATGATTGAAAATGCTTGTTTGACTGATGGTCCAGCAGCGTGACCAGTGAAAAGAGACGGCCTTTTCTAGCCACTGGGCACTCCATGCGATCAGCAGCGCTCCGAAACCAAAAACAAAGTGGTAGATCATGAATTATCGTGACATTGCATCTACAAGCACCTGTGCCTTCATGGCAGACAGTGACGCTACACCCTCTCCTTCTTACATCAAACCATTGCTGTGCTTCATGAGCCCCAAAGACAAAATTACCCCTGAATCCACTTTCGTATTCCGCACCGCCAGATCCTGCGCCCAAAATATGGATAACCCGTGTAGTAAAGGTGTATATATGCATTTATTCGAGCAATGCAAACCCCGAGGCTTTGCCTCCTCCTTAAACAACCCGCTTGACCTCAAAGAATCTCCTGAGCCACCAGACCTGGAAGACACTCTCGCCAACGACAATACCGATAACAAACAAGTTCCACCACTTGACTCTGCTGTTGGTGCTCTCGGCCGTGTTACGGTGGGTGCGCTCACGAACAATGATATAGCCCTGCTCATCCTTGACCCGCTCCAGCATTTCTGACAGCTTGCGCACCTCCACCTCAAGGGGATCCTGGGGGGCATCGGCCTCGGAGACGTAGACGATGCCGTGAACGTTGAACGAGACCTCTTTGGAGTGGGCACCCCAGTGCTCGTTGCCGAAGCAGTACAGGTACTTGCCGTCATGCTTGGCTTCGAAGGAGAAGTCGCCGTTGGAGATGGACTTTTCGTTTACTTCGAATCCGCCGACAGGGTTGGTGATCTGTGGATCGAAACAAAACTTGGTTAGTCGGCTGCTCCCCCTTCCGCCCATTGAGAACCAAGACATACCCAGAAATCAATATCAAGATTGCCAGAGCTTCCGAACTCCCTGTCGCCAACTTGGAAAGTGACCGTCATCCTATCATCGCGGTGCAGGTTCTCGTGGAAGCATTCGCGCCCGTGGGCTGGGAGCTGGATGTTGTGTGCAAGAGCTGAGCTCACCAGCACGCTGGCTGAGAGCAGCAGCTTGGCTGCTGTGCGCAGAAACATTGTGTGTATCGTCGGTCGGGGGTCTCTCGCCGTCGGTGTCGTTATCCGTATCGTTTGGGGGTGGTGATGACGTGGAAGGACTCGCAAATGGCTAGAGCTTCACCCTAGATTTTCGCGGTGCTGGCTTCTTCTGACGGGACTTTGGTCTCAAGGGACACCTTGGCGATTCTGGCCGCGTGGAGTGTGAGTGGTCCACAGGTTGAGCAAGAGCGGCTCCTCCTGGCAGGCCGACAACACAGTGACAGGGGCCCTTGCTACCGCAACTCTGCTCCAGGGTTGGGGGTTGGCTGTTGGCTTGTGAAGAGAAAAATCGGAGCCACCTCAGAGGCAACAACTTCGCGGTCCAATGTTGTTCCAGAGGCTCGCACTGGCCGGGTACATGCAAAGTACCGTTGACCGTGTGCCTAAAAGGGGCTTGTGATAAGGTTGCCAGTGGGTATTCACGCAGACTGCGCCCGTGCGTCGCCCCTAACCCTTTGGAAGCAAAGTCCCCTGGGTTGCGGTGCCAGAGGGGCAAGACAGGACTGGCGTTCCCTGGACTGGCTGCATGTCCCGTGCCCGGCTCAGCTCAGCCCAGCCCAAGAACAACTTTCAAAATCCAAACCGTTCCCCCCAAAGAGTTTCCCTTCCCACACCGCCATCATAGCATCATAAGCCAGCACCCATCGCGACGGTAAACAACCGCGTCGCCATCTCCATCCATATTCGAGGACCGCCTTGAATAGTAAGTCATTTTCTTTATCCTGCCCGTCTCCTAAAAAGAGAGAGAGAGAGAGAGAGAGAAAGGAGAGCTCGACCACCGACGACTCGACTGTATGTGCTGTGTGTCTGTGCATCCATCGCGGCATCGGCTTTCTGCCTCGGCCTGCCGCCCGCTGCCTTCCAATCATCACGACAACTGCTCCCAGCGGCTCTTGGCCCATCGAAACCCGTGCTGCTGACCAATTCGACGCTGCAGTCGTCGCTTCACTCGATGATTTGTCGCTTCCCGTTTGCACGCACTGGGGACATCGAGGCTGTAGGTTGGAAGCCTGGACGCCCGACTCGAACTCTGGAACGCTCCGCATATCTGTCCTCAGACCATCGGTCAGCTCTCTATACCTTTTGCCTCCCGGCTTCCTTTGTATCGCAACCATCGACTCTCCCAACCTCACCGACGCTCTTAGCTCCGCATCTGATCACGCCCCTTTTTGCTGCTTATCTGCTCACACAACACTCTTTCCAGATAACAACTACTACTACCCCAGTTACCCAAAGTCTCCTTGTGAGCCAACACCGCCAAGATGGGTCTCGCAGCCTCCAAATTTCAGGACATGCTCAAGCAGCTGTTCGTCTTCAACAAGAAGGAAATGAGAATTCTCATGGTCGGTCTCGATGCCGCCGGCAAGACCACCATTCTTTACAAGCTCAAGCTTGGTGAGGTCGTCACCACCATCCCCACCATCGGTACGATTACACCATCCACCCCATCTCCAGTGTTCGGGCATCTCCGAACATGTCTAGTCCCATGACAACATCAAAACTGACACTCTCTTTAATATAGGCTTCAACGTCGAGACCGTCGAGTATGCCAACATTCAGTTCACCGTGTGGGATGTCGGTGGACAGGACAAGATCCGCCCCCTCTGGAGACATTACTTCCAGAACACCCAGGGCATCATTTTCGTCGTCGACTCCAACGATCGTGACCGTATTCCCGAGGCTCGCGAAGAGCTTCAGCGCATGCTCAACGAGGATGAGCTGCGGGATGCTCTTCTCCTTGTCTTCGCCAACAAGCAGGATTTGCCTGTAAGCAACGAGAATCAACCAATGATTGTTGATCAACCTGACTGACGTGCTTGTAGAACGCCATGAGCGTTGCTGAGATCACAGACAAGCTTGGCCTCCACAGCTTGAGACAACGCGTTTGGGTATGTTTTTTTCCGTCGCAGTATTCATGTAATGATTGGCCCTCCTCTAACATGTGCTCCAGTACATCCAATCTACCTGCGCCACTTCCGGTGACGGTCTGTTCGAGGGTCTCGACTGGCTCTCCAGCGAGCTCAAGAAGAAGTCATAAATGTAACGCAGAACACCACAGGCCGGTCCCCTTCACCGGTCAGTCAAGCATGGTTCGATTGTGCTCTCAAATATACCCAATTTTAGACGATCGACTGGTCCATGAACATTACACACGGCGGTTTCTGTCTCTATGGTGACAGCCGTTCACGATGAGAAGATGCAGAGGGAGAATCGACACTCTCTTTCAAACTTGGTCACTTTTCGGAAAGACAGGGGGCGTATTGGCTTGGAATCTTGTACAATTTGATACATCGTCAGGAGAGAACAACAGTCCATCTGCTACTTCCCCGAACGCCCCGACTCCTTCTCAACCTGGCTCTCCACGTCTACGTCTGATGATATGCCGAGGATGCGAAGGGATGAAAAGGGGGAATACGTTATACAGCAGGGAGGAAGTTATGGATGTTGTTTTTGTTCGGGAGAAGTGGTGGGCGTGCAAGGAGTGTTACGGGGGCTGTAAACACAGTTGCTAATCATCAATTTGATTTTCCGTTTTTCCAGTCTTGGCTTTTCCCTTTTCTGTTTCTCTCTCCTATACACGATTGTTATGAGTACTCTAGCATGCTTGGTGTAATGCGATTTGTGTTTTGCTTATAACGCTGGGATGGTGCAAATGAAATGAGGAATTGTGTGATGGCAATAGTGTTGCCTAGGTGAGCGTACGTAACCGTTGGGCATCATCTGGCGGCGGTTCAAGTTTACCTAGATGGTCACACGCAACACAAAGATGGGTTCGTCATCTGCAATTGACTGGCTAGCTCCAGGTATTGGTTTCGAGCTCCAGTTTGGTTCCATAGTTTGGATCGAGCTTTCTTTGTCTGGTTTATTCAAGACGAAATGGGGCAGGTGAGCGTGTGAGGGTGGTTGCTCGCGGTGAGGGTTGGGGGGTCCTCTTCTGGCGTGGTATGCCTGGATTCGGGGGCACAAAGAAAGGTTGTCTTGTCACATTGTTTGCTCATTCTTATGTCTTGAGGTACTTTGTGGAGCATGACTAGAACCCCAAGTGTCGTCCACCAGAATTTACAAGGGCAAGGGAAAATATTCACAGCATGTTCTCATGTCTCATTTCCCAATCTACAATATGATGATACAAAAATATACAAAGTCCAAAAACCAACCCCCCCCCTTCCAAAATGCTACCATGATATACATTCCCAGCGCCATAACTCATGCATGGACACGCCCCCCTAATCTCCTGTTAAACGATGGAGCGGCGTCTTCATCTGTAACTTTTCTTGCACAACAAACTTACACTTTTCTCCCCTTTACCCACAACTGTTGTTTACTTCTCCTCCCCCTCCTCCTTTCGGCCCTCCTTCCCCTTCCCAGGCTGCCCCTCAATCACCAACCCCGTCTTCTCCTCATTCACCCTCACAACCGCATGATCCCCCTTCCTAATCTCCCCCCTGATAATCTTATCCGCCAGCCCGTTCCCAATCTCCGTCGTGATCAACCTGTTCAGCGGCCTCGCCCCAAACTTGGGATCATACCCCCTCTCCGCCAACCACTGCCTCACATCCCCCGGAACCTCGAGCGTGATCCGTCTGTCGTCCAGCCTCTGCTGCAGCTCCTTCAGCCGAATATCCACAATATCTCTCAGCGCCTCCAGCGCCAGCCTCTTGAAAATAATAAAGCTGTCGATCCTGTTGAGGAACTCGGGCGGGTATTGGGAGTGAACAACATCCATGACGGCACGTTTGACGTCGGGGTGGATGTCCCCGTCCGGAGTCTCCTTGTAAGGGTGGAGCATGTCCGCTCCCACCAGGATCTCAGCGCCCAGGTTGGAGGTGAGCACGATGATGGTATTCTTAAAGTCGACCTTGTGGCCCTGGGCGTCGGTGAGGTAGCCTTCGTCGAGGACTTGGAGGAGCAGAGCCGAGATGTCGCGGTGGGCTTTTTCGAATTCATCAAAGAGGAGGACGGCGTAGGGTTTCCTCCTGACGGCTTCCGTGAGCTGACCCGCGTCCTCGTACCCGACGTATCCAGAGGGAGCACCGATCAGACGAGAAATTGTGTGCTTCTCCTGGAACTCCGACATGTCAAACCTGACTACGGCCGACTCGGTCGAGAAGAGGAAACCGGCTAGTTTCTTGCAGAGTTCTGTTTTGCCTACACCGGTAGGCCCCAAGAAGAAGAAGGATGCCAGGGGGCGGTTCTCCCCGCTGAGCCCGGCGCGCTGCATCCGGACGGCGTCGGCGACGGCCTTGAGGGCTTCGTCTTGGCCGCGGATGGATTCCCGCAGGATGTCCTCCATGTGGATCAGGCGTTCGGTGTGGCCAGAGGTGAGCTTAGAAATTGGGATGCCCGTGATGCGGGACACAACGTTGGCGATGTCATCTGCCGTGACAGAGTCATGGATCAGGGTCGTCTCGCTCTTCTTCTCGTCTTCCTTGGGGAGCTTTTGTTCCAGCTGAGGGATGATGCCGAAGCGGAGCTCCGATGCGCGGCCAAAATTTCCAACGCGTTGGGCAACTTCAAGTTCGACTCTGGCTCTGTCGAGCTCGGCTTGGGCTTGCTTGATGGCGTCGAGCTCGGCCTTTTCCTTTTCCCACTTCTCGGTCAAGACCTTGACTTCATCTTCGTACGTCTTCAGATCAGCCTCGAGTTTTTCACGTCGTTCCTTGCTTGCAATGTCCTTTTCCTTGCGCAAGCTTTCGAGCTCGATCTGGATGGTCATGATCTTTTGGTCGAGGTGTTGGATGTCGTCTGGCTTGCTCTCTTGCTGCAGTCTGAGAGAGCTTGCTGCCTCGTCCATCAGGTCGATTGCCTTGTCTGGGAGGAAACGGTCGGTGATGTAGCGGTTGGAATAAGTAGCTGCGGCGACCAGGGCACCGTCAGTGATGCGGACACCATGGTGCACCTCGTACTTGTCCTTAATACCTCGCAGAATGCTGATGGTATCTTGGACTGTTGGCTCGCTGACAATGATGGGTTGGAATCTCCGCGCGAGAGCGACGTCCTTTTCGATTAGACGGTATTCCGCGAGGGTCGTAGCGCCGCAGCACTGAAGCTCACCTCTTGAAAGGGCGGGTTTCAAGAGATTAGAAGCGTCGATAGACCCTTCGGCCTTTCCAAGACCCAGAAGGGTGTGAAGCTCATCGATGAAGAGGATAACTTCCCCATTCGCCTGTTCCACCTCGGTCAACACCTTCTTCAACCTCTCCTCAAAGTCACCCCTGAACTTGGCTCCCGCGATGAGCGAGCCAAGGTCCAGACTGATGACCCTTTTGTTCTTGATGCTCTCCGGAACAGCCCCCCGTACGATTTCCAGGGCCAGCCCCTCCAGAATCGCCGTCTTGCCTACACCAGCATTACCGATAAGCACCGGGTTGTTCTTTGTCCTTCTCGATAGAATTTGTATCGTTCGCTGAATCTCGGCCGATCTGCCAATAACGGGATCAAGCTTTCCATCCCTTGCCTTTGCCGTCAAGTCAACGCCGTATTGTTCCAGAGCAGGCTTCTCCGGCTCGCCTCCCATGTTCATGCGGTGAGTACCGCCCGGTGGGTGCGGTCTGCCATTGGAATAGTGCCGAGCTGCCACAGATGGCATGAGCCGTAGTGAGTTTACCAGAGCTGCCGTCTGCGGTGTGGTTGTAGCGAGGGCTTGGGGAAATTGTCGCTGTCGGGTAGCCCCCCTCGACACGGCAGCCATGCGCCGAGAGGCTACTGTTAGTAGCCGTGATCGTGCTTGCATGGTGGTTTGTTTTGTATGTTTTGCGTTTTCCAACGTTGTTGTCGCCGGGCAACAGAGTTCAAATTGGGTTTGCCGACCGAGCCTCCCGTTGAATTTAACGTCTTTGTAGACAGACACCAGTGGCAAGTCTGTTTACTGATAGAGAAGCTCAGTCTGGGAGCTCGAAAGCTCTCGGTGATTCCATCATGGCCCCACATAAAGGCTTTTATCTTATCGGAGCTTAATGCTGCAACAAGTGGATATTGAGCTTGTGTGGTCTGTGCACCAGCATTCTGCTTTTTTAAGCTGCAATTTCGAAGTTTCGACAAATTCTTCCTGGAAACATTTTTTCTAGAGTCGCGACCGACATTTCCACTTCGACCTCCAGTATCTTTTGACCCGGATGGCTTCAACGGTCTTCTGGGTGACTGCTGCTGTCAATTGCAACAGATGAATATCGCATTGCCAGCAGCAGTCGTGACACTGTCGTATGGGTAAGTTATCAGCACCTTCCCTGCTCTTTTACCTCTCCTTCTCTCATGATGATCAATTTTGGTCCGTGTTGCCTAGCGGCTTAAGACCCCGTAGATGACGACGAAACCCAGCATGCAAATGCGTTCTGACTTGATACCTACTCTCTGTCGCAATACTCGTTAGCAAGATCTAAAGCTTCGTGCTAACATGTTGCTTTCATAGCAAGAACAAGACTATCAAGGGTCAAATCAGACGAACGATTTGTTCAGAGATCCGATTATCAAGTCATCGCGAAGTCGAGAAAGCTACCGAGATTGAGTGCTTGTCGTGGCAAAAGAATCTAGTTTCGGTTGACACATGCCTGTGTGTGATCTTTCGGCGAGCTTGGATGTGTCATGGTTATAGAAGAAATACATTTTTGAAGTCACACACTTCGTCTCATGACTAGTGATTTGAGGACCTCCAGACCAATGTCCTCGTATGTCAATTATCGTTCTCTGGACTTTGCCGAGACTTTGCCAGTGACCAACATAGCTGGCAGTAGTCGTTATCCAAATCTCTATGTATACGCAAATCTATCTCAACCTTGCCTGAGAGCAATAGACCTCGAAGACTGTTATCATTGCTCATCTGATATCTTCACACTGGAGATCGTCGAGGTTCAATTAAAGTGGGACTATCGCGTTAAATACCCAATCATGTCTCTTACACAGACCACCTAAATGGGAGCCCGACGCGGCGCGACTTCCACTTGGTTTCTCACTCTCACCACTCTTCTTCTCACAACCAAGTAGAACAAAATCTAGAGGAGCCTTTCACTTTCACTTGAGCCAAATCTCTTACTTCTCACTACGACTCCAAATAAACTCGTCAACTTATCCAAGATGCCGATGTACGGAGACCAGGGCAACAAATTGGTAAGTGAGAAACGTCTCATCAGTGATTTTAACACCCACTCACACATCTGATAGGTGCAACACGCCAAACGCATGCAGAACCTCGCCCACCTGCCACCATACCAGACAGAGCTCGTCCGCGCCGTGACACGTGAGGTGCGAGATTTGGACAAGGACGTGGCCAGCCTCCTCGAACCTTTTCAGGGGTCATTTGACCCCTCTGCAGACCAGTCCACGGCTTGCACCCTACTGGTCAACCATCTGTCTATGCGGAGAAACAAGCGGTGCCTCCTTGCCTACCACCGCACCAGGACAGATAAGCTGGAGGAGCTGGTATGGAACGGGTCAGATGTCCTGGACCTCGCTGGCCAGCAAGCGGGAGGTGGTGCCAATGGCGCAACTGCCGCGGCCGATGGTGGGGCGAGTAGCAGTCTGAGCCCACAAGAGGAGGACTACGTTCGACAATACGGCGACCTCCTCGCGGCCTACAAGGGCCAGTGGACAGATATTGACCTAACTGGCAGCCTCGAGCCGCCCAGAGATCTCTTCATTGACGTGCGGGTGCTCAAAGATGCGGGGGAGATCCAGACCGAATACGGGTAGGCATGCTGTTCTCCGCGGATGGTCCCGCATGCATGTCATGAGACTAACAACCGCGTAGGGCTATCAATCTCACCAAGAACAGCCAGTTCTATGTTCGGCAAGGAGATGTTGAGCGCCTGATCGCCCAGGGCTACCTTCAGAAGCTTGGCTGAGGGGGCGTGGGCGAAGTGCAAAAGTATCATGTAAGAGTCCAACATGATCACGATTTTGCAGGTCAAAACAGATGCAGGGCCAAATTGCCCAGTATGCAACGGTCCTTCGGAAGTACTCCCATCGCTATTTTCCTCGCCATGATCACTGTCTGGGGAAGAAAGATAGGACGGTCCCGAGCAGTGTTCACGAGGCCACGGTCTTTTACCACTCGAGACTCCCATCGTCCCTCTTGTCCCACCAAATCATGACGAAAGTTCGCACCACCATGACGGCAGAAGGTGGCCTTCCGGTTCCAGTCAGGGAAGCGGAAATCAATATCACAGAGCCTCTGGCAGAGCTGAAATCATCAAACTCGGCATGAGGGTCAGAACACCTCCTGCATGAACAGGGCTCAGCGGTCCATCTGAAGGCCAATGCCGCAGTCACAGCATGCATACGACGTTGGAGAATTTTGGAGAAATCAACCAGGTCATTAACCCAGGCGCCGCAACCCGCAACGGCTCCCACGGTGTGCGCCTGCAGGAAGTTAACGCCTCAGCTCACATGGCGAGTTCAATTTTTTTTCCGTCCGTCGTCGTCGAGGGGCGATGGACCACAGTGGCAATACTGTGCCGTGCCAAGGCATATGTGGGTTAGGAAAAGCCATCAGAGACTAGAGAATTTGAGCTTCAAACAGCTCGACAACATCACAAGACCGATCGTCGATTGAAATACAGAACTATAAACATCTCCACAAGACTCCTTGTGCCATTTTCGATAGCTCTCTGGTGGATAAGGGATGTCTCCGCTGCCAGCTCAGAAAAGCGGGTGCGGTACGCGAGCACCGGAGCTGCCCGTGCAGGATGGAGCAAACCAATTCGCACTGTTCTTGCGTTGACCTGCATGGGGCTAATGACGACTTTGAAGCTTCTGCCCCCACCATTCAGAGCTATCCTTGCGTGTTCCAGACCATGTAAGTGAGGGCGCGGTCCAAACGGCACCTCTCTCGCGGACTTGGCGCTCCATCTTCTCAAGTCCACGCACCACGTTTACGAGCGACGCAAAAACTGCTGGAAAGACGTTACGACTGGGCGAGGCGCATAGCTTATTTCCTACGTACCTTGGTGTTGCTTTGGAGCTGGGATCCCTGAGTTTTGGTGGGGCTGGTGTGGGGAAAAAAATAAACGTACAAAAATACCGGCTGCAGGCACCTTTTTCATCCTGTGATATGTCGAGAACCCTCCTGGCCGCCCGCCGCTTCCAGTCTTCGACCGCTTTCTCTGTTGACCTCGGTTCATGTACACGACCTTTTTGCAACTCTTTTTTCTAGTACCGACCGGTGAATAACTCTGCGACTTATATTGGAGCGCATATTGTTTGTGCGAGTTACCCTCTTCAGCCTGCATTGGAGTTTACCTATTCCAATCGTGTATCGCATACTACTTAACTGCCCACGGCCGGTCTCGCAACATCCCGTCTGCAGGACAACACCGCACACACCAGCCGACCTACATACATTTGCGCCTACACTTCCTTCGGTTTGAGCTCGTCATCGGGTTTCTTATTGGGGAAAAGTAAGGGGTCAAGGATCTAGTGCCATTTTGCAGTTTTGACTTTTGGTGGATCTGCAACATGCACGCTTCTGGGTAACCTGATCGTTGAACATTCCCGTCCATACACCCATCCCATCTTCTAGGGTACTCTCCGATTGCGCGCCCCCAGAAAGAGTCCGCAAGTCTCCAGGACCGCTTTGGAACCAGAAGAAATGTCTTCTCCTATCTTTGGCCAGTTTTCCCCCTGGGCCAGAAGACGGTCGTCTACCGTCTCCAATCACTCTCAGGACCACCCCGAAGACCAAACCATAACCTCAACCCCCCCAGAGCCAATACCAACATCCCAGAACCAGCAGAACAACAACAATAACAACAACAACAACAGCAACAACAACGATGCAAGGTTTCTTTCCTCCTCTGTCGGTTCAGTGAGCCACCGTGAGCCTACAAGATCCTACATTCATGGTTCAATCAGGGACCCAGGTATGTTTACATTCCCCCTTCTCCCCCTTATCCCACCCAAACCTCCGTAATATAAACTAACAAAACCCATGCGATAGCCCGCCTCGAAAACATCCAGTCAGCCCGCTCCGTCCGCGCTGACACGGCCGAACTCGCGGATTACTTCCTATCAGACAAGAAAGACGGACGCAGCGCCTCGTTCCTCTCCCGAGCACGCTCTCTCTCGTCATCGGCTCGACCCGATCACGCAATCACAGGTGGTAATGGTGGTGGTCGCAACAACAACAACAACAACAACAACAACAACAATAACAACAACAACAACAACAACAACAACGAACCAGGCGTCACCAACAATAACAATATAGCAAACGACCTGCTCGGCGCATCGATCTCGGCCGAGACCATAGAGGAAGTCTCTGAGCCGCCTTCGCCGGAGCCGTTGGATGATAGCGCCGAGGTTGACTCTGGAGAGGGGCCTTCGATGATTGCTGCTATGCTGAGGAGGTCGCCGCCTGAGGAGAGGTATTTGCTGCCGCACCATAAGGAGGATCAGATAAGGGAGGATGATGTGGTGGATGTTACGGGGGATGAGGATGAGGATGGGGATGAGGAGGATGATTTGAGCAGGCTGTCGACGAATGAGCCACGGCCGTTGCTGTCGAGGTGGGGTGCGGAGGAGGATGAGACATCGCCGTTGATGGTGTCGAGGTCTAGGGAGAGTAGGAGGAGTTATGGGATCAGCAATGGGAGGAATGGGAGTGTTGATTTGGAGAGCCAGAAGGGGCCGTCGAGGACGGGGTGGCTACATAGGACTGTTGACTCTGTCAAGGGGGGTAGGGGAAAGGTTGCTAGGGGGTTCAAGAGTTGGGATCGGCATGCGCTTTGGAAGAATGTTGTGGTTGCTCCTGTGGCGTGCCTGCCGGCGGTGGTGGTTGGGTTGTTGCTGAATATTTTGGATGCATTGTCATATGGTGAGGACTGTGGCTATCCTATCCTTTGCGGAATCGTTACTAACAGCTACCAGGTATGATTTTATTCCCGCTGGGAAGTCCAATTTTCGCCAATTTAGGATCGGCGGGTATTTCCATCTTTTACGTGAGCACAATCATCTCGCAGTTGACATTCTCGACTGGGAGTATTTTCAGGGGCGGAGTCGGATCTGAATTGGTAAGTAAATGTAGACCTATTCCCATGCAACAATGCTAACATCCACCAGATCGAAGTTGTGCCTTTTTTTCACAACATGGCTGCCACCATCACCACTTTGGTAGGTGAGGACAAGCCTGATGCCGTCATTGCAACTACAATCACCTCTTACGCCCTCAGTTCGATGCTTACCGGAACTGTATTCTACCTCATGGGCAAGTTCGAGTTTGGGTATATCGTCGGTTTTATCCCCCGTCATATCCTGATCGGCTGCATCGGTGGTGTCGGTTGGTTCTTGGTTGCCACTGGCTTTGAGGTCACAGCGCGGATGGATGGCAGTCTGAACTACGATCTTGAAACCGTGAAGAAGCTTGCGCAGGCTGATACTGTCCCACTTTGGATCATTCCTTTGGTGCTTGCCATTGTTCTGTTTTGGGGCCAGTCCAAGATCACATCCAAGTTCTTCCTGCCGTTGTACATCCTCGTCATTCCTGCTGCGTTCTACGCGGTTGTCTCGATGCTTGGGGCTGTGGATACAGAGAGTCTGAGAGGGAAGGGCTGGGTGTTTCAGGGGCCTCCTGAGGGTGAGCCGTGGTGGTATTTCTGGACGCTTTACAGTACGTACTTTCCTACCGGTTTTTTTATGTGAACCTCCCGCTAACATGTCAACAGAATTCCACCTGGTTGACTGGAGCGCCATTGTGCAGTGTGTCCCCGCCATGTTCGCCCTCACCTTTTTCGGAATCTTGCACGTCCCCATCAACGTCCCAGCGCTCGCACTCAATGTGGGGGAGGATCATGCTGATCTTGACCACGAGCTCAAGCTTCACGGCTACTCGAACTTCCTCTCTGGATGCGTGGGCAGCATTCAAAACTACCTCGTCTACGCCAATAGCTTGTTCTTTATGCGCTCAGGCGGCGACAGTCGGCTGGCAGGTTACATACTTGCCGCCCTTACCTTTTTAGTCATGATGATCGGACCTTCGTTGATTGGTTTTATTCCCATCATGATGGTTGGTGTCCTCATCTTTGATCTTGGGTTTGAGTTGCTGCTGGAGGCCGTGTGGCAGCCGAGGAAGAAGCTCAAGCTGCTTGAATATCTTACCGTCATTGCTATCGTGTTGATTATGGGTATCTATGATTTTGTCGTGGGTATCGGGGTTGGTATCTTGCTGGCTTTTATCTCGTTGATTGTTCAGGCTTCGAGGGTGCCGGCTGTTCGAGCCAGTTATTCAGGAGAGGTGGTTGGCTCGACAGTGAGGAGAAACCCTACACAGCAACACTACCTGCGCCAGGTTGGTCGCCAGATCAACATCATCAAGCTTTCGGGGTATTTGTTTTTCGGCACCATCGTCAGCGTCGAGGAGAAGATCAGACACCTCATCACCGAGGACCAGTTCAAGAAGCGGCCTATCAAGTTCCTCATCTTGGACCTATGGCTAGTCACTGGGTTGGATTACTCGGCCGGCGAAGTCTTCAACACCATCAGCCGCCTCCTCAACGGCAAGGGCATCGAGCTCGTCATCAGCGGTGTTGGGCCCGAACGTTCCTTGGGCCGCTCCCTCCGCGCGGTCGGGTTGGGAGAGGACGGGATTGAAGTAAAGTTCCTCCCGGAACTGAATTCAGCCCTGGAATACTGCGAGAACGAGCTTCTCAAAACCCTCTATGCCAACCAGCAAGAGGAGGAGCAGCAGCAGCTCATTCAGCAACAGCAGCAGCAACCCTCACCGAGACCTTCGGCAAACTTGGATGTGCCTTCTAGTCTGGGCCCGCATTTTTCGTCTTCTGACCTGTTGGGGTCGTCGCCGAGGAGGTCTCATCTGAGAGAAGCGGCCAAGAACTCTCTTGGCACGATGGAAGTACGCAAAAAACTCACGAGATGGCAGTCTTTCAAAGAGCCGCTGCGTCTCATCCTCCGCATCTTCCAAGACGTCTCGGATAAAAACGAGGACTTTTGGTTCCGGGCTGTGGGGTACTTTCAGAGAAAGGAATACGCCCACGGAACGGTCCTCTTCAAAGCAGGGGAGCAAGCAGAAGGGTTTTACCTGCTGGAGTCGGGGATTTTGAGGGCCGAGTATGAGCACCCTCAGGGGATGCTGTACGAGAGTATCGTCGCGGGCACCACGTGCGGGGAGCTGCCGTTTTTCAGCGAGACGAACAGGACGGCGACGTGTGTGGTGGAGAGCGAGGGGGGTGTGGTGGTTTGGGTTATGGACCGGGAGGGGTGGGGCAGGATGCAGAGGGAGGAAGCGGAGGTGGCGAGGGAGCTGTTGAGGATTAGCCTCAAGTTGACGAGCGAGAGGATGGGGGTTATTACAAGTTATACGCTTACTATGGCTGGGTAAGGGAAGGGGGGGAGATCTTGAGCGAGTCGGTTTTTTTGCTTTTGGTGTTATACCGGGTTTAGGTATATTTGGGTTTGGGAGGGGGTAACGAAAAGCGTTTGTGTTTTTGGGAGGGATGTCTTGAGCCCGTAAGATAGAGGGTGTGATTTGGGTATGAGGCAGGCCATGTGAGATTGGTGATACGTTGTAGATAGGGGGTACAGATGATACCAAGACAGAGAAGAAATGTCCCGAGAATATCACCACCGTTGTTGTACATTTTATGCACCTTGCAAACACTTTGCAGACTAAGGCGGGAAAATATAGTGAGATATGTTTATAGGGAGGATCGCCGAGACATGCAGCAAGTTTGTAGATTGGAAGAAATATGACAGATAAGAGTCGGAGTACTTTATTTCATGGGATGGCCGATGTGGAATTCCAAGGAGATAGAATATCCCGTTGGTATCTCCGGTAGCTGAACGCCTCTTCGGCCGAGTCAAAGTCTCACAGCCGATCGTACTTGTCTCGGGTTTGGAAGATTTCAGAATGACACCAGACTATCTCCGGCTGGAGCATGAGATTGGTGGCTGTTTCATGGGGCACCCCACATCCATCAATTAACGTTCGTGGAGGTTGCTCCTTCCTTGTGACACTGCTGGTTGTGGTTCCTTCGTGAAATGGTGTTCTGGTAGGTCATCGGCAGCAGCAAGACTTTGTGCTGGGAAGGTGCGATGATTGAAGGAAAGAACAGCTCTGGAAGGTTACTGAGGGGGTGGACAGGGAAAGTGTTCAGGTGATGGAGATGATGATGGTTTTGCTGCTTGTTGAAGGGCAATTTACTGGTTGAGAGGGCCAAAGTATTTGAAGAATGGCTAGACAGTGGGTTTTATCCAGTTTGCTGAGATGTTGCCGGGATTTGAGTGACAAGCTGTTAAAGAGACTTACTTGCATCTTCTCCTTTCGCACATCAACACATTACCTGTTTAACACATCACCACAACCCCCTTTACCACATCACCACATTACACTTTTCCCGCATCAACCCCTTCCAATGCTTACCACCCCGACACTAAAATATATTTAAGATCAGTCCTTCCCTCGTTCTTTTCTCCTCGCGCAGCAAAAATGTCCCCCCATCCAGTCCCTCTGTTTCGGCATATAACCAACCTTCAAATCTACATGTATATCATACCCCTTTCACCAGCTATATCGCGAGGTTTTTGGCTCCAACAAGGACCAGGGCTTCACCTACCCCAGGCCCCCTCAACCGAACTCCAAGACATGATGGCTCGTTTCCGGGGAAAGAAAAAAGGTTCGAGTTTTGGCTCAGCTGGGGGGGATCTGAAACATATGTGGTTTTGTAGCTTAGGTGGTTCTTTGTTTTGAAAGGGTGAACCATGGTTTAGGTAAAAAGATATGGGCATAAATGCGTGCGTGATGTCTAGGCTCAGCCACATCTCAACGTGTGATATATACGAGGCGTGGAGTAAGACTCTCTCATTCAGCTGCCTCGTGATCGAAGGCCGCGCCGAGGATAGACCTTCTTTGCCATGGGGCAGAGCAGAAAAGTCTGGTTGAGTTTGATCTACCACATCCTACCAGAACTCAGAACCTGTCCCAACTCCCATGTCTTCCTATTATACCACACCCAGATTACTTATCAGGTGTGTGCCGCCCAGGTTATGGCACAGTTCCTTCCTACCCATCTCGCCCAAATGCCGGGTCAAGACGACGGCACAGCTCAAGAAACATGTATCATCAAACATCCAATAAACACGATGTTCCCGCGCCGTCAGGAAAACCGCTCTTATTCCCCTACCGGCTTTGTGCCACCCACCATTTACATCCCACACGAAATGCCGATTGCTGCCTCTTTAGACTTTGACATCTCTGCGAGATGGTGTGCAAGTGGGGGTTTGTTCCTGAAGGGACTGAGACAAACAATGGAATGTTTCCCTTTTGGCAAGGGCTCAATAAACTTGAGGCGATCGCCAAACTCGGAACCATACATGCACTTTCAACATCTCAAAAATCTGGATTGTTACCCATGTTTCGATCGATCCTTAAGAATGAAGGAAAAATCTGCCAAGGTCCTCGATAAATATGTTTGCTGTCCTCCTTCCCCTCGGCAGAAACGCACTGACATAGAAATTCGGACTTGCGGGATGCGTACGCACACTTTTTATCAGTGCAACTCAAATTCTGGCTAGCTACACCACGGAAAACATTCAGCCTTTTCCCCCCTACAGGCACTCAAGGGAACTAGATAGTGTAGAGCTGTTTCAATAGAGGCTGAATAATTCAAGGCCCTAGAAAACACAACATCCCGTTCGCACAGGCCTCCTTCGTTGCGATCAGACTTGCCATCCCGCCGAGGGAGTATTATCGATCGAGATAACCCGTATGTAGGAAACAAGACACTAGTACTGTTGTGTAGTGTAAAAGGGGACCAACATCGGAAATGAAAGATTAACCACGGTAAGTAGTAACCGCAGGGAGACTACGCCAGGAACGGCAGAGGACGATAACCGACGCAGCGTGCTGAGGGTATGTTGGGTGGTGTGAATGTACCTGCAGACTGCAGTAGTATCATGGTAGTCTGCTTTTTCGGTTCTATAGCCGTAACTCGTTACATTATTGCCGATCAGGAAAGTTGAATTCGGAGAGAATATGACCGGAGGATAATGTCTTGCCTTCTTGTTGCCCAGATATATAATAATAATCTGTATGGAGTGATTCCCGGATTGCCGGACGATGAAGATTGACGACATTTGAATCTGATTCAAGCCCTCCCTGGGAAGGCTTTCGCGAACCCAGGGCGATGGTACAGGCCAGTGGAGAACTGCTGCAGACAGGAAGCTCTTCAGCATTCCATTGAATGCAAGACATCGTGCGCCAACTTCTCGAACACTGGCTGAGGTCACAGTCGCATGGCCATGGCCATCATATGGTTACCGCAACGACCCCCTTTTTATCAGGCGAGCGTGGTTCGCGAGAGGTTGTGATTGGAACGGCACAGCACGGGGGTCACTGCAGCAGACTTCCGGGGCCCTTGTCGATAGTGAGCACAGACTTTGGTTGAAGGCCTGGTAGGGAAGACATCTCAGTTGCCGATGGAGGAGCAAAAAGTCTGGGGTTGACGAGATGGCGGACGAAATCTGACAGGTCTGCGGCGTTTTTGAATCCAAAACTGAGTTTGATTGCCTCAATCAGCTCGTGGCTTCGTCGAGTGCCTTTCAGCTTTGTGATTCGAGTGTTTTGTGTCTGGCTATTGGAGCCGCCGTGGGTGGGTTGTAGCGGCCACCTGATGCCCACCGCACCTCCTGCTTTTGGTACCGATCGTCATCCCCAGTTGTTGCCCAACTGGTGATAGGATTTGGTGTTTGTTTTTTCGTCAGCTCGATGAGATGAGAGAGCCTTTTTGTGCCCCTCATCTAGGTGAGGAAGCCCTGTTGCGTGATGTGGCTGCCATCCTCCACCGGGGTATCAACCCCTCACCACTCATCATCTCGACTGGATGTTTCTCTCAGATCGTGGAGCATGTGAAAAAATTGTCGCGCAAAAAGGTAGGTTACCATTGATGCGACGCACCAGCGCGATGTGATGATTAGGTGGGATCTCAAATCCTCCGCGCCGCCTCGTCACTGGTGGATGGGCGTCATCAACGGAAGAGTCGACGGTCGACTGTTACTGGCTGCTTGCTGCTGTCAGAAGGATGCGCCATGGCACAAAAGCTCAGAATCCGCGGCCCCTCGTGTTTCTCCAACACATAAGTCACAGCTCGAGACACACAAAACACCGCGGCGCCGGCGGGGCGGACGTTGTCGTAAGGATGTCTCGAGCTTTTCGTCACACTTGTGAGCCTGTGAGATGGCTCAAAAGCCAGGTGCGCTAAGATTGCTTCTCAGTTCATGCCGGCATCCCTGGCCGACTTGGGGAAGCCAAGGGTCGCCAGGCCCAAAACGGTTTAAGCCCTCCAGAGTGGTGGGTGCAGGGATCAGCAGGGACCCGATGGTGGTCCGTCAAATTGCTCTCTCGCGAGGACGGCAACGGCCAGCAGAGAGACGACAGAAGAGAGAGAGCATCCAAAGTGCCATCGACAGGCATTTCGGGCAAGGCGCAAGGGTAAAAAAGAAGTGGAAGGGGCAACGGGGAGCCGAAGAAAAGCAACGGGACTCCCACTTGCCCATCCATCTCCAGCTTTCCAGGTTGTCACGGCTCTCTCCATCTCCAGTCTCCATTCCCTCGTTCATTCTCTTTTGTCTGTTCTGTCTTTTTCTCGTGGAGTGATCGATAGCCCATGTCGACATTACCTTACCTTACGCGTAGTCAACCTAATCGCAGCTGAGTGGGCGCCCTGCGATTGTTAGGTACCTACTATACTCATACTCAACAAGTTGAGACGAACTGTTTTGGCCACTCGTTTTTTTTGTGCGTCCTACTACATGGTTGCACCTTTCACGCCAGGAACGACACGAGAGGCCAGGCCATCGATATAAGGCCCTACCGCAGTACTAATTGGAGCAACACGCCCGCCTACCGCACCGCACCGCACCGCACCGCACCTACACTACCGACCTATCTATACCCAACCCCCGACCCCCGAGTCCAAGCAGCGACTCTCGACGTTCGTTTCCGTCCTTGGCTGCCCAAAGCACAAAGCCCACCGGCGCCGCCGCTCTGTCTTCGGTCCATTTGCGCTATTGTACGGAGACGGGGCGTCGCGCATAAACCCAGTCGCCCGCATAGCGCCTTGTCGTCCACTCATTTTTTTTGCTTCCGGTCCAGGGCTCTCAAATCTCTCCGCGAATCCCACACGCTACCGCCGGTACCCGTGCCTCTCTGCTCTTTTCAACGGGCTCCCGAACGCCAGCACCCGAGTGCAGTGCAGTCCGATATCGTGACGGCAACCACCGCATATCCCACGAACTTGTTTCTTTTTCCTAAGCCCTTTTGGTTTCGCCGCGATACGTCCGACCGACCAACCTATCAGCATTCCTCTGCACACTCGCTCGCCAATTGGTACGGTGCAATTCAATTCTAAACTTGCTAGCCATGAGCAGCCTCTTTTGAGCTGGCATTGACAATTGACTGTGGCGGACAGGCTCTTCGATACCACTCCGTTTCGGCCCGCGTTTTGACAGTGGAGGGTGAATCGGCGGTCGGTACTCTTTCTCCGGTGAAAGCAACACCCTACGTCCATGGACCTCGATCGACCCGAGCTCAAACTTTTGCTGTAAATAGAGGCGGAAGCCCCTGAAACCTTGTTGCACAGTCCTCCCACTTCGCGGCCACTGCCAGTCGCATCAACAACATGACAACCCTCCCAAGGCCATCGCGGCCTTCGAACGCACCTCCTCAAATTGCCCTACCAGCGCTTCCCGTTGGAAAAACACGAAAAAGCATGGGTGGACTAGCAGTTCCACCGACCAGGTCTACACCAGCATCACCAAAAGCCCTTCGAACACCGTCCTCGAATCTCCTTCCGCCTGCCACTCCAGCCCCTTCCGGAGCCTTACCTACACCCAGAACCGCCTCAGGATACAATGCGACGGGCAAGACACTTAGGAAAACAGTCAGCATCAGCGCTTTCCCGCACCCCCCTCGCGGAGATGGTCGAATATCCAGCCTCCCACCGAGCCCACTATCCGCCGGCCTTTCGCGCAAGGTCAAGACGCCTACGACACCGACCTATCAGTTTTCTAATGGATCCTCGAGTTTTCTTGCGGGAGCAGGCGACCAGAAATCAGTCTCGCGAACAGGAGGGACGAGGAATTCGGACGGACTGATTAGTGTGTCTTCACCGCCCCAGAGCCGCAGTTCCTCTGCGCAGGACTCGTATTCTACTTCTGCCACCCAGTACGAAGATGCCACCGATGCCGCATCCAGGTCAGATGCTTCCCCCGGAAAACCTGCCTCCAAGTTTGATGGCAAGGGAAACGTCGTGGTCAGTGTCAGAGTCCGGCCAGATGCTGCCGGCAATGACCAGACGCCAGATGGGGAGTGGATGGTGGAGGGAAGAAAATCGTTGATCTCATACCGCGGCAAGGAAGGGGGAGATTATATCTATGGTAAGAATTAATTCTACAAAGTAGACAGTTGAGTCTCGTAGCCGTCTGACCGTTTCTCAGATAACGTCTTTACGACACACGACGACAACGCCAAAGTCTACGACCACTGCGCGAAACGTTTGGTACGAAGAGTAATGGAGGGCTACCACGGGACAGTATTCGCCTACGGTATGACGGGCACTGGAAAAACCTTCTCGATGCAGGGAACTGCGTCATCCCCGGGTGTAATACCTCTCGCTATTACCGACATCTTCTCCTACATTCGCGAAACCCCCTCTCGAGAGTTCTTGCTCCGCGTCAGCTACCTGGAAATCTACAACGAGAAAATCCACGACCTGCTGAGCATGTCCACCAACAACGGCCCCGGCGCTAACCAGCAGCAGGAAGAGATCAAGCTACGTGAGGACAGCAAGAGGGGGGTTTATGCGAGCCCTCTCAAGGAGGAAATTGTGCAGAGTCCGACGCAGCTTCTGCGTGTGATTGCCCGTGGCGACCAGGCTCGTAGGACAGCAAGCACCCAATTCAACGCCAGGAGTTCCCGGAGTCACGCCGTGGTGCAGATTGTGGTGGAAAGCAGAGAGAGGGTCCCCGGAAGTGCTGCGGGGGATAGCAAACGCCAAGCGCTTCCGCCCGGTGGCGTCCGGGTGTCGACATTAAGTTTGATCGACTTGGCTGGTTCTGAGAAGGCGGCCGAGTCCAAGGAGAGGCGTCAAGAAGGGTCCCACATCAACAAAAGCTTACTCACTCTCGGAACGGTCATCGCCAAGCTCTCTGAGCAAAAGGCCGATGGCAAATCCGCCGACAAGGATGGGAAACACTTGCCGTACCGCGACAGCAAACTGACCAGATTACTCCAGGGCGCGCTGTCCGGTAACTCGTTGGTTAGCATTCTCTGCACAATTCAAATCGGCGCTCCTGCAAGCGCAACATCAGCAAACACGCACAACAACGAAACCCTCAACACATTAAAGTTTGCCTCTCGTGCCAAAAACAGCATTGTCAGCCACGCCAAGCGTGCCGAGGAGTCTTTGGGCGCTGGTGGCGACGGAGGCGCAAAGGTACTTTTGGAGCGGTACAGAATGGAGATTGCCGAGCTTCGAAAGGAGCTCGAAGCCCAAGCAAAGTCCAACAGCAAGAAGGAGGCCGAGATTGAGAAGGAGAGGGACGCCGAGGAGGAAAGGGCTCGTGAGAAGGAAGCCGAGTTGCGGCATGAAGAGCAGATGCTCGAAATGCAGCTTGCTAGAACCGCGCTGAAGGAGAGGATAGATCACCTCAACCGCCTCATACTCAGTTCAAAATCGATAGGGGTCAATGCGAGCGGGTCCTTCAGCTCGTTGGGCATTCATCCTCGATACTCGCAAGGTTCCATCCGGTCGTCGATGACTATCTCTAATGGAGGCAAGCTCAGCCTGGAGAGGACAGCGTCCATGACATCTAGTGCTTCAACAATTGGACGGAAGTCGAGTAGTCATCGGTCGTCTGGCGGTGCACCAGAAGCGGTACCACTGACAGAAGACGATGACAGCATGGGGGAGTACGGCGACGGGACGGCATCACTTGCCGCCCAGAACCGAGCCCTCCAAGCGGATCTTGTCGACAAGAACCGCTACATCCAAACGCTAGAGAAAAGATTGCTGCAAGCCCGCCGCGCGAGCTCCTCTCGGGCGTCGGTCGGCATTGCAACAGCAGGAAAGGGCATCATGGTTGGCGAGGACCATAGTGTGTCCGCTCTTCTCAAGGAGAAGGATGCCGAAATCGCGGAGCTCCGTGCCCGCCTCGACGACAAGGACCGGATGTTGACTGCGCTGCGGAGCGCGGCCAGGTCAAGAGACAATGCGGAACGAGTCGAGTCCCGGTCAGAGGCCCGCAACTCGCAAATTCTCGACAGCAACCCAGGGCCAGCACCGCTCGGCAGCCCGCCTGCCCCCAACTCGTTAGTTAGACAAGTCTCGCAGCTTCGGAAGCAGACGAAGAATGTCGATGAGATGAGCAAGATGCTCGACGAGATGCTTCACGAAAGGGTGGAGAGCGGGCAGGTTGTCAGGGGAAATCGGGGGAGCCTCAGGGTGGTTGGTCCAGAGAGGGAGCCGAGGGAGAGGGGGTCGTTGCTTAAGGAGTTGGTCCCTTCGCCACCGCCGACGATGCCATTACCTTCGCCGCAGATTCTCACGCAGAGCCCATCGCTTCCACCATCGATGCCACAACCTCCTCCACCACTGGGCGCGGGGCCAGCTGGATCCCAGCCACCGATTCAGTTACAGTTGTTGTCCAAGCAGAGGACCTCGTTAAGCCAGGAGCCGAGCAAAGCAGTTGCGATGGAGGTGTAGGAAGGGGGCCGTGGCCTGTATAACATGACGGAACATGTATAAGTGTTTTTTCTTTTTCCTTGGTTGGGTTTCACATGGAAGAAGATGGGGGTAAGGAATACGGGGTACTTTTTTTTCATTTTCTGTCTTATACCCGACTTGTTGTTATTGGTATTTTTGCTTTTTGGTCTTTTCAAAATAGCCCACCGTTTCTCTGTTATGGTGGAGATCGGGAAATTGGGGGGGAGGGGATCAAGTTTACTTTTCTCATCGTCATTTAGCAAGCCAGCGTCTTGTTGTTAATTTTGTACATTAGCTAGGAGTGAAGGGGGTGGTGGGAAAGGGGAGAGTTTTGTATGGGGGATCCAACTAGTTTGGCAAACTTTCTTGTTGGAGATTGGAGGAGGGAAGGGTTGGTTGGTGATGGGGCTCTTTTTGTATCCAATTTTGGCCTGCCTGGTTGTTTGTTGTCGAGGAGCAGGGGAGAGCATTTGTTCATCATTTTTTTCATCATTGAGGCTATGGCATCATGAGACGACGCACGCGCAAAAGGGGGGGTGGTGGTTAGGAGAGGTGGGAGGAGATGAGGTGGGATGGGAGAAAGAAAGAATGGAAAGCGATTTTTTGAAATGCCAAAAGAGATTATTCTAAACATTTGATGTGTTTGTTTTTCCACGCGTGCGTGGGTTTCGAGGCGGGGCATGATGATGACTTGAGAGAGTTTTTGTTGAAGCCTGGGGGCGAGTATGTGTTGATTTTGGAGGCCTATGTGTGAATGGGCGAGACGTATATACATGTGATAGCATGAATGAGAGGTAGTTTTCATTTTTTGTATTACGTTTGAGACCTGATAAGAATGTGGTGTAAACAAAACAAAAACCGAGAGAGGGGGGGCTGCATATCCAATTCTTCAGTGATCCAACACGAGGCTGAATATGGTTATATGAGTATCATGATGTAGAGGCTCAATATATTGGTTCAATTTGAGAGTATCTACCTCAGAGACCGAGCCCTAGCACTGATATGCCTCTGGCGATGCCTTCAAGGTCAGAGTCCGCTTACCTTCTCGTTGCTGGAGGTCACACAAACTTCCCCACCTGCCGTTGGTGGTGGTTCTCCATGCCAAGCGGGAAGGCACCGGTGTGCCGGGAAGGGCGGGAGCCAGGCATCTGATTGGATGATTTCCCCGAAGCTAGTGCGTTTCAGAAGCGACAGGGGCTCAACTGCCACAAATGGTGATCGCCGCCTGCCCCGCCTCCGCCGACAAAACTTGCCCTTTTTTCCAGCCCAAACGGAGGGGGAGTGGGAAATCCCTAGAACTTTTTGTCTGCTGAATTGCATCGTGCCGGCCATTTGGTGAGGCCGTCGAAAGGCCAGGGGGTCATGATGAACTCCAGATTCCGGGTCAAGACCTTTCTAGAATCTGGGGATGAAACCAGGAAGAGAGAATCACATCATTCATGCTGTTTGGTGTCTTGTAGATGGATCTCGCTTCCCGCTTCAAACAAGCCCCCGTTGGATATCGATAAGATTTGGTTTTGAGCTTTCCGGGGTATCGGTTCCTTGGGGCGCATGGGTTTGAGACCAAAACCAAGCGAAAGATCTGCTTTGTTTGCTGTTCTTCTTTGGCCTGTGATCTCATGGTGGGCCATAACCTCACCTGGCATTCTCCGTTGGCCCCCTGAACAACAGTCGCAGTGATCGACACAGAACAAGTCATCGGGGTCCATCCTCGAGGCGATCTTTTTCCCCTTCTCCCATTCTTCACCATGTACGTCAGTATATGAATTAAATTGTCGACTGTGACGCTGGGTGTCCAGTTGAACTTTGCTATTCTATTCTCGAAGCCAACGGCGGTTGTACCAGCTTCTGCTCTCGGCCACACCCCCTCCGAGCTGCGAATAGAAACTCGACGCAGTTCGCATCGCATACCGATTTTCCGATATACCAACAGCGCCTCTTTTGTCAGCCTCGGTCTGATTTGCGCACTCTCTTGAGAGGAAGACTCCAAAAGTGAGACTGAGACGCAGGTAAAGGTAGCACAACCTGGCCTGGTACCCCTCCAGTGCTCGTTGAACCGAACCCACACCCTCATTTCGGAGAGGGATATTTGGCCATTCTCATTTTCTGTCGAACACCGTTTGTCAATCCTCTAGATGATACTTCCAACACCTACCTAGTTCGTACTGGTGGCGATCTTTCGGCAGGTGGTCACTTCGGCTGTTCAAGCGGCCCGTCCACTTCAAGCAAGACCTCTTCTCCTCCGCCCTACCTCGAGAAGGGGGGGACACCGGCACTGCCGCTGATCTTCTTTGCTGGACCTGAAAATCCGGCTGGCCGCCCTCGCCATTCTATTCGATCAACATCTTGCATCTTTCACTCTGTCCTGCCCCCATATCGGCCTCCAACGGCCCATTCCGTCCACCACGTCGTCGTTGTCGCCTTGTAACAAGACCGCAAGCGCCTCGCTCCCTCTTGTACGACTGTGTTCTGAAGGGGTCCTGATCCGTGCCCACGAAAGATACGATATCCCGGTGGCATAAACGTCACTTGTCTTTTCGGGATTAGGGCTTGGGAGTTGAGCTCTCCCTGATAAGACAAAGATCCCGACATCAAGATCGCAACTCCCTTATGACTTCGACGAATTTCACCGGTCGGGTACCCCCACCAGAAATCCTTCAGCTCTCCTCTGCCGGACACGGAGAGCAGCACGCCGGTGTCGACAGAGACGAACAAAACGCCGCTCCAAACGCTGGGCTTCAGGACGGCGGCTTATTGTATTCCAAACGGTATACTTTTCCTGCGGTCGCCTTATCCAGTTCTTGATTTCGAACACTAGACTTTCCTTTCCTGGTTTCTGTTTCTGTTCTTCAACATGCCGCCAACACTTGACCTCAGTAGAACGGCGCATGCCAAAGCCATCTTGCCGCCCCGTATCAACCTTCGACGAGCAGCCTCGTACAATGTCGCCGAAAAGGGCCCTCTATCATCCACATCCTCTCGCTTCAGCTTCAACCACTTGGTATTCTCACCACCACCATCTCCAGGCCTTCCGTCACTCTCCCCACCGAAAAAGCCCCCCCAGAGGAAACTGATCCTAGGCGTACGCCCAATACGACTCATACGATATACGATCCGGATTTTGAGCATTCTTGCTGTCTTTTGGATCTCGCTCGAGGTTCTTACCTACCTCTTTGGACCGGAAATACCGATACCGGCTGATAACACACGACTGTCAGTCCCCGAGAAGCCGATAGTAGCACCGCCAAAACGAAGCGATGGAGTTGAGATGGTATCGCAGAAGGGGGCGCCAGATTTCGCTACGCCTATCGTCATCACCGACCATCGAGGTAAGGCGAAATGGACAGTATCGATACCGCCAGGGACACCGTTTCCACTGTCCCAGAAGGGTTACGCAGACATGTGTGGGAGGTGTGAGCAGGTAGCGGCCAGGGCGGTGGAATTGCGATCTCAGGGGTCCGGGTTGCCGCAGGTCTCACTCAGCTTCGGGGCAGAGGCACCCGATCACGACTTCATTGACGTTCAAGAAGCTGAGAAAGCTGGTTATTTGCCAAAGAGGGGAGCGGGAGGAACAAACACGGGGAAGCCTGTCTGCAAGAAGAGCCTCACTTTTGTTCTCGAGTCCGGCGAGGCTGGCCTGGGAAAAACGCTCATGATGCTCTGGATCGCATATGGTCTCGCCGAAAAAGAAGGCCGTGGTTTCTTCATCGACGACACGAGATGGGCATACGGAGAGTACTCCGACATCTTTGAAGCGCCGCCCGCGCAAGACTGCTCCCCACCTCCTGACCATGAACGACTCCCCTGCCCACCTCAGGCACGTCACCTGGTCGTCTCAGCTGCCAACGCCCACGAAGTCTTTGCCAACCTCCTCCCTCCTTCAGCAGAGGGAATCTTCTCCAGCTCTTCCCCACCCCTCGAACCACTCGATTCCTCCCTCCTCAAGAAGCAATTCGCGCTCGCTCGCTCCGGGTTCAGAGCCCTCTTTCACCTCAACGCCGGAGACGCCCGCCACGTCGATACTCGCACCCGCAAGCTCCTCGCCAAGCGTCTCGTGCCCAAAACCAAGGGCACACAATCTGGTCTTGCCATCGGCCTTCACATCCGCCGCGGCGACCGCCACCCGTTTGAACCCCAATACAGGCGCTCGTACCTTCCTGTGAACGTCTACACCGACTTTGCGCAGGAGATCATCGCCTCCAAGTTCAACTCGTCCGGCAGCATCTTCCACGACACGGCAGAAGAAAACCGGCTTGCGCGTGAACACTCGTTCATGATCCTCGCGTCTGACGACCCGCTTGTGTATGACTCTGAGGAAGTGAAGGACAACCTCAACGGGAAGAGGGTGGTGAGAGCGCAGGATAGGATCAAGCTCGCTTCCAAGCATGAGCTGCTCCCCAAGGGGGGGAAGGAAGAGGAGCTGGATCGGAACGTGATGCACAAGTTTGTGGATGAGGCTTTTGGGTGGGAGGGTGGGTTTTATGCCGGCATGTTTTGGAATTTGGGGGTGCCGACGGCGAATAATGGCAAGAAGGAGGAAAAGGGGGTGGGGGCTGAGTCGCTCCGGCTTAGGAGCTTGGTTGGGAGGGCTTACATGATGGATTTGGCGGTGCTGGCCGAGGCGAGCGATGTGGTGGTTTGCACGGTTAGTAGTTTGGGGTGTAGGTTGTTGGGGGTGATGATGGGGGAGGGGAGTGTCAAGGGGGGGAGGTGGGTGAATGTGGATGGGGGCTTGGGTTGGTTGGGTCTTCATTGAAGGTGTTTGTTGTTGTTATTGTTGTTGTTGTTGTAGTTTGTTGTTGTCGGTTGCAGGAGTTTTCTTTTCTTGTTATGACACTGTTTTTGCTTTTGGCGTTTAGGCTTGGGTAAAGGGGCATAAGAGAAAAGAAAAGAGCACATTCTTTTTATTGAAAAGGTGGGGGGAGGATTGGAAGAGGAGATGATACCATATACCACACACACATGGGAGCCATTCGTTGCATCTACCATCGTCATCATCATCATCATCATTAGCATGATTTTCTTTTCTCTTTTTCAAGTTGTACATACTTTCTCTTCATTCGCTTTTTCGTTTACGTTTTGGGGGGTGTGCTCAGACTTTGCATGGAGCGGGAATAGTCATTCGCTGGTTGTTTTACAGGGAGAAGACGATAGATATGTCGTTGGTGTTGTTGTTGTTGCTGTTGTCATTTTAGCCAAGGATAGGAAATCACATGAAATGAATAAGCAGCAGTGTTATTACTACGTATCATTAGGCACTAGGCTACTTTGGAAACTGTAATCGATATCGCTTCATGCGCCTGTTCTCGAGAGGGTGTTTCGCCTTGTTCTCAGTCTTCACTACTTGTGATCCAAACAACGGAGCGGAACCCCAGACAAGTTGAAGTTCTCATGATCTTGGGAAACCCACTGACAAGGCACAACTCGCCGCTTTGGTGAGAAGATGCCGGGTGTAAGCGCACGGTCAGTATCGGTATGAAGCTCTCACCGAGAGTACACTTGGGTCAAGTGACGAAGAGAGAGCGACATGCTCAATATCACCAACACCCTACCATCGCACATCCGCGATAGCACTTGTCAGCGGAGCCCACGGGCGTTGACACACCGCACTCCACAGCATGAGGTGGGTAGGGTTCATCCGATGACAGCACGCCCTGCAGGTACGAAGTACGGGACAACTGGTTAAGCCAAGCCACCATATCCCACAGGCGGTCTGTACATGGAGAGCAGAGAAGACGGCCCTTCAGGAGAAGGAACGGTGAAACGAAAAACGAAGGCATTCGCTTACGGCCAGAATGCGCCCAGCTTCTCACAAGGTCGGCGCATATGTGGTGGTCAACGGTAATTGCCGTGGAATCATTGGCGCAACTTTGATCGGATGTTGCCTTTCTATCGCATGATGTGAGTAAACGGTGCGGTGGGAGCGTACGGATGCGAAGTACCCAGGTACCGTGCGAATGCGAATACGAAACCGCTCTTGGAGAGCGCCTGATTGGCCAATCTGGGCTGCCGTGGCAGGGGCAGATTACCTACCCAAAAGCCAATTCGCATCCCTTTTTTCTTGATGACATGAACTCTAGAAAAGTTCTTCGCTCCTTCTACTTAAAGGTCGCGAGATTCTTCTCTTTCTTTCCCCGTGGGCTTTGATTGTTGGCATCTCGCACGTGCGCTTGTTGCATTTCCCAGCAGCCTTGGACACGTTCTTTTTCTCTACTTCTTTTTAATCTTCCCTCCCCGACAGAATGGGTTTCCTCCAGGATGTCGCGGGCCCTCTGCTCGAGGGCTTCTCGACGCTGGGACTGGCATCGCAAATCGGTGTCGCGACGGCCACCTTTGTGGTCGTGGCTGTCGTCCTCAATGTGCTCAAGCAGGTGCTGTTCAAGAGCCCCAACGAGCCACCGATGGTGTTCCACTGGTTCCCCATCATTGGAAGCACCATCACCTACGGCATGGATCCCCCCAAGTTCTTCCACGAGAACAGAAAGAAGGTGAGCAAGCTCCTATCGCCATCATATGCGCGCGCGTCTGGGTACTAACCGTTTCTGACGACAGCACGGCGACTGCTTCACCTTCATCCTTCTCGGCAAGAAGACCACCGTCTACGTCGGCCCCGAGGGCAACAACTTCATTCTCAACGGCAAGATTCGCGATGTGAATGCTGAGGAGATCTACACCGTTCTCACTACCCCTGTTTTCGGCAAGGATGTTGTCTACGACTGCCCCAATGCGAAGCTGATGGAGCAGAAGAAGGTTGGTCCAATCGAACGATGCCATCTGCAAGACTCTGGTTAGCTGACACGCCGAAAAACAGTTCATGAAGATTGCCCTCACCACCGAAGCTTTCCGCTCCTATGTCCCCATCATCTCCGACGAGGTTACCAGCTACCTCAAGCGTACCCCCGACTTCAAGGGCCAGTCTGGCGTTGTCAACATCTGCCCCAAGATGGCTCAGATCACCATCTTCACCGCCTCTCACGCGCTCCAGGGCAAGGAGATCCGCGACCAGTTCGACGAGAAGCTTGCCGACCTCTACCACGACTTGGATATGGGCTTTTCTCCCATCAACTTTATGCTTCACTGGGCTCCCCTCCCCTGGAACAACCGCCGTGATCACGCCCAGCGAACTGTCGCCAAGATCTACATGGACACAATGAAGCGCCGTCGCGCTCGCGGCGATGATGGCCAGAAGGATATGATGCAGCATCTCATGAACTCCACCTACAAGAACGGCACCAAGGTTCCCGATCACGAAATCGCCCACATGATGATTGCCTTGTTGATGGCCGGCCAGCACTCTTCTTCGTCCACCAGCTCCTGGATCATGTGCCGTCTCGCCTCCAGACCTGATGTTATGGAAGCTCTCTACCAGGAACAGATCGACAACCTTGGCAAGGATCTTCCCCCCCTCAAGTACGAGGATCTCGCCAAGCTCCCTCTCAACCAGGCCATCGTCAAGGAGACTCTCCGCCTCCACGCCCCTATCCACTCCATCATGCGCGCCGTCAAGTCTCCCATGCCCGTCCCCGGCACCAAGTATGTCATCCCTACCGACCACGTCCTCCTCGCCGCCCCCGGTGTCTCCGCGACCGACTCTCAGTACTTCCCCGAGCCCGACAAGTGGGAGCCCGCGCGCTGGCAAAAGGATCACCCTCTGGCCCCTAGTATGGTTCGCAATGAGGATGAGATCAACGAGGAAGAGGAAGAGAAGATCGATTACGGCTATGGTCTCGTCAGCAAGGGCTCCGCGTCTCCTTACCTTCCCTTCGGTGCCGGTAGACATCGTTGCATTGGCGAGCACTTTGCCAATGTGCAGCTTCAGACCATCACCGCTGAGATTGTCCGCGCTTTCAAGTTCAGAAACGTGGATGGCAGCGACAAGGTGATTGGCACAGATTATGCCTCTCTCTTCTCGAGACCATTGGAGCCAGCGAACATTTACTGGGAGAGGAGAAATTAGACTTATGTGTTGTTGTTGTTGTTGTTGGATGCGATGAGTTGTTGTTTCGTGGCGTTTGGGTCTGTGGTCGTCATTGATGAACCAAGTTATAGTGAGTGCTTTCTTGGAACAAAAGGGAAAGCATTTGCATTGGGAGGAAGGGAAGGGAAAGCAAAAACACGGACACTGGGAAAGATGGGAAGGAGGGGTATGTGGACGACCAGTGATGACTTTGCAAAGTATATATACACTTATTTAATACTAATATCACAAATCATAAGAGATCGTGGCTGTTGGTTGTGCATTAGTGTTGTGGGTTGGTGGTGGGTTGAGGGGGGTGATTGGTCTGGGGGGGCTTGAGCGGTTGGTCTAGGAAGTTGTTGGCTGAGATGACGGACGATGGCCACTGGTGTAGAGCATCATCTTCAGGCATCGTTGCAAATATCACAACCAACCTATTATCCCCTCCAGGAATCATTGCGTATGGCAAGTCAGGCTGTGGACAAAATTTTAGGGGCTGCTATTGTGAATAAAGGCTTTCGAGGGCAGTCGATAGGTCTTTTAACAAAAGTAAGGTTGATAGATCTTGAACATGTTATTACCCCACAACATGCAAGTGTATACCAGCTCCCATTCATTTCTCAACAACAACCAAACCAAGTTTTACCTTTCAGGTCGGGGTACAAGGCACCTATACAGAGCAGGCTAGGTAGGTAGCATCACGATATCCTGATTGGCAAAACCCACAGCTTTGTTTCTTATCCTCGGATAAAGGGCGTAAAGCAGGTGTGTGTGTGTAACCAACATAAGGAGTGACCCCCTATTTCCACTCTAAACCACGTAGATAGTCAGTCAGCTCGGACACGGCCCATCATCATCATTACCTCCACACAACCAACCAATTTTCATATCGCAGTTCCAGAATCATCACGCCCGTATTTTAAAACCGAGAGTAGAGTTTGATATTTCTATCTTTATCCCAAAACCCTGAAGCCACCGACTACAAGAACAACAAGAACAAGAACCTTTACATCAGCAAGCAAGCAAGCAGCAAATAGCAAATTGCAAGCAAGCAAAATCACCATACACAAAAAAAGAAGAAGCCAAGTGCAACCTCCTTCATCTCCTGTTCCCCTCCACCCAAAACAAAAAAAGACCCAAATAAAAAGAAGACAAAGAGAGAAACCGACAGAAATCAACAACCTACAAGTACTTTTCCCAACCGATTTTTTTGCACCACATTGCGCCAACTTGTACCACCTACCCCCCCCCGCCCCCTCCCTTTATTTCCCCCATCTTCTCAAACATATCTTGGGGGATAAAAACTCACCTCCAGGTTTTGGATACCTATCCCCTCCCTTCTACCATCATCATACCACACATTTCTCATACTTGTCTCCCTTCCATGAAACTTTTTGATACCTCATACGCCTCGCCATTTTGGGGTCCCATCCACAGAAAGCCAGAGAAATCACAAGGAAAATAAGAGAGAGAGAAAAAAGGAACACAAATAAAATCAGCAAACAAAAAAGCACACATCCCCCTTCTCCCCAACTCCTCGCTGGCTTGCTCGCTTCATCACTCGCGCACAACAGCCTGTTCTTTCCCGCCTCCTCGCGCTCTCAAAAAAAAAAAACCAAACACACACCCCAAGCCCCCCTAAACCAGTCCAGCCCAGCTAGTCCAGCCGCAAGGCCCTCAATTAGTGATTATTACTGGTGAAATAACGAGTGTATAACGTTAGCTCCCCTTCTTCACCTCTCCGCGCCGAGTTTTTTTCCCTTGCCGCAACCATCCCAAATATCACCACCCCAATTTTGTTCCTCTCCCTCTCACTCTCTCAACACCATTTTTTGCTGTCGTCAGAACCCCCCGGTCTAATGGTATTCGTTCGGTTCGTGGTCTTCGTCTCTTCCGGGCTCTCTCCTTTCTCGCTCTAAAACGCTGTCTCGGTGGGGGGAAAAAGCAGGTCTCCTCTATGTTGTGCGTATCGTTATCGTCGGCCAGTCTTTTGATTGGCCTCAAACCAGTCAACAGAAAGGACCAATGGGAGAAAGGGATAAAAATGAAAGAAACAAAAAGAGGACAACGGGGTATCAGTCTGAAATCCAGTCTATGCTTTGGGGTATATAGATCCGCAGACAGCCTTCCCGCGTGCGCTTTACTCGGAAAAAAAAAGTCGTCCCCTCCCACGCCTAGGACCACCAGGAAAACGCCGGACCGCATGATGCAGGAGAAATGCAAAAGTACCCGAACCAGGAAAAAATGGTGAAGAAGGCAAGTATGTTTATGCCGTAGGATAAGGAGGCGAATCGCTCAGCAGGATACCATTGTTGCATAAGAGATACTGAGTCGGAATGCCACGCTTAATGAGTGTTGTCTTCGTTGATATTGGGAAGGTTTTGCTGTATGGCCATAAATCCTGCGGGATTCTGCATCATGCTGGAAAAGAGGTTCTGCTGCTGAGCTCGAAGTTCCGGGTCGCACGGTGGGGAGTGTTGCTTGTGCTGGACGAAGATACGTTAGTGTTCAGAGCTTTATAGACCTTGCTGTGAGGTGTTTGCCTACGTATTTTAGACCGTTCAGGTTCTTGTACCGCTTGCCGCAGACTTCGCACTTGAAGGGTTTCTCCTTTTCCATACCCAGGGTGCCTGGATAGGGCGCATGAGTCTCAGGATTGACGATGGAGAATGTGCCGTCGCCATTCTCGTGGAGCTGCTGGGTCGAATGCCCATGTGTCTTGTGATACCTAGAATTTGGGTCAGCAACACATCACCTGGATCGGTTGCACTGTTTTAATGGTTACTTACTTCAAGCCGTTTTGGTTCTTGTAGGCTTTCTCACAGCCGATGACGGGGCACTTGAACGGCTTGTGCTCTTCGGGTGGTGGCATCATCAGCGCAGTGAAGTGCTGAAGAAGCGTGGTTGGATCCATGCCCGGTGGCAGTTGGCTGTAGTCAAGATTCATGCTTACCAACTGCTGCTGCACTTGCTGCTGCATTTGCAACTGCTGTTCCATGGCTCGTTGCTGGCTGGTCATCTGAGCCGAAGAACCCCCGGGACTGTAAAGGCGCTTCGCAGGGTCGTCGATGGTGTTGTTGATATTGAACGGAAAACCGCCTAGAGGCGCCAAGTTGTTGGTGTTAAGCTTCATGGGCAGGCCTGACATATCATCATCCTCCTCCATAGCGTTATCTTGTGAGAACTGTTGTCCGCGCTGGGGCAGGCCTTGGTGAGTCGTCAGTGTTGGTGTGTTGACCGAAGAGACGGTAGGATTGTTCTGGAATCCAAAGCTCTGAGCAGCTGGTGTTGGAGGCTGCGAAGTGCGCAACGCTTGATGAGGAAGCCCCGAGGCATTAAGATGAAGCTGGGGTCGCTGCTGCTGACCAAAGAGGTGACGGGTCTGCTGTATGCGTTGGCTGTCGTCCATATCCATGTGCCCGACAGCATCATCCATTTCCATGTCGCCAACTGCATCCATCTCGTCGTTGAGGTGAGACATGTGGTTGACCTTGGGTGCGACCGGAGCCGCCTGCTGTCGCATCATACCGAATCCACCAGCGCCCAGGTTGCTGGCGCCAGTACCAGGCTGGCGCTGTTGCTGGAACCCATGCATCGGTTGTGTTGGCTGCTGTGGTCTGACTGAAGGTGCAACAGAAGTTGCACGACTGGCAGGACCACGCGTGAAGTTCCCGCCGAACCCAGGCCCCAACGTGGAGTTTCCCGTGAGGTTAGTATGCTGCTCTTCATAATGCTGGAGCAGATCATGAAGGGTATCCCACGTCGTCTCGCAGCAGATAAAGTCGCGCATAAAGGATGCTTCCAGCTTGGGCATATAGGACGATGAGTGGAACGATGGTGACTGATGTGTCGGATATGGAGAAGTGCCGGCCATCATTATCCTGCAAGGTATGTATCAGTCACACCTGATCGAAAGCATGATTCAAGTTTTCAGTTATAAGTGATGTAGACGCAGTGGCGGGGTGCGCCGCAACCAGCGTGCGCGAAAGAGGTCCCGTGAGAATGCTAACATGGATAACACTTACTCGTCCTTGACAAAACTCCCCAAAGAGATACCACCCCAGCTCATACCACCCATCAGACTGCCGGGTCCGATGTTATTCGAGTCCCGGCGAGTGCGATTGGGGTTGGTCATGGAGATGGGCCTTGCGCCGACAAACGAGTCCTGTCGACTGCGGCCGAGGCCTGAGTCGTAGACGGAGCCGGTCGCCATGTCGATATCTGGTATACCTGGCGTGTTGCTTGTTGGTATCGCTGCGTGGTTGGACAGGGCAGCAGAGGCGGCGACGTCGTCGCTGCAATCGAGCAGAAAATCAAAATCGGTATTCTGGGGATCTTGAGGCGGGAGCGATGCGATGTCAACGAAATGCGACTTTGGGGGCGCGGGGACAAAAAGGCCAGAGGCAGGGGATTTGGGAGTGGCCGGCTGAGGCGTCAAAGATGGTGAACGTGACGACGAATTGTTGAGAGAGGAAGGCGAATCACTGGAGGCAGAGGCCAAAGGTGATGCGCGATTGGGACAAATATTATTAGTGAGAGTTGTGAGAGTATTTTGGCCAGTCCCCGATGGCTCCGCAGGCTCGGGGCTCGCTGTGGAATTGATGAGTGAACTCGACATGGGATGTTGCATGGCAAAAGAGGGCCTTGTTGTGGGGAGCGCTGCCTAGCCTCGGATGCGGGAGGGGTTGTTTCCTCCACTGTTGCTCTAGTTAGTGCCCACTGGAAACGGTTGGACGACGGGGTGCTGGCAGCTGCTTGATGCCCAATACCCAGGTGGGGGAGAGCAGTGCGGTTTTGGGGGGGCTCTTGGGGGGCTTCAATGGAAAGGATGAGACGGAAGGAAAAGAAGAAGAGCATATGGGGAGGGAGCTGACCTCGAGTTATAATAATAATGCTCCTCTCGGCTCAATGCGAGACCTGAAGCTAGAGTTTCGGCACGCACTCTCAACCTGGAAGGTCAACCACCCAGTACTTCGTAGCCCACAGGCACGGGGGCGTCGCGTTCTTTCTGGAGGCGTTTGACCCCAGTGGATTCAGGCTTGAAGGCTAGGGTCAGCGAGTTATAACGGCGTCGGTTCCGCTTGTTGGGGGTCGACCGTTCAGCGGCTCAGAATCGACCGCCAAGAAACAGAAATCGTGTGTAAGTGTTAGGCCTGTTAGGGGACCGTGGTACGGCCAATGACTAATTCCTGCTGTCGACAGAGGGTATCACAGAGCCATGCGCGCCAGCCACAACAGCCCAGAGGAGTACCGTCGAGGATAAGATATGGTTCGGTGGTGCCTCGGTGGTGTTTATGAGGGTGTAATGGTGACTCTTTTTCACGCCCCTTTGAGGTAGCGATGGATATAAGACTCGGCGGTATTTGAGGGGCGCCCCTGGGCTTCTCGAAGCCGATGTCTTGGCAAATGGCGTGCAGATCAATCGCAGGCTCAGTATGCCCGAGAGCCGAAAGCACCTGCGAGAACAGACAGGCGTGGCGGTAGGGAACCGAGTACGGGATTCGTACACCTCGGTAATAATGTACTGTACAGCTGGAGACAGACAAGAGACAGGTGGAGGTGGGCAAACGGCGGCCTTGGGTGGTAGGTGGCGGGTTCAAAGAGGATACTGATGACGAGGAGGGAAAGTACTAACAGCTGGAGACAGACTGGAGTAATGGACCAGTATCAATGATGGTGGGGAGGGGGCCGTGAGAAGGAGAGACAGAGGACGAGAAGAAGATACGAAATGGGAGGCAGAGAGAGCTCAACCAGACATGAGCATAAGGCAGGAATGGAAAGAGTTCGAGGTCATGCGGGCAGGCGCAACAAAGATATGGTTATGGCGGCAGGCTGGGAAGGCACTAACAGACCTGAGACGGACAGTGTCCTTGCCATCTGCTAACGCCGACTACGGTAAACGGTACCTTGACCACAACACAACTCCAACAAGTTTATTAGTTTATGACGAGCATTTCCAGCGATCCTGGCCACGTCTGGCAATTTGCTATACCGCCGTAGCCCGCTTCCATGTGTCACTGCCAAGTGCGTGGGATTACTTGCCATCGACAGATGCAGTGTAACTGTCTTCTCATCTCTCTTGCGGGTGTGCGGGTGTTGCGCGTGGAAATCAAACGGAAGCATGCCCAATGTCCTCCGGTACCAGCGGTTTGGAAGGTTGCTAGACAGGGGCAAGATGTGGAGGCACCGTGATTGTTGGCCTTGGTCTTGCACTGTGCGGATTCATCTTGCCTTGTCGGTAGTCGTCGCGGACCTGGGACCTGCGCGTTGATCTCCCATCGATCTACAATTGTGCCACACAGCCATCAATCCCGTCACCCTTTTCCCCTCTTGTTCTCTCGAGATTCACTGGTAGTTTCTCCCGCCTCTTCAGCCATTGATTCACTGCGAATAATTCATTGCCGCGCCAATCACTCGCATAAACGCCAGAGTTACCAAGTGTCCAAGTCGCTTGGTGTAACCAGCCGCTGGTGTCATGTGAATTCGGGCCACTCTCGAGACCCTGCTGTACACTCACCGCCCGCTGAAACTGGCAGGTCTAAAGTGGAGGGGCACCAACGAGACAACGAGGTCGTCCCATGCTCGACTTGCGGCATCACCATTCCAGAGATTCCACGCCTTGTCGAAGTTTCCCCTGGGCCTCGGCTAGCGGAGTATTCCCAGCCCTTTCTGATGTTCATCTCCATTCAAGCTTCTCGAAAACTCAACAAGTGCCGGCTTACATCCCCTCATTGATCAGTCGGTATGCCAACTGTCGGCCAAAGCTGAGCTTGGATAGGTCCACTCCCGTCAAACGGGCTCAGATTCAAGGGCAGAGGCTTGAGGCTCAAAGTTACTGCAAGGTATGTTGCCGTCTTGCCCTTTGGTGGAGAGCGTGCCTAGACATCGGCAACATCCTGGTAGTCACGCTCACAACTGACTCAAGAATCAAGGTTGTTTTGACCACTTCCCTGCTCTTGGAAATGGGTCCCAGGAACCATCTCAGCTTGTTGAGACTGCTGGTTGAGACTGTGCCAAAGGTACACAGTAGTACACTGTAGCATAGGGTGTTGATTCTGTGATATCACCATTGGCCCCACTCCAATCATACTACCTATACCTAACAACTTCTTAGCACGCTTCTGCCGTTCTCGACACGCATTTGGCTCCTGAGGCTCGACATTGACAATAATAAGAGTCTAGAATGCGGTTCGGTGGAGAAATGCGAAGTGCTGTCAATGCTTGTCTTGCTGGTGGAACATGGACAAGCACAGGCCAGGACAATACATGATGTCGAAGTCTTCGAGATGCACGGCACGTCTTACAGGGTACTCCCCAAAGAAGTGCCAACAGAACGACGATCGAGATTGTTCACCATTGCAATCACCTCACTAGCGATGTTATTAGAGCAACACCGGCCCAAAGGAAAGGCCTACACCAGATTAAGTGCTCAATCTAGGTCGAGAACAGGAAGAAAATGCCTATTTCGTACAAGGCGTCCACCCCCCTCGCTCGGTTTGGCGCAAAACTGCAACCTTCATCTCAGACAGATCAACTCGAAACATGATATCGGCCTCTCCACCAATGTCGTCAGCATCTCGCAGCGCTTTTCTGCTGATCCGATGCTTTGCACACTAGCGAGCAGCATGCACGCTTCAACGGCCTGACGTCGCAACGTCTTATCAGCTTATCATCATTCGCAAGCTATGCTTCCAAAAAGAAGATTGCGTTTCCAACGGTGCCAAGGGTTGCGTTTGGCTCAAAAACCTGGTCATGATGATAATAGTCGGCCCTTGGCCCAAGGACAATGCAAGGAATTTGGAGATATCAGATCGGCTTTCACCCGGGTATTTGAGATGCCTGCCGAGTGAGGGGGGTTTGGTATGAATGGGCATGTTCCATCATCCAAACGTCAACTCGGTAGATATCACATATCCAGTAGCGTTACTCTCGAAATACAACCTTGTTTCGCGGGATGTCGTGTGAGCGCATTCTGACTTGACTTATCGAACGGGAGGCAAACCTGCACTGTGTACCGAGTAGCTCATGTCTCTGGCTAAACGGTCTCTTGGCAGCCTGTGGGTGAGCTCTCACATGCAGATAGACTTTCTTTTTCTTACCCGTCAAAGTTGAGCACGTCAAAGTGTCCTCTAGGAGCTGGATTTGGCTCCTTGATATTTCCCAGCCTAGGTTCTTAGCACAACGATGCAATGGAGCTACCTTTCGGGCCGTGACAGCTGAAGTTGGATGGAGCCACGAAGTTGTTTTTCGGAACCGTTCTTTCAAAGTCTCGCAAGCACGCGGAGGCTAATCCCGCTAGGGCGAGCACTGATGAACCCCTGCCTCCAAAGGTTCACCACATTTTCTCAAGCACTGCCGGATAAACTCAATTTAACGTAGCATTGGGCCAACCACTGAGAGAAATAGTTATGACCCCGAGCCGATCGTTTTTGGGGACATGTTCACCATCCGACAAACGCATGACTTTGGCCCACAGTCTACATACATGGGCATTGACAACGACAACGGGTCGATCTGGTACCATCAACCAGCAAAAGACGCCCGCGGAGCAAAGCAAACAGGTTGAGTCGGAATCGGTCCGCTCAGCCGGCGAGCGTCCTGGGGCAAGAGAAGACACGGCAAGACCCCTATTTCGCCCGCGGACGGTGGGTGTTGTCCAGATTTCCATTTGTCACAGCAAACGCGGCCTCCCTGATGGTCTAGAGCGTCGGCCGCATTGTTTCCAGACCCCTAAAAATGTCCTGATGCTCCGGCAGGCGGACAGCACGGCAGTGGGAACGAACACGCAGCTGACCTCTATTGACTGGTAATAGCTGCCAAACAAACATCTGGACCAGTCCCGTTGAGACATTCTGATGCTGCGTGGGGGCGAAGCTCAACATGACATCCAAGTTGATTTGGAGTTGAATGAATAGTCAGCAAGCCGACTGCCTGCCTGCCGGTGAAACAAAACACCCGATAGCGACCGGAGATGTGACTGAGCCGGTTGAGGTTTCACCGTCCGACAACCGCCAGCCGGCTTTTGCCGATCGGAATCGGAGCTGCTGCCCCGGCGGATCGGGCCTTTGAGGAACGGTTGCGCCGGGAGAAATTGTGCCCGGGGCGTCTGGCCTGACCGATGAGTCTTATGCCAAGCAAGTGTCACTGAGAGGCTCTCAAAGTCTCGCGAGCATTCGGGACTGCATTGATGACCATGTCAGCAACAGGCTGCTTCTGAGTGACTTTTCGGACTTTGACCGGCATGTTTAAAAGTGCTGGAATTGAACCCACCACTTAAAACCCCTCCATTTTCCAGGGACGTGGTCCGTGCTTCCCTCGACGGCGAGAGCCGGCGGGGAAGGCTCGGGAAATTTTGACAAAAGTCAGCAACGAACCGCTGACATCACCAAGACCTCTTGCTTGGCAGGACCTGTCAATTGTGTCATTATCCCTGTGGCCATCTCCCAGCACTCGCGCCTTGGGCTTTTTGCGAGATATCTCGAAGAAGATGATATAAGAGCGATATCTAGCATTCAGATATCACTGCTAGACTTGGTGCATCAGAGAAGGAGGCCATCGCCGCAACCCGCCTTTTTTTCCTTACCAAAGCAAAAAGTTAATAACAGGATCCACCTTTATTCCCACCGGAGATCCAATCGTCACTGCGCTGATTCTGCATCACGCAGTTGTCTCAAACGAGCTCCGGTCATACGATTTATTTTCTCACACGCCACCGCCTGCCAAAGAACAAAACCACCACCACAACCCTCACAGCCTTGTCGGTTTCTGAACCTACCTGCCTATTCACCTTCCTAAACCTCCAACTATTACACCTGTCTTTGGACGGCGCGCAAACGGGCAATCACCTCCTAAAGGCACCCAATCACTTTTCCAACAACCACCTCTTCAGTCTCCACCCAACCACCCTTCCCCCCCAAAAAACCACCACCATGAAGATCATCTCCAAGGAAGAGGAAGATGCCCACTTCAAGGTCGTCCTCAAGGGTGGTCTCATCGGCGGCTCCGTCGGCCTCGCCCTCGGTCTGGGTGGTGTAATCGCCGGCTCAAAGCGCTACCCCACCATCCGCAACCTCACCCTCCCCTTCCGCTCCTTCCTCGTCACCTCGACCGGCACCTTTGGCGCCATCGTCTGGGCCGAGAGATACTCCATCGACTTCCAGCGCTCGCATGATTCCATGTACAACTACATGGACGCCTCCCACAAGGCGGCCGCCGAGGCTCGCGCCGCGGCCAAGAGTGACACGGAGAAGCTGATGGATTGGGGACGGGAGAACAGGTACTCTATTGTGTTCACATCTTGGATTGCGGCGATGGGCCTCGCGCTGGCGATGGTGGGGAAGAATAAGTATCTGAGCGGAAGCCAGAAGCTGGTGCAGGCGAGAATGTACGCCCAGGGGTTGACGCTGGCGGTGCTGATTGCTACCGCCGCGTTTGAGACGGCGGATGCGAAGGCGGGCAAGGGGAGGTGGGAGACTGTTATGGTTGTTGATCCGGAGGATCCGGAGCACAAGCATCTGATTGAGAAGAGGGTGAGGAAGGAGGATTATGAGGGGCAGAACTTGTGGCAGGGTATGTCTTTTTTTAATAAGAATCTGAGTGGGTACGAAACGGAAGCTAATATGGTAATAGATATGGTCGAGGCTGAGGAGCGCAGACTGGCCGAGCAGAAGAAGCACGTGGCTGCTCTTGAGAAGAAGGAGAAGGCCCCTGCTTCTTAAGCAACTCCCTTCATTCTCAAATCTCACGACACGATCTATCCGGCTTTTCGGACTCGAATAATCCTTACGGTACAGCGACTCTTGATGATACCCGTTCATCAACGCCGTCCACCTTTTAGGAGCCATCATGGCTTCTAGTCTTGTACAACAACGACAAAAAATCTCGCCCTTCTTCTTTTCCTTACATTACGGATCTGGATCTTTCTCTTTTTTTGGTTTTATTGGGTGTTGAAGGAGGTTTACTACTTTTCCCCGGGTTGCTGTGGGCAAAAAGAAACGTTCTACCCAACACAGATAAACTTTGTCTCTTGGTGGCGTTCTGGGATTTGTTTGCTTTCTACCGTTTCGTTCTTCTCTGTATGACTACTTGTTGTTATGAAATGATTCTTGTTGGTCTTTTTTTTTTTTTGCCTTTTGGGTGGGACAGAAAGAAATGAATTGCATGGCATGGCGAGCAAAGTGAGGAGCATGGGGATACTATTCAAAAGGAGGATGGTTGTGCTTTGACTAGCAGCAGTAAATTTACAGAGATGACTACGATGTATAGGATATCTTTTGCAATATTTCTAGTGTTTTATGTTTCGTCTCTTGAATGAAGAGACTCTTAGACTGTGAGGCTCTCAGAAAAGTTACGGACATGATAAACAGTCTTTCAAATCAACCCTGCCCTGCCACCGACCTCTTTGCCCAGCCCATTTTCCCGAATCGCTGCTCTCCTCTTTTTCAGAAACGTAAACATGTAAAGGGGAAATAAAAAAAAAAGATAACAAAACAATAAACTGTCCAAAAACAAAAAGGCCCAAAAAACATCTCGCTTTGATACATGGCCCCAAAACGAACAAAGCCTCTTTCCAATCCATAAGACTCTCCATCTTGGAAAAGCCTCTTCCCCTCCCTAAATCTCAATCGTAAAATGACTAATCTGACTATAATAAGCGTGCACCGCCAGCTCCAAAACCCAAACATCCCCAAAAACCTCACTCCCGTCAAACCCCCCAATCATCAACAACCGACTGTCGTGCAACACCGTCCCGTGATACCCCCTCCCGCTCGGCGGCAGCCCATACACCTTCCTCCTGTCCCACCCCATCGTCACCAGATTCAGCAGCAGCACATCATTACTGTATTCATTCCCGTCATGCCCCCCAATCACAAAGAGATAACTCCCCACTATCGTCGCCGTGTGGCTCAGCCGCCGGTACGTAACCGGGATGTTGACCTGCTTCCAAACGTGCGTTTCCACGTCGTAGACCCAAACATCGTTGAAACACTCCCCCCCGTCTGAGCCCCCGTAAATGATCAGTTTGGACCCGACCATGTTGGCAGTGTGGTAACCCCTAGCCTTGGGGCGGATTTCCCTGTCCGTCACTGATGTTGTTGACGAACTCGGAGACGGGCCAGACACCAGCTTCCAGCTCATCTTACCAAAGTCGCTCACGTCCAACCGCCAAATGTCATTCAACGCTCTTTCCCCGTCCCCACCGCCAAAAACATAAATCCCGCTTTTGTACAGACATGCCGTGTGGGCTCGACGTTTGGAGGGGACTCGTCCGGGCTGGTCAGACCCCATGATTTTGGGCTTTGACCACCGGTAGTTGACCGTGTCGAGGACGTAGACGTCATTGTAGTAAGCCGGGCCGTCGCCGCCTCCGAATATGACTAGTTTCTTGCCGACCGCCGTGCAAGTCATTGCGCGGAGGGGGACGGGGACGTCACCTACCACGTGGGGGGTGGACCAGTAAAAGGCGTCGGCGTCGAGGACGTATAGCTCGTTGAAGCAGGCTCTTGAGTCGCAGCCGCCAAAGACAAAGACGTTGCTCCCGACGAGGGTGGTGGTGTGAGCGCGGAGGGCGGTATGGGGGGTGCCCGAGGTGGGTGCGCGGGACCAGTACATTCCTGATGATGGGGCCGCGAGAACGTCGGGGGCGGTCTTGGGGTTTGTTAAAGGGGGGAAAGGGGTGAAGACTTCGGCGCCTTTGGCGGGTTGGCCGCGGCCGGTGCCGACTCGGGGGTGGGAAGGGGCGGCATGGCTTCCGCCTGGGGGACGACCGCCGCCGGCTATGGCGGAGGTGGAGCGGAGGTTGGTTGGTCTTCGGGGATGGGTGGTGGAGGTCGTGGATTCCTTGCCGCTTCCGGCCGAGGCGCCCGAATCGCCTCTGTCGCGGCCGAGGGTGAGGTTGACCGTAAGACTGCTGGTGCTATTGTTGTCGCCATTCTCGGTTATGGTTGGCTGGCGGGACGGGGGCGCTGAGTTGGGGGTAGGGGCTTTGCTTGCGGAAGGGTTGCTGGAGAAGGAGGTGGTTGAGTAGGAGTGTGGGATGCCTGCCGCAGCGGCTCGGGACGAGGTGTGGCCTGCTGCTGACTGGGAGCGCTGGCGGAGGGCGAGATCGCCAGACTGGTTTCGACGGTCTTGACTTCGAGACGAGAGGTGGCCTGGTGTATGGGAGCGGGGTATCGGCGGACGGTCCTGGACGGGGCTGTGGTCGTAGAGATCTCCCCCTAATGGGGTCGGAGCGCGCGGCTCTGTCGGCGACGTCACCTGGGATATCTTTTGTGAGCGCACAACCTTGTTCTTGCTGTGCGATGACTGCGGCGTCTTGTCTCGTGATGTTGCTCTGGCCTGGTCAGCCATTGTGGGGTCGAATGATCATTGCTCAAGCATGGACGACACGGGGGCGGCGGGGTTCGTCGTTTGAACGACACCACAGACGCTTGCAAGTGGTTTCAGTGACAGCTTCGATCGGCAGCTTATTTTCTTTTGGTCTCTTGTTGCAAATCGCGGGGAGTTTGGGGGAGAGAAGAGGCGATGGGCAGTGACGCTGGCTAAGGTGGTGGCAGAGGTGGGCGATGCAGGACTGGATAAACCACGAATGGAATTGGAAGGTAGTCTGCAGCGGGAGCATGTCACAGATGTCAGCCCTGAATGGCGCCGTCGTTTTCGCGTTTTCCCTAACTGAGACCCCCTGTATTGTTCGTACAACGTGGAGAACCCTAGGTGCCGCCCACACCGCCCGAGACGTAACCGGGCATTGAAGTGCCCCTGATTGGGTGTGGTACCCCCACCCCCAAGCAAGAGGACCATTCGTCTCGCGTTTGCGCAACATCGGCTCATGATCTCTGACAAGCTTCATTTTCTGGGTATGTCTGGATCAGAGAGGAATGCGAGGAACCTCTCTCAGATCGGGGATACAACTCCCCGAGTGCCCGTCTTCACATCACCTGCCAGGTCATCATTAAGGCCAGAGGCAGGTTCCGGACCCCCACTCGGCGGCATATGGATCCAAGAACAGCGGAGGTCTGGCTACGGAGATGACATGCTATATCGGTCCTCATGCTGTTCGTCCCGTGGTTACATATGGCACCTTTGAAGACTCAGTTCGTATAAGCCTTGTTCCGGAACATCTTTTCACCTGGTTTGACAATTCTTGATCTCAAATCATTAGTGGCAAAGGCACACGACGACAGGAGCAAACGCTCGGTCTCGGTTCTCAGAAAGCCGTCCTGACGTGGGATTAAGATCTTTGTTACGGTACGATCTCTAAGCTGGCCCGCTTGGTGGACTGTTAGCTGCCAGTCTTCGGGAACTAAACCAATCGGCTGCCGTATCCATCAAGCGGCGTTTCAATTTGTTTTGTTCCAGATCCGATCCCGCTCCCTAAACTGACCCCGGCCGAAGGGTGAACTGCCGGCGAGCCGGGCGCACTGGGCGAGGCCGAAGTGTGGAGATGCCCGCCAGGGGAAAACAGCTAAAAGCTTTTTGTAAGGTTTCGTCCGACTTGTGCTATTCATCCATAGAAGATTCGGCAGAACCTTCGATTTGGAGACATGCCCAATGAGCGGTGAGCTTCAAAATGGGCTTTTGAGATTCCTGGTTGCAAAAGAGATCTGGCCCCCACTCCATGAGCAACTCCCGCCTTCACAGCAGCAACGCAGGACCGCAAGTGTTGCACCCACCCAACTGCTTGTCAAACCCCGCTGTGGGGTAAAGTCTTTCAGAGCTCTGCAACTGCAAGCGTTCAGCCCACTTCCAGTGGACGGCAGAAAAAAAAAAGCAAGCTTGATCTCAGATTGGACAATTCGTCACCTCACGTTTGCCGGCGGAGACACAGTTGTTGACATCCGGGTCGAGAGAATCGCCAATCCGAAAAGTGATCATGGAGCCCCAGGAGTCAACGAAGCGGTCGCAGGATGAGATTCACGATACGGCCACCCCTGAGCAGCAGGAACCCACTCATGATGAGCCAGCTTCTAAGCGACAGAGGTTTGATGAGTCTGCTGAAACTCAAAACGGCACAACGAAAAAGTCGCCTGTGGACAGAGTGAAGGGTGTCGCCCCCATCAAGGCCGAGTACCTTATCGTCGCCCCTGGTCAGTCGGCAAAGGTTGTTGTGCCCGATGTCTTTGATGATGATGAGGCTGAGGGAAGAGGCACCATTGAACACCAGCAGCAAGGAGATAGTCGCGATGCTGGGAAAGGAGGAAAGAGGAAAAAGAAGACAGGCCAAAACAAGGAGAGAACCTTTGGCACCTTTTCTGATGCTCAACGCCTTTGCAATTCCGTTGCCTGGACTCCCGAGTTCTCTCCCAGGTCTTGCAAGTTTGGTGAGAGGTGCAATGGCCTCCATGATATCCGAAAGTACCTGAAGGAGGGCCGCCGTGCAGACCTGGAAACCTTTGGAGGAAAATGCCCTACTCTTGAGAAATTTGGAAAGTGCCCGTCTGGCTGGCGTTGCTTGTTTGTGTCAAGTCATAGCAAGGAGGTCGAGCACGAAGATGGGCGCAAGGAGCTAGTTCTCACAGACAAAGATGGCAACACTTACCCCGACGATGGGGATACCGGTGACGCCAATACCGAGGTGGTGAACAACGTGGAAGGCCAGATCAAGATTGACCTCTCCCGGAAACGAGTCCAGTTTGAAAAGTCGGACAAGTATCTAAAATGGCTGGAAAAAGATACTCAGATTTTCCGTGACCATCACCACAAGCAAAAGGATGGCGGTGCTGAGGCGCTGGACTACAGGGCAATGTACGTCGAGCCACCTTTTAAGCCCTCGGAGAAGAAGAGGCTTTACTTTGGAAGGGAAACACCGGCTTTGGCGCCCTTGACAACCCAAGGGAACCTGCCATTCCGCCGTCTTTGCGTCGACTTGGGATGCGAGTTGACCTACTCGGAAATGGCCATGGGCATGCCCTTACTCCAGGGTGCCAAGTCTGACTGGACTCTGATGAGAGCCCACAAGAGTGAGACCACACCCCCTCGCTTCAATGGCGATGGGCCCGTTGCTCAAGGTTACGACAACTCGAAGGATCTCAAGTTTGGCGCTCAGATTGCAGCCAACGTTCCCTGGGTTGCCATCAAGTCTACCGAAGCCTTGGCTCGTTTCCTCCCACATCTCCGGCTGATCGATCTAAACTGCGGCTGCCCGATTGACATGCTCTACAAGTCGGGTGCTGGATCTGCCCTCTTGGATGCTCCCTCCAAGCTGGAGCGTATGATCAGAGGCATGAACGCCGTCTCTGATGACGTTCCCATCACGGCCAAAATCAGAATGGGCGTCCGTGATGACAAGTTCACGGCCCAAAAGAACATCGAGAGGCTCGCCCTTGGCAGTGAGGAGCATCGTGATATTCTGGGAGCTCCCGGCTGCGCGGCTGTGACGCTTCACGGCCGAACAAGACAGCAACGGTACACCCGCGCGGCCAACTGGGAGTACATCGCTGAGACGGCCGCCATGATCAAGCGCTTGAACGAGAAAACTGACAGCCTCACCGACACCATTCGCGAAGTCGATGAACGAACTCTACCCAATGGCGGGAGGATGTTCTTCATTGGCAACGGCGATTGCTACTCGCACATTGACTACTTTGACCACGTCGACAACGCCAAGGTGGACACGGTCATGATTGGCAGAGGAGCGATCATCAAGCCCTGGATCTACGAGGAGATCCAGACTGGTCAGTACCTGGACAAGTCGGCCACGGAGCGGTTGGGGTACATTGAGAAATTTGCCCGGTATGGAATGGAGGCTTGGGGGTCAGACGAGCTGGGGATCAACTACACGAGGAGGTTCCTGCTGGAGTTTTTGAGCTTCTTCAGCCGGTATGTTCCTATTGGGCTGCTGGAGTATCTGCCGCCGAGTATCAATGAGAGGCCGCCGGCGTACAAGGGAAGAAATGAGCTTGAGACGTTGCTTGCGAGTAAGGATTATAAGGATTGGATCAAGATCAGGTTTGTTCATGTCAGTTTCGATCTGTTGTGGGGCTGTTTGCTGATGTTTTGTTTGATATTCTAGTGAGATGTTCCTCGGCCCGGCACCTGCTACGTTTTCTTTTACGCCTAAGCACAAGTCAAACTCGTATGAGATCGAGGCGGAGGGTTGAGAGAGCTTGTCTTATGGGTGGGGTGGGTGATGTAAAGGTTGTACGCTATGAGAAAAAGGGGGGGAAATCATGCCGAGGCTGAGGGTTATGGTCGCACATGACAGGTTTTTGGAACCTCAGATTTGGCAGCGAGATATGGCAAGTTGGATGTAATGTCAAAGTAGACAGCATGTATGCAATGCACTCTTCTGCGGTGGTATTATCTGCTGTATCAAAACCCCCCTTTTCTTCTGTGAACCCAGTGGTGTGTGCGTTGTCCAATTAAGATCCGAGACTGGGATTTGTTCTATATGTTCCTTGGGGTCTTTCGATCCAAACGTGTTTTTGGTAGGACAACCGTCAGTGAGATGAGATGTTTCTGTTTCAACTTGAAAAGAGAGAGAGAGTGGGGGGGGGGAGAGAAGCGGTGAGGCGGGCCGAGTGTATACAAGAGGAAAAGAGAGACGAGACAAGGCGAAACAAGACATGGGGGCCAGGAGGGAGGGTTGTGGTGGTTACACTGCATCCTGGCAGAGAAGGGGATATGTTGGAGATAGACGAGTGAGTTCTTTTGAGATGGCGATCAAGCTTGGATTAGTGGGATAGGTCCTTTGGAAGGGTTCATTGCGAAATGCAAAAGTCGGTGATCGGCTTGTCATCTTGTTGATCTGTAAAGCCAAGCTAGGTGAGATCTGGGTATGTCGGTTTTGTGTATGTAACACTCTCACTTACTAGCTCCCCTTGACTAAAATCTCACAGCACCCGTCATATACCACCCACCTGTCTACGGTAAGATTTACCAAAGCTCCTGATTTGACTGCTCGGATCTAAAAGGCAAAGTATAGTAGATAGACGCGGGAAGGGAATCCGGGAGTTGAGGGGCGGTTCCTTCCCGTTTCTTCTATTTTCTGTTTAGTTGCGTGTAACATTGTTTTAGACCAATGACAAAGGTACCGGCAGTGGGATGGGAAGTTGGGGCCATCTTATCATCACTACTAGATCCAGGACTTTGGGCATGGATGGGTAAAAGTACCAGAAGGAGGTGCGCTTGCATTGCATGAGATGCGAGGGTGCTGCTTACTGCGGTTGGTTCTCCATCTTGGGGGTATAGCTTCATGTCGTGGAGAGGGAATATATTGGCGCGGGCTTGGTATGGGGTGTGCAACGTGGGACAAAAGCTTACATGGTGGACGGGTAGGTCTGGCTTGACGCTGGAGGGGGCAAACATGGCGCTTGTTATTGTTTCTTGGTTCTGGAAAAGGCTGTGTGTGATGATGGGATTTTTTTTCGTTTTTGCGAGCGGACCAGTGGAAGGTCGACAACGTGGTTTTGTGGTTGGGGTGGTGCTGACGTGCGGTTGCACGGGGCTTCTCCTCTTAAGTGATGATCTTTGTGGTGGTTATCTTGATGTAGTGCTCATGAATGTTGACTACATTCCAGTCAACCGTCAACCGACGAGTCTCCTAACCCAGAGCCCCGGGGCGAACCGGGAGAACTGAGACACAGTGGCGTTGTTGGGGTAACCCGGGCCATCATCATCTTCACTTCCCCTCTACTATACCGAGGAAAGAGTGTTATCACCATGCAGCCGATGGCATGCATCTGTTCCGCGATACACAGCAGCCCGTAGTCACCATGGCCACGGGCAGAAGCATGGAAGGAAGGGGCGAGCATGCGTGTCTCTTGGCCTTATGCAGTGATTCCCTTCACCACCTTGCCTGTCCCTCTTTCCCACCTTTGCAAAGTTCCTTCCCTGCAGAGTTCTTTTCCTGAATATCAGAATACATATATCTGCAAGGCAGCTACGTTAGGTTGCCCTGTGCTTTCCAGTTCTGAGGACTTCCCCTTGTATTCTTACATCCTTTCCAGGGCCTGTGTTCTTAGACTACCGGCAGTATCTAAGTTTTCCTGGTGTATTTATCCACTATATTTTTGTTCGAATAGCAACACAATGGGCCTGTCCACATTTCCACCGCAGTCGAAAACGGACATCGAAAGTTACACCCACGAAAAGACCCGCGCATCAGACACCGGCGATGAAGGTTTCATCACCGCTTCCAGCAGCAGAGAAGGTGTTGTCCTTGAGAGCGACAAGAGCTGGTTCTTTTCTAGGCTTCAAAGGTTTGCCGGTAGTTATGGCGTGGAAGAGCGGGGTGTTGAGCGGGTGCCGGAGGATGAGAGGAGAGATACAAGGGCTTCCAAGATGGGCGGCGTGGTAGGTCCTGTCTTCTGTTAACCCAAATATACGATACAAGTTCAAAGACTGACATAAGCTGTGAATATAGTGGCTGGCAGCCAACATGGGGATGCCTACTTTTGCTCTGGGGGCCGTGGCCGTGCCAATCTTTGGACTGGGCTTTGTGGATGCCGCGTTGATTATTGTACTCGTCAACATACTCGGAGTTCTCCCCGTTTGCTTCTTTGCACTTTTTGGGCCAAAGTTTGGGTTAAGACAGATTATTCTGTCCAGGTTTTGGTTTGGACATTATGCGGTCAAACTTAGTGAGTCGTCCAAGTTCTGTGTGAATAACCATAGCTGCTGACCCAAGGTAGTCGCGATATTTCAGATTATCACCTGTCTTGGGTGGGCATCTGTCAATGCCATCGTTGGAGCTCAGCTGTTGAAGGCCGTCAACCCTGATATTCCCGGCTGGGCCGGGATTCTCATTGTGTCTTTGGCAACGCTGATTATCTGCTTGTTGGGTTACAAAGCTGTTCACTTTTACGAACGGTACGCGTGGATTCCGTGCTTTGTGGTTTTTCTTGTTGTCATGGGAGCTTTCATAAAATCCGGAGAGTTCGACAGCCTCCTGCCTCTGGCCACGGGGCCAAGTGAGAGGGGAGCTGTTCTTTCATACATCGGAGCTGTATTTGGGTTTGCTGTCGGTTGGTCGGCATACTCGGCTGATTATAGTGTCTATCAGCCCTCGACACGATCAACCAGGTCTACCTTTCTCTGGGTGTTTTCTGGACTGACGTTTCCTCTTATATTTGTCATGCTCCTCGGGGCTGCTATTTCTACGGCTCTGGTCAAGAATGAGGAATACCAAAAGCACTATGAGAACGCAGGTGTTGGAGGTCTCATGGCGGCTGTGTTGACGCCGAATGTTGAACCTGGGTTTGACAAGGCCTGTCTTATCCTGGTGGCGCTCTCGATCATTGCGACCAACTGCCCCAATATCTATTCGGTCTCATTCTCGTTGCAGGCATTGGCGAAACAGACTCAGCAAGTGCCGCGCTTCGTGTGGACTATCTTTGGGACGGCAGTGTATGTTGGGATTGGTATTCCTGGGTACAACCTCTTCGAAACCTGGCTCGAGACATTCGTGTTGAGCACGGGATATTGGCTTTCGATCTATATTGCCATTGCCCTTGTGGAACACTTTTTATTCCGCGGAGGACTACGTGGATTTTCAGGGTATGATGTGGGGGATATTCACAAGCCAGAGCTTTTACCACCGGGGTTCGCAGCCATTGCTTCTTGCCTGGTTGGCGTTGTGGGTGTTGCTCTGGGGATGTCTCAGGAATGGTACACGGGGGTGATTGCTAGGTTGTGTGGCGGGGAGGGGCACGGCGCTGATGTGGGTGTTTGGCTGGGTTTTGCTTTTACTTTCATCACATATATTCCTCTGAGGGCTGTTGAAGGGAGTTGTTTTGGGAGATGAGTGCTGGAGTGTTTTGATGTATATGAACTATGATGAAACGAATCTGGAGGAGAATCTTTGAGGTATATGTGATAGCGGCGGTTAGTCTCCCTGGAATAACACATGATGTTCGGCCAAAAATGTTTCCAATCTTTTTCGTCGATATATCCTCTTGGAACTTTGAGCTCTGTGAGTGCTACTCTGTTGGAAAGCCAAGAGTAAGAGAGTGTTGGCTGGAAGGAAATGTTCATTATTGGGAGAAGTCGGAATTTGCGAGCAATGGAAGATTCAGTTCTCAGCTCAGCACAGATTTACTCTTTCCTCGTAAGTTGATGCCAGGCTCTACGAGCCACTGGGAGCTCAAAGGGTGAGCTTGGAGGCTTGCCAGCTGCCTGTCCAGGTGGCACCTGCCAAGGAGCGCCAACCACCACTCAATCCCTGCAGCCTGTTGCCAGCAGCTTCACTTCACTCACTGAACAGCGCCCCATCAATCACTTACACCACGTTTACATTCTTTACTTATCCCAAAGTAGTAGATTGATACAGTCACCATGCCGCCTACTGTACTCCCAGCGTCGGGGAATCCCCTGTAAGTCCATGTTCTTTTTGTTTCCACTTTCCTCACCATTCGCTGGGTTTCTTTGCAAGCGGTGGCTGAGCATTGAAGCTCATGTCATGATGGTGAACCCTTACTACGCCTGCCATCCATGGAATCTGACAACCTTCCACCCCATCCTCCACTCACTGCCTCACATTTGAACCCATACTGACCTCTCATACAGCGTCTTCTTCGACATCACTCTTGGCGGTACTTGTCCCTTCCTTTTCGTCCCATCTGAGTGCTTGTGCTGACCCACTCACCAGGTGAACCCCTCGGCCGCATCACCTTCGAACTCTTTGCCAATGTGGTCCCCAGGACAGCCGAGAACTTCCGCCAGTTCTGCACCGGCGAGCACAAGAACAACCAAAACCGGCCCCAGGGCTACAAGGGTTCCAAGTTCCACAGAATCATCCCCAATTTCATGTGCCAGGGCGGTGACTTCCTCAATGGGGATGGCACCGGGTCGACGTGTATCTACGGGACCAAGTCCTTTGCGGATGAGAATTTTACGCTGAAGCATGATAAGGCTGGGTTGTTGAGTATGGCTGTAGGTGTCGCCCTGCTTTTATACTGGTGGTGAAGTGAAGGGCTGACATGAAAACAGAACGCAGGGCCAAATACAAACGGCAGCCAGTTCTTCATCACGACGGTGCCAACGCCATTTTTGGACAACAAGCATGTGGTGTTTGGGCAGGTGGTGGATGGGATGGATGTGGTCAAGAAAATGGAGAATACGAAAACGGGATACAAGGGGAAGGATGTGCCGAACCTGGACGTGGTTATCGCTCAGTGTGGAGAGATGTAGAGATGGAGTGTTTAGAAGCAGGATGACGAGTACCCTATTGCCAACAATAGAAAACTTTTACATCAATGCAAAAAAGAGCCAAGATTGAAAGGGAGAAGTGTCGTCAAATAGACGGCACAGGGGAGATCATACCGGGTGATATTCCACTCCACACATTGACGAACGCATGACAGGCAGGGGGTGGTGGTGAGACATGGCAGATAAACCCTGGCAGAGATCAACGACTGGCTGCGGATAAAACCGTTTCTTTGGTGTCGTGTGTCTGTGCGACTGAAGCTTGATTCCGTCAAAGTTGTCAATCCAATGCTTGTCATCTGTTCATCCGTAGGGAAAGCGGCAGTCTAGATCTGAAGAAGACCAAGAGGCAAATTGTCTAGTGCTATCCGGCGCCTCGGGGGGAGTCATAAATAAGAAAGTTCCAATCTCGCTTTGACGGGCGGCAAGCGGCAAAAGGGCTAAAATAGACAACAAAGGAACGTTGTTTCGTAGCGCGCTGTGCAACATCGCAAGATGAAAGAAAATGGGAAGAACAAGGGCAGCGCGCTTGATGATATTCTGTGGTGCCAAAGGGCGTTAGTGTGTTTCCAGTGTGGTGGTGTGCATCCAATCACTCGCAGCTCGGCTCTTGAAGTTGCAACCGCTCAGACCCGCTTTTCACCATCGCCAATCTGAGCTTTGCCGCGAGTGGATGGTTCGAGTGGCTGTCCTTGTGTCTATAAGAGTGGCCCCTGCGTTGGCAAGTCACTTTTCCTACTGGTTTTGCAGCAGAGGTACTTGTCGCCTTACAAAGAGCCTCGATGCAACACCATCCAATACATCGAGATGGTTCACCTTCCTCGCTGGCAACGACATGGGACGTGGACAGACAGCGCCTGCCGCTGCTCTGGGCTGCAGCATGACCGTCCCGGCATATCGAATGAAGTGTGTTTCTTGCTCATCTCGCCAACCTGATCTGAGGCCTTCTTTTCGTTCGTTTTCGTCGCTTTTCGTCTGTTTCCTCGACTTCTTGGTCACGACCCCCTGCTGGCTCCGGCGCGAGATGGCCCTGGAGAGTCTGCGGTCTGATGATAACTTCCGTTGCTTGCGCGTCTGTGTTGTGTGGTAGTGCCATGCTGCCGGTCCCTTTTACTCTCCGTCCCGGCCACATGGAACAAGTCCTTTGTTTCTCTCACCTTTGTTGCAACTCACATGTGTACTTTTGCCGCAAGGTTCCAAACGTAGGGGTAATTTGATATCTACCTTCTGCAGCCCCCAACTTTCTTACTCTTCTATTTTCTCGTCATATTTCCTTTTGGGTACCTTTTCTAAGTCTTTTGATCACGGTCACGGAGTACTACCTTGGTTGCGGACCTTTGAACTATCGCCAACTTCATTGTACTGCCAACAGCTTCACTGGCCTTCGTTATCAGAAGAAGCACCTTCCTTCTCGACTTGCAAGTTGGTGGCGGCGCAACCAAGCCGCTGTTCTTCTCCTTTGTTGTCCCTGACAAGGCCTTGACGCTGGTCGTGACAATGGAATTATAGCCCATTGTTGGCGCCATTTCCCTCATTTTATTCAACACAAAGCCAGCTGGTCTGACTGCTATTGTGCTCGCTGGCCGCTTCGACTATCCCAGGATACTAAAGCATTCTAATCCTTTTTCCTCTTGTCGGAATTCTTTCCGGTTTACGAACTTTCCCTATCGACACAACGAACACTGCAACGAACTACAACACCTTGAACACTCGGCTTTTTCAACATATCTCGAAAGTTTGTCTCACTACGAGTTTGTTCCGAGAGCCGCTTATACACCAGACGAAAACGACAGACCAACCATGAGGTTAACATCGCCAAGAAGCGGTCTCTTGACCGCAGCACTCCTCGCCCTCTTCGAGACAGCAAAAGGCCACTCCTGGCCAGAATCGACCCGTCGTATCGCTACCAACGGTACCTTCATCGGCGAGGAGGGCTTCGACAGAGCTCATATTGATCGGGAGAACCCCAGAGAGCAATTCGATTACCTCCTTCCCCCAAATGGCTTATCGACGGGAAAGCTCATCATGCACGACCACCCCATCGTCAGGAAAAGCCAAGGCCCACTCGGCAGCTCAAGCTACTCTGAAAAGTTTCCTATGCTCAAGGTAGCTCCTGGTGACTTTGTCTCCATCTTTTACCTCGAGAACGGCCACGTCACCAGAGCTGATGGCGCCAACCCCAACAAGCCTATCAACCGCGGCACTATCTACCTCTATGGCACATACGAGAACGATCTTTCCAAAACAACCCTGACCGATGTCCTCCACACCTGGACCGCCGATGGCAAAGGTGGTAACGGAAAGGGCCGTCTTCTCGCCACCCGCAACTACGACGACGGCCAGTGCCACGAGCCTATTCCAGCTACTGGCGACCCGGAAGGCATTTCCAGGTACCGCAAGGACGAAATCACCCAGTCCGAGGCCCTGAGATGCCAGTCCGACCTTCAAATCCCCCTCGACGCCAAGCCGGGCGATGTTCTCACCGTGCTCTGGATCTGGGACTGGCCCGACATGAACAAGCCCGGCGCTGCCGTCCCCCCAGCTAGCTTCCACGCCAATTCTTCCGACTTTGGAGAGTACTTTGTCACCGTTCCCGAGATCTACACCGGCGTCGTCGACTACAAGATTGTCGACCCCTGCGACGACTCCCTGGGTGCGGTCAAAGGGCCCACCTGCGGTAAGGGCGGCAAGTCCTCCTCCCCCTTTAGCGGTATCCTCAACAGCAAGAAGCGTTTCCGCAACAGGGTCAAATTTGACTCGAAGCAGCCGGCCGAGTTCCGTGGTATCCAGAGGCAGATGGTCCAGCCGTTTATGGTGAAGGTACCCCAGGCTGGGTTCGGCGGTAGCAACAGGTCCTCGGCAAAGTTCTTTCCTGGCACACGAGAGGGGAGGGTGAGCGTCGACAAGGCGAATATTCCACTTGCGGGGCTGATCGGGAAGGAGACTAAGCCGCCGGTGCCGTTTTCGATGGAGATTTTGGACGGGCAGAGGAGGTATCTTGAGGAGGAGGCGGTGCCTGAGGATGATGATGATGATGAGGAGGAGGAGGAGGAGAATGACGGACCGGCGCCGCCGACCTCTACTGTGGCTCCCACTCAGACCCAGACAACACCGGCTTCTTCCCCGACGGTACCAACACCTACGGATGGAGCTGATTCTTCTTCTATCGCGCCAAAGCCTACGGAGGGGACTGAGACTATTGCTCCCAGCCCATCAAGCAGTCTTGAAACTAGCACCACATCACCAAAACCAACAGATGGTGCTGGCTCCAATCCAGGCAGGGAAGACGGCGTCTTCTACGTCACCGTGACTGTACCCACGAGCTTCGTGACAGTGACAGTTCCCAAGACGGCGACTGCCTCCACCGCCACCGCCACAGCCACAGCCAGTCAGGAGGTGTGTAACCCCCCCCCCCCCCCCCCTTTTTATGGTTGAAATCTTTTGGACATATAAAAAGAATGAGCACACGCACACGCAACAGCTTTGATGGGATTATGTCATGAAGGATGGGATATGGCTAATGGAGGATATACCACTACTTTCTCTTGTCTTTTTCTTTCCTAGTTTAGTTATCGAAATCTTTCTTTTGCTAAGGTATTTGGGAGGGTAAATTGCATTGATTGCATCGCATTAGGTGGAGTTATGGGATTGGAATTCACTTAAAAATTGAGGACAAGATTGAATACACAAGGTTGATCATATATCACTGTGCAGGGTTGTCACTTATGAGGTATTGGTTTTTTTTTTTTATGATTTCATTATCATCATCCGCCCCCATTAATACCCTTAGAAGGGTCTGGGGGCAAGGCGATAATACGTGAGCTAATTACTTATCCCAACTTGCTTCGCTTCTTCGTTCATCATGATATATGATATAGCTTTAGGTAATAAGATGACCCATCATTAGACGTGAAAAGGGTAAGGTATGTCGTCCCCTGAAGATAGTAAAAAGCATAGCCAAGGGGCCAAGTTCCCAGAGAAAAAGAAAAGAGGAAAAAGGACCGCCCAGGATCAAAGCGGGAACGCCAGAGAATAATCAGCCAACCAGCCAACCGGACCAAAAAAAAAAAACTAACTAACACGAAGAAGGCTGAAAAAAATCAAATAAAAGAAAAATCAACACTGCCTAAAACTCTTCCTCCTCCACTCACCTGAATCCAAATCCCCTCCCTCATCCCCCTCCTCATGTCTCCTCTTCAGGCTCTTCCTCTCTTCACCAACCACCGCCCCATTGCCGTTAGTATGGCCACCCATCACCGGCATCTCCATAGCAGCAGCGGCCTTCTCCAACCTCTGCGCCGCTGTATCCCCTGCCGTCGTCGGAGAGTTTACCGCCTCGGGCTGAGTGCCCGGGGCAGTCAAGTTGAGCGGAATAGGCGGCAAAATCTCCTCCCAGTTCTGCCCCAGTTCCTCCTCCCCTGTCTCCTGGGAGTTGCCGTTGGTGCCGTTACCAGTAGTAACCTGGTTCCAGTCCGTCGTGTCCTGAGATTCATGCTGCCCAGCTGTGATGGGATCAGGACCCAAAGCCGGCGCGGTGGTCGTCAAGGGAGTGTGCGTGGACGTGGCTGGGGTCCAGAGGTCGTGGTCGTCGGCTGTGGTGGTGACACCCCCCGCTGTTGCGGGGGAGATCCAGGGCTGGGATTGCACATGGCTGTGGGTTTTATCATAGAGACTTCCCCTGTGGGATGGGGTGGGTTGTGTGTGGTTTGGCCAGGGGGCCAAGGGGGAGTGGGTGTATGTTGATGCTGCTGATTGATAAGGCTGGGACCAGACGTTACTCGAGCTAGTCAAGGTATTGGAGGTTGACCAGTGGGATTGGTCATACCCAAAGGAGGAGTTGCCGTTTGTGAGGAAGGGGTCTGTCACGGCGGCGAGGGTGTTGAGTGCCGAGTCGGTGTCCAGTCCGGCAGTTGTTGTGGTGACGGAGTGGGTGGACATGTAATTTGGCATGAGGTCAGGTTGGGTAGATGTGGTGTCAAAGTTGTGAGTGAAAGATGTGGTGAGGGATGCACTTGGGGGAGGGGTGGCGAGACCGCCGTGGCTGCTGAAGCTGTCGAGGGGGCTGTAGCCGGGCATGGCTGACACATGGGACTGACTGGGCGCCATGAGATGAGCGCTATAGGCTTGCGCGGCTGACGTGGAAAGGGGGTTGAGCCCGGTGGGAGTATCCCATGCTGACGAAAAGTTCTCGCTCATGCTCGCGGTCAAGTGCTGCTGGTATGTGGGGCTGGGGGACATGACCGCATCCCGGGAGACAGGACGGACGTGGTTGGATGAATATCCATCCGCATAGTCAGACACAGCAGAGTTCTTCCTGCTGCTACTGATGATGGCCTTTTGTTGGTGCTCCTCGCTCATTGGGTCGAGGATGGTAAGATAGCGCCACTCTGTCCTGCCGCTCTGCGCGGTGTTGAGTTTGCCATCTACCTCGCTGTGGATCGTCTTGAAAGTCCATACAATCACTGCTCGTCGAGTCCATCGCTGGGATCTTGAGCCGTTCCCTTGAGGCTCAGGGCCATAGTGTGGGGCATCAGGGGGACATGACCAGATCTCCTGCATCATGGCAATCTTGGGCACAAGATCCATCTGTGTGAGCGGCTTGCTTCGGCGGTTGGGCTTGCCTCCTTCCTCGCCCTCCTCCTCGACCTTGACGTTGAGGTCCTTGCTTCGCTTTCCATTCTTGCCGGCGTCGCTGAAGGAATGGGCTGGATATTCAGCACAGTTCGTCAGTGTGCTGGCCCAGATATCAGCTGGAAAGGGGACAGTGACAGAGTCACGGTGACGTCGGTGAGCGATGCAGTCACAGTGAGCCCGCCCATCAGGCCGAGGACCTTCACACCCTGAGCGGTGCTGATATTGGATAGCGATCTCTGCCGAAGTCTCGTACATGGTCTCAGGGCTCGCGCTCTCGTGTGAGTAGCTCAGCTCCGCTGGCCTCACCAAGCGCGTGTGCACCTTCCACCGATGGCTCAGTAGACGTGGCTGCTCAATGTTGATTTCCACCCAGGAGTTGAGCTCCGACTGGCTTGGAAACCGCCGCTTCTCCTTGAGCTCGAGGGTGACATTCATGTGCAGAATGGTGCACCGCTGATCTGTGGTCGAATCGCAGATGCGCTGTAGTCTCTGATGCAGTTCCGGAAACGAAGTCTCCCATTTCCGCCCGAGGTCGTTAACGCTGGTCGACTCAATCTGCTGCATCTCCTTGGTGAACTCGTGAAGCAGAGCGCCCTTGAAGATCTGCTGCTCTTCCTTGAGCCACGTCTCCTTCTCGAGGTTGCGCGGGAGGTGGGGATACTCGTTCTCATCGAGCTTGTCGCCGGTGGAAGGGAGAAAGCCAGATCCATCTTCCCTCACCGAAACGCCCTGGTGCGACACAAAAATCCAGCATCGTATGGGTCGGACAGTCACCTGTTCATTCAATGCAAGGATGTCGGCAAAGTACTCGTAGTTTGGCCGTTCGTCAGGGAGCCGGTCTTCGGACAGGGCAATCAAGACGGGGTTGTTCTTCAGGGAAATCGTCTCGATGCTGTCCTTGTCCTTTTCATCGTTGCGGCTGTTGAAGAAAAAGTGGACTGTAGGGATGAGCCAAGGGGGCCGCCATTGTCAGCTGTTTGCTTCTTCTGGCGGTTATGCAAGCACTTCCGCACCGAACAAAGGGATCCGCCACGTGGGAGAATGGGAACGTGCAACTTACAACAACGGTGATTTGCGAAGAATTGTTTGAGCACTTGGATGTGGCTCGACACTTGCTTTCGGTGCCTCACGAGGTTGCATTCTGCCTCGGTCCCTGGCGGTAAGGTCTGCAGGTAGTAGATCCAAAGATACTCCCCGATCAGCATGTTCCGCCCAAACTGTGTCTGCTTCATGGTATATTTCTTGCGCTTCATCTGGGGGATAAGCAGCAGCGCTGATGACAACCTCTTAGCAAACAAAACTAGACACTGCTCGTGTTGAAGATAGGACTTACCGTCAATGAAGCCCCATTCCAACACATCGGTCCACTTCTGGTCTGTCTTGTCGGCCTGCTTCTTCCTGTAGTTCTGAAAGGCTGCCGGGAGCAGCGGAATCAACGGGTTCTCTTCGAATTGCCTTCTCCTGAAATTGGTTACCCGGTGCCCCTGGTAGTGATGCCGCTGTTGCTGTCTGCCGTAGACCGACGGTGTTGATGAGCCATAGTCTGGGCCAAAGGACTGCGTCGGTACAATAGGCGGAGTTGGTATTGATGGAGACATGGAAGCAAGACCGCTGGCAGCACCCAGCTGGCGAATCTGTTCCGAGTACCAGGCCATGTGTGAATATTGAGCATTCCCGGTCGACTCTCGAAGCGGCTGTCGTGAAGCCGAAGTTCCATGGCGGCCCTCAACCCCATCGTCGGGCGACGTAGAATAGCATTGTGAGGGAAGGACTGGAAGCCTCATTGCTCAGCTCCGAGGATGAGACCTGGGAACAATGTGTAGAAACCTAAACCTCTCCCAGGTGGCAAACACTCTTGTTCAGCTCAGGAACGCTGACGAGAACGAATGAAAGAGGAAGGAATCCTGAGTGGAATGGTTGTTCGTCAGGATGAGGGCCAGAATCACATATAACGTATGCCAGAGCAAAAGAGACAGGCATGAAGAGGGGGCATAGCTTATAAGAGGGCTCGACATCGTCCCTGTCTCTGACGATGCTGCATGAAGCGAGGATCAACTGAGTCCATCCCGCCGTTCTTCGCTTCAGATTATTGCTGCACCCCATCATTGTCTAGGGCGATGGATACCCCTTCAGGGTCAAACAAGCAGCAAGTTGGGTCTGGGTCAGCCGTCCTGGGCTGCATTCAAGATGGGTGCCAACACTGGCACGCAAGGGCACTGGGCCGTCGTGGAAACATACAGCTCGAATCTGACCTGCACCGTGCCCTCTCTCGCTTGGCGGCACCCCTCGGGACCGCGGGGGAGGGAGGCCGATGAAGGGGCTCATTTTCGGAATGAGAACAAAATTAGCCCTACACAGCAACAGATCGATCAGACGCAACGGCCAAGCCTGTGAGCAACGTGCGAGACAGAGAAAGCAAGTTTGTCAAGACAAGGGTGGGGGTTTCTTCAACGAGAGTTGACAGGGGCAAATACACTTCTTGGCAAGGGGGGGGGGGACCGTTGAGATTTTGAGACATTCCATCCGTCGTCCCTCAGTGAGGTGACCGTCAACATTAATTTTATTCATTACACTCTCATGCCTCGTCTTCAGGATTATCTCCAAAATTGACCTTGCTCCTCCCTGTCCCAGTGAGTTGCTGAAGGGCAACCTTGCTAACCTGGCCACGCATCTTCTTCTCCATGGCCTCGATCTGTTCCTCGGCATCAAGCTCCTCAGCTTCAGCAAAGTCAAGCACAAGTCTTCTCCCGAGAAAATGCGTGTCTTTGAGTGCAGTGATCGCGTTGAGCGCCTCCTTGCCTGTGGAGAACTCGGCAAAAGCAAACCCACGCGAAGAGTGGTTGAACTTCTTGGGAATACGGAGAGCAACCAGCTTTCCATAGTTGCTGAAGAGTGCGCGCACGTCCTTCTTAGACGCTTCGAACGGAAGGTTCTTGATGACCACCTTTGTGCGTTGAGCATTCGCCTTCTTGGCTAGATCCTCCCGCCTCCTCTCTTCGGCCGCGTCCAGACCCCTGTGGGAAGCCTTGATCAGAAGCTTGTGTCCGTCAAGCACATGGCCATCCATAGCCTTCCGTGCAGCCTGGGCCTGCTCCTTGGTCCTGAAGGCGCAGAAGCCAAAGCCCATGCTCAACACCTGACCTGGTTTCTTGGGATCGGTCTTGGTCTTCACCTGCGCACTCACAAATCCATCCAAGGGCTTGAACGCATTTGTTAATCCTTCGGTGGTGGTGGAGAAGTTCAGGTTGCGGACGAATAGAGAGGCCGTCTCTGGCTGATCCTCACCGTCATCGCGTTCCAGCAGGTAAGAAGCTGACACCTTCTGAACACCGGCAGGACGATCTGCGGGCTGGGCCAGATTGTCGACGAAGAGCCCTTTCGGGCCTTTCTCGAGGTACAACACGCCGTCCTTGAATCTAGAGTATGCTTTCTTGGCGAAAGCTGCCCTGCAGTGTGCTGGTTGGGCGAACTGGACAATGGCAATCGTCCCGCTTGTGGGCATAAGCACACGGAGGACGGAGCCATGCTCCTCGAAGAGGGTTCTGATCTCCTCGATGGTGGCGTTCTTGATGTTCTTGACCAGAATTGACGTGTCACCTCGCTGCTGAGACTTGAAGGCCTCGATGTTCACACCATGGGTTGCAAAGTAAGCCTTGGCCTCCTGGATGACAGTGGTCTCAGCGATTGCCTGTTTCACAGCGGCAGACGCGTCGGTGGGGTCCAGGAGCTCATGCTTGGACACACCCAGGCGTTCAGCTACGGCGGTGTTGACAGCATCTTGGCTCATAAAAAGCGAATTCCAGTTGAAGGTACTGGAGGCAGCTTCAGCCTTCTTCTTGAGCAGCTGTTGCTTCTTCAAAGGGAGCTTCGAGATTGCGTATTCATCAAGCTTGTTCTCCCTTTTGGCAGCAGCGGGAAGGATGTGGATGATGCGGCCCTGAAAGACGGTGCCGTCTGTCTGGAATGCGGAAAGCGCCGCCTCAGGACTGGCATAACGAATCATAGCGAAGCCTTTGCTTCGGCCCTGATTATCCAGCGGAACATGAACCTGCCAGAGAGTTAGCGAGAGTCGAGTGTCACTAGAGGCGAAACAGCAGGACAACAATCGGGCCTTTTTTCAGAATCTCGAAGCATCTACTAAAATACCGAGCCCAGGTTCTCATCATATGCTTTGCATAAGATGTCCCTATCAGGGGTTCATCATGAAAAGGCGACTGCAAGGAGCGAAGGAAACAGGAATCATGTCAAGCTTACCTCTTCAAGTTCGCCAAACTGACTAAAGTGGCCCCTCACATTGTCCTCCGTTACCGTGTAGCTGAGATTCCGCAAAAACAGACGAGCTGTCTTCTGGATCAACTTCACGGCATCCTCAGGTGTGCGAGCCACAACAGGTTTCTCACCAGACCCGGCAGCAAGACCCGGTTCCTGGGTTTCTTGGACTTGGGCCTCTGGCAGAGGTGTTTGAGTGGTAGCAAGCATTGCACCAGCAGACTGTGCGGGAAACCCGGGGTCATCCGGGTCCACAAGGTCCAGCAGACGGTTCGTTCTCGACCGAAGCCAGTCATCATCAGTGGCTTCAGCGGGTACCTGCGGCACTTCCCTTGCAGCGTCCTCGGCTGGTTGGGATGGTGCGGGGGGGATGATAGCTGCGACAGGGGTGGCAACCGGTAGAGCCGAGGTAGGTGCCTCCTCGATTGGCCGTTTGGGCCTCACTGGGATGTCCTCGTACTCATCGTCACTCTCACCACCCTCGATGAGAGCCGAGGGGATAGCATCGGCCGCTTCTGACTCAAATGCGCCACTCCCTAGGGCTTCTCCGTCCTTAGCCTTCTTGGTGGGATGACCCATGACCTCAAGAAACTCCTGAAGCTTGGGGTCAGCCTCGTCAACGACGTCCCGCTTCCTCTTCTTTGAGCTAGGGTCATCCTCGCTTGGCTCTGCGTCAGACTTGACGAGAGAGCTTGCCTTGGCTGCATCACGGCTCGGGACATGAGCAGCTTGTGTGGCTGATCTTGGGATGGCGGCTTCAATCTAGGTGCACGACAATTAGTTGGTTGGCCTTGTCGAACAATGGGATCAGGATGTCCTTACAGGTTTGGCCAGATCGACGCCGATCCTGGACATGCGAATAAAGGACTTGTTGAAGTACTTTACGGCTTTGGATGCATCTTCATGAGACTTGTAACCAACAAACCCGATGCGGCGGTTGGGGATGAGCTTGACATCGGTGACCTCTCGTCCCTGAAGCGAGAAGTGTTTGCGAAAGTCAGCCTCGGAGATGGACGGCGGTAGGTTCTTGACGAAGATTCTTGACGACTCCATTGTGATGGCGATGACGATGACGATGATTGGCGATGTTGCTGCTTGCTCCTTCCGGTCTGCCGCGGGCAGTTGATTAGAGCAGTTGCTACCGTGTAATCATTGGAACCAGAGTACCGCGGAACAAAGCGACAACTCTGTGGTGGGTGATGTAGTTTTTGGCTTCAGTCGAAGGAAGAGGAGAAGGTCTAAGATTTTTTTCCGCACTGGCCCCAATTAAATTTTAAGCTTTGCCCCACCCACACCGGCTTTTCGTTATCTTATCAGAGAGCCTCCGCTGAAGCTCCACTGCACCAGTGGGCTCAAGCTCCAAAGTCCCGGATACCTTGACTCTGCTGACACTTTCACATATCAGCTCGGTATAGCTACATCGATTACCCCAGTGAGTGATGGGCCCCAGTCCTTCCCTTCCCTGTCGACCGCCTCACTGCGGACGCCAATGATTTGTCCTGTTGCAAGGCTTCTGTCCAGTAGCAAAACAACAAAACCAGACACGGCTTCCATCGTCACTTGTTTGCTTCTTCTCCGCACTCCACCCTTTATTTTGTGACCTGACGCCAACTTACATAGTTCATAGCTCAACAACAAGCCCTCTCACATTTCCACCTGCACGGCCCAACCTGCACCGCCGCCACCGGGAGCTTTGAGCTATCGATTACGAACACCTGCACCCCATTGTTTGCGCGTACCGGTACGTTGGGCCCCCATTCGATCCCCTCCATCTCGTAACCGCGTGCTTTGCCAGGAGGAGCGTCTGTCGCTTGTTGGCGGCAATTCAACAACCCACACCGAACATCACCAAGCTTACCGTACTGTTTGCCTTCTTCACGCCACCGTACTAATTGCTGACCAGACCGTGGCTTTCTTTATCCGTCGACTATCCAACCACACTTACCTCGTTTCACCTTTCCGAGATAGACAATCATAATGGCAGGAGACGATACCAAGCCCGCTGCTGGGAACACATCCCCTGTCGCGAGGGAGAAGCTTGATGGTGAGTTCGTCTCGTTCTAGGCCCGGTGTACCTCACCAGACCTCCCCATCTCCGCCTGGGTTGGAACGGAGTGCTAAGAATATACGCGTGTGACAGCCCAGATCAAGAGCGCCGACATGGTATGACGAACCAACCGATCTTCCACCGAATTGTTCCGTTCTCGGCGAGCAGATCGAGCTGCTAACACGATACCCCTCTTTCTAGTCCGAAGAATTACAACAGGAGGTCATTGAAGTCGGTACGTAGGGGTCACAAAACCCGCGGGATCCTGGCCCCACTCGGAGGACGACAATGGGATGTGTGACTGACATTATTTACAGCCCAGGAGGCCATGGCCAAGTACTCCGTTGAGAAGGTCAGCGGACCAAGGATGGGAAATTCTGCATGTGATGCGTTCGGACAGCAAGCAGATTTCACACCAAACCTAAGCCCCATTTTTAGCAGCAAGCAGAAGCTAACCTCATCTTCAGGATATCGCTCAGCACATCAAGAGAACAGTATGACGCCCACGACACATTTCATTTAAGACCAGATCAGCTAACACGCCATCGTGTGTAACAGTTTGATGAAAGAAAGGGACCTACCTGGCACTGCATCGTAGGCCGCCACTTTGGCAGCTTCGTGACCCACGGCAAGCTTACCCCTGGCTTTCACTCAACAAGCAACAGCGTCACTAACAGCACCCCGTAGAAACCAAGCACTTCATCTACTTCTACCTCGGTCACTGCGCCATCCTCCTCTTCAAGACCCAGTAGGGGCGCGGCCTCCTCCATTTTCTCTCCAAGCTGTGATTTTTCTCAAAAGGGGTGCTCGTCATCGCCATTATCATTTATAACATTCTCAACCCCTATGCAAGATACAAGACGAGAATCACACACAGCAAAGTCACCAACCGGCCAGCACGACAAAGGAAAGGCGCGAGGAAAAATAATCATGTCAATTTTTGTGCGTTATTTTTACCGTAAACCAAAAAGAGGAAAAAGACTTGAGATAAATTCGGAGGAGGCATTGTCAACATCAGCGATGACATTGCACTTTTTGGGGCAAGGGGACGTGGGGGGAAGTGTAGAATGTAAGGAGGAGGGGGAAGAGAGAAATAACAAAGCAATGTGGTAAATTTGTACCAGGTACCGTACCGTATGAGGGAGTAGTTTTGAGTTGAGGAGTTTGAAGTTTTTAATGAATGATATGTGGTTTTTTCTTTTGTGCAAATGAGTGGATTGGCAGGAGGGTGGCTTCACTTGACTGGAGAGGTTATGCATCATCGTGGCACTTTAAGTTGTGGTTAGGGGAGCACAGCAACGGCGTTGTTGATGGAGTGGAATTGTCCATTGAAGCCAAGCGAAGCGTCTCTCTCCCTACATTTGGACATTTGGTACCTTACCTCCCTCACCACAAAATAGTTGACACACGAAAGCAGGTTAACATTCCTTGAAGGATAGTTTATAGGCCTACAAACTATTTTTAAAGGCATATGGATTATCCTTTAAGGCATATTACCTACTTTAGTGTCTCAATTATTCTGTGGTAAGGGTGCCTACATGAGGCCGGCTCCCGTTCTCCGCTGGAACCATCCCGCCGGGAATATCTAATTTCTTCTTTTTCTCTCGAAGATCCGGGGAATGGGTGGAATTTTCCGAGACAGAAATGTCAGGGACGAGCCGGTGGATGCAAGGTACGAGAATCAACTCGATGGGTGGGTGAAAGGTGAGAAAAGAAAGGGAGGCACGTGCCCCCTTTTTATTTATTGGGGAGCTGGGAGCCTCTAGGTGTGTATGCAAGCACTTTTTTTCATTCATGCCCTTCTTCAGCCCTTGATTGAATTCTTCAAGGACAGACAGCCCTACTTGAATCCATTTCCTCTCAAGTTCCAAGCTTAGATCAAGTTGGCCTAGAAAATAAGAAGTTGGAACGTAAGCTGTTGTTGCAGAAAGGGGATCACATACCTCCCTCCTTCTCAGCCTCGGTAAACACACCACTTCATTCATCACAAGCACAGCCATATTTGTCAAAAAACTTAAAATTTGATTTTAATCTGTTCAACAACTTCAACTACAGTTCCCCCCTCCCCCACCGCTCTCTTCTCTCTTCCTCCATCAAAACACAGGGGTATCAAAATCACCTCTACTATCCACCACCTCTCCTCCAAATCTGCAAGGCATAACCGGCATCACGTCATCACATCCCCCCCTCCTCATATTTGTGACCAGCAGCCAAATGAACCCAATGTACCAAAATAAAACAAACAAACCAAATTGCAACATGACGAAAAAGAAACAACAAAAAACGCCCAAAAATGATCTCATGCAACTGATGATTGATGTTGTTCGATGTTGTAGTCTGCCTGCCTACCCCCCCCAAATCCCTGATTAAATGACGGACAAAAAAAACACCCAAATATCAAAAAGACACTTTCAAGTCGTGATATTCTCGGGGGGTTTTTTTTTTTTTGGAACTCCATTTTCCCCTGCCGCCAAATTTTGTATATCATCCCCCACTCCTTCCAAAACATGACATCCTGTGTCTCTGTCATGAAATTATCCTTCAACCCTCCCCAACATCCTGATAAATAGCCCTCTTCATCCTCTGCAACCGATCGTGCATCTCGACAAAATCGTGCAGTTTCGACTCTGGCGGGGAATCCCACCCGTTGAGCTCCTCATGCAGCTGCAAGTACCGCTGGTACGCCAGCTTGAACTCCTGCGCCTTGGTCAGCACCTCGGCCGACACCCGCATCCGCTTCGCCGCATGGTGGTGGTTCTCCGAGTACGAGTCCACCGGCGCCGGCCTCTTCCTGCCAACAACCGGGACGCCAATCGTGCTGTCAGCATTGCTGCTGGCACTGCTGATGATGGTGTCCCGGCTCGGCTCGCGGGCCCGAGGCCGGTCTCGTCCCAGCTCTCTGGCTCTCTCGCCGCGGCCACGCTCACGCTCCTTTTCGGCCCTCTCGCGGTTGCGCTCGCGTTCCCGTTCCTTCTCGACCCGTTCGCGTTCACGTTCCCGCTCGCGCTCCCGGTCCCTCTTCAGCGCCTGGATTTGCGCTTGCTCGCGCTCCCTTTCTCGCTCGGCGGACCTGGCACGAGCCAGGCGCTCCTGCTCCACCTCGGACGCATTCTGTGGTGGGGTCGCCAGAGGCGACGACTTGGTCGGCGAAGTGTTCTTCGCCTTGGGCCCCGAGGAGCTTGGACGACCGTTCTGGCTGGCGTCCGAAACGGTCCGTGGCTTCGTCGAGTTGGCACCCGTGGTGGGTGCCTTGCTGCCAGCCTTGACGCGCTTGCTGAGCGGCGTACCTGAGCTCGAGCTGTCGTCCTCGTCGGCATCGCGTGGTCGCTTCGCCGCAGGCTTGGTGGCCTTGGTTGGCTTTGCGACAACTTCGGCTCGGATGGTGTCCTTCTCGGTTTCCTTGGGTACCGTCTTGGCAGCGGCGGCCGCCTTCGACTTCACGGCCGGGGCAGGAGCAGCCTTGACTGGCCTGGGAGCTACGGCAGCTACAGCTTTGGATTTAGCCAAAGGCTCCTCCTCACTGTCCGAGTCCTTCACAAATTCTTCGGAAAGAGGTCCGCGCCCGCCCTTGCTGGCTGCCGCCTTGGCTTGAGGCTTGGTCGGAGATGCTTTCGTCGATGCTTTGGCGGGTGCGGTCTTCTTGGTAGTGGATGTGAGACGCTTCGCTTGGGCCTCCGATGCCGAGGGCTTCTTCTTGCCAGCAGCTGAAGCTTGGGAGCTTGATCTTGACATTGGCTCGCCCCCTTTTCCTTTCTTCAAGACCGCAGCGTCCTCTCTCTCTGATCCGCTTCCGTTGGCTCCGTCCGGCTTTGGTTTCGGGACTGTCGGGCCTTTGGCGAAATTGGCTTGCAGTTTGCTCAGGCATATCCCCTTTCCGCGCTCCGCCACCGGTAGAAGCTTTTGCCAGATAGGGTCGGTAACTCCAACTCGCATACGATCGAACTGCTTTACCGCATTGTTGATGGCTGTTTGTCGGTCTTCCTCCTTGGCATAATCGTACTCGAAGACGTCCAGTTCCTTCCAGTATCGCTTTCTCAGAGTCCATTTCTGGATGTTGTTGTCGAAATCGGCAACCTTGTCCAGCGCGACTCTGAACTCGTCTTCGCTGCCCTCATTCCACTGCGCAAAAAGGTCCTCGAAGCTCTGCTCCGATACCGCCAACTGGTGAATGATTGGGAATGTATGTTGCTTGACTTGATCAAGGGCAGAGCCGCCTGGTGCGAGGGAGGGTGATCGAACTCCGCTGAGCGCAGGACTTGGCGGAAGAGACCTGGGGGACGCGTTGTCGAGCAACCGGTTGGGGGGTTTAACCTTGCCTTTCGAGTTCATCAACCCACTGACCACAACAGCACTGTCTTCCAAGTTAGTATCACAGCCCTCCAAGTAGTCGGCGGTAGTGTGTCCATACGTATTCTTCTCTGCTTCCTTACGGGCCAGTGAGCTTTTGAGGTTGGCAATAGCATCGTCGGCCTCGTTGCTTGAAATTGGAGTCGTATTGCTGGAGCTTGTCTTTTGGACTGGAGCTTTCGAAGCCAGCTTCTTGGCGGCAGGTCTAGAGACCCTTGGGGGCATGAAAACACCCATTGCAGGATTTGGTAGCTTCTTGAGCGATCTTGGAGAAACTGCGTCGGAATAGTACAGATCGTAATCGTAAGAATCGGGAGAGTTTGGAATTTTGACTTCATGATCGCCGAAGAGAAAAGCCTATGGGGTTTAAGCTGTTAGACACTGCTATTGGGCTATTGTGGAGGGCCGAGTGCAGTTGAACAATAGTTTGAGAAACTATTCAGATCGAGGGACAATGGAAAACCCAACCTTGAAATACAAGGCTAACAACATAAACTTACCGGATTGGACCCCAACGATAGCTCAATATCCCCTCCATTTTGAACACAAGCAATCATGTCTTCGATGACACTATTGCTCAATGTAATTCCGAAGGCCTGCGCCGGAAGCCCAGCCATGGCCCTGGCTGAGCTATCCAACGACAGGCCACCATCGGGCACGTTGAACACCATTTTGCTGTCTCGACCACGCGAATAGCGTCTACTCCTCCCCACGGTTCCCAGCGTATTCCTCGTTCCTGTCCCCTATCCGTTGCTGTCCGTTGTGTGTACCCGTGTCTATATTATGCTCTGCCGAGATTGCGAGCTAGAAAGGGGGTTCGGTCGACTGCGCGTTTCGTCGGCCAGGATGATGAGGTGTAACTATTCAAAGCGTATTGCGTGTATGGTAAAAAGGTTGGTGTTCAAAAGAAGCAAAACCCCCTAGGGCCTTTAAGAGACCCGTTGAGCAAAGAAGTGTGTTTGCGAATCCAGTGTGCAACAATGCAAAGCCAAGTTTGTCCAAGCTCAGGTGAAGAGTCACGTTCAAGACATATGACGAAGAAGCTGAGGCAAGCGATGGATGGTTCCCGGTTACCCAAGAAAGCTCGAGTTGAACCCCTTGTTTTCGCGACGAGCGGTCGGGCTAGGAAGAGGGTAGAAAGACCTCCTCGCCGTCTTGCTCAGTGTTTCCAACTTGTTTTGTTGCCGGAATCCAAATCTCGAATCGGCGGCAGGTTCAATTCACCGAGCTGTGAATCGGAAAGCAGAGAGATTCGTGTGTGTTGGGAGGCTGTCATTCAATGGAGTCGGTCGATCAGCCGGTCGTCGTTCCGCAAAAGGGATCTCTAACTGGAGACAGAAGCGAAGCGTTCGAAGGCAGAAGCAAGGCGAGGGCAGCACGGGCGGGCTACGGCAGGGTCAAGAAAACGAGAGAGATTCCCAACAGACGAAGGCTTCTGTGGTGGTGCCTTGGGGATCGAGAGTTGCGGAAGCACAAGGAGCAAGAAAGCAAGAAGACGCAGCAAGAGAGGCACCGAGAGTAGCAGCAAGTGAAGGAGGGAGGGCGGAGTGAGTGGGTTGCACACAAGTGGACGGCCGGTACCTCTGGTACTTTGGCACTGTCTGAAGGTACCTGGGCTACATTGGCTCCCAGCTTGGGGCACTAGCCAAAACCCACCAGTGTCGCCCACTGCCCGCCAGATCTTTGTTCCACCGTCTGGTCCGACAAGTGGACCGCGCAGGCTGGGGACCAGTCACAGGCTCAGAAAAGCTGGGGCCGGTGAGTGGGCCGAAGCGTGGCGGTACCGCCAGGTACTCAACCGCACCAGGTCGCTTCTGGTGCCCGACAGGGGACAGGGATCGCGGGTGAGCAGCAAGCCTGCATGTCGTACCCTGCTGATTTACATCCTTACCGTATTCCGTACCGACCGTCATGTCATCAGCGAGTCTTCAGCGGATTTCCTCGCAGCTGCATCCTGTACGAACACTACGCAAATTCTAATAACTGGACCTGAAAAGACGGGCCTCTGGACAGCGGGGGTTACATAATCAAATTGCCACCATGTGGAAGTGGAAGTGGAAGTGGAAAGCAGTGCCCGTTGATCAGGTTGCAAATTGTCTGTCTCTTTTTGACAATTCAAAGGAGCATTCCGGGTGAATTGCAAGGGCCGTCTGTCCAGGTCCCAGGTTTGGAGTTTGGAATTGCTAGAGAGCCCGGGGTTTGGCTGCTTTTCTTCCGGAGACAAGCCAAACCAGAGAGGTTGAGTGGTTGACGGGCAGCCAGCCATCATCCATTGTGTTGGGGACCCAGCACTGCCGAGCCGTTTCGATTTTTCCTTCTTTTGTTCTTTTCTTTCTTCTCTTTCCCCCTCCCAAAAAGGTCTCTTGCCAACTCTGAGCGATTCCGTGAGGTATTCGCTGACGAATCGACACCTTGGGGCCCTGAGTTGAGCATGACCCTCCACACTTTCTCTTTAGCTGGGCTAGTGCCTGTGTCTCTGGAGGGAAGGTGGGTCCGGTCTTTGCCCACTTTTGATTCTCCCGCATCGGCCCTCCTGCCCCGATATCTCCAAGGCAACGCCAACCAAACCGGAAGCCATTCATGGAGGGAGTTGGGCAAATGTACAATTGCAATCATGAGAGGCTCAACGCCCAATTATCTTACTGTGCCATCATCGTTGGGTCTATACCATCACAAGACCGCTGATAGGCTCTCCTGTGTTATGCATCTTCAAGTGCAATTCCGCTACAGCTTCGCTCATCAATACCCGCGGCGACAAGCCATAGGGAAGAAGCGGAGGCCCACACGCACTCAACCTCCCTCGCTTGCGGCTTCTTCAGGGCGGTTGTTGCGCCGTCGAAGAGTGCCATGCCAAGTCCCATCACGTCGTCCATCCGAACAGACAGAATATGCGAATCGTTGTAAGCAGACCCGGCATCGCTGCGGCGCATGTTGTGCAGCAGATGGATGGCAGTTCCACGTTGGGCTCCGCGTGGTGCTCTGAGTAACCCCCCCCCCCCGCCCATGAGATCCTCAGTTTGCTCAAAACTCTAGGCTGCAAGGCAGGCTTCTTGCAAGAGATATCATGCCAGTGCAGTAACATCTCGCTCCCAGCCGTGCCCTGCAATGAAGATGATTCACCGGGCCCGGCTGCGAACAACAGGGCCGCCTGGGCGAGCAGGGGAGAGTGTAACGTTCAACTGCCTGTCTGTATGGATATGGAAATGCCTGTACAAGCCAATTACACGCCCAATCTGCGGGATATTCCCCAAGCCTACTTCTGATGCACGGAATTCACTCAGCTCACCTGCATGCAATGGCCTTCCCCGTTGCTGAGGTGCGTTGTTGATTTTCGTGTGGCTCTCTTGTTGGACAGATTTGTATGTACGAAATACAATAGGGTAAGGTATTCCGTGCTCCGTCAGCTGGCCACGGGCTGGCTCGGGGGCCAAACTGTTTCCTCCGTTGAGCCAAGTGCCCGAGCCTGCGAGAGCGGCCATAGATGCGCCAACAACACCGAATATGCGACTCATGGAGATTTCACCTTGTTACTTGAATGTTTGTTAACACTAATTGCACAGTTGGGCACCTTTTGGAAGTCTTGGTTGGGAGTGTAGCCTTCCTTCATTTCCATCTTCTTCGTCTTGCCCTGGCAGCTGCCAACCAGCTCGCCGTCAGTGGCCTCAAATTGACAGTATGGACCAATGGACGACTGAAACATTCCGCCCTGTTGTTTCTTGCCCTGGTTCAATTCCACTCGCCGTTTGAGATTCCAGCAACAGCTGTGTTTGGGCGACTTTGGCGGCCGTAGCCTCATGCCTCGCTTTGGCACTATGATGAGTATGCTATTATAGCACTAACCAAAGTACTCACCCGTTGTTGGCCGTCTCGTTGACCACCTCAAGCGTCACCAGTTCTCATCTATCTGCCAGCCAAACCTTATCGAGATCGTCGCTGCGATCGTAGAGCCAGCACGGCTTCAGCCCTGTCAGCTCCGTTCGACAGGGTGCTAAGGTAGGCAACGAATATGTCCATATTTCCCAGCCTTGATTTCGGGCTGGGAATGGTGCCCGTCAGCCTCCTGCCAGTCACATATCTGCCATGTTTTGCCCATTGCCAGTCATCAAGCACCGTCTAACGCATAATCGGCGGTTGGCGCGCCTTGCTGGAAGATTACACTGCGTTAGTCTGGGCGTCATCGGCCAGGCCGCCGAAGTTCTCTCCATGCCTTGGCAGGAATAATGGGCGTTGTAAGATCACGCACATTGGTTGGGTAGCTATGCGCTGCGGCTGTTCCCAAGTTGACCCAGCCTGCTGGAACACTCCGGATTCCAACATCTGCAGACGAACGAATGCCCGCCGTTTCTTTTATGTTTGCTTTGAACCAGAACACACGAAACTGGCAGACCTCGGCTCGGTCGATGATCCGGCCTGGTTTTCAACAGATCATTCAACGGCCGTGACGGAGCGGAGGGAAGAACACTACCTGGTACTGTCTCTGGGTCCTCCGAGGCGAGACCCGGATAGCCTGGGCCGAGCCCCAGGCTGGAACCCACCTTCCTGTCTCTTCAGAGACAGGAAGGAGGATCCAATTCTGCCACATCTTTTCAGCAGCTTAGGGCTTTCCTCGCAGACACTTTCCAACGGCACATCCCTCCCTCAACACGGTACCTCCGGCCGGGACGAGGATGGCAGACGGTACCTCATAGCGTCCACACACACCTCAGAGAAGCACACAACTGGCTGAAATAGCCCAGATTGGGGTAGCACAGCGTCACTAACGATACGCATCTGCTCAGAACCAAACTGGCGGTGGCGGTCATCAAACCACAATAGGATTGGCCGGCTTATTTCTTGTTAAACCTGTTCCTCCGACTTGAGGTAAAGGCCCGACTGTATGCTTATTTTTACTGAGCTGTCTGTCTGCAGCAACAGACATTCCTCCCATCACAGAAATCCCATCTCTGGATTAGTCCGTATTCTTCTCTGGCTCAGACATCGAGTCAACAAATCAGCAACGGCACGTGGTTGGTAGGACTGGCTCCTAGCATAATCCCCCCACCCCGCTATTCCTATCCAGCCTTATGGGTCCAAGGTACGGACGGATGAGCTATTTCGAAGCCACGAGGTGGTGAAGATCATTGACATTGGGTTGGACGTGTGGGTTGGGGGTCGATCTCACTGAAGATTATTTCTTGATGATAAAACAGCTTTTGTAAACGAGATGTAGATATCAGCAAGCAGCAGCAGCAGCAGCCACGATTTGACATACGCGAGATGCGGCACATGCGTTCTGCGTTTGATGCAATAGGCACAAATTGATTACATACACAGAGTAACAATACCAGGCACCGACTTATTACTGTACCGTGAAGCATTGGGGGCGTGATGGGACTGCGACTGAGTAAAAAGCCCAACACGACGACAAGCGTTATCAAGAGGGAAAGGTGGAGAAGAGGGGGAGCATTCCGGGGAGCGGCACTCTGTCTACAGAGAGATACATTGAAGTACCTTTTGTCCCCCACAACCCGCCATCTTTTCTTTTCTTTCCACCTACCTACCTATGCCAATGGTTCGTTTTGGGTCGGGTCGTCGGCTTGAGTGTGCTGGCTGTGGTGGTGGATAACGCCGAGACCTTCCCACTTTGTAGACGTGCGGTACAATAACGCCTTTCTTCAACCCCCCCCCCATTTTATGTACTAGGTAGACGCTGGGCTTATGTATGCACCTGCAAATGGAAAAGGCAGAGAGAGGTAGCGCGGATTGCAAAACAACATTGGGAAACGGGGGACACCTGGTTCGCTTCCCAACCATGCCCGATTGTATGGTGTGGATGGGTGGATAATGTGTGGTTGTGGTGGTGCTTGCTTTTCATCTGTCTGCCCCTCATTTTTGACAGACTGGGCCCCTCTGTGCATTGGTTGCATTTGAAGATCGAAGTTGTGCCAGTATGGATTGGTAGACATCTCAAAAAAAAAAAAAAAAAGGTGTTGTTTTACAAGAAAGAGCAATTGCTCTCTTGAGCATTTCCACCCCCCGGCTCGAACGAGATGTTTTTAGTCGTCGGCCTCACACGTACACACACAATGGCCTGAGCGGGGTGGGAGGAAACGTGGGATAGGGGACGTGTGCTTTGATGGCTGGTTGGTGACGGATTGAACGGCTGCTTACCTGAACCCTTTCTCTCACTCATCATCATCATCCGCTTCCCCGCTATTCTGGGGGGGGAGAAAAGATGGGCGGGGTTGCAGAAGCCAGCACTGAATATTGGTATTTTCATTCCTTTACGGGAAACAAATGGCGGGGGTGTGTGGTGGATGGTTGTGCATAAGGCCAGAGGATTTTCGGTCAAGTTCAGGTCAGCAGGTTCCGGCTCTCTTGCCGTGAATTTTGTGATTGGTTTTTGTTTTGTCAGTTTGGTTCGTTGTTCTTCAACGGGACCCCCGATTTTTGGGTTGCCAGGAACCAGACAAATCAACGTGGGTGTGGCAGATGGGATGATGATGCTGTTTCGACCCCGCCAAACAGACCGTTTCGTCACCCATTGGGGTTTCTTCATCATCATCATCAACAACAACAACAACAGCTGGCAACTTTTACAACTCTCCATATTGCATTCCCAGAGGATCGTTACCTCCAGCTCGCTTTCGTCTCAGCTTCTTCACCCGCAGTAGAGCAGCAGCCAAGCAAGCCAATTCAGGTTCGACTAGCCAGCCACTCACGTCGTTGAGGTGACATTACATATACAGCACTATGCAGCGTAACACACTACGACGGCGGCGGGCGAGGCCAAAAGTGGGGATTTCTTTTTGGTTTTCAGGTCCGTCTACGCCGAGCGAGCTGGTTTCCCCTCTTCTGGGACTTTTTTACCCCAGATATTTCTTCTTAAGAAAGGAGAAGTATTAATCTATGTGATATTCTAGCGATGCGACAGAACCGCGTGGTTCCCCGGGTGGCCGTTTTCTTAACACAGAAACGAGTAAGTGGCTTTTTATTCTGAGAGCTGCTTTGGTGAGCAGAGTGTGTATAAATGGGTAGGTTGTCATCTTTCGGCTTTACGGCAGCAGCATGAGATGAGGGGGCGATGATGAAGGACCTTTTCGGTGCTATCTTTGTCATCAGAGATCGAGCTGCCTATCTCTGTTTTGTACCTGACTATAGAGAGGGGGGGACCTGACCCGACCGAACCGACCGAACTGTGTCGGTCAGTGTGTCAGGAACAGGCATGTTCGTCCTACAATCGAAAGGGTTGAAGGGTACTTACTCACCTCCCCTTTTTGTAGAAGACGCCCAGCTGCAATGTCTCTTCGTATTGGGAGTTGTCCCTTCTTTCTCTGCCACACACTCTCTCCATCAGAGGCAAGCCTGATCGAAACAGAGAAGAAGAGATGTAAAGCAGCATCATCGTGTCGACTGCTTTCGCTGCAAAACTAACGCCCCACATATTCATATACGGTATATTGATAAAAAATATATTTGGCTTGCTGCTGCACTGGCGGAAGAACTGGGGCCGGTTTTGGTGGTTGCTGTCTTTTTCCCGGTGCAGCTTCGCTTGTCCCTCCGTCGGAATCGGATGGCTGGATCCGTCCCGTATATAGAGAGGGGATTACATCAGTTAGTGGTGGTGCGTTACCTGAATTCCGACGACAAGATCCTCGGCTTTATGGTCCATCCGTTCATTTTCTTGGTGAAGGTCTCAATCTGGATCTGTCATTATACTATGGCACACTGTCTAGCAATGGTATGTGTGACTGGAATACACAACTGCGGGGGAAAACGAAATATTTCAAGTCTTACCGCACTCACACACGGACGCTTGGGCACATGATGATGACCCCACTTCACTCATACTTTCATCAGTCGTCGTGCATGGCATCGCAGCCTTGGCTGACCGAACTGACTGGCCGGCCACCTTCGAAGGTCGACCGGTTGGTTGAAACGGGGGAGATGGGCCAATGAGAAAAAGGTTTCCCAATGCGTGGGTTTGTTTGTGAGCTTTTGGGGGATTCGGCGTGACATTTTCACAGCCACTGTGATTTATTGGGGGTGAAGTGAGGAAGGGTGCTTGATCCGATGGGATGACGGATGATGTTTCTCTGTTGAAGACAGTTATCAACAATTGCTCTTAAGCGACTGATGAAGTTGACGAGAAACACAGCGAACGCTCACTCTTCACATACCTACTCCCGCTGCTCAAGATTGAAGACCCCGAAATCCACCGTCTTCGAATCCAGCCCCAAAGTCGGTGAACTAGGCCCTGAGCTTTGTTCTTCAATGCGGACCGGACCCCGTCTGTCCATCCCGAACATCTTCCAGGCGGTGTCTTCGGGTAGATGGGCAAACACGCCGCTGCGAGAGTTTAGTTCCCGGGTCTATTCGAACCCTTTATGCTCTCCGGATCCGATCTGGAATAGCCCGGACAACCCGAAATTTGAACTTTGAGAAAACCCCGAACTTTCGGAAATCAGGTACCAGTTCCTTCAAGATTTTTTTTTGGTCACTGTTTTGAGACCTACAGTATTTGCTACTCCGTCCAGAAGAGAAAGTAAGATAAAAGGCCGAGTGGATCTTGTGCAACATGAACCAAGACATCAAAACATCGTCACTCCCGATACTGCCCGTCCGAAAAGGAACAAGTATCAGGCCATGAATTATGCGGCCACCAGAGTCATTGTGTCCGGAGGCAAACCCACCCAGCCCAACAAAAAACTATTTTCACAATCCCCCTCCCCAATGACGATATTCCAAACCCCCTTCCGTCCCCCGTTCCCCAAAACCCTCGGCCGAAACCGGGGGCCTCGTTACGGCATCACTCGCCGGCATGCTTCTTTCCCTTGCTTGCGGCTTACAATGAAAGATAAAGCGTAAATTCAAAAGTACAGAAAGATAGACAGCCCATCCCATCCTTGTCCCGAACGTTCGTCCTTGCAGAATTGTGTCTCCATGTTTTTTTTTTGCTCCTATCAGTGGACCCCTCACCACCCCCCAACGCCAAACACAACCCAAGCCGGGCAACACACCTCAAGGGAACCCTTAGAAAGTTTCAATGACGAAAGACACGTGGGATCAAGAGATGGGGCCGTCTGATAAGATGAGAAAGGACGGTGAGACGTGTGAAAGAAAAAGGAGAACGAGAAGCATGTGAAGATGGTCCCGGCAGGCAACTGGCTGTGAGCAAGGAAAATCCACGACTCCACGGACGACTCCACATCGTCATGGTCTGAGGACCGTGTGGGTGAGATAAGAGGTGGTGGTGATTGTTGACTGGACAACAGGGGAGTGGAGAGGTGAAGTTGACTCGATTCAGGGGTAAATGCTAACAGGAGACCATGGTTGTGGTTGGCTGGGTTAGGGTTTACTGGCCGTGGCAAGACAAAAAAAAGTAAAATAGAAGGTCGGCAACGAAGACAATGATGGTTTGCTGGAAGCGTGATTCAGAATGAGGTTTTGTGGCCATGAAATGCCACGGTTGCTTCCAGCGTTGTGAAATACTTGGCCATAAGATGGCATATGCCAGGCGGGAAGCATTTTCCAAGATGATGATCAGTTCTCGAGCCGACTCGCAAGTATCAGACGCGACGTGCCCATGGCTTTCTTGCTTATAGCATGGGTTAATCGCGCTACCTCGTGACTCTTTGAGTGTAGAGGCGGATGCTGCTTGTCTAGATACTATGGAACATAAGTACCGAGTTCTCTCAAAGCTCGCGGGGCTCGTAATACGTTTACTTGTTGCCAAACGACCACACCACCGACTTCAGCGAAATCACAGCACAAAAGAAGGCGGTGGATGTCGCAACAAAAGGGGAGCGACAGACGCAGTGAATTTCTTGTAATATTGCTGAAGACATGATGAATATAACGTTTCTGGAACTTTAGCCAACACCACACTACTTGATCAAACCCATGCGCTCCTGACCGCTCCACTGCCTGATATCCAACAGGCGTACATAGTTGATGGATCAGCCGACAGCGAAAGCCATGAGCGTGAATATGAGCTCCTGTGAATCAATGGCGACTTTGCAGCTCCTAGATAACGCGTTTGACTTTACTTCTGACGTCCATGCTGGTCGAGCATCAAAACAGCTGTCCGGTCTACCGGCAGATTGGAAATATAGTAACTGGGATGACCTCGTCCCAGAAGAGGACAACGCCTCCTGGCCTCAAAGGCCGACCTTCTGGTCGTTGCAAGCTGTTCGGGGTTCGGCCAGTTTTGTGCTAAAGAATTGCGCTTGGTCTCAGGGGGCCCAGGTCTCATCTGGCGGCCGCGGTTGTCGTTCGTATCCTTGACGGAACAGTCCAAGTCACTTTCTCTTGTCGTCCAGTGGCTTGCGAATCGTCCGTTGCCCGCCCCCAGCCTTGCCCAATCTAGCTTTCGCTCGTCTCGAAGCATGTACAAAATCGTTAGTAGTATCCCATCCCTCCCAGTCCCAATACATCTCACCTGAAAAGGATGGTGAACCGCCCCCCTTTTCAAACCCCCCTCCCCCGCCAGAGTAATCGGAATCGAAGGATACGTCCCTCCTTTTTCAAGGAAAAAGAAGTCCGTACGCCGCGTATGGCACTAAAGTGTCACAACTACACAAGTTTTCGTAACGGCCTTTCCAGAGGGAACACTTTTTTATCACAAAAAGAGCCCTGCTTTTCTGATGCCAGTTACAACCTCGAGCGTCGAGGCAGGCCGTCACCGGCAGGGCCCGCTGACCACGGTCATCTCTCTAAAGAAGTGAAAATGGACGGGCCAAAGATGAAGCTGTTTCTCCGAATATCTCATATGCAAAGAAACGGGTGGTGAAAGTAGCTCTGTCCGAGGACAAGAGGAGCCTTCCGTTTGTTGCATAGAAACGCAGCGTGGGAGGGGAGGGGGGGGTGAAGGGGGGATGGTTCACGAAGAAGAAGAAGAAAGAAGAGGAAGAGGGGGACTTCGACAAGAAATTGTTTTGATGGCCCTCTGCGAGAGAGAAACTGTTGTGGGGCTTGATTTTGAGGCTCTGTGGGGCGGCAGAATTGATGAGCCAATGGAAATGAAGAATTCTTCTGTGGGAGAAAGCTTGATCGTGACCCCCACATATCAAACTTCTCTTGTTCGGACTTCACCGTTTGGTAGCTTCCGGACATTGGGGCCCAGGCATCAGCTTTCTTCCAGTGTGTGGCGTTGGTTTTGGCGCTGCCAAAATCACGCCGCTGATGTCCGGCTTACGGGTGACTGTTTGAGGGCGGGCAAACTGTCCAGGTTTCATCATCAGAAACGTGAGCCATGGGGTGCACCAAACCCCATATCGAAAGCGGGTCTACGATGGTTTCCCAGACGGAACGGCTCACCGCCGAGGGGCGGAAGATGGGTCTTCCTTTTCTGGGTGAGACTCCACTGCAGGGAAGGTCCCTTAAGCATCTGAGCTGAACGACTGTGAGCATGAAGCCTTGAGAGTTTGTGAAAAGGCTCCTTCTTCTGGCTTTTCTTCTTTACTTTTTGTCGTTGTTGGGTCCTCTTGGTCGTCCTGGTTGGTTTGCGCCGTTTTTTGTTTTCTCGCCTCTCTCTTTTTTCCCTTTCGGGTGGCCTCCTACTTGACTCTCTCGCCCCCTTATCAACACCCCACTGCTAAAATGCGCGGCATCGAAGAAGACGAAGATCTCCCACATCTGTGGCAGAAGCCTGCCTATTCAGTCATTTTGGAGGCTCTAGAAAAACTTAGGGTCGAGCCGCCTGTTTGGGGAGCAAAGGTCTCTCGATCAGAGATCATCAAACAACAGGCCGCTGTTCAGACTGCTCATGAGCGCAAGGAGGCTATTGCTTTTCTGTCTTCGATCATCAAGAGTGGGCTTTCATGGCTGGGGGACGACGATGAGAGGGAGGTGATTTGGGAGGAGGCCAGCAAGCGCATGTCAGAGCGCTGCGGGCGAACAGGTTAGTCACGACACTCGTCTGATATACAACGGGTGAAAAGCTAACCACGATATTTAGCTATGGGCGAGATCATTAGGAGCTGGCCCTTTGAGAACCCCGATTATGGTTCATTCAGCCTCACTATCAGAGAACCGCCACTAACGGGAGACTCTCTCGGCTTAAAGACATGGGGCTCGTCGTACGCACTAGCCCAGAGACTTCACGAGTTCGCCTCTGGCCCTCTGGCACATTTGGTTCGCTCTTCTCAAAAGACAGAGGAGGTTCTCGAGCTTGGGTCTGGAACTGGCTTACTCGGCTTAGCCGCAGCGTCTATCTGGAGGAAAACCGTCTACCTTACCGATCTCCCCGAAATCATGTCCAACCTCGAGCATAACGCTTCACTCAACCGCGCTCTCGTAGAAGAACGTGGAGGCAGAGTTGAAGCTGCTCCTTTGACGTGGGGTGGCAGCGAAGAAGAGGTCGACCCGAGGTTTCGATCAGGAAAACGGTTCGAGGTATGTTTTGTACATTTGCTGTTTTTTATCTTCGAACTTCCCAAGCTGACCATCCGTAGCTCATCATCGTTGCTGACCCATTATACGACGATGATCACCCCGCTCTGCTGGCCAGTGCCATAGACGAGCAGCTTGCTCTCAATCCAGATGCTCGTGTACTGGTTATGGTGCCGCAAAGAGACGAGATCACCAAAGGTCTTTGCAGGACGTTGAGGGCCGAGCTCGGCAGACACACCAATCCGTTGATTTGTCACCATGAGAATATTGTAGATGGTGAGGACGATTGGGGCGATGGGAACAACGACGACTCACAGCAAGTTGGCTTCTGGTGGGGAATTTTGGGGAGAAGTTCTTAAACCACAATAACTCGCCCACTTTCTTTTTGTTTACATTGATTATTATCACGACACATGACGATCAAGGGTTTTAATTTTATGTACAGACGATAGCGCTAGCTCCAAGCTTAGTTTTTTTTTTGTTTTTTTTCTTGGTACAGTGGGCAGCGCCACCGCTGAAGCGTATCTTGCGTGCCCAAGGTTTCCTGTGGTTTTTTTCTTCTTTTCAACTCGAATTATACGATAGCGCTATAAAGAGCAATAGAAATAGACGGTCAATATGAATCATCAAGAATTAATTCCAACCCAGGAAATCAGTCGGCACCCAAGCTTAGGTTTTTGTTTTGGTGCAGTGGGCAGGGCCACTGCTGAAGCGTTGTATCTTGCGTGCCCAGGGTTTCCTGCGGTTTTTTTTTCTTTTGTCCTCGAATTATCAGTCAGCACAAAAAGTGTCAGAAAGACGCCCCAAAAAAACGTCCCGCGGACAACATTGCCACAGGCGGAGCTAAACATGTAACGCACAAAGGTGACCAGCTCTCGTGATGGATCTCTCCTAACCAGCACTCGTTTCCCTCTCCATGCTTTTCTCTGGCCTTTAACATGCGAGATTTGACTCCTGTATTCGCAACTCAGCACCTGGAGCTGGAAAAAGTCGTTCTGTTCGCTTGACTGACTTGGTTTCTTGCGGTGGGCCATGTCATATACCATGATCTTCCCCGGAACCACGGAGCATACCAGGCTGTTCCTGAAGAAATATCACCTTTCCCAGTACCGCAGAGCGTACCACGCAGTTTTTACGAGAAATGCGGCACCGTGAGTTGGTATGTCGTTTTCAGAGCGATTTCGTAACTCACATAAACTCGTTGTGCGATGTGCCAGGCGCGGATTTGAAGGAGCCTTTCGTATTCATTTTCTGTCAAGCCACCTTCTGACCCCATTCCATCTGTCAAACTCCAGAGCATATCGGCCTCTGCTGGTGGTTCGTAGGAGAGTCTGGCTCGAGATCGCAGGGGCTCTGTGCCAAGTGCCTCGCCAACAATCGACGCAAATGCCCAAGAACGGTTCAGTATCGCCCGGTCAGTCGCTGTTCGTAGCTTGAGAGGCCGAAGATCTCGTCTCCAGGTGTACGAATTGCTAAAATCACCATCCCCGCGGTATTTCAGTTTCCTTGGCGGTTAATCAAGTGTCGAAACCCTCCTCCCTCCCCCGGACAGTGTGACTTTCACTCTGCCAGCCGGCCCACAGCCACTTTGATAGCCTTTTTTTTTGTTTTGAGGAAGCCTGGGAGGTGTCTACTCGCAAGCGTTGAACCTGAATTTCATTCCATCGTGCACCACAGATCTCGCTCGTGTCCTAACGTTCGAAGAGACGGATAAGCTTCTCGACGCTCATCTCTCCCTAAATAGCCTCGATTCGACTGTTAGCACTCTCCTTCTCAGACTTCCTTAAAAAGGGTAGGCATTTCCTCCTTCTTCATCGTCCTGTTTTCAGCCCATTTAATACCCAGCAATCAGATCACCAGGCTCAGCAAGGCAACCGATCCCATCACCGCCCAATTAGTCTCGACCGATTCCATCGCAAAGCTTCATCCAAGGCAAGCCCCATTGTCGACAACACTCAACACCAGACCATCGCCCAAACCCTCCAAGACATCAAACAGTCAACATGTCCAACGGAAGCCGTATCAACATTAAGACGCTCACCTCCCAGCAGAAGAGCTTTCTTCACGAGTGGATAGCGAAAAACGAGTCGCCCAACCGCATCGCCATCGAGTTCAACCAGCACTTCAACCCGGCATCACCTATCAGCGACCGTCAAGTGACCGGCTGGAAAGCGTATCATCAAAAGCAATGGAACGATGTAGAGTATCGACGTACCAAGTATGCAGCATTGACAACCCCCGAACCTCCCCACCATGACCCTCTCTCCTTGGCTTCGAATAGCGACCAACCCAAAACTAACCCTCCTTTTCTTGACAGTGGTCTCCCACCTCTCGTCCGGTCGCGAGCCCCCCGGCAACAAGTACAACAACGGGATCCTGTGTTTGGAAACGGCCATCTCGCGTCTGCAAACGAACATCCCGCGTTTGCAAACAACACAGCGGGCGGCTTCGGCGCGGGCCACAGTGCGTTTGTGTCCCAAGGAGCTTCGTCTGAAGGCGACGACCGGGCGCTCTCAGACGCCTACGCGCTCTCCTATGCGCGGCCGGCGAGCGGACAGATACCTGGAGCAGCACGCTCTCAGACGCTCCCGAGGGCCAGCAAGCGGCGGCGAGTGGGAGATTATCCTGCATATGACAGGCGTCAGGGTGGAGGAGGCCAGATAGGGCCGATGGGGAGGAACATGTCCTCCTCTACAGCGCCGCCAGATGTCATGAGACCTCTCCCGCCTTCAAGGCGGAGCACCAACCCCTTTTCTCCTCGTGCGCCGATGGGCCAATATATAAACCCGCCCCCAAACTTCCAGGCTCCCGGCATGCCTGCCAAGAATGCTTTCGGCTCTCAGGCACTGGGCCAAACCGGCACGGGGTATATACCCGCAGGGCTCATCTCGCCAGAGCAGATATCCCAGGGGCAAGCCGTCGCTTTTCCAGAAGAGCAAGAGGAGATCAAGGCCACCATGCCCTATGAAGGCTCCAGAGGAAAAAAGCTCGTTCCACTTAAGAACTGGCACTTCTTCCTGCAAAACTTCTCTCCCCGCCTAGACGGAATACCACAAGACATGCAAAGGTATCTGACAAGGAACTTGATGTCGGATCTCACAGTCTTTGGTCGAACTCCTGCGCAAGACTTTCAAAGAGACCTGGAGGTTTTTGTTTATACCGCCGCATGCACCCCTGTCGAAGCCAAAGGCGTAGACCGGGATGGCATCTGGTACATCGGGGCCCATGATAAGTGCGGGAGAGGCTTTGTCCACCGGCATAAATGGAACGGAGATATCGATTCCAATGAAGCGGGAGCTATAGACCAGTGGAAGATGCGACAAAGCAGCTCAGACGTTGCCGAGACATGCACTCAGAATCTGGTCAGAGAGTGGCTCAGCTCGATGAGAGACCAGGATTTGCAGCCGTGCCCGATGATAGTCAAATCGAACCGCGCCCATCAGAGGAATGGCCCCCCGAAACGGAAGCAGCCGCAGGAGCAGGAGGTAAACCCGAATTCCGACAACAGGCGAGTTGAAAGGGCACCCCGGCAAGACAGACTTGCACAGCTGGTGCCAGCACCGATCCTGTCTGACAATTCCCACTCCCAGCCTCCACCACATCTTCCAGCACAGCCAGCGGTAGAGGGAACCCGACAGTCATACCAGCCACCTGCAGATATCTTCTTTGACCCACGCCAGGCTCCTCAAAACCACGTCCAGCTCCCAGTCCGGAGTTACCAACAGCATGGCAATCGGGACCCGCCGTATCAAGCCCCTGGACCTGATGTAAGAGCACAAATCGGTGTTTTCGGAAGAAGAGAAAAATATCCCGTATATTCTGACCGCCGTGCTCTTCCTGATGTATCTCCTCCGCCCTGGCGAGAAATTCCTCGCCAGCAAGATCGGATTCCACCGTACAACTGGCAAGGCGACCAACCTGGGGAGCAAGAGGCCAGATTGGAAGCACCCCAGCAAGGCGCCGGTCCCAATGACGATTTTTACTCCTCAGTCGAAGACTGGATTCCGGAAACGGATATAATTAGGGAAGGAGAGTCAGTGGAGGAGATGCGGCAGAGACTGTCATTCCTAGATGGCACCACACCAAGTCCAAGCAACTCAGACCTAGGTGGCACCAATCTGGGTCAGAGCAACTCAGACCCAGACTGACCCCAGTTCCACTTGGAAGCTCCTACGACGACCTCGTTTCTTACTCTGGGACGTCGGGGCAAAGGCTGTTCCCGACGTCCCGGAGCAGTACACAGACGGTACCTAGTCGAAATGCTGAAGCATTCCGACCAGGAGAACGGACATTGCAGCTGTGGCGATGCTCTGGATCTGGAGGCGAGTTTGTGACATCGGGGGAGCTTGGGCGGGGATGGTGGCCGATGCAGGGGTGGTTGGTTTCGAGGCGGTTGGGTAGTCGATGGACGAAGCTGATGGCTGGAGGTCGAGGTTGATGGAAGGTGGGAGGCAGGAGTTGGAAGAGATCAAGACTGGCCTCAGAGGACAAGGCACGCGAGACCGAGAGGTACATGGGCGACGAGAGGAGGGGAACTATCAGAATAGATTTGTTAGAAAGAAGCCCCTAGGAACATGACGCGGACAAAAGAAGTTGAAGCACATATTCTTGATGATTGAAGAAGACCATTGCAAGTAAATTGGGAGATTTGCTTGGAGTTTTGCTTACTTGTCTGCTACTGAGCTGATTGATGGACTGTTGTGTGAACCTTTTTTTTTTTTATGAGTAGCTTGGAGGGAAGAGGGGGATCTCGGTTTGAAGAAACCCTTACCCATGAAGAGGCAGCCTACGCTTCCACACAGTAATGCGAGCCAAAACAGTAAATTAGTCACGACGGGTCAGTTTCAATTCCCGGTCACTTCTGTATGTCACCGCTTTTTACCGTACCGTAACCCGGCCTGACCGCTATGTGGATGTTCGATTGGCCTTTGAACTGGCTTGACCTTACTGTCTCTTGAAGTACTGACCACATGGCCAGCAACTTCTACTACTGACGGAATTTCCCTTGTCATAGCCCGAGTGCACGCTAGGTAGAGAACTGTTCACACATTGATCTATCTCTAATGACCAGGACCGAGAAATTTGCATGCCGGATTCCAGAATATTGCCTACTTTTCATGTCGTGCCAAAGACATCCGCCCTCACTTACGTTCAGCAAAGCAAGAGACTTTGGTGTCAAACACATTCGCCCCACTTACAAAAGTGTTGGACAGGGAGGCTTCAAAGCCCAAACAGCCATAGAATCCAGATAGTGCCTGAGGTTAATCATTTTGGCGAGATCACACCTATGGCGAGCACCAGGGTAAGTGGAGCTGACGGCTTGTATCTAAAGAGCCTTCAACATGGTTTCAGCAGAGACAACCCCGGGCGCGAGACAGCAGTCCAACCGAAAGTTTAAAAGTATTTTCTCTTTTTTTTGCTTCCAGAGTAATCCAGTGCGACAATTTTTCAGCCCATCATCAGGGCTGTCGTTCTCCTTGTTGAGCCACCACGAAGGCGACTCGAGTGTAACCTACAACCGCCAGTTCCGCTTACATATCGAACACAAACGACCTCATTGGCCATAAAATGGAGGCACAGCAACTCTGTTACAGATCTTCCGGAGCGTCTCTCATCTTTTGTATCATCATTCGATAACGCACGCGCGCGGTTGGTTGGGGGCTGTTCAGGGGCAAATGGAGCCCGCATAAGGCTGCAAGGTCGAGGCCCAGCTTCGGACCACTCCGTACGACCACACGAGGAGATAGACAAGCTTTCACGGTATAATAGAACCAGAGTACGGAATGTCCATTCCAGCTGTCTTTTCCTTGGTTTTTTTCTTTTCCTCTGGTTGCGTCAGATATTGGCGGAACTGGCCATTGGTCCTACCATGATGAAGAGACGAAACCTACAGTTTGCCCTATTCTTTCTTTATTGTATTGATAGATGCACGGCTGTAAACAAGTGTTACTACCCCGGTGGCGGGGAATCACTAGATGATGCTCCTTGCGACCCAGACGCCGAAGTCAGTGTCTGCTGCGGTCGCTTTTCATCAGGCGGCGGATGCCTATCAAACAAGCTATGTATGGGGATAGATGGGAGAATGAGTCGTGGCTCTTGTACAGACAAGAACTGGTTGTCACCAGAATGTCCCAATTTCTGTACTGGTAATCACAGTCGATCAGGTTGACAGCATTGCGGTGAACAGAAGCTAATCTCCATATTCCTTTCTCAGTACTACGCCAAGGGATCGTCGTGACACCTTGCCTCAACGGAAACGACAGCAGCACCACGCACTGTTGCTTCCTCGACCGTACCTGCTGCAGTGACGAATCAGCCTTGTTCGAAGCACCTCCCGCCCGGCCAGTCACGACAGCGACTTGGAACTCCAAGTCTTCTCGGTACATCTCTTTCCAGCTCCAGCCCTCGACCTCTTCATCTCCAACCAAAACGTCGACTTCCTCATTGTCAACCGCCCCTCTGACTTCAACTTCGACAGAAAGCACAGCCACGACAGCATCCCGATCCATAACCACCACAGAGCCCGCTTCATCTACAACCATCCCAGAGTCAACCCCATCCCCACCCGGAAATCAACAACAACAACAACAACCAGGACCCCTCCCCCCAGCAACAACAGCCGGCATAGCCATAGGCGCCATACTCGGCGCAGCCCTCATCGCAGCAGTGGTCTACCTCCTCTGGAGGCTGAACAAAAGCCAAAAATTACTCGAGCAAGCAGTAGCAGGAAACCAAGCACCCGGAAACACACCACATTACAGCCCTCCATATGGCTTCTACCACTCCTCTCAGCATTCACACACACCCGAGACAAACTCAGTCAAGGAGCTCCCCTCCGATCGAAGTGCGGGTGAGCTCTACGCAGGGCCTTTGCCAGAGGGATATTCTTTTGCTCAGAGACCTAGTTAAGATATGAGAAAAGGGGGTTTCGCAAAGAGGAACAATGGTTGCTATGGCAACAGCTTCAGGGTGAACATTTGACGTCTATGGTGTAGAAATTCATAATAATGGCAATACACAATTTGTGATACTTGGTCTGTTTTAATTCAGTTTACTACAACAGCTACTGGACCCCAACAGATATGCCACAGCCTACACAAGTCTCTGAAGCCCCTATTTCCCTCTTGCGTTTGTTTACAAATATCTTGGCAGATACCAAGAAAAGGGGTTCCACAGCTTCCCGAAGCCGGTGGATCCGTCACCGAATCTGGAATTTGACCAGCCAGTGTAAGTGGTTGTGGGTCGCAACAAATTCCAGGTGGCCTCAGAACAGAAACATAAGATGATGAGTTGGGATTCATCTGAAAAAGATCTGAGGAAACTATATGTCATGCCATCAGACAGTGCCCATCACACCTGGATACCGCCAATCCCATAGGAATTGCGGCAGGTTCGGGGTTAGGGTTCCTCTCGGTGGCAATCTTGGGTAACTAAGGTACATCTACGAATGTGACAATCGTCAACAAATGAGAAAGTTATTGAGGAACCTTTTTCATAGTACAGACTTTCCGTGTCATCTAAATCTAGGTGGTAATAGAGCAGGGAATCCTCATCGGGCACGGAGCAACTCGCCGCTCATCATCCCCCCAAAATCCTCGCATTACGCGCCACCAACTGAAGCCAGAGAAGAATCCCTAGGGGTGAGGCTACCGAGTTCAATCACCATCCTGAGTCTTGTTCCTTCTTTGGATTTACCCGCTCTTCCATCAAACCAATCCGCGCCAATGCCAGCTCAGTCACTCTCTTCAGCGCCGTGATTTCCTCCTCGTCAGCTTTCTAGCTTCCAGGCCAGCTTGCTGGATTTTGTTCTCGGCTCCCCCCATCTTCTGTCGAGCTTCATTCATCTCCTTTCTAGCTTCGGCTTCCTCATCTTCTGCCTTTGCTCTCCTTGCGCGAGCTCCTGTCGCCATTCGCATGACGCTGTCAAGTTCATCGCGAGATCTGACCGGACTGGGCTGCTGCTCCTGACGTGAACTGTTCCTCAAATCGTCCTTGGCTGTGGATGGCACGGTTGAGACCGGTGTCAAAAGAGCAGAAGAGTTTCTCTCACCGGAACTCCGGCTTCCAAAGTCGCTAGATTCGAAGTTAGCAAGCAAGAAGAATTGTGGTTTTGCTATGACAACAACGTACCCCCAACCATGTTGAGTAGATACCATGTACAAACTCCCCGCGAGACGATCAGCTGTCTCAGGCTCCTTAGAAGAACTTTCCTGATGAATCATTTCGGCTGCGTAGCGCCAGTTTTGCTCCCTCCTCCACTGTTCAGGCCAATATTGGAGAGCCTGCGGAAGACTGGATATCTCGTGGCCTCTCGCGTCATCCACGAAGAGAAGCATGTTGCAATTATCTTCGCATTCTTCCCCAAGCAGAAACCCCCATGCGTGAGGGCACTGGTATGCCCATTGTCCATCACTGACCTTTTCGAGACCAGCTGGGACCGGATCGTCGCAGTAGCCAGGTATTGCATAGGTGCAGTGACCTGTGACTCTGAAATCAGCTGCCTGCTCAGTTCCACGGATGGCGAAGCGTCTGATTCAGAGAGAATAAGATGAAAACGGACAATACCAGATAGGTGAATGCTCGACACAATCGTCTCACGCATCCCTGCCCGTGATAAGTCGACCTTTGGAGCTTGGGATGGTTCTGATGAAGTTGTCGCAATCCTCGGTACACTCCTTCACGGCAGTCAGCCCAAGCCGCTCCCGTAGCCCCAACCTTCACCTCAATGATACTGGAAAATCACCGAGCAGACCAACTCCAAAGTTCCTTCGGTTACATCAAATACTCCCTAAAAGTGGAAACACATCTCCGCCCTTGCATCCTGATTCTGTGGAAACATTACAAGAAGAGAACAACTGGTAGACAACATCAAGTGATAGGGACAGGTCGTCCACTGCCCTTGTTGGAGGCTCAACACAGCTCTATACATCTGGACACGCCGCAAAAGCCACCGGCACAGCGACTTTCATACACATCAATGTAATATTCATCCATAATTATACAAAAAAGCCCGCCTCTCCAATCACCACCCCCAAGTCTATTACCACAACCCGCCGTATCCATCCAACCCCTTATAACCCCCGCGTCCGTCCCCAAACCCAAGGGGACAATGCTTCTTTGGATGCCAATTCACCGCAATGCTCATGTATATATGTTCATTTCACCAATGATAATTATTAAGACCACCGACCCCGCCATCCCCCCTTTAAAACAAACCATCCCATCCCAATATTCAATGTCATCACACAGCCTGACTATACCCACCCCCTGTCCTCCCACCCAACCCAATCTTCCCCTTCCCATACTTCAGCCACTTCCTCCCCTCATCCACCCAGAACACAGTGCTACACAGCACCACCAGCTTCGCCAGATCCCTCCACCCCAGCGCCTCCGTCTGGAACACCTCCTGCAGCCAAGGGAAGTAAATCACCAGCAGCTGCCCCAACATACTCAAGCTCACGGCCCAGTTGAACAGAGTGTTGCTGAACAGCCCAACTTCTCCTCTCAAGATCGATTTCGATTCGGAACGGCAGGCAAGAGCGTTGAACATGTCAAACATCACAAAAGCGGTGAAGGTCATGGTGGTGTCCCGACGGGTGACGATGCCGTCTTGCATTTCGTGAGTGTAAACCAGCATCGTGCCAACCATAATGACAAACGCTTGGGTCAACACGCGAGAAACCAACGGGCGAGTAAGGACCGCATCGTTTCGGCGGCGAGGAGGGCGGTTCATAACGTCCTTGTCTACAGCTTCGACGCCGAGGGATTGCGCCGGAGGCCCATCCATTATGATGTCTGTTGTACTATGTTAGTGATCGAAGTGACTGAAAAGGCGTCGAAGGGGGTGCTTACTGATCCACAGAATCTGCATCGCGTTCAATGGAGACTTGAACCCCAAAGCGGTGCAGATCAAGACAAGAGAGAGGCCGGCCGCGCTTGTGCTCAGCTGGAAGGTGAGGAAGTTCTGAATATTGTTGAAGATGGCCTTGCCCTCCTCGATAGCGTGAAGAATAGTAGAGAAATCGTCGTCCGTTAGAATCATATCAGCCGCCTCTTTGGCGACGTCAGTTCCATGCATGCCCATGGCAATGCCGATATCCGCCTTTTTGAGGGCAGGTGCATCGTTGACTCCATCTCCCGTCATGGCGACAATATCACCACGAGACTGGAGAGCGCGAATGATCTTCATTTTGTGTTCGGGGGTGGTGCGGGCAAAGATAGTGGTGTGATCCAAAGCTCGAGCAAGATCTTCATCGGACATCTCGTCAAGCTCATCACCCCGCAATACTGGCTTGACGGTGATCTGATTCGAAGAGTGTTCTGTGGGAACGGCGACCGCCATTCCCAATTGCTTGCCAATCGCCAAAGCGGTTGATTCGCCGTCGCCAGTAATCATGATAACCTTGACACAGCCTCGCATCAGTTTTCTGATAGAGCGGCCGACACCAGGTCGAGGGGGATCACTCATGCCTACAAGTCCGGCAAAAGTAAGTCCCCGGTACTGCTCTTCAACAGCGCCAACAGCATTTGGACTTTCCCGGCCATTCGGAGTGGTGCTCCTGGCAGCTTTGCTCCTAGCAGACTTATTTACCGGACCATTGGCAAAAGCAAGGACACGGAGGCCTTGCCTAGCCATCTTCTCGGCTGCCTGTATAGCCTCTTCCCTGCGACCAGCATCCATGACGAACTCCCGCCCATCATCTGTCACGTATGTATCGCAAGTGTCGAGGACTCGATCAATCGCGCCCTTCATATATGCATGTTCCTTATCTCCGTCTGCAATGACGACGCCCATCCACTTGCGCTCAGAGCTGAATGGCGTCTCAGCAACTCGAGGTCCAAGGGAGTCACGGACGTCATGTAAACTGAACCGATCCAACAGGTCAAGCATAGCAACATCCGTGGGCTGTCCTACCCAACGGGTGTATGATGACGACCCTTGACCTCTATGTTGCGTGGAGGAAAAGACGGCTCTGGCAGCAGGTCCATTTTCATTGTGATTTCTCGCAGGACGGGCATTGTTGGCAATGTTGCCAATGCGCAAGATCCTGTGGGTGGCAGCGTCGGGCTCCTTTCCCGTCAATTCTTCATCCGAATCAACATTGAAGGCATCGTCACTGCCAAATGTCCAAATCTTGGTCGTTGTCATATGATTCGTTGTCAGTGTTCCCGTTTTGTCTGTGCAGACCACATTCACAGAACCCAGCGTCTCAACTTTCGGCATCCGACGGACAATGGCGTTGTGTTTAGCCATCCGGTGAACACCCAAAGCCAGGGTGACCGTGACAATGATGGGAAGACCTTCAGGAATAGCCGCAACAGCCAGTGAGACGGAGATGGTGAATATTTCAAGCAGGTTCTTTCCCTGCAACCATCCAAATATGGAGATCAGACCAATGATTCCAAACGACATGCGTGTCAGCTGGCCTCCTAGGTCGTCCATGGAGAGCTGGAGAGGGGACCGCGGGCTTTCAGTTCCAGAGACACTGGTGGCAATAGTGCCAAAGTGGGTATCACCTCCAGTCGCAAATACAATTCCTTGTCCATGTCCAGATTTTACCAGTGTTCCCATGTACGCAATATTTTGACCCTTGTCGTCCGCATTGCCTGCCGCAAAAGTTGGACGAGGCAGCTGAAGGCTGGCATCGCCTGGAGCAGGTGATGCGAAGCCTTGGCGGGGGCGAGCATCTGCTGTGATCCTGACAGGTGCATTCTCTCCTGTCAGGTTCGAGGCGTCGATGGTCAAGTCCGCAGCTTTGGTGACTCGAATGTCGGCAGGGATACGATCGCCAGTGGTGAAGAGAACGAGGTCACCAGGTACAAGCTGGGCGGCCATGACTTTTGATGAAGTAGCCTCGAGAACCTCCTCCTCGGGCGTCGCTAATCCTGAAGCGCCGGCCGTCGGTTCGTTTGGGGTGCGGGCCCCAGGGGTCGTACCCGATGTTTGTTTCCGCACAAGATGCGCATGGTTCGGAACCAAGTGGTTGAGTGCCTCGATAGACTTTTCGGAACGATATTCTTGCAAGAACCCCACACTAATCACAATGGTCACCGCCACTGTGATGCTGACAGCGTCGTCCATGTTTCCTACCAGCAATGACAGCCCAGCCGAGCACAGCAGCAAGACAATCAGGGGCTCTTTGAACTGCCCGAGAAACCGCAACCATAATGGCTCAGGCTCGGCGTGAGGTATTTCGTTTGGGCCATAGTCGCGTAGCCTTGAAAGGGCCTCCGCAGCCGTCAGGCCTTGAGTTAACGACGTATTTAATCGAGATGCGACTTCGGCGGGGCTTTGGTAAGAATATTCGTTGGCAATGCTCTAGTAAAACACAGTTAGCCCATCGCGCCGCAACATTATGAAAAGAAAATTTCCCCTTCCTACTCTTGATTGTGCAGACGTCGTCCGTGGTGAGGTAGATGGGGGGCGGTCACCGGCCTGAGGTATGGTGAGCTGCGCAGGCACAGGGGAGTTGTGGTAGATCGGCAGCGCATCGCCGCCATTCGTTCGAGTAAAGCGATCCATTTCGATTCTGGCGGTGTGTTCAGGATCAGGAGGACGTGTAGATATGCCAAATGCCTGGCCTGGGCGCAACGGGCCCTAGCGAAAGCTGAGATCCAGACCGAAAGACATCAATGGCTGCTGCGATGGGGGTGAGGAAGGGGGCGAATGTTGGTCGATAGAGCTGGGCTGACAGACAGATGGCGGGATGAAAGCAGGGGAGCTAAAAGTTTGAACAAGAATAGTGCATCACGGGAGAGGCATCACCACATCCGTAGACTCCGTGCGGATTGGGGTTTGAATCCACTGGGAGGGAAACTTTTTGAGTTGGACGGCAGTGGTCTGGTTGGATACAAAGTGGAAACTTGGACCAGGTCGCGGTGCCATCCACCATTGTGGAACGTGTCTGCATCTGGACCGACCAGCCGGACTTCCAGGGGCTCACAGGCCACTCCCAAAAGGCCTTGGCAACTTTTCAGGGATGTCATGAGGCTGAAAGGGGTGGCAGATAAAACGCAGGCTGCCATTGGTCAGAAATTCAATGCGACAACCTTTCGGCCATCATTTCTCACAATCGTAGAGGATGAAAAGTTGAAGACCGACTAAAACACCAAAGGGTCTTGGCGCTAGAAACGGGTAATACGAAGGATATTCCGGGATAATTGATAATTATGCTCTTCTTGTGTTGAAGAAGGTCTGGTCCCAGTTTCCTTGAAAGAACCGGCGAGTAGTTGATCATGTATCATGTGAGAGTCGAGAGTCGATTGCTTGGGCGACAGCGAGAGGGATACGGATATTCGACCGCAATTGCGAAACCCATGACACGCAAGTTAGGAAAGCCACATCAACTTGCGACGAAGATGGCTATCGCCCGGTGATGTAATCCGCCAAGGCTGATGCCCAACAGGCGACACCAAGCCACGTGACTCAGCTCGGCGCGCTGTTGGCTGGTTAATTGATTGTGGCTGGTGCAGCTGTCCCCAGCCTCTCAAATTTCGCAGCAACTCGATTTTCAAACGGCAAGCAATTCCCACACTCACCCGGCCCTCGAACCACGTCCCCTCCCTCTTTCTTCACCAATTCGCCTTTGTTCCATCCAGCGCATCGCACCCAGACCCGATCGCGACTTCTCTGGCCGACGCGCATTGCATTGTCTGGTACAATTATCTCAACATCATCGCCATTTTTTGGTATTTTGCGCAACTGTCGGCTTTGGTGCCGAAGACGGCGCTTCGACCACGCGCCCGTTCACCAAACAACGCAACACGCGCTTTCTTGTTTACCCTCCTCCGCCACCCCGACAACCCAACAACCCACCATCGTGATCTCCAGCAACCACACCGGTCTGCCCCGCGCACCCCTCCGCCGTCGACGTTCGAGATCGACAACCAGTCATAGCTGTATATTATTCATTTGCACTCGGTAAATCACCTCACTTGCTCCCGGCACTCCCGTCGCCGCCATGTTCTGGTCGGGCACGCTTCTCAGCGCCACCGGCCCCTTGGCCAAGGCATGGCTATCTGCCAACCAGGAGCGCAAGGTGTCGAAAGTCCAGATTTTGCAGCACAATCTCCAGGACAGTGTCGACGCCATTATCGCTCCCAACGATGCCCCCTTAGCTCTCCGTCTCTCCGGCCAGCTCCTGCTAGGTGTCGTTCGCATCTACAGCCGCAAGGCCCGCTACCTGCTCGACGACTGCAATGAAGCTCTTGTCAAGATCAAAATGGTAAGCGTTCAGCTCTTTGATCCCAGCTGCGCGAGACAATATGATTTCTAACATGCGCAGGCTTTCCGTTCGACTGGCAATCATGATATTCCCACAAACTTGCACATTCAGAACAAGGAAGCTCTAATGTTGCCTGATAAAATCACAATGTACGACAACCTCGATTTGCTCCCACCACCAAGCTCGGATTTCCTTCTGTCACAACTGGAAGCGATCACTGCGACGCCCTCTATGGCCCGCAAGGCTCGTGCGCTGAACCGAGATACATATCTGCAAGAGGATTTCAACAATAGCCAGTTCCTTCAAAATACATATCAGGATGAGGACGAGGAAATGGGACTCGGTAATTTCGATGACGATCTCGGTCTGAAACTGGATTTTGGTGAGGATATTGTTGAAGGATCAAGGCTGGACCGGAGCGTGGAAATGGGCAGAGATGCGCCTCCCGTCCGGTCTGTTGAGGACGACATGCTCAGCGAGATGGACTTCGACCTGGGGAAGGATAGAAACGAGCGTGCCGTCTCCCTGGAAGGACTTGACTTTGGCGATGGCGTTCACATCATGGATGATGAGGGCGATATCGCCATGCCAGACGATGTCACGCTCAATATTGGTGATGCGTCTGCGATGCCCGCAGCTGCTGGCCCCGATATGAGCCGCGCCCGCATCTCGGAGTCCCCGCTGTCCGACATTGATGAGGAGTTTGCCAAGGAGGTTGAGATGGAGTACAGCCGCCACATGACTACCGATCTGTACGAGCCTAGTGACGAGCCAACCGCCACCATTGCCAACGCCCCTCAGCGCCAGAAGAAGAGAAAGCTACTCCAACCTGATGAGCAAACTGTTCTGTCTACTCAACAGATCAGGGAACAGCAGGCGAAGCGCGACAACATCTTGAAGCCACAGTCCTTCCTCACTCACGACCCGTACATCACTGGTCTTGAGGACCTTCACAAAAATGGTGGCTTTATTCAGAATATTTTGTTTGAGGGCCGCAGTGATGGGTGGGCTCCCGAGCTGAAGGGTCTCTTGTCCCTTGGCTCGATTCGGCCAAATGAGCTCAAGCGGAAGCGCGATAGCGGCGTTGCCGACATGGAGACGGACGAAGAGCAAAACAGGTCCAAGTCTCCCCGTCTTGAACTTCCCGCCGACGAGAGTGTTTTCAACATGGACGGGACCGTTATTGGCAACCAGTCCATCGCAGCCGATGGCACAGTTCTCGATATTCCCGCTGATGAAACTGCTGTGCTGCAGCACGACGAAGAGGGGGAGAGGCGCCACGAGGCCTCTAGCCCGATGCCCAACTTTGATGAGACTAGCGTTCCCATCGTTCACCCCGCTGACAGCGGGCCCGTATCGATTGGCACCAAGCACGCTGTCCATATCCTGCGCGACCTCTTCGGTGCTGAGGCAGAAACCAATGCTGAAGTCCGCAAGAAGAATGCCGTTGTCTTCCAGGAACTCCTGCCAGAAGGAAGGACAAGCAAGGCCGATGCCACCAAGATGTTCTTTGAGTGCCTTGTCCTTGCCACCAAGGATGCCATCAAGGTCGAGCAACCCGAGGGATCCCTTGGCGGCCCAATCCGGGTGCGCGGCAAGCGTGGTCTCTGGGGTGACTGGGCCGAGAGGGAAGCAGGTGGTGAGATGGCTCGTGAGCAACATCAAGATAACGAGCCCGGGCATGCTGTGGCTACGACTGCTGCCGTGTCTGTTTCGGCTTAGAGTCCAGCGCGGCATTGACGGCATAAACAGCATTCAACCTGGTGTTTTGGGTTTGCTTTTGGTCTCGGCTATTCACTGTACATCATTTGCCTCTTGGCGGAATTATCTAGGAAGGCGGCGGCGCATGGACGGCTATCTCATTTCCCTTTGTTTTCTTTTCTTTTTTATATTCTCTTCTTAACAAATGTTTTCACACGGTCGTCAAATACGAACCGAGTGGGCGTTTTGGCGTATCGGGGAAAGGGAGACAACTGGAAGATACCATTGTTCTGGCTGGGCAAAAAAATGTAGTTGTTGTTGTTGTTGTTGTTGTTGTTGTTGTTGGTGGTGGTGGTGGGAGATGTGTTATTGGAACCCGTTTTGTTTTTCTGTTTACGTCATTCAGAAAAGGAACCGTCATTGGGGGGTTGAGGTGGACAAGAAGAAGGAAGCCCCTGTTGGTGATTAGGATTAAGGGGGCACCGCTTGTGTTGATTATCTCATTTTCAGCATTTGCACTCATGGCGGCAGGTGGTTGGCAAAGTTTCGATAAGCCAGGATTATTCCTTTTGTTGATGCAAAGCGGGCGGTTCATGGTTTGGGGCGAAGGAGCGCAATGAGTAATTATGTCAACTGTTATGGAATGCAGTAGTGTAGGATACCATTTGCTGCGCGCAACGAGAGAAGAGAAGAGGGGGGGAATGGAGGATGATTTTCAAATAGTCTAGCTTAGGTATATCTAGTATATTCGGTTGAATATGATGCTAGTTCGGTCATTTGTGTTGTTTCTACTGGTTCGTGCTTTGGTGGTTGTCGCTTGTTTGCTCAGTTGTTTACCTGGGCGATACTCACCCATCAATTGTTCACAGTGTTGGCTTTCATAGATGCATTTCAACTTGGGAGGTAGACGACTGGTGACGGTTTTATACCACTTGATAGACTGAGACCTGGCTCAAGACACTGTCAAGCCCCATACTGATGAGTTTCTCCTCCTCCATGTCACAGCAAAACCATGATCACAGCGGGGGGGGAATGGTAACAGTCTCTTTGAGTATGTGGCATGCCATCCCCAGGTTGGAGTGCGTGCCCATCTTTCTTTGCAATATTTGCAATTGCAAATCAGGTGACCAAAAATTGTAGCAGTGTCTCTGAGTAGCGTGCCATCCATCATCCTCGGACTGGGAACTTGGAGCAGGTGCAGGCCTTTCTGTAAATGTTTGCAAGGTTGCAAACTAACCAAAGGCCCCGGAGGGCGAGGGAAGAAAAGAGGAAAGGAAGAGTAGGGGAGGGCGGTTTCTTATTCTTGGTGTTGGTGTGGTCTTTGCATAAGCTTAGGGTCTGGTGGGGTTTGTGACGTTCACGGTGGGCATGTTTGGGGTTTGGGGTGGTTGATTTGAAGGATAGGATTTGTTAAGCCATATGTGCTTAAGTCAAGTGGGTGGTGGTTTAGATGTGAATAGCAGTCTAAGATTGACACAACTGATGGCTAGGTAAGCCTTAGGAGGACAAGCATTTACAAAGAACACATCAGGAGATCGTACCTAATAACAGTTATATATAATGGCTTGCTGATATCAACATCTATATAACACTTCATTAATTTCCCTCATATTGCAAAACATGCCAGTCATACCGGTGTTTACAACCTTTCGCCCTCACAACGCCAACTTGCTCACCAAGTTCGCAAAGGTTTCCTTGTCCAACCGCTCAGTCTCCCGCTTGGTCACATTGGCTTGGTGAGCCTGGACCTGCGCCCCAGCGTCGTCTTCAATCCCAGAATACTTGTTAATCCAACCCAGCACAGTCTTGTGCCAAACAAGCGAGTTCTCAGGTTTGAGCACCCACTAATTCCATGTTAGCCCCCCTTTATCAGAATGTGTGAAAGAGTAAAACTTACGTGATTCTCATCAGGAAACACCAACAACCTACTCGGCACCTTCTTCGCCTGCAAGACATTGAACGCCGCCAGCCCCTCCGTAACAGGAAGACGGTAGTCCAGCTCGCTGTGGATGATCAACTCAGGCGTGGCCCACTCGTTCAAATGGTTCGCTGGATCCCACTTTTGGTACCCCTCCTTGTTCTCGTAGATGGTCCCCTCAAAGTCGTGGATGGGGAAAAACAGCTCCTCAGTTGACCACTGGTTTGAGGTGGAGAACACTCCATCGTGGCAGACGAGCGCCTTGAACTTGCGGCCGAGGGGGTGGCCTTGGATCCAGTTGATCATGTAGCCGCCGTAGCTGGCACCCAGTGCCACCGCTCTGTCGGTGTCCACGTAGTCCAGATTGTCTTGGATGTACTCGAAGGCGTTGACTAGGTCGTTGTATGGCTTACCGCCCCAGTCTCCCTTGATTCCGTTTTGTAGCGCCATGCCGTATCCCGTTGAGCCTGTGGGGTTGGGACTGACAACGACGTAGCCTTGCTCGGCAAAAACAGCTGGGTTCCAGCGGGTCGACCAAGAGTCAGCCCAGGCGCCTTGCGGGCCGCCGTGGATCAAGAAGCAGAGGGGGTACTTCTTCTTGGGGTCGAAGTTGGACGGTCTCATGACCAATGCATGGACATCATAGTCGCCAGCACCTTTGAAGGTGATGTCGTCAACGCTTAGCCGAGAGAGACCGAAGGATTTCCCTTGCTTGGAGTTGGAGGAAACTATGTGGAACGTGCTTTGAGAGGGATTGACAATGCTGTAGCAGGAGTTGTCCACCAAAGAAGTGGAAGTTACGAATAACCTGCCGGCCACAGGAGAGTGGGCCGAGACGGTGGTGCTGAGGAGGCGCACATCGCTGACAGAGCCGTCGGTTGTCGTAATGACAGAGGGTAGCTTCTTGCCAGCTTCGCATGGGGTAGAGGGAAGTTGAAAGATGAGGTTGCGAGCTCTGTGTTCGGCTGTGACGTAGAGTGTCTTGTCGTCGGCAGACCAGAGGATGGCATCTGGACGGGCGTCCCAGCCACCTTCGCCGTCCTCAGTGGCATAGAACTCTTCCGCCTTCAACTCGTCGAGATCTTTGACCAAAAGCAGACGGGTCTTATCGCTCTCATACTGCTTGCTTCTCATCCGCGTAAACACAATCTTGTTTCCATCATTCGAAAACACCGGGCTCTGTGAATACCCTTCCAACCCCGGCGTCTCAACCAACCTCAGCTTCGGCTTCTCCTGCGCCAACTCCTTCAGCGACAGATAATACAAATCAGTCTTTGTATACATCGCCGGATCCAGCTTTGGATCCTTCGCCACAAACACCAACCCTTTCGGCCCAACATCAAAGTCCCCCGTCCCCCCAAACGGCGGCACCGGCGAGCTCAACCCCGTCCCATAGAGCGCATCCACCAACCCCTCAATCTCAAACCCTCCCTCCTCCTTCCTCCTCAAAAACCCATACCTAATCGAGTTCTTATTCTCCGAACTCCACGCATCCCAATGCCTCACAAACAACCCATCATACACCCTCCCACTCGACAACCCCTTCTCCTCCGTCACAGGGTTATATATCTCCCCCTCAGGCGTAACCACCACCGTAAAACCCAAAACCCACCTCCTCCCCCTCTCCACCTCCCTCACCTTCACATTCCCAACCCCCCCCTCAAACCTCTTCACAACCCCCTTATTCCCCCTCACATCCCCCCATTTGATCTCCATCTCCCCCTTCTCCCCAACCCCCTCAACCCAAACAAACTCCTCCTCCCCAACCCAATTCGGCTCCGAAGCACCACTCCCCTCCACAACAACACTCGACTGCCCATTCGCAATCGTCAACACCCTAACCTCCGACCTGCGCTTATGCTCCCCAAACGAGTACGTCGACACGGTATACAGCGCCAGCGTCCCGTTACCGTTCGGCACAGCAGCCGACCGCCGCGGGGCAGAGAGCATCACCTCGGGCGTGAACTTTGTCGCCATGATGGTCATGTTGCCGGCTGAATCCCTCCAAACCGGGCTGGCAATAGCTGGGTTGATGATGAATGCCAAGAAAAAGAGGGTGGTAAAACAGACAAAGAAAAAGGTCGTTTCTACTCCTGGGAATAATAATAATCGCCGTCTGCTGCGGGGGAACAATTGTTTGAGCTCAGAGACAACAATGGCGGTGGTGCTGTTGGTGCCGTCCAAGTGAGGGGCAGCACCAGCACCACCACAACCGTCAAGGTGCTTCCCCTCCCCTGAACAACCCCGCATTGAGAAACAGCTAAGACCTGCGGCTGCTGCTAGAGCTTCTTCACCACCACTCCCATCGTCATCGTCGTATCCGTCCCACCTTGGGTCTTGAGCTTCCCCCATCTCTGACGTAAAAAATCTGGCAAATAAATGAAAAGAAACTCTCAAGAGTGATGAGAATAATGTCATCGGGAGAAGCACTTCTCACTCTTTAAATCCATTCTCCCATCCCCCCCTAGCAGCAACCCGTTCACGTCCAAGATTCAACCCACAAAGGCGCTAATCACCGCCTATGGTTGGAAGAACCATGGCACGACATGCCAGTGGTGTAAGCATCAGGACTTCCAGATCCGGCAGGAGACAAAACATCTCGCCATCTTCCTAACCTTGACATCCGAGCCTTCCGGGCCCCATTGCAACATTCCAGCCCTTATTCCCGGTGCTGGATAGGAAACCTCCCGTCCAGCATATGCAAAGCAACCTTTAATCCCCGTGAAAAGTCTGTCCGACACAAACTTGATCCTCCAGACAAGATACAATCCTGTTTTGTTCAGACAACTGCCATAAAACTACTCGTACAAGAATGCCGTCAACACCGCCAGTCTAAACGCCGTTTGCATCTTGAGGCCATACCTCATGCCCAGATAAAAAAGAAAGAAAAAAGAAACGCCATTGGTATCATGCCATTCGCTCCCATCCATCCTACCATAAAATCACAACTTCCATGTTGGTACAATACCGTCCCTGCTCATCACCACCTTCTTCAAGTGATCTCACTTCCTCCCCGCCCCAAAGCCAGTCCTAATTTTCTTAGCATCACGGGAATCAGTCTCACTATCTCCGTCCCCTTCACCCGCCGCCCCTCTTCCTACTGGCCTTTTACTGCTCCCCTTCTTCCCCGCCTTACTCCCCCCCCCATTCCCACCCCCAGCACTAGTAGGTGTCCCAACCTTTGAACTGTCTCCTCCAGCAAAACTCCCACTGATCGGCGTAGGCCCTGGCGTGCTACCCGGTGTGACACCCTCGGCAGCCTGCTGTTGAGCCAACTGAGCCTGTGCCGCCAGATTGTACGAAATCGAACTACGAGAAAAGACCCTGTTGGCATCATTCAACACCCCCCCTTGCATCCCACCACCACCTCCACCACCGCCCTTTCTCCTCGCAGCAGAAGACGAAGGAGCGCCTGGTCCCTGCCCAGCGCCGCCTCCTCCCTTGGCATAGTTGTCGAACCCAATGATGATGTTTCCGTGCGGCGTTGATTCGAGGTACTCCGTTTCCTTTTGGAAAATGTGTTCTTCTTGAGCGGCCTGTTTACATCAATCCCCGTTAGCTCCCTGCCCACAGTCACTCCAGAAAGGGTCAAACCCACAAGTCTCTTATCCAGCGCCCTCCTCTTCGCCAACAACTCCTTAAGCTGCGCTCGTTGTTTCTCGTAATAGGGGATTCCAGCCGCCGCTGCAGCCGCCGCCTGCTGCTGCTGCTGCTGCTGCTGCTGCTGCTGTTGTTGTTGTTGTTGTTGTTGTTGTTGTTGTTGTTGCTGCTGCTGCTGCTGCTGCTGCTGCTGCTGCGCTTGCTGTGACTGTTGCGACTGCTGCCCTCCTCCATTTGCGGCAGACGACTCGTTCTTAACAGGTGTGTTCTGATGCCCCCCCGCGGTCGCGTTATTCCCCACAGGTTTTGTTGTAGCAGCTCCGCCTCCCTCTCCTCCATTCGAAGATGTTGTATTCTCCGTTACCATGACTGGTTGTTAAGCAGGTGGTATGATGACGAAAGACGCGTTGAGAGATGCAGAAAAAGCGCGTTGAATCGGTGTAAAGTGAGTGGGTGCGTAAACGTGGGGTGTGGTGCGCGTGCAAAGTGATTGTTTCCTCCCTGGTCTAAAAATGCGTCAGTCAAGAACTCGGGCCTGGACATGTCGCGGTACCGAGTCTCGGGCCTCTTACCTTGTTGGCGCCTCAGTGGACCGGGATGAAGCCCTTAGTGGTTGCAGTGCGTTGTCGAATTATAGTGCGGGCATGAGTAACGGTGTGTAGGACGGCGGGGGGAGCAGCCGTGCTCGGGGCAACACTGAATCCACGACTCTCCGCAAATCAAAACCGAACACCATCCAACAGATAACACAGCTAAAAAAGGCAACACCGATAGCCGAACTAAGAAACACGTACGACCAAGCCGTCAAGACCGCCTCCGCAACTTCCCAGAACCACTCCCAGGCCCTTCTCCAGGACCACCTGATAGCCTGCCAGGACCGGCGAGTGATGAACTTTTGGAAAACAAACAAATCGGCCTTGATACGGAGTACTGCAGGCCGAATTGGATGCCAAAAGTCGATATTGATGATGTCCACGATGATGTCCACTCTGTCCCAGACCGTCCTCCAGAAGGCCATTAAGTCCATATCGTGTGAACCGAAAGGATGTCAAGACAAGCAAGAATGGACTGTAGCAAAAAAAATGCTGAAGTTATAAAGCCGGGTAGCAAGTGATGATACTTGGATTGAATTGGGTTGCTTCTCAACCAATCCTGGAGCTGGTCTTTTATCTCAGAGCATGCGACTCCCATCTTCTTTCCTTCTTTCAACTTGGAAGCTCTGCCTCCTGCCTGAACTTGTAATTTCGAGTGGGGGAAGGTGCCCCCCACCCACTCTTCACGTCACAAGAAGATACAAAGGAGGCAGTCACGACTTCAATTGTCTCTCATCAGACCACACCAACGCCCAAGCTGTGATGATCCGGGGCAGTGACTTCCGACCGCAAACCAGGTAGGTACCTATATCCTGGGAAGGAACCATTCAGAACTTCATCACCCTCTCTAATGCCGCACAACCCAACACAAATTTCAAGTACACGTCCTTGCCACTATATTATCACAGCTATTATTTTACTACGCGATCCACACAGAGGCTGCTAAAAATATGCTCAAATAAACAAGCCAAGACAATATTTTGGGGGTTTGTAGTCCTCACAGAGCCGCCTTCCAAACCTCAACGCCTCGAAACGCGAGTCTCCCAAAGCCATGCTAATGTCCTTCCTGTTTTTTTTTTTCTTCTTTTTTTTCTCTGATGTGGTTCAATGAACGAATAAGTGATAAACAGCTTCAAGCACCGTTAGCCTCAACCACGTCACTACTTCTTGAGGATCTCATCTGCTTGATCTTCTCCTTGAGCTCCTTCTCCCGCTGCTCAGTGTCGATTTTGGACTCCTGCAGCATAAGCAATAGTTAGCCATCATATCTTGCAAATACTTGGAAACTTCGGGGAACATACCTGATCTTGGCTTGACACCGCCGCATCGTCATGGTGGGCTTTGGGGGGTCTGTCTTCAGCTCCTGAACCATCAGCCGATCTGTCCCGTTTGGAAAGTTGTGAAGATGCAGAAGAGGCCCTGCTTCGTCCTCCTCTTTTATCCCTCGAACCACTGCGGCTACGTTTTCTATCACGAGATCGACGACGTGGAGAGCGGGAACGGGATCGGCGTCGTCCGTAGGAGCTAGCAGGACTAATGCTACGGCCCGTACTGCGAGAGCGGCTCCTACTCCGATGTCGCTTGATGTCGGGGGAGACACTCCTGCTTCCACCTCTTGACCGTCTGGGGGGAGGGCTTCGGCTTCGGCTTCGGCTTCGGCTTCGGCTTCGGCTTCGGCTTCGGCTTCGGCTTCGGCTTCGGCTTCGGCTTCGACCAAGAGATCGGGAGTAGCGAGAGGATCCGGAAGAATAGGAAGGAGATCGACTGTACCGCCGATTTCGGATCTTGGATGGACTGCGTGTTAGACTGCGAGAGCGGTTGCGGGTGCGGCTCCTGCTCCTGCTTCTGCTTCTGGTTCTGCTTCTGCTCCGGCTGCTAGATGGAGAATAACGGCGACGCTTTGGTGAAGGTGAGCCCCGGTCGGATGCTACTGATCGGGACCGGCTACGGCGGTCGGCATCCCGGGCAGGGGAGCGGCGTCTTTTGACTGTATCCCTGTAGGGAAGTGGTGAGCGAGAACGACGGCGTCGACGAGGGGGACTAGCCGATCGCGAATAGGACCGTCTCTTCCCATCCACACTAGGGCTGCGAGAGAGAGATCGAGATCTAGACCGAGACCGGGACGAAGCCGAGCGCACAGAAGGCGACCGTGAGCGCGACCTGGACCTTCTCCGCCTATCATCCCGCCTATCTCCCACCCCCCTTCCGCCACGACGGAGCGGTGAACTACCCCGTCCGCCTGGGACATATGAATCCCTCAAGCCACCCCTCGGTCCTCCTCTTCCCCCACGGTCACGGTATCTCGGCGGCGACCTCGACCGTCTCTCATCACCTCCTCTGCCCCTCCCAAAGGGCCGATCTCTGTTGTCGTCCCTCCCACCTGGACCTCTCCAAGAATCACCTCCCAGTCTACCCCCTCCCCTCGGCCCCCCAGCACCTCTCCCTCTCTCAGCTCTATCACCCCTCCCACCAAACCCCCTCTGAAAGCTATCCCTCCTCTGATTCTCACTATCCTCTCTCTTCTGCCTCGCCTCCTCCTGCTCCCTCTTTTCCTGCAAGAGCTCCAGCTTCTTGGCCTCCAGCAACTCCTTCGGCACGCCCTGGGGAGAATCCTGCGCACTCAGTAGCAGCCCCCACATCTCCTTGCAAAACCCGGGCGTGTCCTTGTCGAGAAAGCCAGTGAGCTGAATCTGTAGAGCTTTGATATCGGGGTGGCGGCTGGATTCGATAAGGTTGAACACGAGTTCAATGACAACATCGTCTTCGTTGGCAAGGATTTCGGTTATGCGACCTGCGATCCATCTGATTTCTACTTGTTAGACCGAGGTTCCGACAAGAGATACGGACAGAGCGCGAAAAAAACCAAAACAAACTTTTTCATAACCTGGAGGTTGACCTTGGTCATGTCGACCTTTTGGTTGAATTCCGGTGGGAATTTTGTGCTCTTGAGGAGCTTTGCATCGACGCCTGTCGCCATGGCTGCTGCTGTTTGGTGATTGAATCTCTCGAGATGTAATAACCAAGAGGCGGTAGATGGTAAGATTGGCCGGGCTGGCGGCAATGAAGAAACTGAAATATAACTACGTGATGGAAGCAAGCGGCCGACTCAATGGAACGAAGGATGTTGTCAGAGGTCGTTGTTGTCTCGTCCTCCAAAAGATTGGACGTTGTCGTGACGCGCTCCCAAAGAGAAAGTTGGACCGCCAGCAATTTCTGTTTGTCAGGCAAGCACCTGGGAAGAAACAAAAAGTGGGGACGCGATTTGCAGGCCGGATCCACTTGACGCCAGCGGAGCGGTGCCAAGAGGGGCCGGGGACAGGGGTTGGGGTGCTACAGTAAATGCTAACGAATGCGGGGCAGCACCACGACCACCTCTCTAACTGGGACTGGAAGAATGTCGTGTGTCGCATTGTTGAGATTGAGAACATATTACTCATGATTAGAGAGAATGAGCTTCAGAAGTCAAAAATATCCTCCGCTGTATCGATTTAGAAAGAATAATCTTACAGTCTACCAACAACCACAAGCCGTGAATAAGGCAAGACTGTCACAATCGCGACGAGGGTACGTATGTACATGTAATCTTTCAACAGCAAGGTATATCAGACAACCTAGCTGTAAGGACAGTGCTGTTGTTCCTTCCATCAGTCTCGGCACCAGTTTTGTCTCTCCTCACAAGAAGAAAATGCAAGTTCCAATATCAACCCAATCCATTAACCACAACATGATCCCTATCCCAGAAGGCTGTCTGTATGAGCCTGTTTGGCCCGAACTCCATGATAACGCCGTATACGATAATCGATGCTGCTATCGTTGAGTAAGTGAAAGTTCCGTCGTGCTATCCTCAATGAGAGCAGCTGCCCGTTGAGTTGTTTTGTCGGTGGTAAACGCCAGCCAGATCTCATGAGTGTTTGGGATAACTGTATCTTGACTTGTTGGCGGTTTCGCCAGCGAACCCTGTTAGCGAAGTAGGCCCCTTCTCAAGTCTCTCCTGTTGTTGTCTCGCAAGCTGCAGCGACGTGATCTTCTCCCTAAGCTTGAGCAAGCTTCGATTATCTTGGTCCTTCAACTTCGCGCGGATCTCGTACAAGGCCATGAGTGAGCCGGCTCGGTCGACATCGTCGTCGCTTATCTGCTGTGGTTCAAAAGTACGACTTTTTTAGCATCGGACCGAAGTGTGATGGAGACAAACACCAAGCCTTGAGCGACGGCAAGGAATACTGCTCACCTCTCCACGAGGGGTTCCCGGTATTGATCCATACGAGGAGTTGGCTCGTGTGTTGGGCGGTGTAAGAATGCGACGACCGTATTTATCAAACTTGGCCGGCGAAGCGGTACGGGAAAGGAAAGAAGAAGAACCCAGAGAGCCGGCGGAACCGGTGCGCTGGTGATTGCGCTGACCCGGGCGGATCGGTGGCCGTACCAAATCAGAGGGTTGGCTGGCGTCGGAAGGGGCAGTGGTCGTAGGCTGGTTGAGATTCTTGTTGGCGTTGACCAAAGCCACAGCGGCCGAAGCTTCCTGCTGTGGCAAAATTTTAGCAAGGTTCTCATGTCTTTTGACAGAGCGCGTCCGTGGGCATGGCGTATATATACGTACAGCTGCATTTAGGTCGCTAAGGTCAGCTAGCATCTGTGCCAGTTGAATGCTCTCCATGGCGAATACTGTCTCCGAAAGCGGTGATAACTCTGGTGTTATTTCTGGAGCGTGTAAAAATGCAAAAGGCGCAAGGGGAAAGGCAATGAGACTGCTTTGTCTTGATGGCTGTCAAAGGGTTGGTGGTGGCCGCCGTGAGGTCGAAGAGTGCAGCCCGTGACGTCTTTGCTGTGGATTCCGTGGCCTTTCTCAATGTCGAAATCCTGCTTCACGGGTGTGTGTGGTGTCACAAACCGAGATTTTCCGGGTGAGGCGAAAGAGAGAAGCCGCAGTTTTATGCTCTCACCAGTTACCAGCTGGTTGCTAATGAAGTGAAGCTGGCTGGAAAGATGGGAGGGAGAGGGTGTGTGCGGGCTACGTATCTCAAAACGGCCCGGGCTGGTTGCTCTTGTTCACCCAGCAGGCTGAGTCGCTGGGGATGCAGGCCAGCACTGACCCAAGTGCTAAGCTTTGGCTTTGTCCACTGAAGATTGGTGGGGTCCCGGTCCCCTGTGATCCGAACAGGGGTCGGCAAATTCCATTTGTCTTCTTGCGTGGGGTCCCCCGCACTTTGACCCTGCAAGACATATCACGGCATCTCGTCGCCTTCTTTTACGATCTTCTTAACGATGGGAAAGTTGCCAATGTTAGCCATTGGTTGATCGTTATCTCTTTGATGATGAACAGGGCGAGAATATGCCGTTCAAGCCCGTTTCCGCCCCTTCCACAACGATCCAACACCACTCCCACGTGGGTTTTATGGCCTCGACTGCGAGTGTACGTCGGCAAATGCTGAGGCCGACAATGAGTTCTTTGTGTCCAGGATGGCCAGGCTGAGCCGGGCCGTGGCAGGGGCGAGTTACTCACTGTGTTTGAGATCCGTGCTTTTCAGAGCTCTCTTGTCATGATCTTGACCTCCACCCGGCCCAACACTGGTCTCGTCATACTTTGGTGCCGTGTATGTGTCGTACAGTTTCAAGTCGAAGTTCAAAGTGTGAGAAATTATGCCCGAGAGACACTTAAACTACTCCGGTCCTTCTCTTCACCGATTCGAGACCCTGTGCCTCGATTTAGAAGCAAAGCCATGTTGCAGTTGCAGATGGGCTCGAGGATGACATTGAACAGCGAGCAATGGCTAGCTGTTGTTGCTACCCAGCTCCACATCTCCACTATTCCTTCAATTGAAGCATGAACTTCTCGATTGAAGCAAAGTCAGACTAGGGTTTTAGAGAGTAGCTTATATCGCAATACCAAGATATCATCCTTCCTCGGTACTCACCCAGTCACAGCAGGTGTGAAGTTGTCACCGTAAGCAATCCATCAACACTCTTTTCCCAACCGGGGTCGGCATTCCTTCCGGTGCTTCCATTGCTGTCGTTGGGATTGGTTACTCCAACCTCAGCCAATTGACCAATTGACCCGAACCGAGCTCACATCGTAAGACGGGATCTCTCACTTTGGCAGGTACTCTGCAGAGGGGGGTTACCATACATCCAGACACCTTGGATTGCGTATAAAGACCGGTTATCTCCAGCGGGGAAAAGAAAGAGAAAAGATGATGATCTTCCGGAGAGGTTTGGCTACGGCCACAAACGCAACCACAATGGCGTCGCTCAAGAAGGCTGGCAAGGTCGTGTGCATTGGCCGCAACTATGCGTGTGTGCTCCCTCATGCCTACCTGGTAATAGGAGTACTAAAGCTAACTTGAACAGGGACCACATTGCTGAACTCAACAACACCCGCCCCAAGCAACCCTTCTTTTTTCTGAAGCCTTCTTCCTCCATCTTGGCCCCCGGGGAGGGTCCGGTCGTCCGCCCCAAGGGTGTTGACCTTCACTACGAAGTCGAGCTCGCCCTTGTCCTCGGCAAGCGTATCAGAGACTTTGATGAGAATGACAACAAGGCCGCTCTCGACGCCATTGACAGTCAGTTCTCATCTCATCTGCGCTTCCCTTCCCATCGAACTAACACATGATAAAAAAGGCTACGCCCTCAGCATCGACATGACCGCCCGCAACGTCCAAAACGAAGCCAAGAAGAAGGGCCTCCCCTGGGACATCTGCAAGGGCTTCGACACCTTCCTCCCCGTCAGCAACGTCATCAACAAGTCGGCCATTCCCGACCCCCACAACATCGAGCTCTACCTCACCGTCAACGACAAGGTCCAGCAGCAGGACTCGACCGAGCTGATGCTCTTCCGCATCCCCAAGATCCTCGGCGACATCTCCAAGGTCATGACCCTCAACCCAGGCGACATCATCCTCACTGGCACCCCCAAGGGCGTCGGCCCGGTCGTTCCCGGCGACGTCATGAAGGCTGGTATCAGAATCAACGGCAAGGAGCTCGAGGAGGCCAAGATTGAGGTCCAGGTGGAGGAGTCAACTGGTGCTTACCAGTACGGCGAGACGTAAAATGTTTTTTTTTTCCATGTATCCAAAACAGATGATTTTTTGCATATACACCGCTAGAAACCCCCAAGTAGAAAAGTAAATATACACCAAAAAATCAAGCCTCCTCCAAATTAGGATCCTTCAGACTCCCCTCGGCGGGCTTCCACGCCGCCACCTCCCCACACTTTTTACATGTCCTCTTCTCCTCGTCTTCCTTGAAAGCCTCCACCGCAGCTTTGATCTGCGTCCCCAAATCGGTGCAGTGAAAGCTCGCCTCGTGAACAATCTCCTTGCATGACTGGCAGTACCACCTCATCCGGTCGATGCTCCCCTCTGGACGCTTTTGCTCGAGGACGATGCCAACGGTGTCGGCGAAGCGGACGGGGTTGTGGGGGGTGTTGGGCGGGAGGAGGAACATGTCGCCTTGGCGGATGATGATGTCCTTGAAGGTGTTGTTGTCGGTGGGGTCGACGATCTTGAGGAGCATGGCGCCGCGGTGCTGGTAGAACCATTCGGGGGTTTGGTTGATGTGGTAGTCGGTGCGGGCGTTGGGGCCGCCGACGATCATGACGGTGAAGCCTTCGTTGTAGACGCAGTAGTTGTTGATGGGGGGTTTGAGGAGGTGGGAGTTTTCTTCAAGCCTAGGGGTGTGTGTTAGTTTGGTTAGAGATCAAAGTGGTGATATTGGAGACTGAACCATTTTGGCAGGTTGATGGGTTGGGTGAGCATTTCGATGAGCGTTTGGTTGGATCTGTGAGAACAAGGTTAATGAGAGCAGCTAAAGGTATGAGATGGACTTGGAGGTGTGATAGTCTGGGACGGGTGAGTGAGCGAATATGAAGACTTGTCATTCAGCAAAGCGCTGCGGGTATCATCGGGAGCTTTGCTCAGTGCTCGTGAGATCAGATGAGAGCTTCACCCTCGAGATCTTGAAGCTCGGTGGTCACCCACCTGTCAATGCCGAGAGGCTTAGGTGTACAGCGTCACAACTGTAAAGCCTGTATGTTTGATGATGATCTTAGTTCTTGAGATTTTAGAAATATGTCTCCATTCCCAAATTCCCTCCGTCATCAACCCAGACCAACCCCGCCATCAATCCTTTCCAAGCTCCTGCCCCGCGCCCCCGAGACAATGCCGAGTCGCCCTTCCCCAGAGCTGATTATCAAAAGTGGGGCCCCGTGCATGGATCCACGGACCCCTGTTCGCGTCTCGTTCCCAACGTTGGGACAGATTTCATGCGCAACTTGAACCCCGAGTGAGAACTTCTTCACCATAATCTCAGTTCCTCACTTCTCTCTCACGATTCTCATTTGTTCTGTCTTTTTCACTCACAAAGTAAACGCGAAAATGGATCACTCTCACCACGACCACTCCCATCACGAAATGATGGACCACTCGGCTCACATGGGCCACGGTGATCACGGCGGTGATGGCCAAAACATGTGCAACATGAACGTGGGTCCTTTTCCTCATATCCCTCTCATCAAAACATGATACTGATATGAGAGAAAGATGCTCTTCACCTGGGATACCAACAACCTCTGCATCGTCTTCCGCCAATGGCACATCTCCTCCAACTTTTCCCTCTTCGTCTCCCTCCTCGCCATCGTCGCCCTCGGCGCCGGCTACGAAGCCCTCCGTGAAGCCATTCGTCGCTATGAAGCCGCAGTCACCAGACGGGCCAACTCCGTCCCTCGTAAGTCATTCTTCATACTCTTCCCCAAATATTCCATAGGCTGAGACGATGTGTTTTTCCTTTGGTTCCAAGGAGAAATCGAGTCTCGATATCAAGACGAGGAAGATCATGAACAAGATGCTGAGACAGCCCCCTTCTTTGGCGCTGTGATTACAGGCCAGAACAGAGACGAGGTCACCAAGCGGGCGCACATCATCAAGAGTGTCTTGTATGCGGTGCAGAACTTTTATGCTTTTATGATCATGTGAGTATCCTTTCGTAAATGCACTCAAGATGGCAACCTGACAAGATATAAGGCTCATCTTCATGACTTACAACGGCTGGGTCATGCTCGCCTGCTCCTTTGGCGCCGGCCTCGGATACCTCTTGTTTGGCGGTCAGACCACCGTAGCAAAGGAGACAGCCTGCCATTAACGATTTCTACTGTGTAATCTAGTCTCATGTGATCTACACCTGTCTCACGCCCAAAAGAATAGACCATTTCATGATTCATACCCAAAACAATCATCTCACATCTTACTGCCTTCCTCTTTCTTGGTCATAATCTCCCCCGCCTTCTTCACATCCTCTTTGGTGACTGTACTCCCCCGTCTCTTCTTCTCCCCCAGCCTCCCCAACCTTTCCAATCCCTCAATGATCCTCTCATCTCCAAAATGACTGTTATGTTCAAACTCTGGCTTCTCCCCATACGCAATCGTGGCCGCATCCACCAGAATCCGAGCGGTCATCCCCCAGACTTTGTACCGCTTTTCCTCTTCCACTGGCTCCTCATCAGGGCTGTGATCTTCAGCCAGTGATGCCAAACCCCCCTCACGAATTTTAGGTTTAGTAACCCTCTGGTTAGTGACCGGGACATAAAAAAAGTGCATCCGCCAGGGCTCCTCGTGCCATTCCGTCCAGGAGCCATTATACCACTCCCCTTCTACCTTTTCGTGACCAGGTTCATCGGTTGACCTGAGGAAGTTGTGAAACGGGGCGGAGAACACGGCGGCGACTTCTTTGGCGTCGAGTCGCGGGATTAGGGAGTCTTCAGCGGTGATTGTTGGGTTGGGCTGCGGGGAGACGGGGTTTGACTGGGGGGAGGTGGCGGTGGAGGAAGGGGGGGAGGTGTGCAGGAGGGCGACGACGGGGCGGACGACGAGCTCGGTGCGGGCGAGGTTGGCGGGGAGGTAGCAGAGGTGTTCGATTGTGAAGGGTGGGGGGAGGTGGGTGTTGTCGAGGGGGAGGCCGATTTCTTCGTAGGCTTCGCGGCGGGCGATTTGGTCTTTTCGCAGTGGTCAGTAGTTGTTCAGGGTGGTGAGACGATGGGGGAGTGGTTACAGGGTGTCTCGTTGATGGTGTCCGCCTTCCCACCTGGCAATGCTGCATGACCTGGTACATAGAAGTCAACCACACATTCCATGTAGTATCATCTCACAGCAACCCACCAGAAAAACTCCTCAACGTCGCCGCCCTCATCGTTATCACCACCCTCAAATCCCCCTTCCGGTCCGCATACAACAGCAACAACACCGCCGCCCGTCTACTGACAGGCAACCGATCCCACAACGGAAAAGGAGGCGGCTTGAACGCCCTCAGCCTCGCAACCGCCGCCTGCCATTCCAGACATCAGTCACCATCTATCTCATTCCACTCATTGACCCCAAAGTTCAACTCACAGCAGAAACAGCATTCAACGGCGCCATGGTCTCCCTTTTCCAGTAATACGCCCCCTCGTCTTCCTCCCTCTCACTTTCTTCCTGTTGAGTATCTAAAGCGGTGGGACTCAAACTCGGTGAATCCTGCAACCCCTGAACTACCGTCTTTGTTTCTTCCTGGCCTGGTTGGGCTGGAGTAGAAATGAGATCTTCTTCTTGTTGTTGGGGGTCTTGTCGATCTGACTGATGAGGCTCAGAGACCATCAACGTGCTGGTCATTTTCTGCGGCCAAAGCTTAGGTTGGTTGGTAGGTTAAAAGGGGGGTGAGTAGTGAGGGGAGGTGGCTGGATAAGCGTAAGGCTCGGTCGGATAAGGCGGTGCACTGCACTCTGGAGTGTACTGCATAAGGTAGGAAATGCACATGGCAATGTTGCGGGCACTTGACTAGACTGGGGAAATGCAAATGCGGGGCGGGTTCCGGGAGTCAAAAGCCGGAGGAGTGCTTGTCATAGGTGGACCTCGGCCGGCCGGTGTTCTGGAAGGGTTGGGTGTCGTCGAAGGGGGAAAGGGGATGGGGAATGTGGGGTAACTTTTTGTTGATGAAGAAAGAGTGGGGGGTGACGTGAATGTTGACCTGGAGATATATGCATTTCGAGTCCAAACGTCAACGGTATTCTAGATGGAAGAACGGGAAAAAAAGACAGTCGAACGACACTATCATGATCAAGTTAAAATCAAAAAGTTCGCTGGGCATCCACACTTTGTTTGATTGTGGTGTACAGCGCCGAAAACCGTGGGTTGTGCGAGGATTTGAACAGGAGGCTCTGTCACGGATGGACAGGAACCCTGGGAGGGTATTTTGGACAACTTTCCTGCCGGCCAGCAGGCTTACCACTTGACCATTGGCCAGGAGCAACTGTTCCTTGTTGAGGGGTGTATGTCTAAACTAATATATATACCATGGTTCAGTTGTTCTCGAGGAAGGAGCAACACAACATGGAAAGACTCGAGACGGCAGTCACAGAGCAACATGGAAGGAGCTATTCCTCTCGAGCCCGCTCCTTCCCAAGTAAGAAGATAGACTAACCCAGGAAGCAAACCACCATTAACCGCACTTCAACCCATCAGCCTATAAATTTGAATCTATGTACACCACCCAGTATAATCACAACACACTCCCCCTCCTCTACCAATGCCCCAAAACCAACACTACGTTTACCATCCCAAAATCCGATGTAACCACATCTGCCCATAAATCTCAATACCCAAAACACCAGCTGTTTCAACCCCCCTTCTACAAAACATTCCTCACCCCCTCTACCTCCATCCCCTCCTTCTTCTGTCCCTCTATCTTCTCCCTCTCCTCCCGCTCAATGACACTCTTAGTCCTCCAAGGAACAAGAATACCCAACCCCACCGCCCCCGTTCTCGACCCTCCATACGCCGCTCCGTCAGCAAGCAAAGTGGTGTACCCAGGAATTTCAATCTCTGATCGTGTTGCGTTCGAAGGTTTAGGACTAGGCGTTGGCCTCGGACTGGTACCCCTGGTTTGCTTGAGCGGGTTATCCAACACCGACACTTGTGCTGTAAAAGACCTGGGCACAAACGGCGGTGGGACATGCACCGGCGGTAGCGGTAGAGAAGCTGCAGGGCTATATCGATTTTCCGTCGCAGTAGCACCTAGCCTAGGCCTGACAGCCGGACTGCGGCTATGACCCTGAGAAGAATCGCTTCCTCCTGCTGGGGTCTTGCGATACCTCGCCGGAGGGGAGGAAGTGTTTCCCCTTGTTGCAGTAGCGGGAGGAGGAGGAGGAAGGGAGGCAATGCTACCAAATGTTGTTCTCGGTGGCGTCTCTGTTGCTGATAATGTCGGGGCTCGGGACCAGATTGAGTTGGAGTCAGTACCAGACGCGGTAGCTGTATTTGCCGCCGAGAACCGGGCAGACGTCACGCCTGGGGTGCCACTGGGCGTTGAGACTAATCTTGGAGTTGAAGAAACAGACGTCCCGTGAACATAAGTTGCCACTCCTGGGCCCATCCAGATTGGGTTGTCGTTTGGCGGAATAAGCGTTCCTTCACCCATCAACTCGTGGGCTGACTTTGACCTGTCATATCCAGCAAGCATCGAATGTTTTGACGCCCTTGCGGATGGAGTTTCGTTGTTGGCAGCCTCAGTCTTGTGCTTGAATGGTGTGGCACCTTCCTCCTGGCCCAAGAGCTGACCCTCGTCGCCATAGACTCTGATCTTGTTTTTGAGTTTGGAGCGTCTCCTTTCTTCGGGGGTTTTGAATGGAGCCGTGGCAGCAGCTCCTGCCTTACTGATAATTTGCGAGAAAGATAAATGATTTGGTGTTGTGGGGGTGGTGGGCTTCACGTCTGATCCGAACTGATGTTGGATCTGGTGTAGGGCTCGCCGCTGCTGTGCCGATTCTAACATCAGGTTGTATGGTCCTTTCTGCTTAGAAGGAGATCGAAGAGGTGTTACTGGATAAACACCTGTAGAGCGCCTAAAGACTTTGCTGAGGATGGAGCTGTACCTTTTCGGGGACGTGGGGGAAGGGGAGAAATGGCTCGACCAAGCATCGTGTGACTTGGCATCGATGCTGACGGTCTGAGTGACAACGTCACTTCCTGGCCTCGATATAGTTATCGACCGAGTGCCCTGCGTCCTCGAGATGCTGCAAGTTCGTCTGCCTCGGCAGCCCATACTTGAATCCCTGTCTGCGTGGACTTCCCCGTCAAGGTCACCAAGCCTATTACCGTTGTCGCCGGGCGGGGAAGGCTTTTGAGATGGAGAGGGTGATGGGGAACTCCGCGATGGTTTGCGCGAGTGGGAAGAGGAGGGAGGGTGGATATGGAAATGGGAAGGGCCGCCAAAGGTGCTAGTACTCGCCATGACAGACCGGTCTCCAGACTGGAGGTGCCTCTGGGGGGCGCTTGTGGCACTTAGGGCGCTAAAAGCGCTGCTCCCCGAGGGGCGGCGTATGCTTTGCAGCTGCTGGCCTTCGCGCGGGGACTGATAGTAATGGTATGAAGAAGGAGGCGGCCGAGGGGGAGAAGCTAGTAAAGGTTTGGTCGAGTGGTGGCTGCTACTATACCAGCTACTTGGCTCGCTGCTTGCGTTCCCTGCATCTGCTGTGTTCATCTCGGTCAATTGGATGCCCTTGATGATTTGCTCAAGCGGTATGTGCTTCGACGAGCTCGCTGTCGAAGAGATATGAGCAGGAGAGTTAGGGGGTGTTTTGGACACCATTTCCACAGCTGCTTCATGATACATGTCGTGGCTGGACCTGTGCTCGTCTGAATCCGGTATGCGGTAGCCTCGAGACCAAGCATGATCATCATGCACGGCGGATCGTGGCGTCTTCTTCAACGGTGAGGGTCCCGGGGCCACCTTCTTTTCTCGAGGGAAGTCAGGTTTGTTGCGTCGAACAATGTGTGAAGTAGGAGAAGATGCATGTGGAGTCGAACCCAGTCTACTCCCTGGAGGGTTGAGGGAAGACGCATTAGAAGGGCGCCTTTCCTCGGGTTCTAATGTTCGCAACGCGGTGTTGATGTCCATCAAAGTTGTGTCAGAGATAGCTGTGACTGGCTCTCGACTGACATCCTTCTGCAGAGGAGAGGTCACCGACTGATCGCTCAATGGAGAGGGCAGCCATGGCTCTGTCAGTGAGTTCTTTGGTCCTTCTGTCCCGGCATACTCGTATTCATGTAGTTGTCGGCGTAGCTCCACTTCTTCGGGAGCGATCTGGGTATTTGACCTGTTACAAGACACGTATGCGGTCATGTGGTGTGTTGTGTCGATAGACCCTGCTCTTGATGCTGAGGTACGGAAGCCATCATGCCCCGTCATCTTCCATAACTTAGGAAGCGCCGATTTTGGCTGAGGTGAGATGACATCGTCAGATGCACGAGTCGGAATGGAAACGTGGGTGTGAGCTGGCATTTCTTGTTGATTACCCTCCTGCTCCTGTTTCTTTAATACCTCGCGTTGGTCAGTGTCGAGTGAAAGCATATCTTCGGTACCCGCAAATGCCACATTCATTTCCCTGCTAAGAACAGATACTGATGATAGTCTCCTATCTGGGGGAGGCGGAGGTAGGTTCTTGGTGTGGTATCTCTGGACCTGTTCGACGGGGGGAGGTAAAAATTGGTGGGCGGCTTGCATCTCTGCCCGGGCCAAAGCCGAGACTGATCCATTGGGGTGCTTCGTGAAGGCTACGTCGGGACCCATGATCGGGGGCTCCTATATCGTGTCAAACATGTCATGCATAGTTGATCGGATTGAACCACGTTTTCCGAGACAAGGGACATGGTTGAGATAAAAGTGGTTGAAAGCGGACACGGGGAATCTCGCGTGGCTGGCCAAACCAGACTGTCGGGACTTTTGCAGCATCACGACAAAGAAACGGAAAACCCCCGATGCCGCGCAGCACACCTGACCCCTTTCAACCATACCCAGGGCTAGCTGCGGGTGACGGAACTTCTTCGGTCCTCGTCTTTGTTGGAGTTGGTCAACCACACCATCAGGTCTTTGTCTGGATCAATAAAACTAAGCGGAGCGGCGCCCTTGACGAGTCGAGCCTTCGCGGCCTCCGAGTCCAGCATAAAAGGTCAAACGCCGAGAAATGTTTTCGAAGTTGGGATGTTAATTTGATCAGATCATGCTATGTGATATCTCGCTGGTCCATATTAGCATAATGTGAGGTCATCATCAAAAGTACCAGTCCATACCTAATCCAAACGCTGCCCGAACGCCTGCTCCATGATACATATGTGCCGTGTTTCCCATTCCAGTCTATACCAGCCTGTACCCAAGAATAAAAGTCAGCCGACTTTATTCATCTCCGCTTAGTCATGATGTAAGTGTATTGCCGAAGAGCCACCTCTTCAGTCCTCGTCTTCGTACTTGTTTCCTTGAAAGTCTCCCAGAAGAATATCCTCAGCGTCCAGCCCAACTGGGTTGTTCCTAATCCATTCCGTCTCAACCCGGAAGAAAATCCATATCCAGCGCCTAAACACCTCTAGAAACTGAATGAGAAAGATGGAACTTTCAAAGTTGCTGATTTGGTCAAGACTGGGGTTCAGCTTGATCATCCAGGTGCACCGCAAAGTCAGGTCCAACGCAATAACAGCGTAGTAAACCCCTGGTTTATGCACCAATAACCTCCTCCTCAACCCGTACGGATGGTCGGGAGAGTTTCTTTCCCGTGCATCAGAAAAGAGAGTCAGATCCCAATCCTTGGCAACATCCCAGTAAAAACTGTAGAAGGAATTCAACAGACAAGCGGCAATCCACGCACGGGACAGGCCAGGTGAAGCCTCGGTCTGATTCCTCAGCATGGCACCGATGACAATGACTGGGAAAGCAGTTGAGTACTTTGCGGCGTTGGCCAAGTGTTGACCACCCCACCCTGTAGCCTCTCTCAAAGGAGCGCTCCGAACACGAACGTACTCGATCAGACATTGCCTGAGTCGAATGGCGCTTGGAACAGCCATTATCACGGGGACAAGAACATCACCTCCGCAGCCCCGATCCGGTCTGGCGGTAGCAGAACCATTGCTAGTGAGGAACATGCAAAGACAGACAAAGAGATCGGCCAGCACTTTGGCATAGCTGGTGAGCACATCGGCAAGCAGGATGTCCCCAAACTTTCCGTCTTTTGCCTCGGCCAGACCTCCAACGCTAACTCTCTTCAAAGTCCTAAGGAGTCGACTTCTTCCGTGGTGGGATACCGAGAGTTTGCGAAGAGGGACGGAGAAGAGCAGGGCGATAACGAGCAGGTTGGTCATGGGAATCCAGTCGTAGTCGATCACACGCTGAGGATCTCCTCGCGTCAGCATCCAGAAGATCACTATCGACAGGCCAGAGGCGGAGGAGAGGAGGGAGGCGATGCGGTAGGTCGAATGGTGATGGGTCAGTTGGGCCGAGCTCGACCTGCCCGGGTAGCGGATCAAAGAGGGCACATCGATTCGACGAATGTGAAGGAAATGGAGATTGAGACCCCATCCCCACACGGCTGTAGTAGAATGTTAGAACAGGAGAGCTTCACAGCAAGTTCAAAGGGTAGGGCATACCCAGAATCACGATGATTGCTACTCGGTAGGGCAGTGGGAAGGCCAAGCTGAAAGCATCGAGCTGCGGCTCAACCGCCGGGTCACCGTCCATTGTGCCTGTCTTCTGGTGATGCCTTTACCACAGGCATCGAGAAGTGTCGAAGAAGGGCGAGATAAGTAAACAAAGAGTAAAAGCGAGTGACTGTGTCAACGACTATAAAAGCTGAAGGGGAAGAAAAATCGTGTTTCGAATTGAATAATTCGTACGTACATCCGTCGCGTGCTGTCCTGTGCCCCCTGTAATTAATTTTGGAGACCGACGTCAGCCTGGACGTTGGGGCATGTGGGGACCACCTAAGCCTAAGCCCGAAACGGCCCCGCTGTTGCGTCCGCATCCAGGGACAGGGATACCGGTGCGTAGACCCAGAGCTCACCGAGGTCCAGGACTCCAAAGCCGAGCATTAAACACCACGACCATTTCTCTTCACACGCCATCGCATCTTCGACTGTAAACTTTTTTGGAACCAGGCAATGCGCTGAGCGCTGCGAGCAAACATCTTTCTGAATATTCAACTGCGACAGACACAATGGCGTCACAGCCCCCCAAATCGCAGCCGCCGCCGCCTCTCACAAGCTCTCCATACCCATACGCTGCCGCGCCAGACATCATCCGCGCCCACCAAAAAGACGCCTACTTCCAAGGCCTCCTCACCAACCAGATCTCCGACCTCCACCGCCGTCTCCGCGGCGCCCGATCTGCCCACTCCTGGGCGACCGAGACCCGCACAATAGGCGATGCCCTCTACCTCTGCCTTACAACCCTAATCGGCAACCGCACGCTCGGAGAAGAATACTGCGATCTTGTCCAAGTCGAAGCGCCCCCCTCTCCTCCCTCGCAGCAACAAGCAACCACCTACCCCGACTCCCACATCCCCCCCAAACCCACCTCCCAACCCGGCCCCCTTCTCCCCTCCCTCTCCCGCCGAGCAGGCTTCATTGCAACCTCAACACTAACCCCCTACCTCTTCACCCTCCTCCTCCCCAAACTCCGCTCCTCCCTCCGCCGCCTTCTCACCACCCGGCTGACAACCCTCACCACCCGCGGCCTCGACACAACAAAACAAGGCCAACCCACCTCTGAAGCCCGCGCCCTCCGCTACATTCTAACCCACCTCTCCTCCCTCACCAACCCAGCCCACATCCACGCCATCACCCTCGCAACCTTTTACTTCACCGGCGCGTATTACTCCCTCTCCAAGCGGCTCTTCGGCCTCCGCTACATCTTCACCAAGCGCATCCCCGACACCCCAGGAGCAAGCCAAAACTCTGGTCGCGGAGGCTACGAAGTGCTCGGCGTCCTCCTCGTCACCCAAATGCTCGTCAGGACCTACCTCCACCTCTCCCAACAACTGTCTTCCTCCCCTTCGTCAAATATAGACGACATCCCCACATCATCAGACCGGTACATCCCCTCCGGCCCCGTCGAAGTCTCCTTGGACGACAACGCCTACGCCCTCAACACCTCCCTCCTTGACACCTCGGCCCCCGCTCCCCAGAATCAGCGCTCATTGGCGGAGATTGCCAGGACGACTCACACCCCGTTGGTGAAAGGGGGGACGAAGCCGAGGTATGATCTCAGTGACGGGAAGCAAATGGCTTGGATAAAGGGTTACAATCCCAGGAAGTGCACGCTCTGTCTGGAGGAGCTGAAGGACCCGGCGGTGACGAGCTGCGGGCATGTGTTTTGCTGGGAGTGCATCGGGGATTGGGTGAGGGAGAAGCCAGAGTGTCCGTTGTGCAGGAGGGAGGCGATGGGGCAGAAGATTTTGCCGCTGAGGATGGTGCATGTTCACTAGACATGATGGTTTTGGTGGGGAAAAAAGGGGAAAGCGTAATGTAAACAGGGGCTGTCATGTAAATAAATGATGTGTATGATTGAGGGAAGCGAAGACTAGTAACTACTAATTTCGAGTTTGGACACCTCGGGTTGTTTGAGACATGGTTCAAAATTCAACTAGTAATGATTCTGCTTGCTTTGAATTGCAACAACTCAAGTATAAAAATACGTTATACATCTGCTAAAGACGACTTCAATCATAGATTTCACACAAGATAAAAAAAATAAAAAAAACCACTGTCGAGAAGAAACAAAAGCAATCAAAAAAGCCTCCCCGGATATTCACTCCAATCCAAAAAAACATCTATCCTGATTCTTCTTCCCGAGAAAAAAAAATGGCAGTACAGCAAGAAAAGGTATCAAGTAACCCCCCCTTCAACCACCACCACCACCACCACCATTAGTTTTGCTTGTCCTTAGTCTCCCTTTCTTCTCTTCCTCAAATTGTAAAATAATACAAGAAAGGAACACTGCAATCGAAAACTTAACCAAACAAAACACAAAGATGGAAATCAGGATATTAGAAAACCGGTAAAAACCACCAGGGTCCACCAAGCAATCCATCTTCTTTCGCTCCCACTTCTATTAGAGAGATTAGAGAGGAAAAGAGAAATAGCCAGCTTGCACGGACCAGAAAAGATGAAGAAACCCCCAGTCAACCAAACCAAAAAAGAAATCAAGGTGAGTCTGCGACTTTGCACCCCGTGTGAGAAGAAAAGGAACGACCAAAAGAATGCATCACGTCCATCGCCGAGAGGTATCATCAAGAGAAAAAGAAGAAGAAAAACCGTATGCCCACAATATTCCCATCATGCCTCGCCACTTAACTCCCAGATCGGAATGATGTTATTACCCAGGCCCCATGCCCTGGAGCCCCCGGATGCTACCCGTTTCCCATATGCATACACGCTTCTCAGACACCATGCTAACGCTTCAAATGGTAAACAACACAATCTCTCCCCGGTCATTCCTCTTCATCCGCAGAGTCTTGAACAATTCCTTCTCTTCCATCAACTTGCTGAGGCTGACGCCCGAGTTGCTGCGCTCACGGTGGTACCTCTTAAGTGCCTTGTTGACGCTGCATCCCTTCTCACTCTCGGGACCCTTGGTAACGAGGCTCAGAAAGTGGTCGGCGGCGGGCTTGTAAATGACCATCTGGCCACTGGCCACATCACCCTCCTTGCTATCCTTGGATCCAGGTCGGTATTCAAGGAGCTTTGGCTCCTTGCCGCCTTCAAGGCGCTTGGGGCTGCTGGAGCTGGAACTCTTCTTCTTGGAGTCCTTGGAGCTGGAGCTGGTCTTGGCCTTCTTCTTGGACGACTTCGTCTTGGAAGGTCCGGCAATCATGGCCATCAGGCCGTTGCTCAAAGACTCGGTTGTCGTGCGCGCAAGGGACTTGTGGTGATGCTTTGACGACTTGGTCTTCTTCAAAGGACTTGCTGGTGTCGCAATATTGTCTCCAGAATAGTCTGGAGATGGTGGGAATACGGACGACCTGCTCATAAGACCCTTCAAGCCACCAGTCAACCCGGAGTGCATTACTGGTGGGGCATCGATCATGACCTGGTCGGTTTCGATGTGTAGTCTCTTGCGCTTCTTGTCTTTCTTAACGCTACTTTCGCTGTCCTTGGTCTTTCTCCGGGGCTGTTTTGGCGCGGGTGTCTGGAACTGGTTCAAGGCTACAGCACCATTTTCTTCGTGAATGAGGGCATGGTCTTCGAAGTTGTCGCCGCCGTTGGCCTCCGGGTCAAACCGCACGAGGGACATCTCCTCGTTTGCTGGAACCTGAGTAGGGACGGGAAGGGGAAGCGAAACATTGGAAGCGGTTGGCGTGGGGTTGTCGACCATGAAATCAAAGACATTCACGTTGCCTCCCATGTCCACGGCAGAAGGCGGGGTAGGCGCTTCCGGAAGGTTGATGGAACGGCTATCATCGTCACTGCGTTGCTCGTAATTCTTCCAGTTGTCCTCCTCGGCGACTGATTCGACATATGCTGGTTGAGCCATGGCGGCAGGTGGAGGAGGTGGTGCGAGAGGGGGAACGCGCTGCTGGTGTTGCTGCTGCTTTGGCTTCTTCTCTTTATAGAGGGCACCCTGATACTTTTGTTCCTCACTCATACAACTCTGTGTCCCAGTCAGCTCTGCTGGTGTAACACACATGACCAGGTCGTCGTACCGTGTGCCAGCGATATTCTGTGCCAGGAAAATGTACCATACAGTCGATGCAGGTAAAGGTAGCACCTCGACAGCGGTTGCGGTGCGGGTCAAGTTTCTTCTTGGTGAAGATGTCTCCACAGGCCTGTTCAGAGTCGCAAAAGCAATGGTTAGATATAGAGCGGGGTGAAAGCAAGACTAATTGGTGGGTGTCTGGGGAGCGCGGGGAAGATATGGACGGCAGTGTGTGTGTTCTCGTGGCGATGTGGGAAAACAAGCAACAGGGCAAAAGAGGGAGGGAGGGATCAGCTTGATCAATACTGGGGGAGGGGTGCGGGAAGGAGGGGTGGTGTGCCAGGGTGGGTGACCAGTGTTGGCCGCCGTGACCCGTGGAGGTGGGTGGTGTGCGGCAGTGTGTGATGTCAGTTGAGATTGCCCTTCGGGATGGTCATGGGGGGTGAAAACAGACCACGCCAACAAGGGGAGGGGTGACAATTGGGGAATCAACACACACACACACACACACACACACACACGGCCGTTGAAGCTGTGTTTGGTCTCAACGGCAGCAGTATCCGATATGGACGACGGAGGGATGAAGCATGAAGGAATAGAGACATGATGGCTTTACCTCGCACGAAAAGGAAACCATGGTGTCAGTTGGCCCTTGGTATCCTCGGGGTTGGTCCAATTGGTGGTGCAGAGTCTGCAAAATGTGTAGCGGCTTGTTGCCCTGCTGTCGGTGGTCTCGGAGGCGGCTCTTCTGGCTGTTAGCTGGCAGTTGCAAGCAGGTCGAGTTCTGTCCAATCGTTCCGGGACGGTGAAGACGAGGCAAAGGAGGCTGTTGCCCGGGCTCTTAGTGTTGGGGGTGCGGTGAAGAAAAGAGAACTGAAGAGATGAAGAATGGGTCTCGGACAGGCCTTGTGGGCTTCTGTCAGGTACGGATGGCCTGGGTAGAGCGTATGCGGCGGCACAGGGTAGAGATGGGGCTGTGTTGGGGCGAGCTGAGGGTCCGGTTTGTACATACAGCGAGCGTCCCTCAGGATTGTCAACAAAGTGGGCTCTGCTTGCTGCTGCGCTGCGCCGTTGGGCACGAATGAGAGCGGATGAAGCTGACGGGCAGAACTGTAGAACGGCGCACTAGCAACAGCGGGGGCTAGCGGGCTGGTGAGGCCGATCCACGGTAGTCGACGGGAGTCCGGTCTTCGTGGCCGGCTTGGAATCGTGGGATTCGAAGAAAATTTTGTGTGCGCTGTCAACAGGAAAAAGTCGAATTTGGATGGCTTGGACTGGTGTTTGGTTGGAGGTTTTTGGGCGCCGATGCATCGCTAGTCTCTGCGTTGCCCTGTTGCCGGGCCCGCAGTCCCGCAGCCCACGAGCCCACCCACGAGCCACAGCAGCCCCTCCACCCGCTCTTGGTTGCGGAGCTGCCCGTTTGTCCCGATTTGCTACAGAGTGCCCTGAGTGGCTGACAGAACCGCTGGAGATGACCCCTCCGGGTTCGAAAAGCGGGGAGATGTGGCACAACAAACTGCATCCTCAACACGAAACTTGACTTGAAGCGCGTCTTTGGTTGGTCAGGAGACAGCTCGAAGCGCGTTTCAATTCATTTAAAAAAAGAAGCCAATGCCGGCACAACACCACTTCTTGCATAGATGACGGTTCATCTGACCTGTGATCAGTCTCGAGTATTGCTCAAAAGAGATAGAGGAAAAAGGGGCCACCTAGCCTTCTTCGCGGCCACAATACAGACATCAAGGACCAGCAAAAAACCCTTCATGCAGAGAGGCCTGGAATGATGTCGTTTGGGCAGTCTTTCTGTACCCAAACGCAGCTAAACAGGTGGGGGCTTACCCGTGAGGCGGTTCGGTGGATTCACCGCGTCCTAGCTCAGGAACAGCGCAGCACAGGCACTCAATTCGTCAATGCAGCCCCCGAATTGAGTTTGCCTTGATGCTTCTAGAGCAATTCGGCAGCGCTTACTCCATCAAGAGCTCAAGCTCTTGAACTGGAGAAGCTGTCAAGCCGATTGAAGCACGCCGTCGGGTGTTGCAACCTTCGCCCCTTATCCAGTCGTCTCCTGTTTCAGACCTGGCGCGACGTCTTCCTGCCGATTGGTACGAGCCAGTGATCGAGCCAGCCTGAATCGCAAACGAGTTGCATGAACAGTGGCACAATCCAATGCGAGGGGCCCGTTCGCGGGCGCGACGACAGGCTCCTGCCTCCTGAACAGTGCCGACGCTGGATGGATGGATTTCGAGATGGCATTCCCACAAGCCACAGAGTGTGGTTGGTTTAAAGCCTGGTCGTGGCTTGGTTGTTAATCCCCCCACTCCCTGTCAGATCGGCCTCTCGGGTCCGGGGTCGGGGCAACCTGACAGCAATTCCAAGGTTGCAATCGATAAGCTTGAAACCCCTCCACGATACCACTGTGGCCGTCATGACTGTCAGCTCTGAGCTCTGGGCAAGGCGAAGAGCAAGGGAGGGAGTAGAACATCTCGAAGGCCTCAACAAAAAAAGAAATTCGGACGATAGCGGGAGGCCGGGCCCGTTCAATTCGGCCTGACAGGCGGGCCAGGTGGAGGACGACCGAACAGCTGGCCCAGCCGGGTTGAGCTGGCTTCAGTTGGAGAGTGTGGACGGCAATCAGCGGCAGATCTGCTCGGTTGAGGTAAAATTACATCATGCCCAAAAGACTGCATGTTCAGCGGTAGATTTGGCGCTGCAGGCATATTTCCACTTTGCTCCTGCTGCATCTGCATTTTGACTCTCCATCTCAAATCACCTTGCCTCAATTTGAGCCCCCCTTGTCCGTGAGACTCACTGCTCACCACAACGTCTCCCAACCCCTGTTTGTTTCGCCCATCGCATCCACTCCCGCCTCGTCTCTCCTAAATAAGCTCGGATAGCTAAGGGTCCCTGCTTTGCTGGGCATTTGCTGTACCTAACCTGCCATACCCACCGCCCTTTTTTACTGGCACCCGCTGCCCAAACGTCAACAAACCTCATCATGTCCTCGTCTCCTCACGAGTCGTCATCGTCTGCAGGCAATCCTCTCGTGCAGCAGACACTCTCGTTGATGAGCACCGCAGCGGGCTACATGCGCCTGCCAGCCATCGCGACTTCTGTATGACCCGATACTCCTCCTGCCTCTCCCGCCCAGTGCCTGAATGGCTGCAACGCCAACCGCGCAGACTGGCTCAGGGGGCAAGTTTTTTGAGAAACACTTTTGATATCCAGTCCTCATAACTAACCAATTGTTTCCTGGCATGTAGGGGCTTGCAGCCTTGCTGACAGCTCTCCTGTACTTCAAGCAAAAGTATATCCTCCATCGCCCCCCCGATTTCAACGATAACGTCATCCTAACCTCATCTTCCCCTCTCAGAGCACTAATCTACCCGGCCTCCATCCCCGCCAACGCCCGCACTGACGTCCCCCGGCCGAGCCAATACCACTTCAGCGACTACGAAGAGCTCATCATCCCCACCAACGATGGCGAGAAGCTCTCGGCCTTTTACATCCGGGGCCCTCGGCGAAACAACCCCAACTCGGACGTGACCGTGCTTATGTTCCACGGCAACGCAGGTAACATTGGTCATCGTCTCCCCATCGCCCGTATGCTCATCGCCGCCACGGGGTGCAACGTCTTTATGCTTGAATACCGCGGATATGGCATCTCCACTGGTACGCCTGATGAATCAGGGTTGAACATGGATGCCCAGACGGCATTGGATTACCTGAGGGATAGGGCCGAGACGAGAAACCACAAGATTGTGGTGTATGGTCAGAGTTTGGGGGGTGCGGTGGGGATCAAGCTGGTGGCTAAGAACCAGTCCCAGGGCGGGAAGGGAGGGGATATTGTGGGGTTGGTGCTGGAAAATACCTTTTTGAGCATGAGGAAGCTGATCCCGAGTATTATGCCGCCGGCCAAGTATTTGGCGTATTTGTGCCATCAGGTGTGGGGAAGCGATGGGTTGATTGGGGGGATCAAGGTGCCGACGCTGTTTTTGAGTGGGTTGCAGGATGAGATTGTTCCGTGAGTACTTTGCCTCGGCTTGTGGGTTGGGAAGTATACGCTGACGCTGAAAAGTCCAATCCATATGAAGAAGCTCTATGACTTGAGCAACGCCCCGGTCAAGATTTGGAAGCCGCTGCCTGGGGGAGATCACAACTCGAGTGTGATTGAAGAAGGGTATTTCGAGGCCATTGCCGAGTTTATCAACAGGGTTGTGAGGGAAAGGAGGGAGCAGGACGAGAAGGATGGGCTTTGAGGTCTACGTCATGACAGACGGGACAACAACAGAAACGGTGAGAGGAAACGGAGACACAAAACATAGTGATACCCCCCTAACCTTTTTTGCGGAAGAGAGAGGCGAAAGGTTACTACTAGATATACAAAAACTCAAGAGGTACAAGACAAAAAAAAATATGAAAGAAAAGATTGGAACCACTGGTGGTCATTTGCTACGGGTGTGTGATTATTGTACGGACAAGAGTTTTCAACCAGGATCATTTTCTCGGGACCGGACAGTCGGATCACAGGCAGGAACGAAACTGGTGAGGTGATAGAGGGAGCATGAAGGTGGAGTGCTCTATCCCAAACATGATAGTTCCTAGTTAGTTGGCGATACTTGCCGGCTGTTGAGGTTGTGTCGTGTGTGGGTGGTTAGATATTAATTGGCTGGGCGGGACTTCCCAATGCGGCGGTCCATAGTCGGTCCCTTGCGTTCGGTTCGGCAAGGTGAGCAAGTTGCGCAGCTTTGAAGAATAAGCGAGGAATGGATTGGGGATGTGTGTCTCGTCTCGGGATGGGGTGGTGGGTTTGTGTGTTCAGCTCGGTAGTGGCTTTGCGGGGGGATTATTGGATGGTGGGATGGGGGAGTGACAGTGGCGGAGATATAAAAAGGTTATAGTAGGCTTGGTATAGGGCTGCTGCTTGCTGCTTTGGTATTTGAAGAAAGCCGCGCAGGTTGGATTACGCAAGTGCATTTGCTTTTTGCTGGGAATAATGAGATGGGGAAATCTGGGGTGAGGGGCATGAGGTAGTGGGCGGCAGAGAGAGAGGGGATTGGGGACTGGGATTGGTGAGTTGAGTTTGAGGGGGAGAGGCAAGGGAGAAGTCATTGGATGATTTTTGGTTTCTAGAATTACTCCGAAGTGTTGCCTTGGGTTTTGGAACATGAGACTTTTGAGTGAGTTGGTCATGTGTGGGAAGGCGATCGTAGTATGATATTGGATAGGGGCCAAAACAGGAGATTTTGACGGGATCTTCGGTTCTGGAAAGGTCACTTCATCGTCGGAGGTAAATCAGTTGTCCTGGCTAAGAAGATCAGTTAGTTAACAAGGGGTAACTTTGAGAGTTCTAGAATGACACTTTGTCACGTTACAGAGCGGCAAAGGGTGAAGCGTGAGGTGATCATAGCAGGACTAATAATAGACATGGGCTATGGGATGGGCGGGAAGGGAATAAGGGGCGTGTGGAATGCGCATCTTTTTACTTGGTACGGGTTTCAATAGCGGCGATTGAGTGCATGAACTTTTGGTTCTTTTGGGATTGAATTGTTTCAAGGCTTTGGGAACGATGGTTTAAACAACACCTGAAAGCAAGATTGCAACTGGTCCAAGGATGTCAGTTAATATACAACATGATATTTCATACATTACAATCATCAATCGACACTGATATCGTGAGCTTGTAGGTTTAAGCATCAGTGGCAACCAGAGAACTCTGCTCCTGCTCAGAATCATGATGCCCCTGCAGCTCATCCTCGCTGCTCGTCTTGACAACCTCATTCTCTTTATCGCTGCTTCTACCCTCCAACTTCTCTGCTGCCGCTTCCCAATCCTCCTCAACTTCCGCCTTTTCCTCCTCAACCTTCTTCTTCCTCAGCTCCAGCTTCCTCAACGCAAAGAAGCCACCTCCAGCTCTGCTGCTGCTCGCCACAGGAGGAGGAGCGACCTTCCCACTAGGAGCTCGCCGCCATGTCCCCTTGCTAGCAACAGCACTCCATCCATCAGCACCAGCAGCCTGATCTCCTTCTCTTCTAACAACATTGAGCGAACTGTCTGCGTGGCACAGTACCACCCCATTTGCCAACCCTGCCTTTGAGATAGTTCTTGCCACAGCAGACTTGAGATTCTTCAGAACTGACTGAACTGCCTGTGGTGTTGGTGCCATGGATGTTGCAATAGCTGCGGTCGTGAAATTAGGGATGGCCTTGATCACAATGTCTTCCGAGGGGAGGAAGCTGGTCGTGAAGCTGAGTGCCGGACCAGAACGTGCCGCGGCCGCAATGTCTGAGGCCAGGGCTCGATCGACCTCCTCGACTGTAAGTCCAAACCGAGGTGTGGTGAGTAAGAGGGCATTGAATGCCTGCGGTGAGGGTTGGCTATTGGCGGGAGTGGCTGGTTTGGCAGCAGCAGCAGCAGCGGCAGTGGCGGCAGCGGTCTTAACTAGGCGAAGACTCTGAGCCAGGGTCTTTTTGGGAGCAGACACAAACCGTGGTGTCTTGAAAAGGCAAACATGACGGTGAGGCTCAGGATCTTGAGACTCGGAATCAAGACCATAGTCCTCAGCTAGTGAGTGCAAAAAGGCACGCTGGTGGTTGGCCATAGGCTTGAAACGCATCCGCTTCAACTCTGGGTCTGCAGCAAACATGCGAAGTTCCCGTTCTTGTGATTGAGCCCAGGCAATATTCTCGCGGAACATCTTCAAGGTCTTGTCGGCATACGGCACATGATCGTCGGTGTGATTAGGGTCGATATTGAGCGCGTCGGCAAGCCGCTGATTCCGCTCCAGTCGAAGACAGTCGTCATCACACTTTAAAGTGATGTGTTTATCTGGCCCCGAGTTGAAGCGAGTTGCACCGCACCGAATTTGTTTCTTTTGCCGCTGGCAAGGGCAGGTGGTGAATGTCATGGATTGACACGGCTTGTCCTCGTTGCAAGCTGTGACTGTATCAGCAATGTCCTTGGGCACATAAAAATATAAGGCTGTAAACTTACGAAAAGGGGCATGGCACTCGTCCACGCAGGTGTGATCACAAGACTTTCTCGCCCTTCCGCATAACTGCGTGCAATGAGAACCAACTACCTCAGCATCCTCACATTCCCCGGGCTTATGGCACGACTTCCTGCACTCGTGGGCTCCGCATTTCAGCTTCTTCCCACAAGGCAGTCCGCACCTAGCATCCTCAAACCAACAAGGCTGATTTTTGAGAATCTTCTTGCCACAGATACAAGGCCTTTCCACCAGAAAGGCGCACTTGGGGCAAGCCACATCGTCTGGATGACACTGATGGGACACTGCAGGATGTCCGCATGGCCTCGCTCTGCGACAGTCAAATCGGCACTCTGGCGGTCTGGTTCCGCATGGTTGCGGAGGGTGCAATACAGTTCGCCCGCAAGAGCAGCTGATCTCGTCAAAGATAGCCTCCGGGCAAGCATTGCAAGACCCCCTGTGACATAGCTGCTGGCATGTGTGCTTACTACATTTCAGCAGCCGGCCACAAACCTGTAGGCAGATATGTTCGGGCTCGTAATTCTCGTTGACAGCCCGCTTCTGTTTCCGCCTTTCCGCTGCCTTCTTCTCTCCCGAGCAGCAGCGCTCTCCACACTCATGTCTTCCACAGTTGAGCTGCGCTTTGCACACCCGGAAGCATTGTGGTGGTTCAACACAGCCTAGATGGCACGCTGAACGGCTGGTGACCCTGCCGCAACGGCAGGAGATGTCCATACTCTGGAAGCAAGGGGCGCATGCACCAGTATGGCACTTATCCGGGCAATGATGACCGCAAGCCAGGATCTTATCGCATGGCTTGTCGCATCGCGGGACGGGGTCTTGACACGACGTCCTGGGTTCGGCTGGTAAGGAAGCAAGCGGTGTCTTTCCACAGGGGCAGCTCAACACCATGTCGGGCGAAAGGGGGCAATGAGATGTCTCTTCATCTTGCGGGTGGCAGGGCTTTTGACAAGTGTGATGTCCACAGTCAAACTTTCTGCCGCAGACTTTTGAGCATTGGAATGATCCCTCAAACCACTCTTCTTCGTCATCGAGCTGGCCATAGTTGAACGATTCCAAAATGTCGTCTCTCTGGTTGCAAGGTATCTCTTTCCGCTCCTTGCCGCAATAGCACGTTGATGGCATGGGAACGTCGCAAGCGCCACATAAGCCTGGATGGCAAGGCTGGGAGCAGGTATGCTCCCCACATGGAAGGAAATCACCGCACACCTCTTGGCAGCTCCATCCATTCGTGTAGTCAGTCTCACTACACCGTTTGGTAACAGTGTTCTTGCCGCAGAAGCAGGTCTGTGCTGGGCCCATGAGTGTACATGGCGGACATGGTCCGGCATGACACATCAGGGAGCAAGGATGTGGACATGTAGCTCTAGGCTTGGAGCAGGTCTGTCCGCATGTGTGAGGAGGCAAGCCAGGAATTGCTTTTATGTCAAACTCTTTCCCACACCAACAGTGATATGATGCTGGGTCTTCCAACAGATTGGAGTTGCACCCTGGACAGCGCCAACCGTCGGGTTGGTTAGGGCTTTGGTTTTCCTCCTTCTGTTTCATTTGGTTTTTGTGCCACTTCTTGACACAGTGAAGGTGGGTAACCGTCCAGCAGATCAAGCAAGACCAAACTCGGGAAGATCGGACAACCTCGCTGGTGCAGATGACGCATTCGTACTGCCCATTGTCGATGTCCTCGTGAATACGTGTGGGAAGGTCCTCTGCTGTGGATTTTTCCATGACCGGTTTAGGAGCAGGGGCAGATCTGGGTGGTATGATTTCTCCAGGACCCCGTGTTTTGGTAGTGACGGAGACTGGTTGACCAGGGACAAACTCGACAGCACCAAGGTTGAACCCATGTCGTATCTGTGACTGTGACTGAGATGATGAAGAGTCCGTTTGTCGAGGTGCTGAAACCGGCGGTCCTCGACCTCCACGATGGGAGGTTACTATTGATCTTTGAGCCGCGCCTCCGCGACCACGGCCTCTGCCCCGACCTCCCCTGCCCCTATCTCCTCGCCCTCTGCCTGGTTGGCCCTCTTGATGCGAACTTGAAGCATCTGAAACGATTGGTTGAGATGCTACACCTGCTGGTTGCTGCGGTACTGGTGTAGGTACTGCAGTTGGTGGTGGTAATGGTTGAGTTGTTGCCGTAGTCGCCTGGCTCCCTTCCACATTTCCATTTCCACTTCCGGGTGCGTTGGCATTGGACCCTCCACGACCACCTCTATGCCTTCCTCTCCAGCCACGCCCTCGCCGGACTCTACCTCCTGATCCTCCTCCACGGCTCGAGCTTCCCGGGGGTTGTGGAACTACTTCGGCCATATTTTCAGTCGTAAGGTTGTATCCTCTTGACTGTAGCGGTGGAATTTTGGGCGCTGCTCCAATTTGCCCCGCCAAACAAAATTTCTTATCGGGGGGGTGCGCTTTTTGAAATACAGCGACTTTAAAACGTAGAAAATTTCTTTTGCAAAAATGCAGTTGGACAAGAAGAAAACTTGACAGGAGAATACCGTCCACCGGCTAGATAAGTGCTGCCCAAGAAAAGGCCAAGGTTTGAGTGATGGTAATAAGATGGGTTGAAGTTCGCCGCATGAGTAATATCTCTTGGCATTTGCCGCAGTCTTTTGAAGGGGAAGCTTTTACCCGGCGCTACAAGGCCTGGAATTAAGAGCTAGGGTTAGGGTCGCGTGCCGGCCCGGCGGTCTGAAAACACCAGCTCTTGCCACTCCGGCCGAGGTCGATTTTGCGGTTACAAAGATAGACTTCACCCCAATGGGCATCTGGAAGGATGCTTGTGTTCTTCACTCTTATCGCTGTCCGAAAATTTCCAAATTGATGACAAAGATGGGTGGCACTGGTGGGTAGTTGTGAGGATGATTCATCGTGAAATCAAGGATGGAAGGCTCCGGTGCCCAGTCTGTTGTAAGGCTTAGCGGCGTAGGCTGCATTAGCGTAATGCTTAGCGGGAGTGGTTCCAGCTTCTCTCCCATGTCTCCCATCCCAGTATCCCAGCGCCTGTCATGGACTTCTCGGATGCATGTCCACGATATTTTGTTTTCGTACACCCCACCATCATCAGAAACCGACAATTTGAATCTAATAGTAGAGCTTTGTCGTCTCTCAACTCGTCAGGTACCGAACTGGTCTGGCTTATACCGAACATCTTCCGAATATGCTCTTCATAACTGATTCAAGCCCTTGGATTTTCGCACTCATGCGCTACCGATGTGGAAACAGTTTGGTCAACTCAGCTTCAGCACGTACGAGAGTTCGACGGTGATCGTCGGATATCTTTAAACACAGTCAAAATGATAGAGCAGTATGGGCCATTTCAACAAGCAATGGTAAGGAGCTCAAGTCACACAATGCACACCCCGCGATTCTAATACTCTTGCAGATGAGGCTCGCAGCAAGGCTATATGTTGGGCAGCAATCTTGGTGTCTCTTTGCGTCGTGATGGACTGGACTTCTTCCCTGAACGAGGAAACTAAAAGTGTATGGAGACACTTGTTCATCTTGCTCTCCGGTTGCTTTATTCGATTGTAGGGAACGAAGGCCTCACGTTTTGCGACCCTCCTTGAACAAGCCAGCTGTCCAGCCTTGGACTGATATCAACAGGGAGCTTGGGCACCCATTTGTTCAAGCACAAACGCTACGCATCTGGACTTCCACACACCTATACATAAGCAGTCATGAACTCTCTAGGCAAGCTCAACGTGTCCGGGGTCGCCGTCCAAAACGGAAACACTCTTGCTTTGGTCAATATTAACCTGGACTTTTCGCTGTGGCGTTGCGCACCTTCGCCTGAGTACCATCCTGTCGGCTCGGCATCGACACTCAAAAGAAAACACGAAGCAGAGAAAGGCGAAATCCATCGAACGGCTTGTAAGCTCGGCTTTCTTTTCCATGAGCTCGTTCCCGAAACACCAAGATTATTCAAGGCTTTTGGTAGTCGCGTCCCGAAATCTTGGCCCGCTTTGGTATCAACCCCCAGGGATCAGAGAGAGATGGCCCTTTTCAACCTTTCATTGGAGCGGACTGTGCCTCTATATGGGCTGCTGCGATATCTGGGCTTTCCTTAACTGGTGTCCTTCTACTGGACTGCATGCTCGCAGATGCTTGGGAGGCCAAGGCAGCCACGTCAATACAGGTTGAGCTGGTCGAGAAGAGAATACGGACTGTCAAAGCCGACCTTGAGAGTGGAAAACTCGTCAACCCGCACACGAACCTGGCCTCTCAATAATCTTATACGAGAACCGAATTAGCATCTTGGGATGCGAACGCACGGGCTTGGCTGAGGAGGGCAGAAGCCTCGATGAAGTTCCAACATTCCCAATTCGATTTGATCGCCCAGAACCTCAACATTCCCTACCCTAAAGGTAAATCTACGTACGAAACTGCCGTCATTACCTGGAATCGGGCGATGGAGGTGTTTGAGAAACTTTTCCATAACACTCCTCAGCAGGCCTGCGATCGATCGGTATTGGGGGGCATATCGGCTTGGAACTTGTTCCCCAATCTTCTTGTCTTTCAGGCTGAGGCTACCAAAGTTACTTTTTCTGACGACCTCTTCCCAACTTGGCAGTCCTGAGCCTTGGACTGGAATACAGGGGCGAATCCTCCGAAAGCTTTACCCAATGGTCCCTCGCCCTGTCTCATTTAAAATATTACGGTGCTCCGGTCACAGTCCACAGCCACGAGCAGCTGAGTCGGATTTACATGCCTCAACTTTGGCTTGTTGCTCTCGGGGCTTTGTTCCGCCGATGGGAGGTTGGATACACCGACTTTGAAGCCGCCATGACATGGTTCGCAGAATTGGGAAAGGTCTTGAGCCAAGTGAAATCCGGTCGCGCACCTAGATCATGGCTTTCAAGGCTCTGCTCGGTGGTCACAGAACTCGACGGGAAAGAGAAAAATTCCGCAGTAATGCTTATCAAATACGGCTGGAGACGAGAAAGGGGCTTCCTGGGGGATTCTCTTCGCCGCGGCGAGCACATAGCATTTTTTGGGCTTTGTAACTCCCGTGTTATGCAGGCTCTCTGCTGCGGCATAACCATCGGTGCCGGAATCCACTACCTACGCCAAGTTGCCACTTCACCACGCCTGGATCTGAAAGCCCGGAATGCAATAATCACGTACCGGTCTTACATTCGAGGCCAGAGGTATATTGAATGGACGACGATACATCCAATCGAGGATCATATTGCTGGCCAAACCCAACACTATGGCGCGTTGAGCTAAGATTACATCCCTAGAAAGCGATATGCCAGATGGCTGCACGTGGACTTATCTGGACTCAAAGAATATGTTGTCATGGGTATTTTTGCTTGCCAGTCGGCAAAAGGCTTGCTATAGCAGCTGGGACAAACAAGGTGTTTGCAGGTAGACATGTTCGTATGGGCTAGTAAATCTCTCACCTGGCGCTCACGTCGCAATGTACCCTTAGAGATATTTGGCGTGGCATGTCGATACAGAGCTAACCACACATCAGACAAACTCTTCTTCTGATGACCTGACAGAGGCAGCCGTCGGTCGGGAGCGGAAACGGAAACGGAAACGGAAACGGAAACGGAAATGCTCAGAGCCAACAGCCTTCAAGGGGACCTCCCCTGAGACTCCGGGATGGGAGCGGCTCTACGTAAACTATAACCCTGAACACAACTATACACAAGGACCTGAACAAGTCGACTGTGAAGCTGGGCCGCCCACAGGATCTTCTGAGCCAGTGGACCATAAATCGGGATTACCTACAGATCGGACAGAAACAGCTAGTTGGAAGTCTGAATTTTCCACCGAATCATTCTCTAATCCAATGGATGTTGAGTCTAAGGAGGATTCCCCTCCCCTCTTGTTGGCCTCTGAAGACATCTTCAGTTACTGGGAAAGCTCTGGCAATTGCGAAGCTCAAATCCGACAGGACTGTCTCTTGTTTGTTTAGCAGTGGGTTTCGGCAGCCACCCGACTTGCTCCAGTCTTTTCTAGTCCTTGAAGTTGCAGCCCACGTCTACCAAAAGGATGTCACAAGCTACCGTGTCGCTGTAAATCATCGAGAACACGCTGACAGCCGCGAAATGGTTCTGTGTGCCCAATACTGCTGAAAAATCTGCAGAGGAATATTTCAAACAGATGACACGCGCGGAGTTGTTCGCCTGTATAGCAATGTTTGAGTCCGGCCGCTTCGATATAGACCTTGCGAACCTCGCGGATGTCATTGCGTTATGCTCGGACGACTCCATATATGTCGCCGACATATTGCTCTCCGACCCTTGTACCAGCCCATTCCACTTGGGCATTCGGCATCTGGTTGGCAATGTTGGCCAGACGGGGATGGTATGTCTCGTGTCGCCAACCAAACCTCGTATACGACAAATCGGGCACGATGCTCTGATGGTATCTCATCATATTTTCAACGGAACCTTTGAGGACAACTTCAAAGGAACCTCGCTGCATTTTTCGTTCACCAACTCGAAAGTGCCCTTGGCTCCGGGCCCCAAGGGAGAAATAGACCAAGAGATATTTCTGCTTGAGCCAGCAGTCTCGGTGCAGGACCAAGGCAGATGGGTCGCGGACATTGATGTCCTTGGTGTTGAAAGGAGCCAAAACAGGGATGTGATCAACACCATATCATTCCCCCATCGGGATTGCCAGTTCGGGCATTCATTGCCATTGAAGTATCGGGATGCTGTTTCCATTGGTTCGCAGGAAGAGCTCCTCGACCAGCCCCCTTGCACAGGTGTTGTACAAACACGCAACAATGCCGTTGCAAGACTGGCGGCTGTTTCTATCCTTGCCCAGCAAGGCAAGACGGCAGAGACTGCGATTCTGGAAGGAGATGAATTTTGTTGGCATTGCTGTCGGACAAGATATTCGAGGTTGGAAACACGCCCTCAGATTCTCATTCTCTGATCTTTTTCCGCATTTGGATTCCGTATGCTAGGCTAGATTTCTGGTTCCTATTTCTCATAATACTGAACGCTTTGTAATGTACTTACCCAAGGTGGTTACCATCTTGCTTAGTGAACATACATATGCCTAGAGCCGAGAGAGTAAAGGCCGGGGAAAACAGGGAGGAAGCGGAGTTGGAGGAGGCACAGGCTCGGGAACTGGTGAGGACCTGCTGGACTGTGGAGAGGCGTCTGGTGAACTGTGCATGATTGTGTGAGACTTGGGATGGGGCCGATGATGTGCTTTCTATTTCTTTTTCCTCAAGATTTTTGGGCTGTTTCTAGTTGGCGGGAGATTGGCAAGACTTTGGGTTGAAATGGTGATTAATACCTGAAGCTGCTTTTTGTGAGTTGGAGTTTGGAGTCTGAGAGCTTGGGTCCTGCGGATTTAGAATGAGAATATCGACGCCAGATAGGCAACTAGCTAGTACATATTCGCTTCTGCAAGAAATGAATATACGTGAGTTTCTTACTTAGGTCCGTCTCCATGGCTTTCTAGAACGCGTCTTTGAACATCTATCCCAGCGCCTGGGCACGTCATGGACCAAATAACTGGCATAAGTTGACAGTGATCACACATGTTATTACTTACAACACCATTATTTTGTCCAGGGCGAACGCTTTCCCAACCAAATAACAACAACGAGAACCAATCCAGCATGCTTGAGAGCTGTGATCCTCCGAATACCCTATATAGAAGCAGGCGTCTCGCTACATTACATTCAGACTGGCTAGAAAACTTGATCATCCGGAGCTTTCATGTTTGTCTTATTACACTGACAAACTGCCAAATCCAGCCTCGAAGTGGATCCCAGCGGTCCTGCGGAGAGCTCAGTGGGGCCTGGGCGCAATGACGTCGCTTGGCTTTGGCGTTGCAGAGCCGATCTCTGGGCGTTTCTTTTTCTCCATTTTCCTTGTTACTACGCATCAATCCAATTCGGCAAGGACCAACCACCGCGCGCATCAAAAGTGAAGACATTTTGTACTATTCGGAGGATTGCAGACTTTTGACGACAGCACTCAGAACCATTATACACGAGAGTTTGTGAAGGGGGATTGGTACACCGCTCAACCTGGTAACTGGCGGATAGTGGGAACAGATACAGCGACATCTGATATCTGGCAGAATGGCGTCCTCAAAACGAGCACCGTCGGTCTTGGTAGGAAGGAACCACCTTTTTCAGATGACAATGATGAAGTTAACCGTTGGTTGTCTCAGGTCACCGATTCCCGCGAACGGCCCTCAGCTCGCAATGGCACACAACGACCAGGAGCAATGGGTAGCGCTGGGCGACCGAGCACCAGTCTCGTATCAGTCGACAACATCCTTCAGTACTCATCAGATATTCCTTCCGGCCAGCCCCGAGGCCATCCAGGCCAGCGACCAGCACGCAATGTGCGCCGCCCAAGTGGTGTACCTACCTTCGCCTCTGCTCGAACCGGCCAGCAGGTCCCGTCCCGCACAACGAAGGTTAGCGAAAAGCTCGTACTTCTCCCTGAGGCTCCCGTCGATGATGATGTCAGTGACGATGAGATGGCGGCAAGGCGGGTGTCGATACTGCGCGGCGAAGACGAGAACAGACCGCTTAAAGACGAGGAATTAGACGTGTTGAGGAAGAGGGGCGGAATTCGCGGCAAGAGTTATGCGGAGCGGCTGCCTAAGATGCAGAGAGGGGAGAAGGTTTCGAGGTTGACGGCGTATTGTACGGCTCAGGCGTTCAAGGTGAAGGAGACGGCGGAGTTTCTGAAGACGAAACATGAGGCCAAGACGAAGCTGTATGATGATTGCTTGTACATCGTCTATCACTTGCCATTGCTGCCTGGTGTGGATGGGTATAGGCTAAGGAGTCGACCAGTATTGAAGACGCCAGGGACGGGAAAGACGGTGCTGGATTTGGAGATTGAGAGGAGTGAGAGGAGGGATGAACATGAGGGATACTGGGATGAGTACTCGTATGGTGCGCAGGGACTGGGCGGAAGTCCTAATACGGGGACGGTGCTGCAACAGGCGAGCAGTGCACCTGACTCGATCGGGAGACCGGACGACCACCAAGTGGAACAGATTACGGTGAACCCCATCAATCGGTTGGTTCCAGATGCCAAGCACTTTGCGGAGATGTTTGTCTTCTCGTACGGAGTGGTGGTGTTTTGGAACTTTACTGAGCGACAAGAAAAGGATATCTTGGCGGATTTGGCATTTTCAGAGCACGAGACAAACATTGCGCTTGCGACGAGACCATTGGACGAGGCCGACTTTGAGATGGAGGAGTTCCACTTCGAGTACAGCGCTGATGTCAAGCGGCCGCGTGTATTCAACGACATGATCACGCTGCTGCCGCGTTCGGATCACATGGTCAAGTTGACGATAAGTCATGCTATCGCTCAGAGTACCAAGCTGTGTTTCTTTGAGGAGCGCATGTCGGAGACGATGTCGGACGCACAGCATGTGCCCAAGCGGTTAGCTATGACAGGGGAGCTCAACATGACCCGAACGGAGATTGTGAAGATTTTGGGGAGGTTGTTCAAGTCGAGAGTGGATATTAATCTTTGTAAGCATATCCCATCGCAACGTTTTGGGCGGGCAACTAATTCTGTCTTCAGCATCTAATATCCTCGATGTACCCAACTTCTTCTGGGACTCGGAGCCCACGCTGCACCCGCTCTACGTGGCGATCCGGGAGTACCTTGAAATCGACCCACGTATCAAGACGCTCAACGAGCGGTGCCGCGTGTTTTTGGACTTGTCCGAGATTCTCGCTGATAGTGTGGCCGACTCCAAGATGAGCTACATCACCTGGATTATTATTATTCTGATTATTATCAGCATTATTGTGACAGTCACGGAGGTGGGGCTGAGGTTTGGAATGTTGTCGAGAGAAAAGGGGAAACAAGGAGATGGGGTTGTGGCTCCTATTGTTGGGGATCCAGAACGGGGTGGGGGGCCAGGCAATGTGATTGGGGGAGGGAATGGACAGATTGATTTACTGAGGAGGAGTCTGGCGGAAAGGAATATCACGCTGGAGGATTTGAGGATGTGGAATAGCATTTTGAACGAGAAGGAGAAGGAGGTTATTTGTGGGGGAGAGATTGTGGGGAGGACGTTTAAGGGGGTTTGAGGGGGTGTTTACAATCGTTATGGGTACGGAAGATGGTACCGGGCGCCGAGGGTGGTATTATCTAGGATGTTGACTGTTGTAGACCGGCACAGCGAGGCCATGGATGTTTAGCATTTTCCAGCATCGGATAACAAAGTAAAAGCTGGTTTAGTGCCCTGTGCCCGGAGGATACGAACTTCTGTTTGAACGGAAGTTATACTGTGCATGTTTATCTTCGACCATTTTGATTAGGTCGAAGACAGATGGCAGAGCTCAACTGAGCAGTTCTCGATACTGACCTTTAAATGCGCCAGCATTGGTTGAAGGGAAGGCATTCCTGCCCGAAGCATCTGCGAACACATGGATATTCGTTATACCTACCTACAAAACAAGGAATGAAATAACACGTCGTTAACGGAATCAGATGATTCACCAGTTAGGCCTTCAAAAGAAATTCTCCATACCAACCAACCCCTCCTTTCGCGAGCCTAACGCCTTCTTTGCTCTGAGTTGTCGTCGAGTTGGAGAAGTTCGAGTCCAGAACATTTATTTAAGCTCGCGGTCACTAGCCCGTTTGGGAACCGTACCTGAGCTGCCAGCCCCGCAAGGTGAGGGGCAGCCCCGCTAGGTGCTCTGACGTTGCCGGCGTTGACTCGCCCATTCGGCTGTCAGCGGTTGTACTTTGGGGGGGCGTGAGCGATAACATTGATACCCGATAACAAAGGGCAAAACTCGGGCCCCTCCTTCTTCTTTTCTCCGTCAAGGTACCTACATACATAGATACAGCTCACCGCTGTCCACCACCCATGCTCTGACTGTTATTCTTCTGGAAACCCAGCCCGCTCCACCTCTAGACAGACAGACGACGGGATTGTGCTGTTGGGAAAAGAGTTGTCAAAATGTCTGGAACGAGTCCCCAGGAGATTCTGGATACGCTGGTATGTATTGCCCGTTTGTGGAGCTCGGGAGTTCCCATTTTGGTGGTGGTCGTGTGAGGTTGGTTTATGCTGATTGCAGGGGGTTGGGTTTGTTCTAGTTATCGTACATCCCGGATGACGCCAAACGATATACTGGTGACGTCGCCGAGTTTGTCAACGGATCGGTCGACAAGGCTGCGGACAAACTGAGAGATACCCTCTCGAACTTGCCAGAATGGGTTCCCGAATCGTTTCGCCCTCAGGCACCGCCGCCGCCGGCGGTGATTGCTGTGCCTGTTGGGGCCCTTGAGAGGGTGCAGAACTGGGTTTCGAGGCATAAGATCTTGACGGGTATTGTTGTTGTGGCTACGGGGACGGTGGTTTACAAGTCGTATAAGGCGAGCTTGTCGCTACGGAAGCACCGTAAGGCGAAGAGAGCGAGGAGTGGGGGGAGGTTGGAGGTTGTGGTTATTGCTGGTTCGCCTGCGTTGCCGCTGACGAGGTCGTTGGCGCTGGATTTGGAGAGGAAGGGCTTCATTGTGTTTATTGTGGCCAACACGCGGGATGATGAGCTTTTGATTCAGGGAATGGCCAGGCCGGATATTCGGTCGTTTGCTTTGGATATCAATGATGTAAGCCCGTCTCCTTTTCCCCTATTTCTGCACCTGGCTAACATGTTTGTCACAGCCTACCCGTGTCGGTGCTTCAATTGAGGAGTTCGCCCGCTACCTCCAAGAACCTCACGCGGCAATCCCCAAGGGCAAGAAGTCCCACCTTCACCTTAAATCCGTTATTCTCATCCCCTCCCTCAACTATCAAACTTCACCTATCGCCACCATCCCTCCCTCCAGCTTCGCCGACCTCTTCAAGACTCATCTTCTTCAGCCAATCGTCACTATTCAGGCTTTCCTCCCCATCCTCACTGCCAGGTTGCATCCTCCTCCTCCACCAACAGAGCTCGCAAGCAGTCTCGCCAAAGACTCCAGCAAGCAAAGAGAAAAGGAAGACCTCTCCCCCAAGGTGTTGGTTTTCACGCCTTCTATTATCTCCTCAATCAACCCTCCCTTCCATGCCCCTGAAGCAACCATCTGCTCCGCCCTCTCAGCCTTCACAGAAGTCCTCGCCGCCGAGCTTCGCCCGCTCCAGGTCCCCGTAACTCACATGCAGCTCGGAACCTTCGACTTCACTGGTTTCACCCCAGCTCAAGGCACCAAGTTCCAGTCTAGCACGGCCGGTCGTGCCAATCAAGGTCTCATCACTGCTTCTGGTGTCGAACAAACTCACAACTGGCCCGATGCCGCCCGAAAGACCTACGCCCGGAACTTTGTCTCTCAGTCAACCTCCCCTATTGGTACAACTGGAATCAGGGGTATGAGAGGATCCAGCCTCAAGAACTTGCACGATGCTGTGTTTGATGTCATTGATGGCACCATCACTGCGTCAACAGTGAGAGTTGGTTTGGGAGCGAGTGTCTATGGCTTTGTTGGGCGGTGGGTGCCGAAGAGCATGGTTTATTTCATTATGGGCATCAGGAAGGTTGATGAGTTGGCTACTTGGCAGGGCAGTGCTCATGGGAGCCCAAGGGGAGGAAGCCATGATGGAGAGGACGAGGACAAGATGGCGGGGACCGAGAGCTTTATTAGTGTGGCGCCTTTGGAAGGTGTCGCGGGGGAGAATGTGTGGAAGTCTTGAGAAGACTGAGATTGAGGCAAAACAAGAAAAAAGAAAAAAAAAAAAAGAAAAGGCATGGGGGTTGTATATGAGGAACACAGCACACACACCAGAGCCAGGAATAGGCTTAAGCATGTCGGCGGGAGGTAGGATCTCTACTCATCTTGTAGACTAGGGATGGGGGACATGAATGATACAGAAAAACATATCAACGACATGGTATATACACTTGGGAGAGGCGGGTTTGGTTTGATTGGCGGTGGTGGGGAACAGCTTGCTCTTACTGTTTTTCATCTATGGTCTTTACCATCTACATAACACCATTCAAGGTTGGAAATCTCTGTGGATGCAACGAACCTCGATAAGCAAGGACAATGAAGTCCGGAAGACGACAGCGGGAGACACGACTCACGCGACTGGTCATCTTCCTCGATCCTTTGCCGAACTTGATTGCCCTTGATTATTGGTTCGTTGCCAACGCGGGCATAAACCACTTTGAATGGTGTTGTCTTTTTATTTTATTTTATTTTTAAAAAAATAAAAAAAAATAAAAAAGAAAAAACTCTTGCATCGTTATCATCATCAAGGGGGATGTGAAGGGCTTTGGCCATTTTGATGGGGTTTACAGCTTACAACGTCGAGTAGAAATACTCATGGTTTTTTTTTTTTGGTTTTTTTTTTTGGTTTTTTTTTTTTGTTTTTGCACAATTTTGGATGATAGGAGGACAAACAATACATGACGCTTTCCGATGCTTCAATTTATTTTTTTCGTGTTTGGATTAACATGATGTGATTCCGAGGTCAAATGAGGCCGGGTTAGTCTTTTGAGTGCATTCTCGAAACACGGCCAGTCCACACAACGTCCAACATTTTTTTTTTTTTTTTAGTTTTCTCTAGAAAGGTAAGACTTTTTATATTATATCTGTTGGCCCGAACTCCTAATGCTTGCCACCTTGCCTCTTCTGAATAAACCCTAACGCCTCTCTGTGTCTGCCCTGGTGTGGAATACAATAGCGGATTGATACTTGTCAATCATATACAGACTCCCCTGCTCGCTCTCTATCATGGTGACTACTTCTCCTCACGATCTTTGTCCTTTTTTGTCGGCACTCGTTTATTTTCTTCTCGATAGGCGGGGCGAGTCGCATAGCACTTCGCCTCGCTGACCTCTCTCGCGACGTTTCGGCGCCTGGACTCCTGTTCTGAAGACTTGTCTCTTTTTTTCACTTGTGGCCAACTTCTAGGTTTCGCACCACTGGATATTGGTATATCCACCTTCCCCTCCCCTTCCTCCCATCCGTAAACACACTCTCTCTAGATGCAGGCCCCTCCTAATGACCCCCTCTCCCTCTATACCCCCCCCTCTTCCCACCCCACCTCCCCCTCCCCCCCCTCCCAAACCTGCCCCCCTTTTCATGCCCCCTATCATGCCTATCCCCATCCCCACCCCGCTCCCTATCCCTCTCCGCCCGCCGTTCCATATCCCTCTCCCTCTCCCGCTCCCTATGCCTCTCCCTCTCCTGCTCCTCCCGCTCCAGCTCCTCCGCCGTCTTCTCCACCTTCATAGTAGGCTTCTCCATCAGCTCATCCCTCGTCCACCTTGGATGCGCCCCCTGCCTGCACTGCTTCCCGTCCGGGCAGAACCCCGCGAGGTAGTAAAGACATATGTTTCTCTTTAAATGTCTCTTGTCGCATTTTGGCCCCAAGGGGCAAAACCCGCGGTCGTAGTGGGGGCAGGGGGGAAGTTTGGAAGAGGGATCGATGTGGAGGTAGAGGCACTCGTCCCCGTTGGAGCAGTAGCCGTTGCGGACGAAGAAGTTGCATTCGGGCATCTTGCGGAGGTTGTACTCGTGGAGGAACTCGCAGGTTAGGCCTTTTTTGCAGAGGCCGCGGAGCCAGTGTTTGCAGACTAGGGAACCGAAGCCGCCGGTGTTGTTGTTGTTGGGTTGGGATTGTTGTTGGTCGCCTGAGGAGAGGTTGCTGCTGGGTGGGGGGAGGGAGTGTTGGTAGGTTTTTTGGAGGAAGGGGGTGAAGGTGAAGGTGTAGGGGGTGGGTGTGTGGGTTAGGAGTTGTTGGGCTGGGGGCGGGAGGAACGCCATGGTGATGGTGGGTGGTGATCTTTGCGATCAGTTATTATTGTGGTGGTGAGGGAGTGGCCGTTATGGACGATCTATTGTTGGTAGTTTGTGCTCTGGTCACTTCGTTGTTTTGTGCAACTTGTTGTATTGGTTTCGTTCGATATTGCGAGGGCCGCCGAGGTGGGTGCAAATTTCTTCGTTGAACAGTTGCGCGAAAAGTGGTGGTTCAAAAGTTGGAAAAAAGCCAAGTTTGGTCTTCAAGGTTCGCAAGCAACGGCGCGTCTGGCGATAAGATGGATCGACGTCGCTTCCTCACCGAGAGCTCCACGGTGTGCAGCCAATCAGCCGCCGGAATCCACAACCTCGGTTCGGCCCCTGCCCCGCGAACTGAACCCTGGCAAAGCCGTCTTACCAATGAATCAGGGACCATTGACAGGACGACGGCGATGGAAGACCATTTCCGAGGTTCTTTTTTGATCAAGTATTTAGCGTAGCATTGGTGTCTTTTATATATATATATAACATCCTCCCACAGCGACTCTAATACTACTTCTTGCTTACATTTCGGATACCCTTCCTTCATCTTGCTTCTGTTTGCCCCCGCGACCTCACCTTGCCCCCCCGTGCACGTGCCTGTTCGTCTTACATCTACAATCATGAAGGGAATCCAAGTGTCGGCCTATGTCAAGGTAATAGGCACTCAATCTGAAGCTCGTCTCGGTGTTAAACACATTGCTAATACGTGCTTGATAGGCTCCTGGTGAGCTCAAGGTCACAGAGCTTGCTGATCCCAAGCCTGCCGCAGACGAGTACCTCATCGAGGTCCACGCCGCGGCAACCAACTTCTTTGATATCCTGCAAATTCAGGGCAAATACCAGCACCAACCTCGTATGTATTTAGACCACCCACCATCACTTGGAGACACCGTGCTGATCCTCGCAATAGCTTTCCCATGGGTTTCTGGTGCTGAATTCGCCGGAGTCGTGCTGGCCACGCCTTCCGGGTCCAAGAACCCCAAGTTCCCCGTCGGCTCCAAGGTCTTCGGAGCCACCCAGGGGTCATATGCCACCAAGTGTGTCGCAAAGGAGGTTTCCATGCTTCCCGTACCCAAGGGATGGTCTTTCAACCAGGCTTCCGGTCTGTTCGTAACAGCCCCCACCAGCTACGGCGCCCTCGTCCTCCGTGCTGGCGTCAAGGCAGGTGATTACGTTCTTGTCCACGCCGCTGCCGGTGGTGTCGGTCTTGCTGCTGTTCAAGTCGCCAAGGCATACGGCGCGACAGTCATCGCCACGGCGGGCACTGCCCGCAAGCTGGAGGTTGCCAAGTCCTTTGGCGCTGATCATGTCGTTGACTACCGCGATGAGAATTGGCCCCAGATTGTCAAGAAATTGACGCCCAAGGGCCGTGGTGTTGACATTGTCTATGACCCTGTCGGCATGGTTGACAAGAGTACTAAGTGTATCGCTTGGAACGGCCGCATTCTCATTGTTGGCTTTGCCGCTGGTACTATCGAGAAGGTGGCTATGAACAAGGTCTTGCTCAAGAATATCAGCTTGGTCGGTATTCACTGGGGCATGTATGAGAAGATGGAGACTAAATCGGTCCCCAAGGTGTGGGAGGGCATCATGAAGTTGATTGCCGAGGGCAAGTTCAAGGGAACTGAGTTCACAGACAAGGAGTTTGTCGGACTCGAGTCTGTGCCAGATGCGCTCAAGGCGCTCGGGAGCAGGGAAACCTGGGGCAAGGTTGTTGTCAAGATTCCCCAGGAGGGACAAAACAAACTGTAATTTTTCTGAATTGTATGTAGCGATGCCATGTTTAATGAAAAAAAGGGGTGCTCATACAACCCTAACCCCCATAGTAATTGACTGCTTATTCACCCTCCGATTTGGACCCTGCATCTGATTCGGAATTTTCCCCATTGCCCCTCAACCCCACCCTCCGTGTCTCGATCGATCATGAGAAATGTATCCTGAGAGCTTAGTAAAACACGACTTGACAATTTACAAGAGAATCTTCCAGGGAATAACCATTTCGAAGAATCGCATCTGTAACCCACTCGCTCCATTTTCTCGTAATCATTTATATACCAACCAACCTAAATAAACCCCCCCGACCCCCCTCCTAATACCGTGCGGCGTATATTCCTCCCCCCCCCCGCGTTTTGATCTCTACTCTTTTCCCACGCTTCTGGGCTACCTAACGTACCCCACCTACAACCGTCAAGCTGTTTTCCTCATCCTTCTCTAGACGCATCCTCCTCCGCTCTGGTGCCGGCCTGTCAGTAGCAGCTGTAACAACGGGCGTGTTTACCAAGACGCGGACCACCCTGTACCAATCCGAACTCCAACAGACGATAGGCAAGCAGCAACAGCGGAGGAACATGCACAGCAAAGTAGTCATCATCGGCTCCGGGCCGGCCGCCCACACCGCGGCCGTTTACCTTGCCCGCGCCGAGTTGAAGCGTGCGTAGTGTTTTTTTTTATTTTTTTTTATTTTTATTATTTTTTTTTTTTAGTTTATTACCCCTCCACAGTTTGTCAACCTCATACGAAAAGAACCTAATCTAACAACACCATGTAAAAACAGCCGTCCTATACGAAGGCTTCATGGCCAACGGCGTCGCCGCCGGCGGGCAGCTCACCACGACGACCGAAATCGAAAACTTCCCCGGCTTCCCCAAGGGCATCATGGGTGGCGAGCTCATGGACCGGATGCGCGAGCAGTCGGAGCGCTTCGGCACCGTCATCGTCAGCGAGACGGTCGACAAGCTGGACCTCTCGTCGAGGCCGTTCAAGTACGCCACCGAGTGGTCCCCGGACGAGATCCACACGGCCGACGCCATCATCCTCGCCACGGGGGCCTCGGCCCGCAGGCTTGGGCTGCCGGGGGAGGACAAGTACTGGCAGAACGGGATCTCGGCCTGCGCCGTGTGCGACGGGGCGGTGCCTATCTTTAGAAACAAGCACTTGGTTGTCATCGGGGGTGGTGACTCTGCGGCGGAGGAGGCGATGTTCTTGACCAAGTATGCTAGCCATGTTACTGTGCTGGTGAGGAAGGACAAGTTGAGGGCTAGCACGATCATGGCGAAGAGGTTGCTGGGGCATCCCAAGGTTACGGTCAAGTTTAATACTGTGGGTGTGGAGGTTAAGGGGGATGACAAGGGGCTGATGAGCCAGCTGGTGGTCAAGGATGTTGTTTCTGGGAATGAGGAGACGCTGGAGGCGAATGGGCTTTTTTATGCCATTGGTCACGATCCTGCCACCAAGATTGTCAAGGGTCAGCTGGAGACTGATGAGGAGGGTTATGTCATCACCAAGCCTGGCACTACGCTGACCAGTGTTGAGGGCGTGTTTGCTGCTGGTGATGTGCAGGATAAGAGGTACAGGCAGGCCATTACCAGTGCAGGTATGTTGTTGTCCCCCTTTTGTTTTGACCAGGAAACAAGTTTTGCTGACTGATGATAATTTTACAGGAACTGGTTGCATGGCTGCTCTCGATGCTGAAAAGTTCCTGTCCGAGATGGAGGACACGACAGCTGAGCACAAGGCCGGGAAGGAGGGGAACCTATAGAAGTTATATAGAGGTTAGACGTCATTTTTAGCGGCAGCCTTTTTTGAATGGAGATACCACTGTTTTTGGCGGTCTGTCAGGATATACCCCAGATTTATTGTGTATGATCTGAGTGTTGGCTACTCTTGACGACCAGGTGACAGGGTCAGCAGGAATACTTGGTTGGTAACATTATCCTCTTTTTCGGAGTAGAGGTTCCCAAGTTGTTTACAAGAGACTTGACGTATTTAAGCAACTACCCCTATTCCTCTCAGCAAGATCAAAGGCTGGTACCATCAGGCTGTGCCGACATCGGCCGAGTTAGAGGGAGGGGTGTTTTGTGACACATTATTTTAGGTTTATCTGGTCCGGTTTTCTATCCATGGGTTCCATTAAAGTCACAACCAGAACAAGAGTCAGGACCAGACATTTTACCCCCCCGTCTTTCTTTCGCTTTGACGTTCGTCGTCGTCGTCGTCATCTGTCGTTGTTGTTGTTGTTGTTGTTGTTGTTGCTGTTGGGGAGAGAGGTGTATATATCAACTTATCATATCTCGACCACCCCGTCACCCGCAACCATGACTTCCATCAGAGAATGGAAAGCAGACGAATACCAAAAGAGTCTCGGCTTCGTCCCCAAGCTCGCGACAAAAGTGTTGGAGTGGCTTGACGTAAAAGCGGATGACAAGGTTTTGGATTTGGGATGCGGTGGTACATTTTTGCATGCTTCTGTTTTGCGTTGATGGATGGGGGTTATTAGCTAACGCAACACGCGTACAACCAGATGGAATCCTAGACATTGAAATCGGCCGTGTCCTAACCCAAGGAGGGGGCAAACTTCTGGGATTAGACCGATCACCGAGCATGATCCGGGCCGCGAGGGAGAATGTGAGGAGGAAGGAGGTTGGGTTGGAGAGGAAGTGTCTTTTTATTGGTATACTCACTTACCGACTTTTCCCTCTCTAGAAGTGATTGCTGAATTCTAACTTGGGGGGGAAACAGTAGCAAACACCTCCGACCTCCTCAAACACTCAGCCATGGCCCACCAACCAGAACACTTCAGCAAAGTCTTTTCCTCTGCGGCCATCCACTGGATGCTCGGCAGCAGCAGTGGTTCTTCTCTGGATGACGACGGCCCGGTGTCGAACAGGGGCAGAAAGTTCTTTGAGGGGGCCCGGTACGTTCTCAAGAAGGGGGGCAAGTTTGTCTTTGAGATGGGCGGGATGGGGAATATCGCTGAGGCGAGGGCCGCGATGGTGGGGGTGGTTGCTAGGACGCTGAAACAAGCGCCCGAGAATATTAGGGAGCCGTGGTTTTTTCCTGATGAGGAGTGGGTCAGGGACATGATGGAGGTCAAGGTCGGGGGGTTTGAGGTCGAAAGGAGTGAGATGGAGTGGAGGCCTACCAAGATTGATGGAAGGGGCGGCCTGGAGGGGTGGGTTAGGTTGATTGGGGGCAAGTTGTTTGGGTTGATCAGGGACGAGAAAGAAAGGGAGGAAGCGGTGAGGGAGGTGTTCAGGTTGTTGGAAATTGTTTGTAGAAGGGAACCAGCGCGCGAAAGGGGGGATGTGGAGTACGTGGTGAATTATGTTCGGTTGAGGGTCGTTGCTAGGAGATTGTAGGCAGCGTAAGTGTACTGGGATAAGGTGGTAATCAGAGTAAGATTTTGGCTTTTGGCCTTATATCAGTTCAAACTTCCAAGGCGGGAGTGGTTCTTGTACTGTCGAGTCAGTTTGACGCTAAATGGTTCACAGTACCAGATCTGTTGGGTACGTTGCGGCTTCACAGGAGGGCACTGAACATCAAGCAACACCATATAAACTTCGCCATCATGAAGAAAAAACTCACAGATGCCATTTTATTTCCCCATCTGCCCTTTTAACGTCTATAACCCAGCAAAGAAAATTAGAGAAACAGAAATAATACACATCCGGAACACCTACCTCCTATTTTATCATCTTGACTGCCCCTCTCCAAATATCACCGCCTTCAACTTCTCCTTCTCACCGCTCTCCTCACACATGCCTCTAAAGATACCCCCCTCGCCCTTCTCCCAAAGCTCCTTGGGGCTCCCATATTCAGCAACACAGCCATCGCTGAGCACCAAAACCCGGTCAAAATCCGCAATGGTACTCAACCTGTGAGCAATGACAAGTAAAGTAGCATCAGTGAACTCTTCACGAATGCTTCTCTGAATCAACCCGTCCGTATGCATGTCAACTGCAGAGGTGGCCTCGTCGAGAACCATGATACGCGGCCGGCTCACAATAGCGCGAGCCAAGCACAGTAGCTGGCGCTGACCTTGAGACAGATTCAGCCCCCCTTCTGAGACAGGCGAGTCTAGGTTCTTGAAAACATTGGTGTTCTTTGGGGTCTCCGTCGCTTCCGAGGAGCCAGGCATAGGGGTGGCGCTTCCCGACGAGTTTTCAGAGTCGGTGATGAGGTGGACTCGTTCAAGACAGTCGCGGAGTTCGGCATCAGTGTGGTGGTCAAAGGGGTCCAGGTTGCTACGTATGGTTCCGGAAAAGAGAACGGGATCCTGAGGAATAATGGCGAGGCGAGATCGCAGGTCGTGTAGCTTGATCTTCGAAATGTCAATGCCATCAATATGGATAGCGCCAGACCGAGCCTCCAAGAAACGGAACAGAGCCAGGGTCAGAGATGACTTTCCAGCACCGGTGCGGCCGACGACGCCAACTCTTTCGTTACTGTTGATGCTGAAACTGAGCCCTTTGAGAACGGGCGGCATATCAGCAACGTAGCCAACCACCAAGTTGTCAACCTCAATGCGGCCCCCAGTGGGCCAAGCGGCAGGCGGGCTAATCCCATCAAGAGACTCTGTGGGCAATTCGGTGTACTGCATCCTCGGTGTTAGCTCGTCTCTTGAACCAAGCAATACCAAAGACTTACCTCGACAATTCGCTCAGCGGCGTTCATATTGAGCTCAATGTTGGAGTACAGACGAATAGTCCATATAATCGCGCTGGAAAAGTCGAGCGCAAATGCAAGCGCAAACCCAGCCAGAGCTGCGTCAATCCCCGGAGTAAGCAGGATCAAGCTCGCTACAAAAGACGAGAAGACAGAGCCCACGAGAGCCATGCGCAAGCCCATCCACCGGTTGAAAAGCCAGAGATGCCAGGTGGCTGTCGAATAGTCGTCAATCTTCTTGTACATGCGCTCAATGTACACCTCCGCCTTGTCGAAACCACGGATGGTGGTAACACCGGTGAGTGAAGAGCCGAACTGCTCGAAAACCGGAGACTTTGTGTTGCTCTCCAGTCGCTTGACCGGTCTTGCCGCATCCATATAAGTGATGGCGATGCGCAAGCAAATGAGGAGCAGCACAAGTGCAAGAATCATGATATACGGAGAAACCACTAGGCCTGCAAGGATAACGGTGAAAAGACTCAACACAGAGTTGAACCCGAAGCTAAACGAGTTTGCCAGCTGAGAGTCAATAACACTGAAATCGTTGGTATAACGGTTCAAGATACGACCAACAGGGACGGTGTCGAGCCATCGGATGGGGGTTCGGAGAATCGTAAAGTTCATCTCGGAGAAGAGCTTGCGGCTGGCTCTGAGGGAGCCCAGAAAGATGTAGAAGAACTTTGCCGTGCTAATGATGCAACCAAGGATAGCAATACCCACGTAGATTCCCAGGTAGAACTTCAGATCTTTCTCGAAACGTCCCGATATTGAGGGTCCTGAAGCTGCGTGCAGTGATGTTTGACGTACGCCTTCGGCGTAGAAGAAACTGTGCCCGAGCGAGTTGTTCGCAATATGCTGCGCGCCGCTGTTTTTCTCTTCGTAGATGCTGGTCCAGATCTTGAGCCACCACGATTGCCCTATAGCCTTGTTAGTGTCTTGTATGGAGCTGCGAGCATTGTTGCCTACCGATGGTAAAGCCCTGCGTGAGCGAGAAGACGAGAGCCGCAACGGTCCAATATATCCATCCGCCACTGGCGTTGAGGTAAGCCGAGTAAACCCGTGTCTTGACAGCTCCTTTCTCACGACTCTCTTCCTCGACGAACTTTCGGGCTGACTTTTTGGACATGACCTTCTGCAACGTATTTCCTTCATCCTCGTTGCCATGGTCATCTGTTGACCCGTCAGAATTGACAGCTGTCACAGATTCGTCGGCCTCAATCTCTTCGGAGCTCTGCTCGTGAGTCTTAATCCTTTGCAGCGTACCGCCCTGCCTGAGCTCTGATACTAAACCGGCATTCAACACTCCGCCATCTCCGAGCTCTACCAGATACTTTGTCTTCGGCTCGCATAGGGCAACGTGATGCGTAACCAGAATTCGTGTACGACCGGTTGCGAGCTCCCCGTTGAGACACTTTTCAAAGATGTGTCGGCCGACGTGTGCGTCAACTGCACTGAAGATGTCGTCCAGAACGAGGATACCAGCACGGGAGTAGATGGCGCGAGCGAGCGTAATGCGCCACTTCTGACCACCGCTGAGATTGATACCGTTGGCTCCGATTTCGGTGTTTTCGCCGTCCGAAAGCATTTCGAGATCCTTCTTGAGAGCACATACCTCTACCGTCTTCTTGTAGCGGTCCTCATCGAACGGCAACCCGAAAAGAATGTTGTCCTTGATGCTGGCATTCTCGATCCAAGGTATCTGGGCGACGTAGGCTATGGCCTCAGGAATGATCCAGTTGCTCTTGTTGGCCTTGTTATCGTGACGTACTGCCAGTGGAGGAGCTCGTGGAACATAGAGAGTACCGCCCAAGACATCCACCTCGCCCAAGATTGCCGCCAGCATCAAGCTTTTTCCCGTGCCAGTTTTTCCGGATATGACAGAGAGCTCTCCTCTCGGAAAATTGACACTGATATCGCGAAGAACAAACCGGTCATCCTCCTCTGTCCTGTCATCTGCTGGCCAGGCGATAGAGGCCCTGTCGAACTTCACTTCCTCGCCGTCTTTGGAAATCTTAGAGACCTCTGCAGAATTGAGATATTCTTCCAGACGCTTGATCGAGACCCATGAGTCCAAAAGGTCGGTGGTGAGTTCTGGGATGACGGATAAAGTGACCTCGAGGGCCTTGAAGACACCGAGACTCACAAAAGCAACCGACGGAGTGAGCGAACCGTTGATGTAAGCATAGACTGCCAGTGAAATAGCAGATAAAAGAATCGGGCTGGTAATCCAGCATGCCAACAACATTGTGTCTGTCACAAAGACGTCCCAAACGGCACTAAGCTCTCGCTCTCGTACAGCTCCAATCTTGTTCTCCCAGTCAGGTTCGAGGGCCGAGAACTTGATTTGGCGGATTCCTTGGAGCGCCTCGGTGACCACCTCCATTTTCTTGTCTCTGGTCTTCATCAGCCTGTCCTGAGCGGCCGCATACCTCTTGCTGAAATAGATATTGACAGGCATGATGGCAAGCATTGCTGATAAACCTGCGAAAAGCGCCCTCCAGCCCAGAAGACTGATGAGGAAGCTGATTGATACGACAAGCTTGAACAGGCTGCCTGGGAACATGTACTGAAAGGCAGCAAAGTCACCAACTCTCCTGGCATCAACTCCAATCAGATTTACAGTGCTCTGCTTGCCCTGCTTAAGCTCATCCGCATCATCAAGCTTGGTCGGCTTGGTATCGTCTGGTTCGGTCCCTTCCGCAGGCTCAGTTGGCGTTTCCTTCGACTTAGAAACTCCTTTGATGTCTTTCTTGCGGACGGACTTTTCAAAAACAAGAGCGCCGAGTTGAGCACGAACGGGGATTGCCAGGTTTGCAAAGGACATCCAGAAGAGCCATGATTCAAGCCACGACCCAACGACAATAGAGATTCCGAGCCAGAACACCCAAGCCCAGGCATCCATTCCACTGCTAGTACCGGGCTGTCGATCCTCTAGCGTTCGAAGAAGCTGAAGGATGACCCATTGTGGCGCAAAATTCAGGACCGACGTACAAAGGGCAAGAAACCACTGAACGGCGATGACTGTTTTGTGAGCCAGGAGCATCGATAGCCAGAGCGGGCGGCTGGAGTTCTGTTTCTTCCATGCTTCGGATATAGAGGCGGCACGGGTGTAATGATCGGGACGTGGGAGATCAGTCATATCAAGGTTCTTCTGAGTCGAGGCGAGAGTGAGAAGAGCTGTCGGCCATGAGAAAGTGTAGCGGCCCAATGCTGTGGTACTGTACAACCGGTCAACTGGTTCTCCCTCATAAAGTACGTCCGGTCTCCTCGGGAGTGAGACGCTGGCCACCGAGAGGCATATAGCCAGACCAAGCTCGACTACGCAAAGGGCGAAAAGGGTTCTATTGTCCTGGAGAAGAGACTCGGCTGACTTGGTGCCCTGAATGATCAGGGCGCCAGCTAAGGTGAGAGAGGACAGAAAACTGTAGATTCCAAGATCGTAGGCTTGCACGGAGCTTCTGCTCCAAGTGATAGCAACCGACTGGAACAGTAACGCACCCTGCCATGTATCGTTAACACTACCGAACTGAGACACCAGCTCTATGGCCTTTTCACGCCATAACTCACCCACGATACTGTGTTCAGCCATTGCTGAAGCTGGATCCCACTGGAGTGTGTGAACAACAGAGCAGTCGCAAGTGAAATCGCAAATCCCGAATTCGCGAAGATCAAGATGCATGTCTTTGACAACTTTGTTGAGAAAGCCTTCACAGACTCGGATGTCGCCTTGCCATCGGCGTCCTCGTACGTGTCCCGGTCCCCATCTTGTCTGCGTGACCGCAGCAGAACGCTAGAAACGGCTGGGAGAGAACATAGACCGATGAATGCGAGGCTCGTAGCAACCGTGACTAGCATAGAATCGCCAGATCCCATAGTAGACTGCAGTGCTGGTCGCCAACCAGTGAGTTGAAGATATTGTAGCCAAATCGATAATCAAGAGGTACTTGTAAGACGTCCGTCCTGGGTGTTTGTTTATGGTTCGTAGTTGATGGAGTGGATTCCGCGTTCCACCACAATCTTACCGCAGTTGTTGGAGGAGGAGAGTGTTGGTGAAATTTTTACAAAGCCCCAGTTGGCGGCGGAGAACCAAAAGCGGAATTAAGAACTGATAACACAACGTAACGGGGAACAGGGCACCTCAGGAAGGAGGGAAGGAGCGATTGAGAACAGGGGCAGGAGCGATTGAGATATACGGATAACGATAGTGAGACCAACAGTATCAGATGAGTCCCAACTTACAAATTATCGTGTTCATCAACTTCCGTCCACTCCAACTCTAGTCATTGGGAAGGTAGGGTAGTCGATGCCACCCTTCCGTTGTATTCGTAGCAAGATACGTCTAGCACAAGCTTCTCGGGTTATGGAGTGTGCGGTTGCACGGAACTGTTGAGTCATGCGGTGAAGATACATACAGCCAGATGCATCGTCGATTTACCAATGCTGGGGGGTTGGTGAGGGTCTGGGATCGCGAACGGCACCCTGCATGCAAGTTTCTAGGCAGAGTTGAGAAGGTGGTATGCAGCCGCGATAGAACAACAGGGCTGCCACAGGGGCCTTCAAAGGCCCTGGAGCTGCGGGGTCAGCCACATTGGGGACGGGATTTGAATAATATTGCAGTTTGCCGTATTCCCGTGCGACTATAGCACACTGGCGAAAAGTTGGAGGTTAATCGTGATTGCATGCTCTTTCGACTGATCTAGCTCCTGTCCAGCCTGTAGAGAACTCTTATCAGATCTTGTTTAGTGGATTTTGCTGAGAGGCGGTGTGACTCGTTGAGAATATCAAGCACCCGCACCGTGGAGCTTCAAGTTACAGCAAAAGGGTCTACCGGGATTTCCCAGAAGGGATCGTCCACCGTGGTATCGAACTGCATCTTCATAATGCGAGGGATACGCAATATGCGAGGGCGGTAGGTGTATTGCTCAAGGCAGACTCGAAGCATATATCATGAGGCAGACGTTAGGATTGATTGCCACACTATCTGAAGACTGATCAAGTCTTTGAGCTGTTATCTTACATCATTGTTGCGGATGACTGAGAACTGAAGGCAGGTGTCTCATTGATGAAGTTGAGATGCCTAACGAGATGTACCTCCCCGCCTTATGAGTGACACCCGTCTTGGCGCTTGAACGGGTGGACTTCTGTTCTTGGCAGCTGCTTATTTTCAACATCACTTCATCCCGTTCTTCTGCAGCTCTTCCAGTAGCAATGAGAATGGCGCGATATATGCTCCCTCCGCCAGTTCATGGCCCAAGCAGTAGGAACTCACCAACTGCCGAGTCTGAAGTTTGCATTTCCATATCTTGGTCCGGCTCAAGAATGGGACCTGCACGTAATCACCTCTCCACCGCGCCCCCCGGGTACATGAGCCTTAATTCGCAGCGCAGAAGAGCGGACCAAGACATCGCCATCCATCGTCCTGGTAGGTATCTATGGTGTGTTGCACAGTAACTGTACGCATATCTTGCATGAAGCTTATTGCCGCCATTTTCTCGTCACGTATATTGACCTTCGTGGGGAGGCTGTATACGCAGTAGGATGACTTCCTGGCAAGCGGGCGGCGAGGAATAACATGTGAGTAAGAAGCTACTGAGTCATCGAATTGATCTTCTCGAAATTATGAGCTTGAAGGCTTTAAGTAATACCTGATCAGACATAGCCTTCCCGCGCTATGACTGGGAGCAAGTGCTAAAGACCGACACAAGCCGGCATGTTGAATGGAGTGAGTGACTAGCCCCTGAAAGGCTTCCTGGGGATATCTCACTTCTCAGGTTCAGCAGAAGCGGAGTAGATAAAGCTCATGACCCCGCCATATCTAATCGCCAGGCTTATAGTCTAATCATTGATTCATCAACGCCCAGGTGTCTTTAGAATAATTGGCTTGGCGATGGTGGACAATGCGGCTAATGCAGTCCCGTAACTCCGTTCTCTTGATTGGCGAGCCCGTGACGCCAAAACGCGACTTTCAGTGGAAGCGTGGTGCTTGGCTTCTATGGAAAAGGCGTCAGCAGCTCTCAAGACAAGGCGTTGGCAGTGTTTCCTGTTTCCCAGACATCTTGTAAGCCGGCGGCCGGATTTCCCTTTTTTCCAATTCCAATTGACAAGTAGGAAAGCAAGCCTGCGCTTTATTATCCACAACAATGGCCGTTTGAACTGCTTTGACTAGCGTTTGTCTAAAGTGCAGCCGTCTTGTCGGTGACAAATGTGCAGGACTGGAAGCTGCATCAGAAATCCATGTCGCCTTGAGTCGCACGAGCTTCCGGCCGCAGACACCGACCGTGCCTTCGCTTCCGCCAATCCACCAACATTCATCTTGGACCAGCCGGCGATCTCACGATTACCCTCCCAACTCTCCTGCAAATTTCGAATTGGTTCATCTCTCCCTTCGTCCCAGACCACGATCCACACGATCCACGATCCACTCCCGCCCGTCCTCTACCATCATCTTTCCAGCTCTACCGAGAAGTCGTGCACACCAGCAGAAAGTCACAGCTGCGGATTGGACGCAGCAAACGCCCATCCATCCAATCCAGCTACAGCATAACTGCAGAGCTCTGTCGACCACAAAAATGAAGGCCCAACCGCTCATCATCAACTGGCATGTTGATGTCAACCCATATCCTATATACTCTGCACATTTCCAGCCCAATGGTGGTGGACGACTGGCTACTGGTGCTGGAGACAACAAGGTCCGAGTAGGTTATCCCATACCTGCTTGCTCTTCAAGGGTCTAAGTGCTGACTTTGCACATGGGTAGCTCTGGAAGATCGAAGATGATGGCGAAGACCGCAAGGTGGAATATCTAGCCACTCTTTCAACACATACACAAGCCGTGAATGTGGTACGGTGGGCTCCGAAAGGTAAGCCGGAATCTCCCTCCTCCAGTATTCTGTTCGATGTTGTTTGTTCTATGCTAACCTATTCGGTTCTTCAGGCGACATCCTCGCATCTGCTGGTGACGACGGTAATGTGATCCTATGGGTCCCTTCCGACTCCCGATCCGCTGGCTTTGGGGAGGAGGCGGACCCCGAAGCCAAAGAGTTTTGGCGGAGAAAACACATGTGCAGGTCTTCTGGGACGGAGATTTTCGATTTGGCTTGGGCGCCGGATGCATCCTACTTCATTATCGGAAGTATGGATAACGTTGCCCGAATCTACAACGCTGCAACAGGTGCGTAGTGCTTCAGGAGCTTTCAAGTGCACGCCTTGCTAATGTTTTCCTAGGCACGCTAGTTCGACAAATTGCCGAACATAGTCACTATGTCCAGGGTGTTGCATGGGACCCGTTGAACGAGTATATCGCCACGCAATCCTCGGATCGTGCCGTGCATATTTACTCGCTGAAGACCAAGGACGGGCAGTATACTCTAGGCTGCAACGATAAAGAGCCATCAAAAATTGCAAGCCACGTCAAAGCTGATCTTCCGGCGCGGCGGATCTCTTCCCACAGTCCCGCCCCTCCTGAATTGGGGTATCGGTCGGTTCTTGACAATGTGCCAGGAGTGGCGATTGGCTCTCCTGTTCCATCCGCTCCAGGGACCCCCACCTCAATGGCTCTCCCGATGAACCCCCCAAGTGTTGTTAGTCACAGCCGGAGGTCATCGTTCTCTTCGAGACGCTCGGTCTCACCAGCGCCGTCGATGCCGTTGCCGGCAGTGATGCCGATAGAGGCTTCACCAAAGCCGCACATGCATGGCGCAAGCTTAGGAATGAAGAACGCGAGTCTCTACGCAAACGAGACTCTGACTTCCTTCTTCAGGCGACTTACTTTTACTCCCGACGGAAGTCTTCTTCTCACCCCTGCTGGGCAATATCAGACCCAGCACCAAGTTGAGGGCCAGAAACCCACGTTCGAGGTGACAAATACCGTGTACATTTACACCAGAGGAGGCATCAACAAACCTCCCATTGCACATCTACCAGGGCACAAAAAGCCATCTGTCGCAGTCAGATGTTCACCAGTCGTGTATACGCTGAGGCAGTCACCTCCTGTTACCAAGCATATTACTATCGACACATCTTCTTCTGAAGATGCCATCCCACCGTTGCCCGAGGCTGTTACGAAACCTTCCCCAGCACCCTCACAGATGGAACCGCCTCCGCCGCCGTCATTGGTTGAAACAGTCACGTCCAACTCCAGGGTGCTGAGTTTGGAGACAGGCGTGCAAACACCAGGACCCAAGCCTGCCTTTGCATTGCCGTATCGAATGATATATGCGGTGGCTACCCAGGATTCGGTGCTGTTGTACGATACTCAACAACACACCCCGATCTGTATCGTGAGCAACCTTCATTGCGCCACATTTACTGATTTGACTTGGTAAGTTCATCCGGAAGCGTCAACAAGATGGTTTCAGACTAACATTTTTTCCAGGTCAAGTGATGGTTTGACGCTGCTGATCTCGTCTTCTGATGGATTCTGCTCTACATTGTCGTTCCTGCCGGGTGAGCTTGGTACTGTGTACACGGGCGAACTCGGGCCTCCAAAGCCCCAAGGCACTGCTGTCTCGAACCAAAATACGCCTGTACCAACCCCCACTTCGGTGCTGGCACCTCCTTCCCCTTTTCCAAACGGCTCCCAGCATCGCCATCGCGACTCTGCCAGCTCGTTTACAGCCCCATCTCCACCACCAGCCGCATCTTTTGTCAACCCAAGGCCGGGGTCACCAGCAAGGTCCAACTCGGCGTCTTCAGTGATTACTCAGACGTCTGGTGCTCAGACTGGGGTGTTGAACAACCCGCCGCTAATAGCTGGTCAGGTTCCCAGCCTGACAGCGGTGAACTCTGGCAAGGTGACGGGAGTTCCCATCACCACTCCCCCAGAAACACCCCGAAGCTCGTTTGTCCCACCGCCGGCAGGCACCAAGCGGGATACCAATGAAGCGGAGACAGATGACTCGTTGGGTAACCAGAATAAGCGAAGGCGTATTGCGCCTACACTGGTGGGCTCATCGACAGAGTCAAACAACGGTGCTGGCAGCGAAGGATCGAGGGCTTAGGTGGTCCCAGAACATCGCCGGCGAACCGCGTAGTTTGTTTGTTATGACTGGGGTAGGCGTTGGGACTGCGGGTTAAGAAAAGCAAGCGATATTGATGGTCAAGTTTTGTTATGGAATGGTTTTGGGCTCCCCATCTATTCGGAGTTAATGGACCCAGCCATGCTGGTCTGCATTTGATGGTGTTAGGTCCTTTTCTTTTCCTCACGTTGTCGACAACGGGGTACATGTTTATGTAACTGCTAGAGTTGTAGGTATGCGAGTTTGATCTGGTTTGCTGATCGGAAGGGGCACATCTAGGTCGGCTGGTTCGATATAATGTATCAAGCTATACTGTACCTGAATTGTTTGTTCTAAACGTTAACGATGGGCGGTTTCCTACGGGTCAAGCAACCCAGCAACTTCCGTCCTTTGTTGGGGTCAGGGCAGCGGGGAAATGAGGGGGAAGCCGCTCCTTACTCCGCACCAATAGTATCCGTCAGCCGAGCGGTTATCTTATCACTTACACGGCAGCTACTTCCCAGGTCACCTGCTCTTCCCCATGTCTCTCCTGCAGTCTTCTTGAACATAAATTTCTCTTTTCACCACTCTTTGTTTTGAGTTTGCTTTACTTTTCAGGTTCTTCTTTTGTCTTGGAGCATTGCAGTCGATTGGACCATCTATCGTTCGTCACAGCTTATCCATCAGGCTTATCACCACATGTATAGCATCATCAGAGTATAACTTCATCAAGGTTCCAACACCACCACCGCCAACATGTTTCTAAGCGAGTACTTTCAGCACAAACGGGACTGGTAAGCTTCTTTCCCTTCTTCCCACCTCTACCCTCTGACAATTCGAATTAACAACCTCCCCATTAGCAAGTTCAAGCAAGCCCAACGCCAACAACGGATCGACGCCCTCCCAGCAGAGTACAAATCACCCGTCACCCCAGACGAAAAGGAGATATTTTCCGCGCCGATCGATTCACTGGTCGCCAATGTCCAAAACGGCACCACCCATCCGCTGAGCATCCTCCGCGCGTATGGAAAGCTTGCGCTAAGGGCGCACTCTCAGACCAACTGCCTAACGGAGATTATGTTTTCTTCAGCGGAGCAGTGGATCAACGCTGCACGCACCAAAACAGAAGTAGACAAGGGAGGGAACCCGCTGCCGAACCTAGAGGGGTCGTTGGCGGGTATCCCGGTGTCGCTGAAGGATACGATCATTGTTGGGGGGTATGACACGACGGTGGGGTACAGCTCGTTTGTGGGGAACGACGACGGCAAAGATGGGGCGATGGTGAGGATGCTGAAGGATATGGGGGCTGTGCCGCATGTCAAGACGAATTGTCCGATTACGTTGTTGAGTTTTGAGAGCGGGAATGATGTTTGGGGGAGGGCGGAGAATCCGTTTAAAAAAGGGTATAGTCCCGGGGGGAGTACGGGGGGTGAGAGCGCGCTGTTGGCTATGGGGGGGAGTAGGATTGGGGTTGGGAGCGATGTGGCGGGGAGCGTGAGGTTGCCGGCGCATTGGGCGGGTTGTTATGCGTTGAGGTGCTCGACGGGGAGGTGGCCTAAGGCGGGAATCAAGACTAGTATGCCTGGGCAGGAGGGGGTGCCGAGTGTGTACAGTCCTATGGCGAGGACGTTGGGGGATTTGAGGTATTTTACTAGGGAGGTGATTGAATTTGGGCCGTGGAGGTATGATGGGACTGTTCACCCTCTTGCGTGGAGGGGGGAGATGGAGAAGGGGTTTGAGCAGAAGGAGAAGTTGAAGGTTGGGGTGATGTGGACGGATGGGGTTGTTGATCCGAGTCCTGCCTGTCGGAGGGCGTTGGAGACGGTTGTGAATGCGTTGAAGGCGCAGGGGCACGAGATTGTCGAGTTGGAGGGGGAGCACGCGCCGCCGGATCTATATGAGGGGTTGAAGATTGCCTCACTGGTGTTGAATGCGGATGGCGGGCAGATGTTCGACTCTTTTAGGCGACCTGGGGAGTGGCTGGATACTGGAGCTGCTCAGATCAAATCACTGGCGAGTTGGTGGAACCCGTTTAGATGGTTCTATTACCTTTGGGTGAAGTATGTCAGGAGAGATCACGTTTGGGCTGGGTTGGTTGAAAATTGGAGAGCACAGTCGGCTTTTGAGAACTGGAAGCTGGTTGCTCGGAGAGAGGAGTACAGAGCCAAGTGGTTTGAGTGGTGGAATCAGCAGGGTTTGGATGTCATTGTTTCGGTTCCGAATGCAACGCCTGCGCTGCCCCTGAATGCGATGAAGGATGCTTTCAGCAGCTGTGGGTATACATTTTTGTTTAACTTGGCAAGTCTACTTGAACGCTGTCCTATCCATGTCTCTGGCTAACATTATATCCAGCTCGATTACTCAGCCGGCGTCCTTCCCGTAACCAAGGTCCAAGTCGAACTTGACGGCCTCCCAGAAGACTTCAACATCAGAAAGCTCAATGGTGTTGCTCGTGGGGCCTACAAGTACTACGACGCCGAGAAGATGGATGGCCTGCCCGTGGGCGTGCAGGTTGTTGGTCGCCGACTGGAAGAAGAAAAGGTTCTGGCGGTGATGCAGCGGGTGGAAGACGCCCTGGGAGAGGACAAGTATCAGCCCATCAGTGTCGGCAGACTTCAGCTAGAGTAGATTGCAGCTCAGTATGAGATACAGGGGTTGGAGGATAAGTTGGTGGGGTTGAAGGAGGAGGAATAGGAGGCTTTTCTGGATGCTCTAGCGGTTATGAAGGCCTCCGGGAGGTGTTAATGAGGAAGCGTGGAGCAGTTGGTTTATGGGCTTGAGCGTTGCACATAGCGTGGAAACTGGTTGATAGGTGTTTTGGGGGTAGAGCAAACGGATCAAAGAAGTTCTGTGATTTGACAATGCGAGGTTCGAGATCAAACGAGAATGGAGGGCGTTTGCACGATTGTGTGTGTGTGTGACCTTGTCTCGAACTTTCGGGATGGGTCATGCAGGTTTTTGTTCTTTCGAGGGCGTTGCCTAGGTACAATGTGTTGATGGGTGTGTATAAAACCCCATCTCCAGCTCGAAGGAACTGTCACTTACCTACATTAGCAACAGACCACACCACTACTGCCACTTCAACTACTCGATATTCCGTCTCTTTTTTTTTTGTTGTTTTTTTTCTCATCAAGAACCAATTGCAATTTGTCTTTTTCAAAGACAATGGTGTCCAAACAGGAGAAAGTGTTGCCGCTCCCCAAGCCGGGCGAGCGCAATATTTTGGTCACTTCTGCGCTCCCTTATGTGAACAATGTCCCGCACTTGGGGAATATAATCGGGTCGGTGCTCTCGGCGGATGTGTTTGCGAGGTTTTGGAGGGGGAGGGGGGGGAATGTGCTTTTTGTGGGGGGTGAGTTATCTCTGTTCTTGCCTATCTGTTTTTGTTTTGGGGATCTTCTCTTTATTTTGAGTTGGTCTCCTTTTTCACGGTATCATCTTTTCCCCTTTCCTCGGGTTGGGAAGCCGGAGGAGTGGACGGTTGGTCCAGGCTTTGGCTGTGGGACGGCGATGTCTTGTTTTTTATCTTCCTCTTTCAATGTCTTGCCTGCTTCTCGGTTCCTTTTTTTTTATTTTAATATTTTTTATTTTTATTTTTTTAAGCCAAAAATGAGCTGATGGTTGGGATGTCATCTGGGGATTTGGTGGTGTTGCCTATTTCCCTCTCGACCGCCTGACAAACTGCTGATGATAAATGTTGCAATGGACAGGAACGGACGAGTTCGGCACTACAACCTCCCTCCGGGCACGCGAGGAAGGCGTTGCGCCCCAAGAGCTGTGTGACAAGTACCATAAGATCCACAAGGACGTGTACGAGTGGTTCAATATCAGCTTCGACATTTTTGGACGGACGACGAATGACCGGCACACGGAAATCACACACGACATCTTCAAAGAGTTGTGGGGAGAAGGGCTGATTGAGATCAGGGATTCGGAACAGCTTTGGTGTGAGCAGTGTAAAGGGTTTGTGTTTGATCGGTTGGTGGAGGGGACATGCCCGGAATGTGGCTGCGAGGAGGCGAGAGGTACGTTTTTTTTTTTTTTTGAGATGCTCACCTTGAGATGCAGAGTTGCTGACAGCTTTGGCTGGGGGGGCGGTAGGTGACCAGTGTGGGGATTGTGACTGGGTTTTTGACATTACGGAGTTGGTTGAGCCGAGGTGTAAGATCCACGGGGGAAGGCCAGCACTAAGGCCGAGCAAGCACTTGTTTTTGAAACTTGACAATCATGGCCCGTTGCTCGAGAACCAGGCTAAGGAACAAGGAGAGAATTGGTTGGTAAACGCGAAGGAAATCAATGGGAACTCTTCTATATGCATAACAAGGGATGGACTGGACTGGGGAACACCGGTGCCCGGGCGGTTGGTAGGGTTCGACGGGAAAGTTTTCTATCCGTGGTGGGATGCGTTGCTCGGATATATTTCCATCACGGCAAGTGGGATGGAAGGGGAAAGCTGGAGGGCGTGGTGGCGGCCTTCAACACCCATCGCCATGAAAAGCCACGACGGCAACGACAGCTCTTTCAACAAACCTGGTGATAACACACCCAAGTCGGATGTAGGCGTTCGGCTATCCCAGTTTCTCGGCGCAGACAACATTTTCTTCCATGGTATCTTGTTTCCTGCCACGCTACTTCCCTTGGATCCTCCCTACACAGCTCCTCGCCACATCGCTTCAACAAGATTTCTCACCTACCAGGGCGGCAGATTCTCTAAATCCCTTGGGGTGGGGGTATTTGGCGACAATGCTCAGCAAACTGGCCTCCCGGCTGATGTCTTTCGATTCTTCCTCCTCCAGTCCCGCCCTGAGGGCATGGAAGACACGGATTTCACCTGGGACAGGCTGGTCGAGGTCCACAATGAACTTTTTGTCGGTAAGATCGGGAAACTGGTCCACAAAGTCCTCACGGACCTCAACGGTGTGGTGCCTCACAGCCACGATCATATCAATGGGCCACTGCTTTCGTCTGTGGGCCAGACGATTAAGCGCTTCAAAGGAGGTGTACACAAGCTACTGGTGCAGTACGTTACCCAGCTTAAAAACTCGGAGTTGAGGGGTGGCTTGATGACAACTCTGGAGTTAACTTGTGGAAGCATTGCTCTCTTGGACCTGGTCAGTAGCAGGGTTATGTTGACGGACACATGTGAGCGGCAGGCTGTTTTGGAGGTGGGGATCAATCTGGTATACTTGGTGGTGAGGATGCTAGAGCCTTATATTCCTAAGACTGTAGAGTCGCTTTACGAGGTGCTCGGAGTGGAACGGCCTACAGGAAGACTTGAGATGGATTGGCTTGGGGATCAGGGACCGATAAAGCCGGGACATGAAGTTGGGAAGTGGGAGGAGGTGGAGGCCTTGTTTGAATGTATCTGGCCCGAGAAGGCAAAGATGTGGGAGCTGAAGTTTGGAGGCAAGAAAAAGAGAAAGGGAGAGGTCTTGGTGTGTGAAGAGGCGAAGAGGAGGCAGAAGAATTAGATAACTGATGGGGTGCCAATGTTTGTAAGATAGGCAGAGCGACTGTAGCGAGACATAACTGCTTGTTTTGTAAGTTGGGTAGGAGATTGCAAATTTACATTCTTTTGCTGGCTCTCTCACAAGTTAAGAAAATGACGTTGCTTTGCCTGTCGATGCTCTCTTGCTTCGATTGATAATCGGATAATATTGTTCAAGTTCTCTGCACTAACAGCATTGCATGCTAAACCCCACTACTAGTACTCTTGGCCCTTGTAGGCATGGCAGCTGCTAATAAGAAATTAATTAACCTTACCTAATACGGCAAACAAAGCCAACCGCAACCCGGGAACTTTGCAACCTCTTACCCGAACCCCAAACAACGTGTTTACATCATACCATTCTCCAGACCATGCAACGCGCCGCCGCATCGCGAAAGTCGAAGAAATCGTTGAATTTTCTTCATCTACGAGGTATGATTCATATCGGAAAATTTTTCTGCGATTTTTATGATTTTTGGCTCATTTTACTGACACCCTCTCACAGCGCCTTTTTGTTCGCGACGCGCTGGTTGGTCTAGAGCTCACTTTCACTTTCACTTACAAGGCCGCCTGTCTTCCAAGTCGTGACGAAGCGCAGAATAGCCCATCACCATAAGCCATCACTAGACAGCTGTCACAATGCCGTTCGTGGATGACTACATGGAGGATGCTCCTCTCCAATTGATCCAAAGCGACTTGCAAGAGTAAGTGACCAGGCATCTCACCTATAAACCCTTCTCTCAGTTTCCCGCTGGGTTTTTGGTACAAGCAGCTCGCGACAAGCACCCACAACCCTGCCACTCCTCTCTTTCCCCCCAAATCACGACGCGACTTTGACAAGTCCACGCAATTTTCACTACTTTCACAAGTCGCTCCTTTGGCGGTCCAAACCTCGTCACTCACTCACTCACCCACCCTCACTTGTCCGTCTCATGTTTAATTGTTTTATATTTTGACCCAATTATTAACTCGCATTGCAGGTCTGTTGAGGCTTCATACTCAAGAGAGAGCTCAATAGCTCTCGATTTCGCCGGTGGTGCTGGCCCGACTGTGGTCAACCTTCATGAAGAAGAGGATCTCATCATAAACGAGCAGTTCAACATGCCGCCCGCCCTTCCAGAAGCCGATATGGGCTTGGGTGCCGGTCTCTTCGATGATAAACTCGCGCCTTCCTCGTCGAAAAAGCGGGGCCGCCCTTTGAGATCCTCTACTGGGACTTCTTCCGAGACGCCCGCCAAGTCAACACCGGCTGCGAAGACTCCTCGTTCAACCAAGAGCGTTGGCAAGTCTTCTGCTACGCCCAAATCTGCTAAGAACAGTGCGGGTCCTAAGAGCGCCAGCCGCAGCACAGGCCGCAAGCGCAAGGCTGAAGAGATCGAGACCGAGGCCGAGGAGACGTCTCCTGAAGCTGAAGTTGAAGTTGAAGCGACACCAGCGGCAAAGCGTGGTCGTGCCGGAAGGCCTGCCCGTACTGCAGGCAAGGCCGCCAGTGCGCGACTCTCACTTAAGGCTGCTAAGAAGCCTACTCGTGGTCGTCCCAAGGGACCCACTGTAAGTAATGCCTCCTACGTGTATATATTGTCACAGCCCTCTACTGAAAAGAAGGAGAAGGCCACCGCTAAGCCCAAGAACAAGGGCGGTCGTCCCAAGAAGGACACATCTGTTAATGGCGTCGCCTCTGAAGAGGTTTACGAAGTCGAAGCCATCCGTGACTCGGGAATCGACGACAAGACCAAGGCTCACAAGTTCCTCGTTAAGTGGAAGGGCTATCCCGAAAGTGAAAACACCTGGGAGCCCAGGTCTAACCTCAAGGGAGCCGAAGAATTAGTCCGTGAGTTTGAGAAGAGCCAAAAGAAGACCAAGGCTGCGGATGCTGCCGTCAAGGTATCAGCGCCCAAGAAGGAGAAGGCGGAGAAGCCAGCAGCCGAAAAGAAGGCGGCCCCTGCTAAGGGTAGGGGCAATGCGAAGGCCGTAAAGAAGGTTGCGCCGGCAAAAAAGCCCGTTGGGCGGCCGGGGAGAAGGGGGAGATCTGCCAAGGCATAGTCGATATGGCGTTGGGTTGTCTCACAGTTTGTAAAAGGGTGGGTGGGTAGGTTGTTTAGTTTTGCGATGGGAATCTGGTTGCTGTTTGTTTTTCGCTTTCGTGTCGTTATTTTTATTTCTTTCTCGCGGTTCCTGCAATGGAGGTCATTGTTATATTGGCTCATCAGGCACACACAAAAGCCATCTTTGCGTCGAATAGTTCTCCGGACGGTTGTCACGTAGAAGCGGTTTAGCTAGGGCTTGTGTATGGCTGGCATGTATCACTGTTACATATAATATCTCGTGCGTATACCCTGATAGCTATCTTTACTGTTGCCCTCTGAGTGCCAGGAGTTCTCTCCTATATTTGCCTTTGCCCATGGGTTACTGTCGAGTCGTTAGGCCATCAGCCACAGACGTAACAACAGATAACCGCATTCCACTTCCCCATACCCACCACCCAGCTCTAAAGACGCCACTGTGTCAAATCCTTTGCACACGAGGCATGCTGAACTGCAGGGAGGGTGGGGATGACGGCACACTTGTCTTTCCTATCTGAACAGGTTGCGTGTTCTTAAAACTCGTCACACCTGTCACTGTTGCTCCTGTACTTGGTTTTGCAGTCTTGTCCTCTGGTTTATTTCCGAGAAAGGATCACTCTTTACCGTCACCGCTCCCGTTAATGTTATTTAAATAGGTTGGTTCCTTTCTCGAAGACTATCGCAACTGCTCGAACGAGACAACGATACTTTAACATCGATTCGAGCAAATACACGACACGACCACAGACGTGCATTGCTCAACGTTCAAAAAGAGGGTATATAAATACGGCACCACGTCTCAAAACCAAAGCAAATGAACAAAATACCATAACCAAAAAAAAAAAAAAAAAAAAAAAAAAAGGGAATTCAGCAACAACATTTCTACCTCTCACTATCAAAACCAAAGGACAACAGAACAAAACACAGGGAAGCAAGGGAAAACTAAACCTCCTGGTATGCCAACACCCCTCCCTTATGCCCAGTAAGGTACCTATCAAACATCAACCCTTCCCTCTCATACCCTACCGCCCCCCATTCTCCAAATCATCCAACGGCACATACCCCTCCCCTCTAGCCCCCTTCCTCCCCATGAAAACTCCCAACAACCCCTCCATCCCACTCACAATCCCATCACCCATCCTCTCCACTACCCCCTTCGGCTTGAGCCCACCCTCCTCCATCCACCTCGGCCGCTTCCAAAACTTCAAAAACAGCGAACTAACCACCACACTAACACTGCTCCCCGCCATCGCAGCCCCCGCAGCCATAGGGTGCAGATGCCACCCCAGCGGCAAAAACAACCCCATCGCAAACGGCAATCCAACAGCATTGTACATGCACGCCCACAACAAATTCATCTTGATCCTCCTAAAGATCGTTCTCGCAAGGTGCAAAGCAGCAGGGATGTCCATCAGGTCGTTGGGCCGCATGAGGACCACATCGGCCGCTTCCATCGCCACGTCCGTACCAGAAGCCATGGCGATGCCGACGTCCGCCGTGGCAAGAGCAGGCGAGTCGTTGATGCCGTCTCCCACCATGGCGACCACCTCCCCTGAATCCTGAATCTGTCTGATGATTTCTTGCTTCTGATCGGGTGACACGCCAGCGTAGACGTCCGCGGGGGGGATCCCAACCACAGCTGCGACAGCAAGGGCGGTGGGGCGCTGGTCGCCGGTTACCATGGCGGTTTTGACACCCATGCGGTGGAGGACTGCGATGGCGGCGGCGGCGTTTTCCTTGATGGTGTCGGAAAGGCACAAGTGGCCAGAGTAGGAGCCGTTGATAGAGATGAAGATGTTGGTTGTGCCTGCTTGAGCTTTACGGACGGGGGCGGGTGAGGAAGGGGAGGAAGAGGAGGAAGAGTTGGCTGCGGTGTTGATCTTCTCCGAGGCTTCAACAGCCGACTCGGGGACATCAACGTTGTTTTCTCTCAAGAACTTCACGTTGCCCACGAGGACTTGATACCGTTTTCTTTCTCCACCGACGGCCGGCTCGACGAACGCGCTGATGCCCTTCCCAACAGCTGCTGTGAAGTCACCGACGCTGCCCTCGATTGTGCCCTCGGGTCCGAGACCGAGTTCGGTGCGGCAGGCGCCCAAGACGGCTTTGCCTACTGGGTGCTCGGAGCCCATCTCGGCAAGACCAACAATGGTCCACCAGAGACGGCGGAGGGATTGATTGTTTTCCCATGCGGAGACGATGGTCGTCTTGGCCACGCTCATCTTGCCGTAGGTAAGGGTACCCGTCTTGTCAAGAACAACCTGGGTAATCTTGGTGGTGGTCTCGAGAGCCGCGCCGCCCTTAACGAGAATGCCGTTCTCAGCGCCAATGCCGGTTCCGACCATGACGGCGGTGGGAGTGGCAAGGCCGAGGGCGCAAGGGCAGGCAAAGACGATAACCGAGATGCAGAGCTTGACACAGACCATGATTTTGCCGCCGCTGGCCTCCTCCAGGAAGATTTGAGGCGGGTGGGACAAGACATGACTGAGGATCATCCAGACGAGGAACGTCATGAGACCAAGGAACAGAATGCTAGGAACAAAGTAACCAGCAAGGAGATCAGCCAAGCGCTGGATAGGAGCGCGGCTGGTCTGCGCGTCCTGGACAAGCTTGACGATTTGACTGAGCTGGGTGTCACGGCCGGCCCTGGTGACGCGAATATCGACACGCCCATGGCCGTTGACGGTTCCACCGATCACGTTGCTGCCCTTGGTCTTTTGCACAGGCATCGCCTCGCCGGTGACCATGCTTTCGTCAACATAGGTCTCACCCCTGACCAGGGTACCGTCTGCGGGGATCTTGTCACCAGGTCGGAGAATGACAATGTCTCCCACTTGAATAAGCTCAGTAGGAATGACCTTTTCTTCAGCGGCAGAACCATCCAGGGGCTGGTTTGCGTCACCAGCAGATGTTTCCTTGTTCCACCCTTCAGCAGCCTTTTCCGCAGCGATGGGGTCAGCGTAAATGGTGGCCATAGATGGCGCCAGCGACATCAGCCGGGACAGAGCCTTGGAAGTCTGACCCTTTGCGCGGTTCTCCAGGAAGCGACCAAGTGTGATGAAAGTGATAAGCATGGTACTGGTGTCGTAGATGGTGGCTGGCCTAGTGTGTGGAGGCATGAGGATCGAAACCAACATGGCCATGACACTAAAGAAGAAGGCGCAGGATGTACCCAGAACGACCAACACGTCCATAGTGGGTGAGCCATGCTTCATAGACTTGTACGCCGACTTGTAGAATCGCTTGCCGATGCCAAACTGAACAGGCACCGTGAGACCCAGGCAGATGACGTCGCCGAGATAGAGACCCGGGATGAGCCTGATAGACCCAAAGTCCAGGGGCCCACACATGGGTAGAATCATGCTGATGATGAACACTGGTATTGCAAACGATAGAGAGATCCTAAAATCGCGCCTCCACTCGTTGATCTCCTTGGTCTTGGCGAGTGATTCCAGCTGCGCATTGTTGTCGTCGTTGTCAGCTACCAGGGCGTTGAAACCCGTGTTTTCGACAGCTTCCACGATCACGCGCAAGCCTGTGACGTTTGGCTTATGCACAACCGTTAGTCTAGATGAACTCGGAGCAAGCTTTGCGCTGCTGACGCCAGGCAGCGCCAACAGCTTCTCCTCAAGCCCCTGGGCAGCCGCAGCGTCCAAGTTCCCATAAATTTTGAGCTGGGCGGTTGATGAGCCTCCACTTGATGAATCCGAAGACTCGAAAACCGTTGACAGAATCTTGGCGTCAAACCCCCTGTCTTCAATGATCTCGGCGATCTTGTCCGCTGGAATTTTTATTGGGTCGTGGGTGATCACTGCCCGTTCCGCAAGCAGACTGATGTTGAAGCGCAGAATTCCGTCCAGATTTTTGAACCCTTCCTCCACGGCCGAGGTACACGCTCCGCAAGTCATGCCCTCGATCGCAACCGTCGTGGTGGCGGCTGTTGATGATGTTTTGCCCGAGTCCACCAGCGCATCCGCCTCTTGCTGCTTTTCCGTACTTTCCAACACCTCGGCATCGAACCCCCTGTCCTCAATGATCCCGCAAATCGCCTCAGCAGCCAAAAGCGCCGGGTCATGCTCAATCACTGCCCTTTCTGACAGCAACGAGATGCTAAAGTGTTTTACCCCGGAGACGTCCTTGAACCCGCCTTCGATCGCAGATGTACAAGCGCCGCACGTCATCCCTTCGATCTTGACCGTTGTGACCATCATAGCCGGGCCATCGTCCGTAGGAAATACGCCAAACGAGTTGCGCGGCGCAACCGGCGACGGGAGGTCTGTAGATAGTACTTCGGCGTCGAATCCTCGGTCTTCGATGATTTCTCGTATTTGTTCGGCGGATATTCTTTGGGGGTCGTGCATAACCACCGCTCTTTCCATGACCAGACTGACCGACACATTTCCTACTCCATCGACACCTTTGAAGCCCGCTTCAACGGCTGAGGTGCATGCGCCACAGCTACGGAGACAGTTAGAGACCAGCACAGCACCACGGTTTTGGACCGCTATGACTACTCACGTCATGCCCTCAACCTTCAGTGTCGTAGTAGCCATGTGCGCGGGGGGCGCTGATAGCGACTGTGATTGAGGAGGGGCCATTGTAGTGGTGGCACCCGATATCGTGTAATACTGGAGTAGTGAATAGGTTGATAGGTGCTCGTCCTCCCTCCTCCACAAAACTACTCGGTGGCCAGGGTGAAGTTCGGAAATCGATTGCGACTCTGGAGAGAAACAGGCCGGTCGAATGCGACGCCGAGATCACGGTCTTACTCGTTTTCTTCGGAGGCTATAACATTTGAAAAGTAGTGTGGATGTGAAACAATGCTTTGACCGTTCAAAGATAACGCATAGGTAACGAGGCCACCTCGCGGAGATGGGCGGGCTGCTTATGTACAAGAAAGGCAAGGCAAAAAAACGAAACGGTACCCGACGGCAAAGGTAAATGAGATGGAAGGATTGGTGAATGGAGAGGAGCGCGTTAAAGGAAGGCAAAGTGCCAGATATCGCAAAGTGCGGCAGCGTCGGATCCGAGTTTGTCAGCGTTGACGGTCCCCAGTGGTCCCCAGAGGAGGCCCCTGTTGGATGGTGATACAGTGTTTGGCGCACTATGCGACTAACTGCGTTTAGTTCTTGTAAGTGCTGCTAGCGATAGCTGCCGAGTGTTTCCAAGGCCGCAGAGGCCAGATTGGTTGTTTTATAGTGAAAGTATTACAAACTTCTGGCTAGAATGGACGCAAGCAACACGGAAACACAGCATATATTGGGATCCCCTGCACGTGGAGGGTGGGCTGAAAACAGGCACCGCAGGTTTGACGATCTGTCTCCGGATTCGAGTTGGTACTGTGTCCAGCCGCTCAGGTGCGGGCTGTGACAATGAGCACGTTTCTCGATCTTCGTAGCCTGGGTGGGCATGGATGTGCCGCGCCGCCAGGAACACCCACTGCGTCCGGCAGGACGGGTGACTTTTCCATCCCGCTGAATGCTGGTCAAGCCTTGGTGGATGAATACGCCGAAATACGGGTATGCTCACGCGATTCTTTATCCTCTCAAGATCAGGGGGACACAACACAGTCAGAAAGAACCTGCCAGATCGAGAACAGTTACAGACGCGGGGTCTAAAACTTGGCCACCATTTGGTCAGTGTCGAAGACGGCAGTCCGCTTGCAATCTATTTTGAGCGGTCTGAATGGTCACACCCACCGCCCGCCCCGTAGGAAGCAATAAATCCAATAGTCTTATCAACTGCAGCTTGTGCCAGTCAGTCTCTAGTACGTGATGTTCGGTCGAATATTGACGCACATGCGGGTACAAGAGAGACGGCACGAGGTTCCTGGGAAAGACCCAAGCGACAAGGCGCACTGTGCGCTCTTCTCGCTCTTCTCGGCAACGTCGCGGATTCAGAATCTGTGGACACGAGAACCCTTGCTCTTGTCGATAAGATCCGCTTCGATCCGGACGTTCTCCCGCTTGTAGCAGGTCAAACCTTGCGGTGTGAATCCCCTGCACATTAAACTTCAGGTCAGAAAACGGTGGGTCATCTTCTAGAAGCCCAATAGAAGTGGCACGACAACAATTGCAAAATGGCTCGACTGGTACATGTCTCCTGTTGCGTTTCTGCGGAGTTATTCGTGGTTACGTATCCTGAGCGGGCTCGTAATGCAGGAACACGAAACGCCAGTGGTTGTGCAACCTGGAAGCCACATTTGTTCAGCGCGGGGCAAGCGCAAACATAATCCCAGCCTTACCCCAGGTTTGTCAACAGCTCTGTTTGAGCCCCACCATGACTTCGCAGCTGCAAGGCTGCCTTCCAGCTACAACCACCAGCTCTCAACCACCCAAGAGTTAGGAATTATCTGTTGAACGTTTTCCCGAATTCCCAAGTAACACCACCTCCGACTGTGTTTCTGATTTGACAGGTTGAAGCAGGATCTCGGAGTTCTTCAGACAGTTTCCAAGATGGAACAGGCAAAAGCTCTCAATGCCCTCGAGGTACGTTTCGTCATCGCCATAGGCATGCTTACATCGATGGTATCCCACCCCGCACGCTGCTCACCTATTGTGTAGCCCTTCTTGGCACTCACCAAGTCGGCCACCTCCCCGCGCGCTGCCGCCGACCTCATCTCCCGCGCGACTTCGGCCCCGAATACATATATCTTCACCGAGTTGTTACAGACTCCTCAGATCCAAGCTCTTGCTTCGAATCCAGAGCTTGCCCCACACCTTACACTCCTCCAGATCTTTAGTTATGGCACCTACGAAACGTACAAGTCCACCGCAGGTCTTCCCGAGTTGAACGATGCCCAGAGACTGAAGCTCCGTCAGCTGTCTCTTCTGACACTCGCCAACCAAAACAACGGCCTTGGGACCGAGCCGGCCTTGAGCTACTCGTCCCTCCAAAGAGCTCTCGACCTGCCCACCCGGCAATCTCTGGAGGAGCTTGTAATCAGCTCCATCTACGCCGACCTCATCAAAGGCCAGCTCAAGCCCAAGTCTTCCCTCGTCCAGATCAACAGCGTTGCTCCTCTCCGAGATGTCGCCCCCACCGCCATTGGCGGGCTCCTCTCCAGCCTCCAAGCCTGGGCTGATCGTTGCGATTCCACCCTGAGCTCCCTCTCGGCACAAATGGACCAGCTCCGCGCCGACGCCGACCGCCGTGCCGCGCAAGAAGCGGCCTGGCAAGAGACAACAGAGAAGCTGCTGGAACAGGAGACTGGAAACAAGAATGACAAGGGCAAAAAAGGTTTCTACCCCTCCTTCTCCTCATCACCCCGATACACATCTGGATATGGTCGCGGAAACCTCGGCAACAGGCAGCAGCACAAGAAACAAAAGTCTCTCCATGACTCTCAACAGCCACATGGCTATCCGGCTGCTGGAGGCGGTGGTGGCGCTGGGGGAGTTTTCAACTGGAACCCCGGGAACAACTACTACCACTCTCAAGCTGCCCCCCAGTACGCCGCCCAGGACGCTTCTACTACTGCCTACGGCGATCACAACCCGCACAACGTCCAGATATTTTCTTCTCATCATCATCATCCAAACAACTCTCTGAAGAGAATGCTGACTGATGACTCGGACGGCAGCAGCACACTTCCTTCGGCACCACAACGAGAAGATCAAGCGGGGCCAGGGCAACCAGATCTCGGCGGCGGATTCCCTGCAGGAGGCGCTCGATATTCACCGGCCGGGGTACAGCTGAGCGGAGGAGGGTCGGGCGACGTGTCGATGACGGATACGGAGGAGTGGGATATGATTGCTCAGGCGGTGGAGAACTCATTGAAGGATATGGCGGCGAGAGATGGGGCTGGTCAGTAGAGGACAGCTGGGTTCATGTTGGGGTTGGGGGTGGTAGTGTTGGTTATTGTGAGATTGTCGAAACGGCAGGGTAGGTGGGCATAAATCGGCAGCCTTGTCGGGGGTAAATTCGGGAAGCGTAGTAATGCGCATTCTTGCAGAAGATTTTTGATGTTGTGGATCTAGCAATACTACCAAATCAATGTGTCTTCTGTTTTGGAGAAGGATGGCCGCCGGGGTGTTCGGTGACGTTGATATGCGTGGTCTGAGTAGCTCCGTATCAGCTTTAGATTCCGTTGTGAAGAGAACCAGTCTAGTTACGAAGTAAGCCCTGAAATACAAGCAAGTTTTTTAGGTTCTTTGCGTGTGGATTGTATATAGAAGAGTCTCAACTCACTCTAGCAAAGTGTTGAAAAGGAAACAATCTCAGACTGCAAGGTCAAGAGGAACTCAAAGTTAAGAGGAGAAAGAGGGAAGGAAAAAGCAGCAGAAACATAAGGAGGGGGTGCAGAATGCGAGAAAGACACCATCAGATAGATATCAGGGCCTTGACTCGGAGCAACAGATATCTCTGTTTCTCGTCCGCGGTATGGGCGTCCTGTGTCGGGCCTCATGGCCGTCACATCTCATCACCAAGCAATCCTGTATTCAAATATTTTTTTCTTCAGCTACTATCCGATCCCCCACCCTCTCTAAAAATCGTACATTACAACCACCACCCACCCCCGTTTCTCAACAAAGCAAAGGAAGATATGGAAAAAAAAAAAAAAAAAAGCATGCAAAGTTTCACTATCCTGAACACCTGAAATTTAGCCGAGCGCCGAATACCCCCCTACTCTTAAACACCTTTCCCCCTTCCATTCCACCCCCAACCCACCTTTCATCCCCCCATTTGTTGTTGCCCTAGTAGTAAAAAGTTACATGATTTGCTCTTTAAAAAAAACTGGTACGTGAAATGAATGTGATGAAATGAAAAACAACAACAATAGCGACAGAGACTACAGATGTGGCCATCCATACCCCTCCATAAATCAGAAAATAAAAAGCACTCCCGAGGAGAAAATACCCATTTTTGAAACTAGTATTTCCTAGTTTGGCTACAGGACCTCATAACTTCGTCATAAAAAAAAGGGAAAAGCCAGTAAAAAGAAGAAAAAATACGAAAAATACGAGAAAAAAAGAAAATGCTCCTGCCTCGTTAAATCCATTACCCTAGGACGGAATATATCTCGTAAGAGTTGCTTTGGCGGCCGTGGGATTAAGGTGGTTTCGAAGATGCTACGCTATGCTGTTTTTTCGTGTACTTTGGTTTCGAGAGTGAGAATGGAAACCAGCCTGGTCAAGCTCCCGAAACGTTCTTCTCGCTCGGGGTTCAGAGTCGTTTGCCGGGCACCAGGATGAACAGCACACATAACGCGGCATCGACGAGCAATGTCACGGCGAGTACCATGATGGCTCGTCGGGCGAGGAGCTTTCGGACATATGGTTCTCGTATTCTGGAGAAGTTGAAGGGGGTGTACTCGCTGAACCCGAGAAGGGCAAGGACTGGGTCGAGTGAGTACTGGTAGGAGGCGAGAAAGTACACGCCTAGTGTGAAGGGGAGGATGAGCTGAAGGGTGTTAGCGCTGAGCTCCGTACATGCAGAAAGGAGTGATACATACCCAACAGCGAGTCATTCGGTCCTTATTGAGGAATATCAAAATGAACGCAGCCCAGAAACCGCCAAACATGGAGACCAAGCCAAAGATGAGTCTCATGATCAGTGTTGGTGGGATAAGATTTCCAAGGGCCTTCATTCTAAGAAAGCCGGGGAACGCATCTCGCTCCATCGCTTGGAAAACGTAGTCCTTGGCCACATCGAAAACCTCTGGGTCATCTCGCCCGAACTCTTCGATCGCTGTCGTTACATCCTGGGTAATTGAACCCGGGAGCGTTATCTCGCGTTCCGCACCGGGAAGAAGGAAAGTGTAGAGGATCTTCTCGGCGGAAGCTCTGATATCTTGCCGGGCAACTGTGTGAGCCGGAGAGTTTGAGTCGGTATTAGGTTCGCGAGGGGTGCTGCTAAGGTTGGTGCTTGCCCGAGCGCGTCTCCCATTGCTGCTGTGTGGTGAATCGTGGGGGTTCCTATCTTCCCGCAAAAACATTGACATCTGAGCATCTTGATCTCTTTCCTTCTCCGTCGCGTACATGGACGGCCCAGCGGCCGAGTGGTTCAGGTCACCTAGGCCTTCCAAGATGGCCGAAGATCGTTTGGATGTCTTGTCCAAATCTGGGGTACCTACCAAAACTGATCGGCGCAGCTCCCGAACATAGTGGCGGCACAGGGACATGTGCTGGGCGACATCAAGCCTATGATCCCTTGTTAGCAAACAATACTCGTGCTACAAACGCCCTCCCCAGTTGATGTACCAGAAATCAAGATAGTCGACAGAGCGCTGCTGGTCCCGCATATAAATATAAAAGGAGAACAAATCGACAGGGGGCAATGTCCGTCGACTCAAGACCTCGAAGAGGGTGGGTAGTCGGTTCCGATTCAAATCGGGCACCGGTGAGGGTGTTGATGCCATCGGGTCGTTCATTTTCACCAGTCGACTTCGCCGTTAATAAAGTCGACAGGAAATGATTCAAAGAATGATCGCAGCGACAAACGGAGCTTTGCGTGGTCCTGGGGAAAGGCGTCGCTAGTTCGGGGTGTGATTCGTGAATTGACGCTGGAGAGTTGGAAGAGCTCGGTTTTGAGATGACCGCGTAAATTGACTTTTCAGAGAGGGTCGCTGAGGATGTTGCTCGGGTAGAGTGGTAACTTTCAAGTGTCGCCGGGGTAGCTGGGGTCGGTCGATGAGGTAGTGCGGAAAATTAGGACGAATTTGCTGAGGGCGTACGAAAAGAGTGACAAGTGCGCTCAGCGCACCAGGGAACAGTCTCGGGTCGCGCAAAGACTGGCGATGATGGAATGTCGTTGAGACCTGGAACAGGCGGGCGCAGGAGTTGGCATGAAGAGCTTCCAAGGCGCACGGCTGCCCCTGCACGCATGAGAGTCTGATGAGCAGGAGTTTCCACTCAAGCTTCCAGCGCCAATTCATCTTTTGAGATTGGCTGTGGAGTCATGATTGGCCCATTCCGAGATGACACCTGGGCAGCTGTCTGCCAGTGGGCTGCCGACCGCCAGAACCTTGGCGGTCTGAAGGTGAAGGTGGGGCTGGAAGAGCACAGGCGCCATTCCACTTTAGGGCAGTTACGCGAGTGCCTTGAGCCCAGTGGTCGGCGCACCAGACAGAATTCGCGGAAAAACCAGGTGCAAAATTCCCCAGAGGTAGGTTTATTGAACCCAGCAAAAGCCCGCGACCTCACGACACCACTCAACCCGATTCCGAGTGCAAGAGATCCCACGTCTCCGAAGTACGTAATTGCTGGCAGTTTCCCCCTCGATTCGACTCGATTTATTTTCTGCTCGCCATTGCAGAAACCAACAGAGACGCTGTGCAGCGGCTAACTCACTTCCCACCAGAATGTCGTCCACCAAGCCCTCCGGAAAGACCCAGCGTTCGGCCATCGCCGACGTTGTGGCTCGCGAGTACACCATCCACCTCCACAAGCGCGTATGTCAAGTCGAACGAGGGCGATAGTCGATGGAAGAATTGAATTGCTGACTCGATGGATAGCTCCACGGCGTGACCTTCAAGAAGCGGGCTCCCAAGGCGATCAAGGAGATCAAGGAGTTTGCCTACAAGGCCATGGTACGTTCGACCGCAGAAACCTTCCCACTATCCCGACGACTTCCCGTTCACGGCACACGAAACCACTCGCCCTTCCCAGCTCGAGATTCCGGATGATAAGTGTGTGTGGTGGCATAGGACAGAAAAGCTGACTTGAGATGTCATGTTACAGGGCACCACCGATGTCCGCCTCGACCCCCAGCTGAACAAGAAGGTCTGGGAGCAGGGTGTCAAGGGCGTTCCTTACAGACTCCGCGTCCGCATCTCCCGGAAACGTAACGACGAGGAGGGCGCCAAGGAGAAGCTTTACAGCTACGTCCAGGCCGTCAACGTCACGAACCCCAAGGGCCTCCACACCGTCGTTGTTGAGGAGTAAATTTTGGTTGTCGGCAACAATTAAAAAGTGGGATTGAGGACGGGCCGTGGTTCGGGTTCAGGGCGGCATTGGGATTTTACGGAGTTACGCATGGCTTCTAGCTTCCTATTACGAATAGATGGGTTCGTAAAAACGGCACCTCCGATACCAAAAAACCAATTCACCAAACCAACCCAAACGACATGTGAAGGAGCTGGAGCTGGAGCTTGCGTTGGGAAAGAAACCTTTGTTCAGAGTGATACGCTGGAGTGTATATCTCAAAGTGATACGCTCGTGGACGACAATGTCCGTTGCAAAAAACAATGCTCGATGTACTTGAGGAGTTACTCTGCAAGCAGGCAGCGCCGATGCGAGAAATCCATGTACCAACCCCCCCCTGGAATGCAATCCTTAACTTCAGGAACCAAGTACGCCGTTGATTTCCACCTTGACAACAAACAGCAAACACGCCGTTAAGACTCCGTTCCCCCAGGCAAAAAGAAAATGCAGATGCGTGTGTCGTAAACTCATTGATTAGTTTGTCTATTCAGTCCTCCTCAATATCCTTATGACGGTCCATGACCTTGGTCTTAAAAAGAGCTGGGTCCTTGTCCCAGAGTTCGGCAGCCTCGCCGTTGAGGGGGGAAGCGCTGTTTCTGTTAGCAATCTCAAACATTTCCTTGCCAGATATCGGCAGAACACATGGTCTTACTTGTTTGGTTCGCCCAAGAGAGACTGCAAGCTCAGCAACACCGTTTGAGTGTTGTAGGCAGGCGTCCACTTGTCCTTGAGAATGTCGAGGCAGATGCGGCCGGAGAAGTCGACGTTGGGGTGGTAAATGGGGGTGATAAAAAGTACGGTGGGTGGCGTGTATGGATAGTTGGCAGGGAACTCGAAGCTGAGCTTGAGGTTGAGGCCCGCATATGGTGTGTCTTCGGGACCTTCAATGGTAGCGCGCCAGAAGAGCAGGTTGCCGTCGGCCGAGGGGAACGCGGAGATGCCAGGGGCAGGTGAGGTCATCATTTGCATAAGCTCGTTCTGCAGTCTTCGGGCCCATGTTGTCAGCCATGATCAGTCTTCCACCACACCGCCCACGCGACGCTCACCTCTTCGTCGCATTCTCGTTGACCTTCTTGCTTGTAGTAGCACCGGTGGCGGCCTTGCTGGCTGGGAGGCTTCCAGGGGCTGAGTTCTGGGTGTCATCCATGTAAGACATGATGTCGACAAAGACGGGCGTAAGAGTAAAGAATGTCTTCGGCGTATGCTGCGACAGGATCCAGGTTAATATACCCAAGCGGGTCGATGCAGAAGAGGCTGGTCTGGAAGAGAGGTCGATTGCGTACCTGCAACAGCGGGGGCGTCAGCTTCGTAGGAATTGGAGGGCTTATGATGTCAAATGGTGTGCAAGAGGTTGGTGTTTGCTTTCAGGAAAGAGATGGAAGGCGCCTCGGGAGTTTTGGCGGAGCGGCGTCTGAGGGTCATAGAGCCCGAGAGGAATGTTTACAAGAAAGACCCAACTTTGCCTGCCCCCACCAGCCCGCTAGGTAACAAGCCGGAGACTCTCTAGCAACCACTGCCGGCCAAGAGCGGCCTGGTCCGGGCGCAACCCTTGTGCCATAGCCAATCAGAGCGTGCCTTTGGCTGCTGTGCCCAGACAAAACATTTTGCCCGCTCCACTCTTTGAGCGCATCAAGATACAAATACACTTTACACGGGTACGCGAACTTTATAAGACGCGTCATATTTCATCCAAACAGCACTCAGAAAATGGTGAGTGCAACTTACTTCCGCTTACTATCGGCTTGTTATTGAACTCAGCCTTCCTCACCTGCCTTGTATCTTTGTACTCTTTCTTTGATACCCCCGTCCCTGCCTTTTGTTTTGAATAATACCACTTCTGGCTCAAGGGATACCCCGCGATACTGCCTGGGACACCTCCATCGCCATAAATTTGGACATCAGTTTCGGATCACATCAACTAAAAACAGCTCTCAAAAATGCAACAGTCACAATTAGACCCGCTTCCAAACGATTTGCCCTTCCGCATCATCTCCAAGACGATAGGAAGGGGCGCATATGCATCGTGAGTTCTTCTTCCCGCACCCATCTCACTTACACCAGGGTAGGACCCCACCAGCTGACTCTGATCAACCAGCATCAAAAAGGCGATTCCTCTGGATGCACCAACACCAGTCTTTGCTGTCAAGCTGATCCACAAGGGTTACGCTGTCAAGCATGGGCGGATATCAGCCAAGCAAATCGCCATGGAGGTGTCATTGCACTCTCACATCGGCCAGCACCCCAACATCATCGAGTGGTTCGCTACTGGCGAAGATGCCGTCTGGAGATGGATCGCCATGGAGTTTGCCGAAGGAGGTGATCTTTTTGACAAGATCGAGGCGGACGTCGGCGTTCAGGAAGACATTGCGCATCTGTATTTCTTGCAACTAATCGCTGGTGTCAGCTTCATGCACTCCAAGGGGGTAGCCCACCGGGACCTCAAACCCGAGAACATTCTTTTGTCAGACACAGGCAACCTCAAGATTGCCGACTTTGGCATGTCGACCATGTTTGAGTACAAGGGAGTCCGGAAGCAGACGGCCACCATGTGCGGTAGCCCCCCATACATCGCCCCTGAGGTACTGCAGTGTGCCAGGCCAGATAAGAGGTCGCCTGACCAGCAGAAATACTCGGCGGATCTGGTCGACATCTGGTCTTGTGGCGTCATTTTGTTTGTGCTTTTGGTGGGCAACACACCATGGGACGAGCCAACAACTGGAAGTTGGGAGTTTCAGGAGTACGTACGGACGCATGGGCGGAGTACAGATCAGCTATGGCAGAGGATTCCCCCCAACACATTATCCCTCCTCCGAGGCATGATGAACATTGAACCTCAGAGACGATTTAGCTTCGCTCAAATTCGCCAGCACCCATGGTACACCCGTCACAACCCCCTCCTCGCCGCCGACGGCAAGGTGTCAGATCCTCTGGCTCTGGCCACCAAAATGCTGGCCGCCCTACGCATTGATCTCAGCGCAGAGCCAACCCCCTCCCAGCGTGCTTCCCAACCAGAAGCAATGGACCTCGATTCCCAGCCCTCCAGCTCGTGGACTACCAAACTCCCAGCCACCCAACCCGAAACTCCCATCACAGATGCAGCCTTCGATTGGGAACGGCCAACCCTCCGAACACTGGGTACTCACGCCATCATCTCCTCGACGCAGCCGTTGGCTCCCCGCGATGCTGCTTCCATCCTTCCTCCGCCATCAAGCCGGCATCCCAACCGAAACCTGGCCCTGGCCGCCCTCTCCGCTCTGTCGGATGACCCGTCCATGAGCCAGTTCTCGCAGATCCCAGGCATCCCATTGTCCTTGACCCAGCACGCCCGCCAGTTCAGGGACATCATCCCCTCATACTCGCTGACAAGATTCTTCTCGCACATGCCGCCGGTGCTGCTCGTGCAGATGCTCAGCGACGCGCTTCACCAGCTCAACGTGCCGCAACCGGCTCAAATCGGTGGTAGTGTCAACCCGGAGTCGGACCACGTGGCGACGCTAAAGGTGAAGACGGTGGACGGGAGAAACCAGAGCCTGCACGGGGAGGTGCTGGTAGACAAGTACAGGCTGATGACGAGCATGTCTGACGAGGAGGGCCAGGAGGTGGTACTGCACGAGGTTAGGTTTGTCAAGGTGAAGGGTGACCCGCTAGAGTGGCGGAGGTTTTTCAAGAAGGTGGCGCTGCTGTGCAAGGAGGGGGTTTGGAGTGGGGATGGGGGGAGTTCACAGTAATGGATAACCGTGTTTGTTCCTTTGAATTTGGGGTGGTTTTGGGAATTGTGTTGTTGCTGATGTGATTTGCGGATTACAGGAAATGGCGATGGGATGGTAGGGTGGGATGACTTTTTCTTCTTTTTTTAATGAACGGTGGGATGACGATCATTTATGTAGCTTGGAGGATTGGGATGGCTGATATATAAGAGACAGACAGGGCTGGGTCGGGGTGCTGAGTGTGTTTTGTTAAGTCAGCATTTTTTTTTAGTCTGTGAGCATGGCATATAATTGCAGCATAGCATGAGCACGAAGCATTGCAGGGTTGTATTAAACAGACGTGGCATTTAGTTTTGGTAAATTTTTTTGACCTCACCTTGCAACCGAGCGGTGTATTCATATTCCCTCTTTTTTCCTGGCCTATATTTCCAGCTTCCGATTATTGCTGTCAACGAAATCACTCACAAACTCCCCCCCGGCGGCTGATCCAACTCCTCCTGACAAACACCATACTCTTCCGGGTCCTTGCAGTCCTCCTTGTGGGATTCCACGCCTTCTGGGATTGGCACCATGGCTGATTTTGTCCTAGATGGCAATCTTCCCGTTAGATACCGCCCCTTACGACTGTGAATGTTACGAGGGAAGGTGGCATACCAAATGTGAATCGCGCTCTTCCAATCCAACCCCTCTAGGCAACCCCCCTTGACGCTGACGACGTTTTTGTTCTGATTGTTTGTCAGCCACGTTCGTAGCAGGCAACCGTAAAACCCATATCATGTTTTTTTGTTGGGGGTAAAGGGAAACTCACAGGACTATCATGCACCAACCTCGTCCCGCACCTCTTGCAAAAATAGCAGTACAGCGTCTGCCCGTTGGTTGTTGCGCGTGAGTAGACTGATAGCAGGTTACTCCCGCTCCCTTCACATCCAGCTGGTGGACTCCCTGATGACGAGACCGAGGATGATGTTGGTGAGGAGGGCGATGGTTGGATGAGGTTGGCGGGGAGGGAGAAGCGGGGGAAGATGGCCGAAACGCCAAAGGCGGAGGAGGTTTGTCTTTGGCAGGCTATGCTGTTTTGCTAATGTTAGAAAACCAAGAGAGAGAAAAAAAAAAAAAAAAAAAAAAAAGGGGATTGGAGAGGAAATACCAGTGGCAGATATACAAGGCTAGGGGTTTGGGGAGGGGGTTTTGAAGCGGATGGAGCCGCATTGGCAGGAGGCGTTCATTTTCGGGTTGGGTTGAGTTGAGGACTGACTGGTTGGTATAAGGATTGTGTGAGTTAATTGGTTTGGGTGATGGTTCAATGGCGGTATTTGAGATGGGGGGGTTGCTGGGAGAAGGTTGTGTGAGAAGGTTGTGTGGTGAGGCTGTGACAAAGGTGTAAGTGACCCAAAAACAGGGAATAAACCAGAACATGAAAGCAGGAAACAAATCCCATATAAACACCCTACCTCCCCAATTACCTACTACACCCAAAAGTCAAAAGCTGAATCTACACCCCAAGATCTCATCCACTCAATCCCAATAACACAACGCCCCTTCGGATCAGAGCGGTTTCCCACGGCTATCCTTCAATTGATGGCGTGTGCCGTGCCCGAAGACCGGAGAGAGAGGAGGAAAGAATAAAGAACTGTAGCAAAGTGAGGGGTCGTATTCAGTTTTCTAAATTGGTTCTTTCTCAACCTCATCAATTGATTGATTCCGATGAACCAAGAACAAAAGATTTCAAGTAAAAAAAAATACATCCTGAGGCCCCTCAGACATGTTTATATCATCCCCATTGACCTGCCCCAGGCAATATCCAATGCAGTCATACCTCCTTCCTGACTAATAAAGACCAACCTGCACAACCGTGACTCACCCCCCCTCCCCCGCGTCGACAACCACACCCAACCGCAGGTCAGCATCGCGTGGTCACATGATATCGGATCTCAATTCGCTCTTTTGCTTTGGAAGAAATTCACCAACAGTTGAGACTTTTCATCCCAAAACTCAAACATCTCTTGTTCCATCTTTCTCTCCAAATCCATAAAACAAGCAAAGCTGTATTGTGAACAACGAAGTCTGGGTATAGAACACTAAGCCGCCAATCTAGCAAAGAGCGGGAAAAGAACATAAGAGAAAATAATCATCAGCCAGTCCAACTCCTCCCAACAACGCCCCGCCTGCTAATAATTACCCATCAAAGCACCCACCTCCCATGATATTTTCACCCTGGTCCCAAACATTTGCAAAGCCTTCACGCAGCAACAGAATACCCCTGGGACCTCGGGCTAGGCCCAGTGTCCTCATCCAGACACCAGTTCTCCAACCTCTTCCCCCAGTCCACAATCCGGTTGTCCACCACCCTCCAAAACACATCCGCCGCCCAAAACACAAACGGCCCAATCATCCACATCCCAAAGAACCAGCTCAACGTGATCTGAGTTGGCGTCTTCACCCCGAAGAACCCCTTTACACCCGCAGCAGGAAGCGCCTCCTTAAAATTCGCATCCCCCGGCTTCCCCCTCGCAGGGATATCAACATGCCCCAGAATCGACGCCTGGATGGTATCCATCACCGGTCCATGCATGATATAAATCGCATAACTGATCCTCCCACAATACTGCGCCAGCCCCCCCTCAAAGAACCTCCTCAGAAAATCCAGCTCCCCCACCGCCCACACCGTACACACCGCGCTCAGCCCAAACCAAAACTTCTGCGGCGCCAAATGATCCATCTCCGCAAACGGCAACGGCGTCCTCTCCAGAAACCAGCTAATCCCCGGCGTCTTATCCGCACTCCTATTCGGCCAACCCCCAATGAACAACCCCACCAGTATCATCACCACCTGCAACCCCTTCACCAACGTGCCCGGCCCCATCACCATCCCCCTTTCTTTGGTCCCCTCCCTCTCCCCCTCCCACTCCTTTTGCTTCTTCCCCTCCTGCTTCAGCACGAAAACCTCGGCCAAAAACAAACCCGCCAAAAACTCGAACCCCGCCCACTTCCCACACATCAAACAGTACCCCATCAACCCCAACACACTCCCCATCCTCACATGCAGCTTCACCCGACTGAGCATCAGCACAACCATAAACAACAACATCGAATGCGCAAACTCAATCGGTATCGTCCACAAGTGGATATCATACGCCGGCTTCAAATCCCTATCCCAGTCCCACCCCCAAGTAATCTGGTGAAACACCGCCCCCTTCCACTTCCACACCTCCTCCATCAGCGTCTCCTGCGCCGGACCCAGATACCCCGTCTGCCGGAGACAAAGCACCATAAACGTCGACACCACGCATGGTCCAAACAACCTGAACGCTCGACGGAACGTGGACGACGCAAGGGCAGTGTAGCATTTGTCCAGGTCTCGGGCGTGTAGAGCCTTGATGGGCTTGTACGACAGGGCAAAGCCGGAAATGACAAAAAAGATGTGCACCATTGGTCTGCCGGAGAAGATGATGCGGAAGTAGGGGAGTTGAATAAAAGACGAGGGGCGGTCGACGTTGAGGCCGTGGGAGAGCGTCAGGGCCGAAAAGTTGTTTTCGGTGTAGTGGCAGAAGAAGACGATGATGGAGGCGATGCCGCGGAGGCCGTCGAGGTACGAGGTTGGATGGACGCGGTAAGTTGGTTTATGGTCGGGGAAGAGGCGGTCCGAGAGGAAGGAGGGGAGGAGGGCGAGGAGGATTTTGAAGAGGGTTTGGCGAGGGAGGAAAAGCCTGGGGAGGCTGGCGGTGGGCGGTGATAACATCTTGGTGATGAGAGGCTTGGGCCGCCGCCCTGAGGTTGGAAATGGGAATAAAACAAGCGGTATTGATGGTGAAGTGAAGATTGAACTGAATGAGTGATGTGATGATATACACTGGTGGCAAATTCCGTATCAAAGCGACTGTCAAAATCTACAAAGTCAGATGGTAGAAGGCTGCCACAGGAAGGTGGCTGCTTGTGTGCGTGTGTATGTACGAAGTTGAGGCCCAGGACGAGGAAAGAAGGGGGGAGCTCCAAGCTGAGCTCTGAGGACAAGGTGTGTTTTGAAGGAGAGCGGGTGACGGTGTCAGGCGTGGGTAACGCTTGGTTTCCTGGGGATTTGATATGACAAGGTGCGGTGCACCGATTGACCGTCACGCTAATTCGTCGCTAGTTCCAGGGACCATTGTCTCATGGCAGCCGTTGTTGGTGACGTTCCCAGGCTCGAGGCTTGCTGAATCAGGGGTTGGCAAGATTACCGAGCTTGGAAAAGATGTTCCAGGCCCTTGGCTGATCCGCGCGTCGTTGCGTTGCCCTATTCCAGCATGAGTTTCAGCAAACACAATAAAAGCGAAAGCCGCTTGTGAGAGGGCAAGCAGCAAAGTCGGCGTATTGTGTCTCACCGAGTACCTAGTAACTGAACGCTGAAAAAAAAAAACAGAAGAGGCAGGCAGGTACGACCGACCCATTGCCTCACCTCACCTGGCGGTGTAGCTCCCCCAGGTCTCAGAGGACGGCCCAAAAGACTCCGTCGGACATGCAGGGGCTTCCAGGAGACGAGGGGAACGGATCGGCCTGTGAAGCTTGATCTGAACTGCAGGTCCCAGGAGAACAAACAGGAAGATGCAGGGAGCTGAACATGCAACAATTTCGGAAACGCCACATGAGGAAACGCCTCCAATGATGGTTCTAGCCGCTGACAGCTGAAAAGATTTCATGATGGGTCAGACAATTCTTAAAACAGCGAGCCGTTCTCCTCTGTAGTAGCGTGGCCAGCAGAGCAAGATAGCATCTTCGCCAGTTCGATTCTTATGCTTGTTGTTGTTTGTTGCCAAGTTGCAGGCTGTGCCCTGGGACACGCACAAGCTCCAGAGATCTGCGGCGGAGAATGTTTCGAACGTGTGTGCCGGCTTGGCATACGTCATATTGCCAAGCAGCCCAGCCAGCCCTTGTCGGTTTTTCTGCTGTAGTGTGTGTTGACATTTTAAGAGTACAACAGATGACTATATCTGATTCTATCATACCCACCTGGACCCGATGGTACGGGGGACATGAGCAACCTTGACCTTCTGCGCCTCCTCCCTTTTATCATCCAATCTTTGCTCCAACAGCGTAACCTACTTGCTTCTCCCAGCTTCCGACAGCGTGGAATACATACCCACTGCTATCTGAAGATATATCAACCCATTCAGCTGTCTGAGTCCACAATCAACCCACATCCATCTCCGTGCCTGTATCGGCGCCTGCTCTTCAGTGAAACTATCATCCAGCACCTCTCCCCACCACCAACCCGAGTTTGAACCCACGGGTCCCTCTTCGTCAGGGTTAATGTGCAGCCTCAGCTCTCTAAACCCAGGCAATCGCTCGCAAAGACTCCGAAAAGAAGGCAAGGATGCACCCAGGAGATCCTGTTGATATGTGAACATGCGCAAGTATCTCAAGTTGTCCAGCTGCCAAGAAGGTTCTGAGCCAAGCTCAAGCTGCGGGGGCATCTTCAAATCCCTAGGTCGGGGGGCCCAGATGAGCACTTTTGCGAACTGGGCCGCTTTGGTGTGTCCTCTCCCGACAACTTCTCCATCAACTCCTGCCCTGGCCCAACCCCCGAGCTGTGACACCTCGCAAAAACAAATTCGTTTTCCCGAAAGGGCATCATCCGGCACTCGGTGTAAACCTGTCGACAAGTCTGCAGAAAGGCAGTAGGGATATACTCGTGCGGTCGGTAGGGTGATAATTATAATGGCAACTTGTCACGACGACGACCACCACCACCACCATGACGTCTTGACCACCACCCCCTGTCGTCGCTTCCGTTCTCATCGGGTGTTACGGGCTCGTAGATGCATGGTGATGGCGGCTTCGAGGCTAGTTTCCCCGGGTAGGCCCATTCGTCGTTGTGGTAGGTGAGGGGGCTCACGAATAGTATTGGAGGTAGACCGCGAGCCGGATCTCTTGGGGCAGGGACAAGAGGTGGAAGGTCATGGTGATGAAGGGGGTATGGCTTGGGGAAATAGAAAGAAAGAAAGAAAGAGAATGTGAAGAACCACACGCTTTCAAGCGTCAGGTTGGCCATCTCAAATAGGACGATTGGTAGGCAACCAACTGTTGGAAGCAGGAAAACTGAAACTGGTAGGCAACCGTTGGAAGCGGGTTAACACAAAAGTCGGCACAGTATGTATATCTTACATTGGGTAGGCAAATTATTATATTCCCATGTATTAGTTGGGCATACTGCTTCTATGACATGACAATCCTCCTGCGAAGCACTGAAGTCTTGTTGAAGAGCAATTGCACGATTTCGAAGTTGGGTATTTTCCTTTGATTATCATGACCAGTCCACACCCGACTTAACCTCAGGAGGAAGAAACCTTCCTGCTCGAAAGGGGCGTTCAGAGCCACAGCCATCAGCCATCAAAGCCACGCACCTGTCGCCAAAACACCATGTCCCATTCCCCGCTATGCTAGATGAATATATAAACGGCCGCCCCTTTCCCAAAACCAAGAGCAGAGAAACACACCCACTACCTAGGAGGAAGTCTTTTCACCTGCCCTTTCGCAGGCGCCCTCTTGGACTCGAGCTCTATCCTCGGCGGTAGATCTGTCCTGCCCCTAGCATACAACCAAAACAAGTGCTCTGGCTGCACACCCGTATTTCCACTGGAGGCCACCCGATTAGCAAAATAACCAAAAACATGTCAATGAAGCCTACCACGTACCTCACCTGCTGCACAACCCCCTGCTGTCCCAACCCTCCCCTCCCCCCACCACTCCCATCCATCATAACTAAATCTTCATCCTCTTCTTCATCTTCATCCTCTTCCTCATCATCACTCTCCTCCTCCTCCTCCTCCTCCTCCAACAAATTCCTCCTCAACCCCGTCCTCACCCTCTCAACCCCCATCTCCTGCTCCTCCACAGTATAACTCCTCCCCTCCTGCACATTAATATACTCCTTCAACCCCCTATCAAACAAAAACCAGCAATCTGCCCACTTCTCATTATTCGCCTCCTCATCCTCCCCCTCGTCCCCATCCCCACCCCCACCACCACCACCCCCCTCCTCATAATCCTCATCATCCCCCCCTTCCCGTCTCTTGTTCCGCCTAGCAATCTCTGCCAACACCGCCTCATCAACCCCCACTTCCCTCGCCCTCTGCATCCCCATCTCCATTTTCGTCTCGATCTCCGGTTCCGGTTTTTTTCTTAGCATCGATGACAAAAAGTCTAGCTGGGTGCGCCCGGGGAAGTTGGTAGACGGGTGGACAGCGATGCGGTGGAACAAGGCTGACTTGTCGGTTAGGATCGACTGGAGGGATAGCAGCGAGGTGTGGATTATTGCTGCTGAGGCCTGGAGGGATTCTTGGGAGGGGAGGGGGTAGGTGAGCGCCATGTTGCGGTGGGCGTTGGAGAGGTTGAGAGATAGGGTCGCGAAGCGGTTGCGGAGGAGGTCGAGGTGTTTGAGGTCTTCGGGGAGGAGGTTTAGGGAAGCCATCTTTGGCGGTTGAGGGAAGAGTGGTTGTGGTCAGTGGATGGGTGTTGCTGTCGCGGGAAGTTGGGTATTGCGCTTTCGCGCTGCTGTTTGCGCGAGATCAAAGGTGATGAGTGCGGATTGGTAAGGTGGGGGTGGACTTGAATGTGGGAAGGGTTAGATATTGGTGGTGAGAGTTGGCGATTTCTACAGTCGGGATTTTGTTGTTGCGATCAAAATATGGAAAAGTTGAGAAGCGCAATTGATGATGGTTAAGTTCGCAATTCTGTCACGCGCGGGGGGGAGCTTGAGCACAGGCCCGGGCTGTCGCTTCCTTATTTGGCTAGCGCAGATCTCTAGCCCACTTTATTTTCAGGCAGTTAGCTCATCAAGGTTCTCAATGGTTGCTCTCAACATCATCAACGCTGATACATATACGGTCTACCAGTGCAGATTGCATGATCGGTTGTATTTTTTATCAGCATAACTGACAAAGAGCAATGCTAGCACGCTCGCCAAATTAAACATGTCCCAAGATGCCTTCACATATATCGTCTACCTTAACCATTTGAACCTCCATCGTGCGCCCAAGAGCAAAACTCGCTATGAGAAACCGGGTTGAACCACATCCTCTTCATCACCGTCGTAATAGTTGAAGCGCCACCAGCACATGTCGACAGAGTTTACTGCCCGTGAGATCCAGCTTGATCAGTCACGATCCTCGATCCTGTCTCCCGGCCGGACTCATCCACAGCCGGGTACCGCGCCCGCCTCTCGAGGTCATCCAGAGGAATATGCGACCGGATATACCTATCACAACAGATTAGTACACATCCTCATCACGCCAGAGAGAAGAACTTACTTCTCCCTCCCATCATCAATCGGATTGTAATCCCAACTCTCAAACCTCCCCTTCGTCAGCGCCCCCCAAACCAACCTCCTCTTCCTCTGACTATGCAACACCTCCTTCGTAATCCCCTCAAAATCCCACTTCTCCCTCGCCTCCCTCTCAAACGCCTCAAAAACCTCTTTTGTTTCTTCATCCGTCCTCACCACCCCCTCCTTCACCAAATCCCTCAACTCGAGCGGATCCGCCCTCAAATCAAACAACTGACTCCCATCCGCCGGGCAAGTCACATACTTCCACCTCCCCCTTCTGATCATCATCAGCGGCCTGACCGTCCCCTCCCCAGTATACTCCGCAAAAACCTCATCATGCCCCCCCTCCCTCCCCTCCAGATGCGGCAGCAAACTCCTCCCATCCATCGGCAACAACGCCCACGGCTTCGTCCCCACCAAATCGCACATCGTAGGCAAAATATCCAACGTGCTCACATTCTGACTCACCCTCCTCGGCTCGAACCTCTTCGGGTAGCTCACCAGAAGCGGCACACGCACCGAGCTCTCAAAATACGACATCTTGTACCACAGCCCCCTCTCCCCGAGCATGTCCCCGTGGTCGCCAGAAAATATCACAATCGTGTCCTCGTCGAGCTTGAGCTGCTTGAGCAGGGTGAGGAGCTGGCCGAGGCAGTCGTCGACGTACGAGACGGCGCCGTAGTACGCCCTCCGGGCCCGCTTGATTTGCTCGTCAGAGAAAGGATTGTCCCACAGGTCGCAGACTTTGAGGAGGCGTTTGGAGTGGGGGTCTTGGTCTTCCTGGGGGATGGTCACGCGGGGGAGGTCGATGTCGACGTTTTCGTAGAGGTCCCAGTACTTTTGCTCGATGGTGTAGGGGTCGTGGGGGTGGGTGAGGGAGACCTGAGAGTGGACGTTAGCACACCGTGTAGTTGGAATGACCAGTCGTTTCCCCATATTGTTCCCCCCCCCCTTCCCCTCTGCGACCCAACGGCCACTGGCCGAGTAGTCATGTGCAGCGCATCATGCATACCACATCATAACCACCCTCCCGGGTCCCGTGGGGTCACTCATACACCCCCTCCCCGAAACAAAAACACGAACGTGGCGCAGGGTTAAACTCACCGTCAAAGCAAACGGCCTCCTCCCCCCCCCCCTCCCTAACAAAATCATACAAAAACTGCCTACTCCTATACATAACCTCCTCATCATAATCCAGCTGATTACTCCTCACACAGCTCCCCGCCTGCAGTACACTGCTCGCGTTATGATACCACTCCAGCCTCGTCTCCGGCTCCTCCCAGTTCGGCACCCACCCAAAATCCCCTGGGTAAATATCGCTCGTCAGCCTCGTCTCGTACCCATGCAGCTGATCCCCGACAAAATGCATCTTGCCCGCCAAAACAGTGTGGTACCCCTTCAGCCGAAGGTAGTGGGCATAAGTCGGGATATCGCTTGATATCTGGGCGGCATTGTCAAACGCTCCTATCTTCATGGGGAGCTGCCCCGTGATCATGCTCATTCTTGAGGGGCCGCATAAAGGTGAGGGGCAGTAGGCTGAGTCGAACTGGACTGATTTTGCAGCTAGGGCGTCGAGGTTGGGGGTCAGGATTTGGGAGGTGGGGTTGTACATCTTGAGCAAAGGGGCGGCTAGCTGGTCGGCCATGACGTAGAGGATGTTGGGACGTTTTTCTCCATCATGATGGCCGTTGGGAAAGTAGTGGCCGTTGCTGTTGGAAGCTGTTGTTCCGCGGGTGCTGTTGATTGGTGGTGGTGGTGTTGGTGATGGGGTGCTGTCAGCGCCGGGGAGGGAGTTGAGATCGGGTGACATGGTGATGTATCTATGTCTCTGTCGACGAGTAAGATGTCAAGGTGTGTGAATAAGCTTGCTTCTGGGGGGTTTGCTTGTGGTCCTCCCACGTATCTCAAAGTATCTAACTCAGCCCTAGAGATGTGGTGGCCTCTAGAATTGCGTAAGAAAGCCTCGCCAAGAATTTGCCCAGTATCAAGTTAGGAAACTTTCAACCGTGTGTAAGTGGACCGAATAGGCAATAACTTCTTTGAATGTCGATGGTGGCGTTGTTCTTGTTCCCGTGGGGGAAATATGTCACAAACTAGCGTAGAAAAAAGAAGGGGGGAAGACGAAAAGAGAACCCCCCACGAAGAACGTGAAAGGGGTATAAACGTCTCAGGAAAGTGTGCGTGGATGGCAGGTCAGATTGCTCGCAAGATCACGCAACCGCTCTTTGACGCAATCGTGGGACAGCTTATCGATATTGCGCCATCGAGAGACGGGATGAGAAAGCACAGGAAGGGGTGCCGCACTCCAATTTATTTCAGAGTACTAAGCATTCCAAAAACCTCCTGTCAAGTTGTCAATGCGCAAGCACCCCAAAAAAAAAAAAAAAAAAAGGAGATCAGGGGACCGCTGCCATGCACCAGACCATTCGGACGGGGGAAAGAGAGATAGTGGACCTGCGGTTTCGCTGTAGTGTGATCCTTGGCGTTGCTGGCAACAGTTTCTTCAAGAGCCAGACCGCTCGCTACCTTTCCTCCTTCCAGGGGGTCAAGAGAAGTTATCGTTGCGGATGGTGAAACTCTCTCGTAAAAAGGCGGCGGTGAAGGGCCATGAGTGGTGGGCATGTCCCAAAGGGTGGCCAACAAAGAAGATGGAACAAGCCGAAAATCTGCAGTCATTGAACAAATTCCATGGCGTCGATCATGCACCACCCCAGAAACCCTATTGTCGTTCCCTATCAGACCCTTTCGGCGGCTGCTGATGCAACATGGACTTCCCAGATCATGTCCCTTATCTTTGATGGCAAACCCAGTCAAGGATCAATAATTTTTGCAGCTTGCATTGTGTGCCTATGCAAATCTCTGCGGGGAATATCGGGGTCCAATCCGAAGCCGAATGAGGTCTGGACCACAGACACTTTCATGCCCCAACCACCTTCGATATCTCTCGTGATCTGCTTCTGTCGTCTCTTGCATACGACACTCCGCTCACCGGAGCCGCGGGGCTCTTCCGGAACATCTGCCCAGTACCTAGACTCGGAAGTCCGTGACAAGCCGTTTTTCTCGCTGCAGTCTCCCGGACCCCATGTCGAAAAATTGGACCATGGTCTGAGGTGTTTCGTAAAAAGATATGTCATTCAAACGAGCCCGTCACTTGACCATTTTCCCTGTGTCGCTGTCAAAGAACCCTTATCATACATAAAAAGAAAAACCAATGGAGCAAAAAACCAAAGAAACGCTGCGAATATGGACACCATATCGCCCGAACAACAGCTCCGGCAACCCACATCACCCAAAGAACAGACCCAATAGTTACCAAGAGAAACCATTGAAAAACCCTGAAAGGGAGCACGATAGCTGGAAGAAGAAGCCCGGTAATAAATGAGGTCACCCAAAACGAAGCCGCGATGGTGAATTTGACCGCCCAAAAGCAAAACCCAACAATGGTACAAAAGACGAGGCATCCAGCAGTGCGTTTCATGAAAGATCTATGAGCTGGATACTCTCGAACAAAGGGATCCAGCTCCTAACCACGGCGGCGAGTCGTGGGGCCCTTGCTGCGAGGTCTCGCCGTCGAGGTCGCCGCAACTTCAGCGTATGAAGGGGCGAGAGCGCTGTTGGCGGGAAGGGCCTCCTTGCGCTTGCCCTGGGCCTTCGCCGAGGGCGCATTCCAGTAGTACACCATCTGGAGCGCCAACACCAAGTTGAGTGCAAAGCCAGCCACGAAGCTGTAGAGGATAACCTTGTCGTCCACCTCTTGAATTGTGGTAAAAATGCGGGTGAGCGAGCCGAGGAGGTAGTTGAAGACCTGTTCATTCACCGCCGTCAGCATATTGTTCTCCCATCTTGACACTGCAACCGCCGAATGAACTTACAGTGAAGGCACTGAGCTGCCCAGTACCTCCCTGGCTCCAAATGGCCGCGATCTGGGGGATCTTGCTGGCTACACTCATGCCCCCAGCTCCAACCTGCAACCAACCCAGCTCCTTCATGCCCAAGGTCTGCTCGTTGAAAAGCGTGACGGCGCTGGCGGCCAGAGCAGCAACAAACAGACCCGCCATGCTGGCCTTTCCACTGTAGTGCAGGACCAAAACTGTGATGAGCACGTTCTGGGCGAGAACCATGGCCGTCTCGCCATAAGTGCTGAAGGGGAACCCGTTCCGAACATTGTATGCCAAGCTGATCAGGTACGACGAGGTCTCGAGCAGGTAGGCGAGGAAAGAGACTCCCGAGGCGGACTTGGACTTGACAAGCTTCACAATTTGCGGCACCTTGACGATCGCTGAGGCGCCGACAATGCCAATTCCGAGACCCTTGCTAATCGCGTACTTGAGGCATTCGGTGTCCTCCACGTCAATATCGAGAAGCAGAGATTTGTAGCATTTCTCCCCAATGATCGAGACGCCCAGGTCCCGAATCGGGACAGGGAGGTTGTGGGTTATCGGTTGGAGGGCGGTGCGTACGGCGTCCATTTTGTTGTACTGAAGAAATAACCAATAAACCAATGAATAAACTATCGCCTGAAATGACCGTATGAAGTAAGAAGAGAAGAGTAGTGCGTTGTAGTCTTCGCAAGCTGCAGCTGTCAAAAAAAGAGCTGTTGGGCTGGAAAGTTGAAAGTAATTTGAACGCGACGGAAAAGTGCAACGTCATGAAATCACCAGTTTCCCCGAGGGAGGAGCTCCACACTCTTCGGAACCGGAGACCCACTTTATTGTGCCAAGCCCGGGCTCCTTCCTTGACCACAGCCGGAAGGGAAGGGCCGGAGTGCAAGAGCAGGAAGGAGCAAATGTAGCAGATCATCCAAAAAGCCAAAAGGAATTGAACGTATCGGGGTTCGAACCCGGGACGTTCTCAGGGAGCATTGTATCATTCGAACCCGTTCACCTGTCATATCATTGTAACAGTTTCAAGGCAACGAACATTTTGCAGCCGAGACGTCTTAACACTAGACCATACGTCCTGTTTTGTTATTACATGGAACCAATCTGGATCTTATAAGCTTCGGTTTCAGGTATCGTGGTTGCCTAGGTAATGCTCCTGCTCGTCGACGAATAAACAGATATGTCTGAAACCAGTGCCAGCTGTGGATAGTGTCGCCGTCAACAACCGTCATCCCGAGATGAGGTTGCTTGCCACCTGAACTATCCCCCGTTCCCCTCTTCACAGCAAAGCTACTCCAAAAGCACCCATACTATTTGTCGTCAGGGAGCTCCTCGAACCGTCCCTCCCGCATGGCCTGCTCCACGGGATTCTGCACATCGATGATGCCGGTCTGCTTAAGCCTTTCAAACAAAACAAATAACCTCTCCGCTTCCCTCTCCTTCTCCTCATCCGTCATCTCTGGCAGCTCAGATACCCTTTCCGTATCCAAGAACTGCCCAGTGATGGGGTTGATCGGCCTCTTGATCTCCCTCACGCCATCCTCGCCTTCCACTTCAGTCTCGCCGCCCTTGTTGAGCTCCTCCGGGGTGAAGCTGATGTTGTTCTGGAACAAGAAACCAGAAGCATATCCATAACCAACATTCTTGACAAATTTGTGCGGGTTCCTATTCGACAAGTCAAAATACAAGTGTGCAATCGCTTTGCCTAGCTCTGGAGCTTCGGGGTTGGACCAGTTCTTCAAGAGGTGGCCCTGCAAGGTGTCAGCCTTGCCGAGGGCGTCTTCGCGATCTTTCTCTGTTGGCAGGAGAGCAGACTTAATGGACTGCTTGACGGAGGCCGGGGCATGCTCGTAGACCAGGGAGAGGGCGCAGACCAGAGGAGTGACGATTTGCTCGAGATCTGGGTTCTTGTAGGCCTTGATAGAGAGCGAGAGGAGCTTAATGAGGCGGTCTGAGAAGCTGGATGGTGAGCTGTCGGGGTAGAGGTACTCCTTCGCGGTTGGGGTTGAGAGGTCCAGGTTTAGGACGGCGTTGACTGCGGGTCCAAACGGCGGTCCAAGAGGGGTCTTGGTGTGGGGGGAAGGTAGGTCAAGACTACACAGGATAGTGATAATATGAGGAATTGCTGGTTCGAAAGAGGCGAGGTGATTAGGAGAGAATTGGCTGACGTTGAAGGTAAGTTTGAGGGTTTCTTCTAGGGCCATTGGATCCATAGGATTTGCAGTGGTCGATCTGTTTGTCGAGGAAAGTCGTTTGGCATGCCTCGCGAGGTGATTGGCTATGGAGTCCGCCAGGCCGTGCTGTGTAATGAGCTTGGGGAGGTCGATATTGGTGTTGTATGTGGAGATAAGAAGCAGCCTAGCCACAAGAAACTCATCGTCGGAGTTATCCTCCTTCAGCTTCTCACTTGCTTTGGCCGCATATCCAGTGTCGACGAATCTTTGTCGCGTCTCTGGTTCAAGAAGAAGAGCATTGCAAAGTATCCTGAGGGCGCCGCGCGAGGTGTTGACTGACGTACTGTCAAAAGCATGTCTGACTAGCGTCTTGATGCCTTCCTTGGTAAAGATAGGATCTGCACAGTTGGGGTCCCGGCCATATATCTTCAGCTCCTCAAGGATCGACTCTCGTCCTATTTCAAACTTGTTAGAGGCAATCTCAAGAGCCGCTGGGAAGATAAACCAACGTTGAGGTGCTAGAGAGCTGGTCTCAAGATCCTCTGTCAACGACCCCAAAAGCTGCTTCACAGCATCTAGTTTAGCTACCGGAATCTTAGCCCTTGCGTTCATCAAGTAGCAGCCCAGAGTTTCCCTTACCAGGCCCTGTAAGTCTTCCGAAAGAAGCAGATTGTGCCATAGCGACTGTGATAAAGTTGGAGATTTGATTCTAGGATGGGTTGTTGCAACAATAAAGAACCACTCCAAAAGCTGGGTACCCCACTTTAAAAGATGGCCTGGCTGACGAGAATTTGTGCTGGCGTGTAACTTGAGATGCGGCAATAAAATATAGGAAGAAAGTGGAAGCAAGCTTTACTCATGAATGGTTTATACCGGATTCCAAGATGCCCATACTGGCGGTCTGAAAGTGAAAGAGCGTCGGCGACAACTGGGTGGGGCTATTTCAAAGGCAACTGTCAAGTACAAGGTACATAGATACATACATAGCCGTCGCTGGGAAAACACTGACTAGACCCTCCAAGCCGGCCTTGTTCAAGTTTTGTATTGATGAATGGAGACTCTAGACCAGATGCAATTAATTTCCAACAATGTGGAAACCCGCAGTGGAATGTATGATCTTTTCATCAAGTTCAATTGTTACATGGTACAAGTACCTGTTGGAGAGATGCATCCCCAGAAACGATGGGGGCTGAATGTGGGGCTGTCACCTTTGACAAAGTGCAGTCGCGACCTGACGCGTCCAAGGACCAGGGGAGACATGGCGCGACCGCGTTAAAAGTCTTAATTGCCCAAGGTCTTCCAGCGGCTCAACCACATAGACACATTTGCTGTACGACCAAAGCCGACATCACGCTCCTTACCGTCTTTTTGTTGCTGGGCCGCCTTTTCATCGCCGCCATCGCCAGTTCTGTTTTCTAAATGTGTCTGCCATTTTGTCAGTCTTCGGTATTCAGGTGACGGGTCGCCAGGTCTTTGGGTTTCTGGGTCTTTGGGTTTCTCTCCATCGCTCTCGGCGCAGAGCCTCTCTCGACAGTTCGATCCGCCGAACATGTCATCTCCTGCCATCCTGTCTACCGCCCTCAGTATTCTGCCACCACGACCCCCAACTCCCCCGAGAGAAACACACCATGAGCCTTCCGTCCCATTCAACCATACTCTTGGCTCCCTCCAGTCCGTCCACACTCCACCGGGACATCAGTCCCCAAGCTCCTCTACCACAACGAACTCGACCTCGCGCCGCCGCAAGAAGGTTGGGTTCTCCGCCCAAACCGAATATAAGGAGGCTCCCGTCTACGGGGAAGGGGGTGCAGTGAAGCAACATCCTACGCCGGTTTCCCTCCCTCGAAGTGCGTCCAAGCCCATCAAATCGATTCTTAAAATCACAAACCACGCCCCAAACCTTCTCGACCCATCCAGCAGCAACCCCTGCGATCCATCCAACCCGAAAGTCAACCTTGCCGCCATGCTCGAATCCACAATCCAGCAACTGGCCGGAGGCGACCGCGAGTCGAAGGTGGATTCATACGAGATGTTGACCCGGGCCCTCAAGACATCGAATAACCTACCAGACCGCGTGGCGTTGCAAGAGAAAATGGGGCTTTTCATGCAGTTTATTCAGAGAGATATTGTCTCTAGGACCTCGGAATCTGCTCTGGACTCGATACTTGTGAACCACGCCCTCAATATGCTCATCACATTTCTTCACTTTCCCGCGATAGCCTCGTCCATAAGCAATGATTTTGGCATTTTCATTGTCGACCACTGCATTCGGTCCTTCGAGGACCCTGACACTCCCAAGGATATCGCCCGCCGTCTTATGCAAGTTTTGTCCGTGCAAAACTTCCCAGCAAAAGTCATCACGGCAGAAAGAGTTGGGAGAATAGTGGCATCATTGCGCCGGATCGAGGAATATCTTACAGGCAAGAGCATCGTCCTGTCCCGCATCTTCATTTACCGGAAGCTGGTCAAGCAATCGAGGCAATACATGGTAGTTCATTCAGACTGGCTGATGGATCTATTTACCGATATGCTCAGTAATCTGAAGGAAATTCGATCATCGGCTATCTCTTTTGGTCTCGAACTGGCCTTTACTATCGGACACGACAAGGCGTTATCGAGAAAAGTTGTTGAGATTTTCAATACCAGTTCTGGGGACCAAAAGTATATCCAGTACTACTATGAGAGGCTCCAGGCTATGTTCAAGGAGAAACAAGACTCTGTAGTGGTTCCAGATATCTGGAGTGCGGTCCTACTACTGCTTCGCATTCCTCTAGAAAAGTGGGAGCATTCGCGCTCCTGGCTTCTTCTCATTCAGGGCTGTTTCAACAGCACCGACTTTGCCACCAAGATCGCCGCCAACCGTGGCTGGAACCGTCTTGTTTACTTTGTACAAACCGACGATCGGTCGTTTAACAAGAACATCTCGACGCTGGTCACGCCCCTGACAGGGCAGTTGGGGAGAAAGGGTCCTGGAAAGATGACCGAGGAGTTGCGGCAGGCAGTGTTTGGGTCCATCTGCAATCTCCTGTACTACACGTTCAAACCGAACACCAACACAACACTTCTGGATCGATACTGGGATTGTAGTGTCAAGCCTATCGTTGAGAAGCTTCTCGACCCGGCCTCCGAAGCTGCCGCCGACAACCTTCAGCAAGCCACTGCCATCCTCGCTGGACTGTTTGACAGCACGACGCCGCGGAGATGGAAGGAAGACCGCATTCAGGACAATACACATCTGAAGCCGAGCGAACTTCCGCCTCTTGATTCGAAATGGGTCCGACACAGTGTTGGGAGGGTCTTTCCTCTGATAGGAAACATTCTTGAGCGAAACTTCATTGCTCTCGCCCAAACGAACACCACGACATACAAGCTTTGGGAGACTTTGGTGGTTACTGTTGCTTCTGCCGCGGCTAAGGAGATCAAGGTATCAAAGGATACCACCAGCTTTGTTACAGAATCTTTTAATATTCTGCAAACCGTGTGGAAGCAGGGGGTTCCTGAGGGGAAGGGACCAGAGTTCCTTCTCGCTGCACAATCGTACTTGAAGCTTATGTTCAACTCTCTGGGGTCATTACCGTTTACCGAGAAGCCCAGCAAAGCTCAAGGGGCCTTGAAGGCCCCTCTCTACACGCTCTTCTCTAACTTGTCAACACTCCCACCTGGTGTATTGGACGATCAGGATTATGCGGATTTCCTTGGTCAAATTTTTGCCCCTTTCTTCGCCTCAAAGGCCGACAAGGCAAAGATGGACCTGGCACAAGATCTCCTTGCAACCATTCCCCAAGAGACACCTCGCCCTTGGGGAACGTGGCTGCTTGTTGCTGAGCAGATCACTCCTTGGCTCGATCCACAACACCACAGTCACCACTCAACAGGATCTGGGACTGATACTCCGGTTGGCAATGAATACCGTGACATTGTCAAGGTACTCGAACGCGGCATCAGGTCGACTCCGAGCCTCCCCTGGAAGCCTTGGGAGTCTTTGTTCTATGCGCTATTCGAAAGAGTACGAGAAGAGACTGGAGATGCAGGAGCAGCGATAGTTATCATTGAGCCCCTATCCAAGGCTTTGATGGACCAGATCACTCTCGGGGGAACTGGAGGCGCGTTGCTCCCGAATACTATGAGATGCGTGGCTGAACTCATCTCCGTTGCAACACAGCCACGGGACCGGCAAGCTGTGGATGCAGCCCGGCGGCGTCTTTGGGGTACTGCTCTTGCTGGATCTCGTTCTTCCTCTTTTGACACGTTTGACAACCTCTACAAGGCTGCCAGCGAAGCTTTGGTAAACAGGTATACCACATTTGACACCACCGATACCGATCCGATTATCCATCTTCTCAAGGAAGTTGGTGGCTTCTTTGACAGGTGTAATCGCCAGTTGTTCCTGAGAACATTGGCCACTCTCCAGGATGGTATCATCCCCTGGCTTCAGGACAGCAATCGACAGCTTAGCAGTCAGACTGCTTCTGTCTCTGCTGCAGTGAGTACACACACCCCGGTACTTTGTTGCTATGTTCCTAACAATGAGTAGACCAAAACCCTCTGGGATAAACTAGCCTCGTTGATCACTGAGATCGAGCAGCCAGCTCAGCAACTCGACTTTCTTGAGCGGTTCTTCTGCGCGTCTTTTGCTTCTAGTCATCGGTCCATTGTCAACTCTGCCGTTTCTTTGTGGAATAGGCTGTTTGAGAAGGTTGGGCATCTGGAGTATCCAGAGGACCTCAAAGCATCACTCATCCAGATGCAACTTCATACCGACATTGTTTTGCCAGGTCTCGAAACTGTCAGCTCCCAGTTTGCAGGCCAGCAGCAAATGCTGTTTACTGAGTCGTCCGAGGACTTCAGCCTGCCGAGGATGTCCACTCGATCTAGCAGCCGACGCGGAACTCCGCGGGCAACCTCGTCACCAGCGAGATCACCAGCGTCTACTCGGCTTACCCCGTCGACCAAGCGCCGTGTCGACACATCACCTGTCAGAAAGCTGGCTGCTGCCAATCGTCGGAAAGCAGCGCCAAAGCTTAGACACGATGATTCACAGATCCAATTTGCAGCCATTGGCCCTGCCGCTACGGAGATGAATGCACTCGAGTCACAGGCATTGACTGAAAGACAGAAGGAAGTGCGCGAACGACAGAAAGAGAACGCTGCTCTTTTCCCTGAGATCAGGTCGAGCCCAGGCAGGTCAAGGAGACATGCCAAAACAACCGAGGAAGGGACATCTCGGGCTCCAGAGAAGATCACAACACCCCAAGCGGCCACCCCTCAGCCAGATGCTCGGTTTGATGAGTATGTCTCGTCAACGCCGACCCCACGCCGAGGGCAGCCGTTGATGATTCCGGGACACGACATGACTGATCCGCCTTCATCACCTCCAGAACCGAGACGCAATCCGCTAGCTGCTGAGATAAGGTCAAGGTCTGCTAGTCACAGTTTGCTTGAGGAGTGGCAGTTCTCTTCCTCGCCAATCTCAGGGTCACCTCTTCCTTCCCGCCATGCTGTCCCCGATCCATCAGGTCAAAGTGGTTTTGTCACCGTGGTATCACTTCCCACCCTTTCTCCTCAAAAGTCCGTCGCTGGAGAAGAAAAGGAGGAGGCACGGCTGCCAGGGGAGGATGGTGATCACATGGACGTTGACTCTACCAATGGGTCCCAGCTTCCGGGACCGACTGAGCAGGAACGACACTCAACACCGCCCCAGGCCGTGCAAGGTCCTGCTCGTCAAAATCCCGAGCCTAAATCGGATGAAGTTTTTGTGGACGCACGCTCAGGTCTTCTTCCGACGAGCCTTAGCCGAGCAAGGCGGTCCGCAGGGCCAGCTCAGTTGACTGCCCCGGCAACGAGCCAACGCAGCAATGCAGATAACACCTCGTTTGAAATCAGCGAACTCGACGAGAGAAGTCTGCTCCGATTGGTGGTTGAATTGGACAATGCGCAAGTGGACAGGCAAGAATATCACCAATCATCTGCCTCCCCCGACTACACGGGGCCTAAGGCGGCCCCTCGGGAGTGCATTGTGGTTGGTGATAGCCCCAAGAAACTCGGCAAATCTATCCCTATAATACCACCAGTCACCAGAAGACTCACCAGGTCAAGCTCGGCAGCATCACCAGAGCTGGAAACGATCCCTAGCTCGCAGCCAACGGGACCACAAAGAGGCCGGCCGCGCAAGAGAAAGAGAGGATCTACCAGAGCGCAGGATCCTAGCAAGAGAACACGTCTCGAGTTCACCGAGACGCCGCCGCCGGTGGAGGAGCACGAGGTCCCAGACAGCCAACCCCGGCGAACACAGGCACCTCAGCAAGTTGCTGCTCCTGCGGAGGTGAAGGCCGAGGAAAACCCGCATGAGCAGTCCATGTCGGAGATTCCCAGCTCCTCCCTTGAATTGTCAAGTCCTCCGGTGTCTCCTCTTGTAGAAAACACGACAGCCCTCGGCTCACCCGAACTCGACAGCGGAGCAGCCATGGACATGGAACACCAGCACCTGCATCATGACCCCCCCACCAGCGACGACGACGAGGTTCAATCCCAGATTGCGCTCGAGTCCTTTAGCGCTAGTCAACGTCTTGATGACGACGATGAAGAAGAAGAGGAGGAGGAGGAACCCACCAATTCTGTCACCCACCCACCAGCAGCAGAAGAAATGCAACTTGATGAACAACAACGAGAAAAAGAAACCAGCCCAGCCTCCACTGTGGAGGCGAGCGCGGAAGAAAGGGAACGACATTTGGAAGACAACAAGGAAGAAGAAGACCGGGCAAAGGCCATCATGAGGATGTTTCGAGGGGGGTTGGACACGCTGAGGTCGGCGAAGCTGTCGATGGAGGAGGTGTATGAGATTGAGGATATGTTTCGGGATATGAGGAGGGAGTTGATTGAGGCGGAGAAGAGGGCTAGAAGTAACTGAGCAGGGTGCTTGTGGTTTTGTCAATAATTTCTCCTGAGTGCACAGTTTTGGCGTTTTGGTTTTGGGTTAGGTGATATCATGGCGTTTTATTGATGGTTAGGTTTATGGTGTTTAAGGGGTTAAAGGCGGATTGGGTACATATTTTGTATCTCTGTTTTGTTTCCTTTTTGTATCAACCAAATACTTGTGGTGGTGAGGGGGGAGCAGTGAAGAAAGAATGTGTATAAGAAACGGGGAGCTGTAGGGATAGAAACAGAGGAGAATGGCGTGAAAGGGGGAGAGAGAGATAGTCATATATACCCAAGGGTTTACAATTCAAGCGATCAAGATTTATTCGACCAGTTTGAGGAGCAGATTAATCACATGGTGAGCTTCTGGATTCAGGGTTCTACCTGGTGGACGTCATAAATACCTTTGTACAATCACCGTTATTGATTCTGTCCCGAGGCTTCTCCCAACGATAGCCTCATATGGAACCTGCTTATCTCCCAGCACAAGCAACCATGTCCACAAGCCAAGAGCAACATCATCTAAATGGCATTCACAACAGAACAAGGTCCATCATTCAGCCACTTATAAACAAATTCACATTGTACAAATTTGCAAAAAAAAAAAAACACATCCACGAAAAGACTAAAACAAGATGCCTTTTGGCCATCCCACCATCCGTTCGGCCCATTATCTCTCTCTTCCTCCCCTTCCCCGCGTTCCCTAGGTATATGTAATGTATGTTGTGAACGCCGCCAAAAACAAAATTGTCACCCACCATCCCCAAGTTCACCACCCTTTTTGGCCCAGTGATTTTCAATCCTCATGATGGATTAAGAAATGTTTCTCTTCCTAAACACCACCCTTGGAGTCCCTGTTCCGTGAGCCTTTCGTCTTCATGATACCCAAGCCGCCAGCTGATCCACCGTCCCTCTTCATCTCGTATCCTCAGATCATCGTTGGCGTCATCGAGTGAGGTGTCAGGAAATTAGCTCGAGAATTTCCTCGTAATCTTGGCGATAACTATTCCCCTTGTTGTCAGCCAAAATCCCACATCCAAAACACCAGTCCCAAGTTCCCCCTTCCACCACCCCTCATACGAACAAAAAAAGAAAAAACTCACTATGCAAAGCAACCACACTAAAAATAAACACCAAGCTCAACACCAGCACAACAACCGGATCAACCTTGAGCCCGGGGCTCTCGTCGGTATACAGCCTCAGCATGGTGCTGCTCGAGCCTCCCGCGCCCGCAGCGCGGGTGCTGTTGGGTCTGGCATTGGCGATCTTCTCCTTTTGGTCGGCAGCAGCACGGCGGCGGATGGCGGTGCGGGCGCCTCCTGGAGGGGGGGGGGAAGACGGGCGGGCGCCGGTTGCGACGCCTGCTGGGCCGCCTGTGGGAGAGGAGGGGGAGGAGGCGCGGGGGGAGGACTATTTCTTGTTTAGTATCGTCATCATCTTCATTGGGGGTGGTGGTGATGGGGGATGGGGAGGGAGGTACCATTGTTGGTGTGGTGTGGTGTGGTGTGGTGTATGGGATTAAACTTGGTAGAAAATCAATTGAAAACGTCGAAAAGGCCGAAAGAAAAGGCGTCGACGGTGATTGTGGTGATGAGTAGTGGTGGTGGTGGTTGATGACGAAGAAAAAAGAGAAAGTCAAAAGTTGTCGCGGTTGGTGAAATTGGCCAGCAAGCAACAGCACCAAGCTGTCCTAGCGAGCACGTCGCCCGATCTGTCCCCTAATTGCTACAGCCTGGCCCGTGCGCGTCAATTGAGGCCACGGTTTGGAAAGAGTGCAGGGGACCGTGGGGACTGCAGGGGCTTGGCGGGGAGTGGCGCATAGGCCAGTGCAAGGTCAATCAGTGGATTTAACCTCAAGTTGCTCTTACATGAGAGAGTGATGAATTAAAGATAATCTGACTGATACAGTTCTAGTGGGTGTCTGGTGTGGGTGATCTTGGATCGCAAGTTGGAATCATCTCAGGTTGTAGACCGCACTGGATCGAAATGTGAGTAATCAACAAGAGCAAAGCATGGCTGCCAGTTCCAACTATATTCCTCTCAAAGCTCATTTATAACCACTATCCCTACAAGAATGCCCAGCTCCCCACGTCCTGCTCATCAGTATATATCCCCTCAGGGACCCTTGACCTTCCCTCTCTTTCTAGAGGCTCTCTCTATGCCTCCCCACCAGCCGTCCTCCGAGCTACCCAAGTGGAGGTATAATAACAAAAAGAGCACAATGCGCAACAAATACCCCCCAAGAAGACAAAACCCAAAACTACATCAGACGAATCAACAGATCCCAACTACAGAATATAGTGAGGAGCAAGTAGGGTACTAAAGTATGATGGTATAGTTGTAGTATGCGTGATATGGAACTGGGCTGGAGATGTGTACTGTGTGAGAAACAAAAGAAGCAGAGCAGCAAAACACACCCTCTCCCTTGATCTCAGTTCGTTTATGTATAGTCAATTGATTGGTGTGGTTGGTGTGTGGTGGTGGTGTTCTTTAGAAAAATTGACATAAGAAAGAAACCAAAAGCGAGAAAAAAAAAAAGAAAAAAAAACAACCAAAAAAAGGCTTGATATTTGACAATGCTGGTCTCTTCTCTTCCCCCCTCTTCCCTTCGATTTCCCAGCTTGGCCTGCTAAACCCAACAACGGCAACAGATTCCCCTCTCCACCCCGCTCCGCGAGAGAGAAAAAAAGGAAAAAGACAAAGAGAAAAAAACGCGAGAAAAGAAAACACTGGGTCGAAACCGTCACCCGGACTTATAACCAACAAACTCCACCACCCCAAGAAAGAAGCGTTCCCGATTTTTGTATAGCAAACTTGGAGACAGAGCCAGACCATCCACTTGACTACCCACTTCCGCCTCCTCCTCCTGCGACCAGAAGTGTAGCTCAAGAAAACGAAGTAAAACGCTTCAAGTAGGGTTCGGCTCTCTGCCCCAAGTTTGGTTTCTGCCTCGCCGGTCTAAACAAGGCCCCTGAAAGGTCGTGACGGGTTTCTCAGTGAACCCGTCACGTTGAATTGTTGTGAAGATTAGACAGTACCGGCGTATCGACGCCATTTTTTTTGCTGGCCCGAGGAATAACGTGTAGTAGAATGAAAGGGTATCGGCTATGAAAAGGAAAATTCGTCTTAAAGAGTGACATCGAGGACCAGGCTGACATCTCGTACATTGGGAGTGGCAAGGTCTTCGAGGACTGGAATTAAATCCAGCAATTCGTTATCGTGGGCATCCGAGAACCAACTGCTAATCGGGACGGCGTGTTGAGGGTGAAAGATGTACGAAGTCGGCGAGTTGTCAATGATGATGGTGTCCTTGAGGTCACGGCCAACTTGCGACAAGTCCTTGACGTAGTTGCCCTGGTGATTGTAGCAACTCTCGCGGAAGAGGCGATGGTGGACGACGTTGTGGATGTCCAGCTGGTCGAGTAGCGGGTCGCCATACTATTTTCTTGTCAGATGCGAGCGTTCAACGGTGACCTGGAACTCCATCCATACCTTAGACACGGAGGCTGTAAAGACAACAACCTCGTAGAGCTCGCCAACCCTCTTCATGAACTGGTCGACTCCCGGTCGCTTGATTACGTAGACGTTATGGAAGTTGCCCTCGATCTCGACAGGTATCGTGAAGTCGGCTTGGTTGAGGATCTGGTGATCATTAGAATATTGCCACCAGTAGTTCATGGGACACAAGGTCTTACCTTAAACGAGCTGTGGACAAGCGTCTCATCCAGATCAAGAACAAGGCATTTTCTGCCCTTGTGCTCTGGCCTTTGGGGAGGCAGAAGCCATCTCTCCTGCTGCTGCTCAGACGCAAACACAGCTGGGTTTTCCACTGACGTGGATGTTGGCGCATTCGGCACTGCCGGCACAGGCCCTGGGGGCGGTGGAGGAACCTTGGGAAGCTGCTCGTCCGCGTTGTTTACGGATCCCTGGGCGTTCTGTTGCCTTGAGTTGTCAGCGTCGGGCATAGAAACATCACCTTCTGCATCCTTTTCAGAAGCATTCTCGTGAATCGTCTCGTCGGCGCTCGTAACGCTGTGTGGGGGGTCCACCGAGATGGATGGGTTGCCGGATCCTGCGCCGACAAGCGTCGTCTGCTTCGACTCGCCATCGCGATCACCCACTGTAGATTGATCCTGAGTGCTAGCACCAGAGATCCGCTTTCCGTTCTTCTGGGGCTGCGCAGCCGACTGTGGTGCTTGCTGACCGGGCTCCTTCTCAGACAGCTGCGTCTTGCTCCCAGATGGCTGCTCTCCCGATGGCGTGGCTGTTCGCCGGCTGGCTGTGGCAGGTCGAGCGGGGATCTTGTCGAGACGATGGGGGGCCTCAGCCTCCAGCCCATTGGCGTTGTCCGGAACACCACAGCATCCAAAGATGGCCAAGAATCCGCCCTTCTTCTTTTTATGAGAGGGAGCTGCCGGAGAGTTTGGCTCAGACTGTCCCGGAGTGGCTGTCGGCCCTGTTACCATGCCTAAACGGTTACTAGATGCGCTTCCATTGCGGTTTTGGCCCAACATACTGCCTTTGGATTCCTTGGAATGTCCGCCGATGCTATCTCTGGGGTCGCTCGCAGTTGCGCCGCTCAGGCCAGTAGCCGTCGGTGAAGCTCTTTGAGACGATGACCGTGATGGCACGGGCAAAAGACCCCGACCTTTCTTCCCATCCTCGGCTGATAGCGTGTCCTTCTCCTTGGAACTCCCAGGGGCCGTTGGCACCCTCTCTTCAGTGCCCCAAGCCATTTTTGTGTGTAAGATATACGAAGACGAGTTAGAACCTATCCATTGCAGTAGTTAGCACTGGCCCTTCAATTCACTGCAGCCGACTCGAGACCGCGCATTGTCGGATCTGAGCTCTGGGGCGCGATGGCGTGTTTGGCGTGTTGTTGGGCGCTGCAATGGGACACGGCAGGTCAACAACCTAGTCGAATTGACCGCCGAGCACCAAAGCTCCCCATCACCGCACAGCCACCCAAAGCCAAAAAGGTCCCCAAACGCGGTCGCATGTAATCACCCACCCACCTTTAAGATTCAAAGATCGGATCCAAGGAACACTCGGCGCGACCCAGCCCCTATCTCAGCGGAGTATGGCCCTTCGAGGCCACTTCGCTCGTCCCGAACCACCTTTGCCTAATAACTGTCGAAGAAGCCGTTGCTGCTGGTTGGTGCGAATGGAGCACGCGAAGCTCTGCGGTGAAGAATACAGCTATGAAGAAAGAAAGTCGCGAGAAGGACGATGCGAACCGTGATGTGACGGTCAGTGCAGACGGGAAATTGGCGCGCAGACAAGGCCGATCGGGAAAGGGACCGAGCACACGACTGGGCGTGTTTCTTGTCGAGCGAAAGGAACTGGCAGTTTCGAGACAAAAGGGACGAAGGTGAGGAGGGAAGCTGTCGGACCAAAAGGGAGCCCGCAGATGGAAGAATCGCACGCCGGAGACCAGACAATGGCCTTGGGGATGGTAGAAGGGGAAAAAAGAGGATGGGCGTATCAGCGGCTGAGGAGGGACGTGGTGGTGGACAAGCGAGATGATGGAGTTTAAAGGTGATGGGTCTGGTTCTGGGATGGCTTGAGTGCAGCGCAGCAGCAAGAGAACGATGGGGGAGCAAGGAGGACAAGACAGGATTAGCGGATTGCCCCCAGGGAAAATTACCCAGCCAGCCCAGTAACTTTGCGGCTACGTGGTGCACATAGCGTGCTATTACCAGGCGATAGTACCTGCCGCGGCGCGTAGAGCCAACAGCTGCCATTTGGCTGGTTTCAAGGCGTCTGGGCATTCATTCTACTAACACGTCTCATCGCGGCCCAGCAGCAGCCAAGTACTTTTACCCAATCAATACTTCTGCTTAGTTTAAATCCGTCCCAGACCCGCCGCCCACAGAAGTTCAACTTCTGGCCGGCCCTGGGCAAAGTGGGTGCTGAGATGGAAAGGTTGTCTGTCTGGTGTTTGCTGTGAGATTACCGCTGTTGTGTTGTGTCGTGTGCAGAACTGCAGCTTTTGGAGACCTATGTGCGAACCAAAGAAAAGGAATTGGAAAAGAAGCAACACATGCGCTTGGCTTCTCAAGCAATGGCAAGGCAATGCAACTGGCAGCCCAAGCTGCAGACCGCCGGCATTCAACAGCATCGCTATGGTCAATTTTATAGGTCAAGGGTTCCACGGCATCATGGACCCTCCTCTGCCCCTTTCCACTCCAAGCCTTTCGAGACTGGAGACTGTAATCCAACACCATTCTCTCTGAAAACCATCAAAAGATGAGGCGAATACGCAGCCACCTGGCAGAGCGCGTCGTTTTATTGCCAGGGCTGAGCTTGATTGGGGGCATGCGTTGCCATTTGTCGCAACCCTCCGTGACTGCATGAGAGCCCAGTCGCCCAATTGCCCAATTGTTCCAGTGTCAGAACCTCAGGAGATATGCATTCTCTCCACACTCGAACTGGAGTCTGCAGGCAACCCCCCGCAAGACATCGACTGCTCCGTCTTGCCCGTCATGGCGTGCGAGCGGTCCGCATTGCTTCGGCCGGGGACTGCTGGAAAGGAGCTGCACCCGCTCGAGACCGGTCCTCGGCAGGGGATGCTGGAGAACATTGGGCTGTTGGAGGATGCCATGGCCAAGCCCGATGTGATTGGCCATGTTACCGCCCGGGACGGTGACGGGTCAGCACCAGAAGAACAACCACGCAGCCAGTCACCACCTCTGCTTTTGTCGCTGTTGAGATTGAGACACTGGGGTTTCCCAGAGAGCCTCTTGTTTCTGAAGTGACAGTCATGGATGTCTGGTCCCTGACTGCCGGGTCGTCACAGAGAAAGTTCGGACCCGGATCTTGAAGGGCCGCCTCACGGGCCTGGCTGCCCCGCACCACATCTTTCCGGTCTGCAATGGATTGGCGAACCGGATGGAAGCTGGCGTGCCATCCCGTACGGGTGCCCGAGACTTGCTATGCGCCTCCCGAGAGCCTTGAGCAAAAATAGGACACGAGTCCTAGGCAAGGAAGAGCAGAAAAGCCCATGTGAAAATGTAAAAAGTAAAAAAAAAACCTACCGTTTCAGATCGATCTGTCAGCCTTTGAACAGCTCGGGGGGACTTCAGTACTTTCTCCACATATGCAGTACATTCCCACCTTGAGCCCACAGAAAACTCGAGCCTGCCTCGACATAGATGGGGAGTTGGAAGTAATTATTCATATAAAGAACTTGATATCTGTGTTGCTGTGCGATTGATATATCGGTTGATCGAAGCGGTGCTTGCCACAACCTGGAACAGGCCTCTCCATACATCGAAGACTCTTTTGGAAAGCCCGGAACAAGATCTTGATGCACGGTGCGAAATGTGGGTAAATGCCCCGCCCCTTTCAGTGAGGATTGCGGGGAAAACCCACTGGATTGGGCAGGTCGCCGGGTCTTAGATCCCCAAGCAGCACGCCTGGGGGGCGCACCTGACCAGGAACAGTGGCTTGCTTCCTGGGGGCGATGACGTTGAGCACGCAGCATGCTGTGGCTGGAGCAGCGACACCTCGGGATATTCACATGCCATTCTTTATGCGTCAAACAACAAGCCATAACCGAAAGAACAAGAGAAACACGACATCCAATTCTAAGCGATCCTCTTCAACACAACGCTTGCTAACCCGATGTTTACTCCGGGACCGACGCACCTCGACAGCCCGACAACAAACACAAGTGTCTCTTTTACAGTTTAAACCAAAGCCACGTCCACCCGCCGTTTTATCCCCAAAACTCTACCTACGGCTCTCGGTTTCCGCCTCCTTACCAACCACTATCTCAGCTACACCACATCACAAATAAACAAACAACGACACGGTATATAAGGGTCCGAATGGAATAGAGTGCTTGAGCCCGGAGGCTCGGGAGGAATAACAAAACTACACGCCCCCCTCCCTTTTTCGGATCTCGTCGCGTGCAACAGACGACGACGACGACGGTCATGGCAGTCCAGTCAACCCTCCGGCACTCGGCCGCCGAGGAGGCCATTGCCACCTTTGTCGAAAAGTACGGCGAACTCATCCGCACAAAGCTGCGCAGCACGTCCAAAACAACGCGCCTGCTATGCACCCTCGCTCTCGCCACCTCCATCATCCTCGCTGGCGAGGGCACCCGACGGAAGTGGAAACGCAAGCGTGAGGAGCGCGAGACAGGGAGGAAACTTGTGCGAACTAACTCTTGGCTACACAACAAGGACGGTTCTCGCACCATTTATGTTCCTTACAAGGATGGCACCTCCAAGGTTGTCATCTCGAGTACCAAGCCGCTCACCTTTGAGGCCCATCGCAGACTGTTCCTTAACCCACCTAGGGTATCTGGGTTGGGAGATGGCCACGTCCCGGCAGCACAAACCAAACCGGGTCTCAACCTCGCCTTCCTCCACCAGTTTCTCAGTCTCATGAGCATCATGATCCCCCGCTGGACAAGCAAAGAAGCAGGTCTCCTCGTCAGCCACGGCGCCTTCCTCATGTTGCGCACCTATCTCTCCCTGGTAGTCGCCCGCCTAGACGGTGAAATCGTCCGTGATCTCGTGGCAGGAAACGGGAAAGCCTTCCTCCTCGGTCTAGCCAAGTGGTGCGGTCTCGGTGGCTTTGCCTCTTACACCAACGCCATGATTAAGTATCTTGAATCCAAGGTCTCGATCGCCTTCCGCACCCGTCTCACCCGTTACATTCACGACCTGTACCTTAACGACAATCTAAACTACTACAAGCTCCACAACCTCGACGGAGGCGTCGGCCAGGGAGCAGATCAGTTCATCACCCAGGATCTCACACAGTTCTGCGCCGCTGCCGCAAACTTGTACTCTTCCCTTGGAAAACCGTTTGTTGACATCTGCGTGTTCAACTACCAGCTCTACCGCTCGCTCGGCCCGTTGGCGTTGACGGGTTTGTTGAGCAATTACTTTCTTACCGCCTCCATCCTCAGGAAGTTGTCTCCCCCCTTTGGCAAGCTCAAGGCTGTCGAGGGCAGGAAAGAGGGTGACTTTAGGAGCCTGCACGCGAGGTTGATCGCCAATGCGGAGGAGGTGGCGTTTTATGGCGGTGCCGAGATGGAGAAGACGTTCTTGAACAAAGAGTTCAAGAGTCTGAAGAATTGGATGGAGGGGATTTACATGCTCAAGATTAGGTACAACATCTTGGAGGATTTCATTCTCAAGTACAGCTGGAGTGCGTATGGCTACCTTTTGTCGTCACTGCCTGTTTTCCTGCCTGCTTGGGGTGGGCTTGGGGGGGCGACAGAGGTTGCCGGTGCGACTGCGGTTAAAGGAGGGAGGGAAAGGGAGAGGATGAAGGATTTTATTACGAATAAGAGGTTGATGTTGAGTCTGGCTGATGCAGGCGGGAGGATGATGTACAGCATCAAGGATCTGAGCGAGCTGGCTGGGTATACCAGTTGGGTGTACACGCTTATTTCTACTCTGCACAGGGCGCACGCGAATGCGTATTATGTTCGCGGGAGGGAGAACGAGCTGTACTCGCTGAGCGATGTGCAGGGGACGATCCAAAAGGGGTTTGATGGGGTGAGGTTGGAGAATGTGCCGATTGTGGCTCCCGGGTTGTGGCCTCAGGGCGGTGAGGAGTTGCTCGAGAGCTTGAGCTTGATTGTGAGGCGGGGGGATCACCTGCTGATTTCGGGGCCAAATGGGATTGGAAAGTCGGCTATTGCGAGGGTGATTGCGGGGTTGTGGCCGGTTTATCGGGGGTTGGTGTCTAGGCCGAAGAACAATGGGGAGGATGGGATCATGTTTTTGCCTCAGAGGCCGTATCTGAGCATCGGGACGCTGAGAGATCAGGTTATTTATCCTGACGGGGAGGCGGACATGAGGGAGAAGAGGAAGAATGAGTATGATCTCAAGAGGGCGCTTGAACAGGCGAAGCTGGGTTATTTGCCTGATCGAGAGGGGGGGTGGGACACGAGGAAGGAGTGGAAGGATGTGTTGAGCGGTGGTGAGAAGCAGAGGTTGGCGATTGCGAGGTTGCTCTATCACGAGCCGCAGTATGCGTTTATCGATGAGGGGACGAGCGCGGTGAGCAGTGATGTGGAGGGGTTGTTGTATGAGACTTGCAAGGAGAAGGGTATCAGTAAGTTTTTTTTTCTCCCCCGTTTTCCCTACCTACAACTAACATTTGTCCTTTTCCAGCCCTCATTACCATCTCCACCCGCGCTTCGCTTAAGAAATACCACACCTACAACCTTGTCCTCGGCCTCGGCGAGCGCGGAGACGAGTGGGAGGTCCAGCGCATCGGCACCGAACGCGAGAAGATGGCTGTCGAGAAGGAGCTTCACGATCTGAGGGAGAGGTTGGCTCAGGTGGAAAAGTGGAAGAAGAGACGGGAGGAGATTGAGACGGAGCTCAACAAGGTCTGGGTTGGTGGTCAGGAGGAGGAGCTAGGCGCGCCTGCTTATGTCGTCGGTGAGGAGCAGCAGAAGGAGGAGGAACAGGATCGACAGACGGAGGCGGAGGAGACGCAGGATGAGTACCAGGAGGCGCAGAGCAGGGTTATGAGTGACGATGAGGGGGATGAGACGGAGACGGAGGAGCAGAGGGCCGGGACGGAGGGGTCGGGGATTGTGGTTTAGCAAGGATTTTTCGTGTAACACTTTGTAGTAATGTTGAATGCGAATTGGATATTTGAGGTATTGAAGGGGATAGATATTTATTTTGAATTTGTGTTTCCTTGTAAGCTGTTGTTAACGGATTGGTTCAGTGTCATGATAAGTGGTGGTCTCTTGTGGGACGCGTGATTTACAGCAAGCATACTTGAATCTGGGTTGAATGTCTACACAGCTATGCGCTTGAATTACCTATGACTAGGCTATGCGTCTGAACCCAGATGCCCGGTAGGCAGTTCAACTCCAGCCTGCCACTGCTGTATCATTCTGAGCTCTGGACCATGCTGAGGCAACTACTTTCACTTTTCAGATAGCTATCAGGCCTACCTGAAGTCATAAGCGAGCCACGGCTGTCACCGGCCCTCTTTCTGGGAGACCTTCTTCCTTTCTCATAATTCAACCCCCTTCTGCAACATTCAACCAACTCCCCAAATACTAACGCCCTCTTCTTTCCGAACCAAACTCCCGGATACCTACAAACCTATCAAGAGGTGTCCTTCTACAATCAAACGTGACAGGCTGTCATCCCCTTGACGTAACCATGCATCATCATCGGGATTTGTGCGCCCGCTCGCGTTTGTTCTGCAGGTGGTCATACCCTTATTATTTTTGCTCTACATCCTGGCGACTTCCTCGGTCATCAGTCTTTCTGTGAGACAAAACCAAGAAAGGATGTGTACGTGTGCAAAATGATCTATATGTTGTGGAACCAAAGGGAGAAGGGGGGTGTTTGATGGATGGATGTATTTACCCGGGACTTTTTTCAAACATCAAAGGTAGTGTAAGAGCTCGCGCAATAAATAAAAAGAAAACAAGCTCTGCGGGTTGGGTGAGTGTTTCGTCATACGGCAGCTTTTTTGGGGGCCGTTTTGTGCTCCTGGGCGGAGGTGGTGAGGACTGTGGCCTGAGGCCTATGTCGGCTCCATATGCCGTATTCAGCTACGGGATTCCAACCAGTGAGGATCAACAGGTTGACGTACGAGGAAAAAGAGTGTGTGTAGGGCTAATGCGAGCTGCATGTCCCACTGGTTCAGACAGATCAGGGGATGGGCCAAGGAAGAAGCGGCCACGCGGGAGGAATCGTTGGTTGACCCTTCCGCAAAGACGGGCCTACATTGCGAATCTAAGAGTCAAGGGTCCAAGAGGGGCGCGGGGGGGCCAAATCGTCATCAGTCGAAGAGTATTGTAGAAAGTAACGATTGTCAAAGATATTCTGGACTCGCCATGAGCAGGCAAATCGAGAGCTGGTCCGATATCGTCAAGGTAATCCATTGCCAAGGGAAATAAAGAGAAATGAGTTCCCCGGGCGAGAGATTCCGTCTCCCGTGCCGTTGAGGAAGAAGGACGGGTAAACTCAACGCGGCGCAAGCGAACTGTCTGGAAGGCCACAATGTCTTAGATTCTACCCCACACTCCCGTTCTCCTGGGGACTGACCGTCACTCCCATTTTCTGTACGCGATGGTCAGCGTGGCATCCATGACCTTAAAACCCACCGAATATTATGGACGAATAGTAACCAAGCAAGGGACTCGATTCCGTCCCACTGGAGCCGGTCTGGGAAGCTTCTGGCGCTTCGACTTGCCTGTGGCCAACCTATATTGCAACCACACTGTCGGGCATGTAACGTCTGAAAGGAGCAGGGCGGCAGGTCGGTTCAGGACACTAGGAAGGGGCGCATCTTGTCGAGGGTCTCTTGTTCGCTTGATTGTGGTCATGCGCCGGTAGCTAAGCTTTGATGGCCTAGCTGTTGCACAGATTACTCGGCTTACGACCGATGGCCGCCACAAAGCTTGTTGTAGTGTAAACAGTCTTGTAAGTGTGTGAGGTGAGAAGTGTGAAGAAGTCTATTTTGAGGATATTCAGCATGGCAGTACCTTGGTGGATCGTGGCAAACCTCACTTTATCCGCTAGGGCGGGCACTAGGAAGAACGGCAGTCCAGCTGCTTGCGGGCTCCATTAGAGTTGGCAGCTAGAATTGGCGGACGTCAAGACTTTACATAAAAACCGTTGACGAACCCCAGAGCTGCCGGGACTCGGAAGACTCGACAAGACGACGGAAACAGGAAGATGCTGAGCTCGGTTACCACTCAACAGACTACCCGAGGTGCATATGGTGCATTGCTATGGCATTCTTTGTAATTCAGCCGACTGTCTTGTTGATCACCATCTGCCGCGGAGTGCCACTCTCATCACCTACTAGAGCTGGGTGGTTGATGACCCAACAATTCCTGGGCAGAAAGTGAAAGCGTGACGATGACGGCGGCGTTGAGAGGTGGAAAATGTAGGCTGTGGAGTGGTGTGAGTGAGGGGAGTCCCGGCGGACCTTTGAACCTCTGTTTGTGGAGGGGCTCCATTGTGGCCCCACCCCCGCCGAGCACTCAACTACTTCTGGAATCGAACCGGATCCTCTGGGTTGCAGTCGGGTACTTGGCAATAATCCCACTGTGGTGTAAGGGTGGAAAGTACATACAGGAACCTGTCCATCCAGGTTGAGCTGCATGTCCCAAGGCGCCTCAACGTCCACTGCTCCTTCTCTCGACATCTCCTCTGCCGTAGCTCCTGGCTTCTGTCCACACCCTAACTGTCCAGACCTCCGTCCGACGGATGTTTCGAAAGCTCAGCCCTTCTTTGGCCCCAATTGTCATTATCGATAAGCCACCGTCCAAGGGTCGCAGCGCCGAGAGCTAGCTTACCTTGTCGATTGCATCAAGCATCTTGATCCTGCGCATCTTTCTTCCGAGTATCCGTATCCACCCTTAATCTACCCAGACGCGAAAGATCAAAGAGGAACATATCGAATACCGCATACCGCATACACATATTCGGATCACACGAGCAAGAACGCGCTGCGGCATTGGCCCGATCTTGCGACTCCAAAGCCATTGCGCAACCCCTACGCGCATACGCCATCCGTCTTCCGAGCGTTCCCGTCGAGCTTTGCTCTAGTCCGTTCCATAGCTCCTACATATATCAGACTCGTCAACACACATTCGGTTGATCCTACTGCCGCCCCGTCCTCACGACGACGGCTCTGCGGCGGTCGAATAACGACCGACCCTCCCCGCCTGACAAGTGACGCGCCGCCGGGTTAGCATTTTTCGGCGCTCACAATGGCGGGGTTCTTCCAGAAACTTAAGGGTGCCGGCACTGTATGTACACCTGTGATTAAATGTTCCGAGCGCGGGTGTTTGTTTAGGCTCGCTGCTGCGTGAAACCCGATGCTCAATGTCGGTGGTCTTCTACCTAGGTTACTAACACTGGCCCTAGGCAAACTCCAAGTCTGACAGCACCACATCGTCAAAGGGAAAGGCAAAAGAAAAGGATGATCCCGCGCTGGACTTGACCCCGGTGGAAAGGCTTCTCCAGAATGCCGGAGCAATTAGGCCAGATGGAAGTGACAAGTTCTTTGGGTTGGAAAATGTGAGGCTTGCTTCATACGAGTTAAAAATCCATGTCGTGAAGCTAACAACTGTGACTTGTTGTAGTTTGGAAACACATGGTATGCCCAGGTTGGGAGACGGGATTCTGCAGACAACAACTAACCCTCCAGTTCAACAGCTACTGCAACTCAATACTACAGGCACTCTACTATTCCGAGCCTTTTCGAGAAAATGTCCTCAACTATCCTTCACTCCCCCCGAACAATGGCCTCAACGGCGCATCCAAGAAGGTTAACGTGACAATACGAGAACCGGTACAGCCTAATCCAAAAGACCCAAAGGGTAAAGCACTCTCGGCGCAAGCAAAACAGCGCCAGGTGTTGGGAGGCGGGCAGCTTGCGCCCGGTGGCGTCACACCTGTGCGTCCCGAGGACAGGCCGGATGCGCCCGAGTATAAGAAGAAGCAGGCCATGATCAAGGGTCCAGTGCTGGAGCTTGCGCAGGAGAACCCGGATACATACGGCATGCAGGAATGCACATTCACCGGCCTTAAGGATATATTCACGGCCCTTATCGAGAGCCAGTCTCGTACCGGTGTTTTAAGCCCCCAGCGGTTTCTGGAAATTTTCAAGCGGGACAATGAGATGTTCCGAAACTCTATGCACCAGGACGCCCACGAATTTTATGGCCTAATCCTGAATGATGTTATCGCCAACGTCGAGGCAAACGCTAAGCGCATGCGGGTGGAGCAAGCAGAAGGGAGCGGCAAAGACGGCCCACTATCTTCACCAGACACCGCATCAGTACACAACAGCAACGCAATCGATTCAAGAACTCCAGCGGCCGGGTGGGTGCACGACATATTTGAAGGCGTTTTGACATCCGAGACCAGATGCTTGACCTGCGAGGCAGCCTCGCAACGAGACGAGACATTCCTGGATCTATCGATTGATCTCGAGGAACACTCATCAGTAACGTCATGCCTACAGAAGTTCTCCGCTGAGGAAATGTTGTGTGAACGTAACAAGTTCCACTGTGACCATTGTGGTGGCTTGCAAGAGGCTGAGAAGCGGATGAAGGTCAAGAAGTTACCAAAGGTGCTGGCATTGCATCTGAAAAGATTCAAGTATACAGAGGACTACAGCCGGTTACAGAAGCTCTTCCACCGGATAGTATACCCTTATCATATCCGTATGTTCAACACTACAGACGACGCCGAAGACCAGGATCGGCTGTATGAGTTATACGCGGTTGTTATCCACATCGGCGGTAATGCTTATCACGGTCACTATGTGTCGGTTATCAAAACCAAGGATCGGGGTTGGCTTCTGTTTGATGACGAAATGGTTGAACCGGTAGACAAGCACTTTGTCAAGAACTTTTTCGGCGACAAACCAGGAATGGCATGTGCCTATGTATTGTTTTACCAAGAGACCACGTGGGAGAAGGTACGGGAGGAGATGGATGCCGAAGGGTTGGATCAAGTGCGGGAAGCAAGTGAAGCGGCAGATCTCGCAGCAACCACAGTGACGGCCGAACAGACCAATGGCACACACCCGCCACCACTGACGAGACTGAGCACCCAACCGTTACCAACTCTGGAGGAAAACGAGACGCTGGCCACGTTGGAGCAGACAAAGTCGGCACCGCTCGACAGTATAAGCCCAGTGTCTGTACTGACCTCGCCAGTAAAACAACCAGCCGGACCAGAAGGCTATTGCCACCCCTTAGTCGCCGCCCCACCACCGGGATCAGCAGTCATGACCAAAGCCGACGAGGCAGCAACCGTACCGGCCAAGTCCAAGGAGGAAATCAAAAAGGAGCAAAAGATGCAAGAAAAGGCTGAGAAGGCCCGGAAAGCAGCTGAAAAAGCAGCCGAAAAGGAGGCAGCTAAACTCGCCGCCAAAGAGAGACTGTTCGACAAATCCCGCGATTCTACAACAGAAGACGAGGAAGAAAAGCGCCGGAAGAAGGACGCCACAACAACCGGGTCTGACTCATTTGCTGCTGTGGACAGCCCCTCTGTTGAGAAAGACAGCAACAACAAGTTCACCCCAGCGGGGTTCTTTAACCGGGCAGGTCGGAACAGCAAGACGATGACACGGAAGAGTCTTGCGTTTCTCAAGACTGGGGACAAGGACAAGGAGAAGGACAAGAACAATGCCGATAAAGCGGATAGGAGTGACAGGAGCGACAAGACGGAGAGCAGGGCTAGTACTGCTGCTGGGGAGTCGTCGAGTAATGGTGGCCATGATGCTGTGCTGCCTCCTGTACCGGCTTTGCCTTATCTGAATGGTGTTAGGAGCAATGGGACTGCGGGACAAAACGGGCATTCTTCCTCTTCTTCTCCTGGGGTTGGGCCCTCACGGTCGGACACGGCGCCACCCGAGTTGTTTGGGGGGAGTCCAACGAAGGACAGGGACGGTCACAAACCGGCTTTGATGGAGAGGTTTACGTTTGGGTTGGGGAAGAAGAAGAGCGGGAAGTTTTTGGGGTTGTCTTAGAGAGGCGACTTCGAGGATAAACATGGGGACGGCAACAGCAGGGGGTGTTGTTGGAGGGGAGGGTGTTGTGATGAGTAGTGTGGGATCGAAAAGCATGGGACAATAGTTAATTGTTAATGATTGTTTTCATGGGTGTGGGGGGGAGGGTGTATACCAATATTCTGTGTTTCAAAAGAGGTTGGTTAGCTGGGCAAAAAGAAGGGGAACGGTTTATAAGAGTAGCGAAGAGTCATTCTTGGTATCATTATTCTTCGGCAAGACATTTTATAAGAAAGAGGGGAGGACGATAGGTAGCTGTTTTTTTTTTTTTTTGTTTTTTTTTGTTTTTTGTTTTTTTTGTTGCTTCTGGGCTCCAAGCTCCTTGTTGTTCTTGTTGTTGGAATACGTGGGTTTTTTTGTTCGAATTATTTGGTTTTTCTCTTATGGGGTTTCAGCGAATGGCTGGGTTGTAGATAAAAAAAGTAGTCTACTTCTTTGCAGATATTTATTTACACACAGGTTTTTGAACCCCAGAATTGATTTGGCTTTTTGGGGGTTGTTGTTGTTTGCATGCAGAGAGTTACATGAATACCTACGTACCTACCTAGGTAGGGGATGTTGTGGTGACAACAACAGCTCTTGACAGAGGCAAGGCCATGTGAAATTACTTATCACCAGCATATCATCTTGACCAGCACGATCAAATAAACCTTTTTCGGTCTACTTGCGTAAGTTGAGTGGTAATTACCCGACCTATTCTTGCCTATACATTAATGGCAAAGATTTTGTGATTCATGGGTGGCTCGCTTGATGTGGACTGTGGCGGAATATTTTGTGTGGTATTACGTCTGCTTTTTGTAAGTATTTCCAGGTATAGCTTATTTGGAGGAACATGGATGTAATGCTTTTTGGGTGGGGAGGTTATGGGGTCCAAACTGATTTAAGGGGGCTCAAATGTAGGTAGCCAAGGGTGGTGAAGGATTGAGGGGAAGAATGCCATTTGGAGTTGTCTCGATATTAGTTGTATTTCTGTTATTTGTAGAATTCGAGTGCGGTTTGGATTACTGGCGACATGTTTTACATGGCGTGATATCAAGACTATGGGCCGGACTTTTGGGGGGTTCTCTTGAGTGGTGTTGGTCGTGTTCATGATGAAGTTTGAACTACTTGTGAGGAGTGAAGTGGAGGAGATTTTTTTACATGATACACCTGGTCGCAGTATACTATCTCCTGACAGATAACTCGTGCAAGTATGAATACAATTGCGTCTTGTAAATGTGTGGATATATGGGTGTTATGCTTGAGGTTGGAACAGAGAAACACGTGATCCACAAACAAGGTCAAAACAAACCCCAAGTTGGATGAGGATTCCCTTCCAATCAGAAGGAGATTACTTCTCTAGGATAGCTCCTTCGCGTGGTACTGCCCAGGTAGGAATAGCCACGGGCTGTGGATCTGACGCTGAGTGTGAGCGGGACACGGGAAGGGAGCTAATGCATTTGGAGGTGCTGTTTTTAGTTTCAGAACTGTGGACAAGGCGGACGAGGCGAGGCTGCGGTGGATGACGGTAGCATGTACCTTGCCTGGTGGCCGTTGGAGTGTTTCTTGGCGGATGTAGTGGTGGTAATAGGAGGTACGGATGACATGTACCTGGGGAAGGGGTAGACATGACGACTGTTCTTTGGCTTAGTCGGTGAGAAAAAGCTGCTCTCTTGTCATGATAGTATGCTGAGACGTCATGAGAGAACTCTGGGAAACTCAAAGGAGAGGCGCAAGAGTATAGAGAAGTCAATCTGGGAACAAGAAGGCTGGGCCCATATGAGAAGCTTGAGTTGGAGAAGCATGTGGGGAGGGTGACAAGACAGTTGCAATAACGGTGTTATCCCACATGGTTCCCATTAGACAGACATTGTGGTTGCTGTTTGGTTGGCTCTCCCGGTGCCCCTTCCGGCGGCCTGGATGACGGAGGACCTATCTGCTAAGAACAAGCCTCGCCTGCTGTGGTGTCTTTCAGAGATTGGATTTGCTGAGAAACTTCCTCTTAGATGTAGGTTGTTCTGAACCCACGACGAGCAGGAAGTGTGCCCTGAGTGTGGCGATGGAACTGAGAGGCTCAAAAAGAAGCATGATGACGGGCAGCCAGTGGTTGGATGGGTACTGGTTGGGGTCCAATAGGGCAGAAGCTGATGTCCCATTTGGACACGACAGGCTGACAACCACGTGGACCATCAAGGTTCTCGCCCAGCGACCACTTCAGCCTCGCTATTCTTCCGTCTTTTTCTCTCATAGATGATTCAGCATGGTTTTCTGACAATGGCAAAACTGATGTTGCAACACAGCTCCAGCAGACTAACAACTTCATCCGGAAATATTGCCCGGCAGAACATGGCACCTGCCTGTCTTTTGCAGTCAGATGACAGAGATCCGTACCTTAGCCAAACTGTTCTCTTCTTCAGCAGCACCGGCATACCTACTTCCAGGGTGTGGTGCAACAAGGTTCCCGAGACAACGGCAGCCTTGCGCGGTTGAGTGAGGCCGGCGGCGAGATAGGAGGTTCATGGTGGATATCTCGCCCTTTTGCTGCTAATTATCCGGTTGGCTTTTGGCGGGGCCTTCTTCAGGCTAAATGAGGAACATGCACCGGGTTACCGGGTCAAGTCGAACATCTCGGTTTCCACAGCTCTAGTGGGACATGCCCTGCATCAAACTTGCAAAGCACAGAAACCCCTCCGCCACGTCCGCCCGGAGCCATTTGCCTGCGTTCCATCCGGATGGTATCATGGTACCAGGTGTGAGCGTCTTCAGATCTGGACCAATATGGCAGTTGAGCCGCCCCCCAAAAGAGACCTCACGATATCCCTTTTTGGCGTCACTGGTTCTGAAAAGGGGTCCTTTCAATATCACGAGAATATCTCCAAAGTGAGCCTCAGAGGGCCAACAAAACAGAGCCGGTACTGGGTACCTACAGGATGCCATGCCATGTATGTGCGAGGCTAATGGATACTCCACACACCCCTCGAAGAGTCCACTGCTTCTCCAACAAAAAAGGAGATGCCCGTTTCAACCGCACAAATGGGCTCTCACCACTCGGGTCCACAGCTTCGAGCTCCGTGTCAGTGGACAATGGCAGACGGGCTGCTGCCCATTACCCACGCCAATCAAGCAGGCAAGGTCGGGAAGGTAGCCGCCTCACGCATCTCAACATCTAGCTGCCGGCCAGTAGAATCACGCGCTTTTTCCATGCCAGCCGAGATCATCGAGGTCTTGGTCATGCGACTGTCGCATTCAAGCACCGCAGAGAGGCCGGAGGTGAGGGGGTCCCTGGTGTTCTAGCTTGTGCTCCCGCGCTGTATGACGATGCGGGCGGGTCTTGGAATTGGGACACGGGAGAGGGGGAGGAGGTGGGCGGGATGGAATGACCCTGCTCGACGGCACATCATCTAGATGAAGCGTAACTCGGCGCAGAGCCCAAGGGTGGACACAATGGGTGGGAGGGCACCTTCCCCTCCGGCTCGAAAGCTTAGTATGGAGACGGCCAGCCGGTATAAGTAGTCCCATGGGAGCACCTCGACGCCCTCATGACGTTCCAGCTGATCTTTCCTCACATACCCATCCATCTCTCTTCCATCCCACCGCGTGAGTGAACCCCCACCATCACCGCGAGACTCCGAGGACGAAGCACTGACAGCTCATCCCGCACATCAGACAAAAAACACCGTCACAATGGCCCCCGTCATCAAGCTCAACAGCGGCTACGACATGCCCCAGGTGGGCTTCGGTCTCTGGAAGGTCGACAACGCCATCGCCGCTGATGTCGTTTACAATGCCATCAAGGCCGGTTACCGTCTCTTCGATGGCGCCTGCGGTAAGCTGAGACCTCCCCCCTTCATTCTGTTGCACAGCCAACACCACACCTCGGATACTGGATTCGCACTTTCTGGTTGTACCTCACTTCTCAAGAGCTCATGGAGGGGGTGTTGCTCAAAAGTGAGGGGCACGAGGAACAGTTGTTCAGATTATTGCTACCCCGCCCCCTCCTTGCTTGCCCTTGCCCCCACCAAGGCACAAGCATGGGGGGTTAGGGATAGACGCCTTATCGGTGATCGGGCCATTGTTTGCCGTGGTGCTAGGAACACAAGCTGACAGAGATAAATCAGACTATGGCAACGAGGTCGAGTGCGGCAAGGGTGTTGCCCGTGCCATCTCTGAGGGTATTGTGAAGCGTGAGGACCTCTTCATCGTCTCCAAGCTCTGGAACACCTTCCACGACGGTGAGCGCGTCCAGCCCATCGTCAAGAAGCAGCTTGCCGACTGGGGCGTCGACTACTTCGACCTCTACCTCATTCACTTCCCCGTCGCCCTTGAGTATGTCGACCCCTCCGTCCGCTACCCTCCCGGCTGGCACTACGAGGGCGATGAAATTCGCCCCAGCAAGGCCACCATCCAGGAGACCTGGACCGCCATGGAGAGCCTCGTCGATGCCGGCCTCGCCCGCAGCATTGGTATCTCCAACTTCCAGTCCCAGCTGATCTACGACCTCCTCCGCTACGCCAAGATCCGCCCTGCCACCCTCCAGATCGAGCATCACCCCTACCTCACCCAGGAGGAGCTCCTTAAGCTTGCCAAGCGTGAGGGCATCACCGTCACTGCCTACAGCTCTTTCGGCCCTGCCTCTTTCCTCGAGTTCAACATGCAGCACGCCGTCAAGCTCCAGCCCCTCATGGAGGACGACACCATCAAGGCCATCGCCACCAAGTACAACCGCCCTGCTTCCCAGGTCCTTCTCCGCTGGGCCACCCAGCGCGGTCTTGCCGTCATCCCCAAGTCCAGCAGACAGGAGACCATGGTTTCCAACCTTCAGAACACCGACTTCGATCTCTCCGAGGAGGACATTGCCACCATCTCTGGCTTCAACCGCGGCATCCGCTTCAACCAGCCCTCCAACGTGAGTCTACTCTTTGCGAACGCTAACGCTTGTGACACAAGACTAACTCATCTTGATAGTACTTCCCCACTGAGCTCCTCTGGATCTTTGGCTAAATTGCTAGCCCGAGCAATCCAAAAATAAAGCAACAAAATACCCCCTTTACCCGAGCCGATCTGACCATCATCTCAGCCATGTCGTCGCACATGGTTGAGATTTAACCTCCCTTTTCCGATATGGAAGAAGAAGGGAGGTTGACTGGCACCATCTCAGCCGGTCAACTTGTCACGAAGGAATGAAAACAAATAATGCCCCCCATCCAACCCAACAACACACACATACCCCTGGAAAGAAAAAGGAGGAATGGAAGAAAGACAGGAGGACAGGATACGTAGCCTTTTGAAGAATACGTGTACTTTTGGGAAAGGATAGCTCTTTTGCATAGAGAATAAGAGAGTACAATCCAACTTTTTTTCATGATTGATGGCTGCTCTTGAATGTGAATGTATATGACTTGTGTGAACACTCGACTTGATTGTGCTGGTCTACATTGACACAAGGGCCAGTTTGTAGCGGTCATCCAAAAAGGGACCATAATAAACGATTGCTCCCCCTCCTTGATAAACATGTTCATTTCTCTATTGTTTTTGCCTTTCCCATACAGATTTTGCCTTTGATTCCCTATGTAACAGGTTGCTCACTGACACCTACCCACGCTAATAATCCATCTCCCAAAAAATCGACAAAGGGTTGGGGAGGGGGGGGGCAGACATAAAAATCAAAACAAAGTAATGCATAATACCTTCTTGACACACATGAAAAAGGGAATCAAAAAATATGGGATTGTTCTCCCGGCCTTCTTAGCCGTCCTCCAAAAAAGGAGCCTCTAAGCTCAAAAGATGGGAAACCAAAAAACGCCACCTGCAATGCTATTGACAATACAACAAAAAAGAAATGGTATAAAAGACGGGAATACATGAGTTTTCCCGCAAAAGGCGGGGGAGAAAAAATCAAAACGCCACCGGGGCTGAACTATTTCTACTTTCAGGAACACCAAAAAAAAGAAACTACAGGCTCATGCTGGTTACGTTGTTCGTACAAACGCTACACACCTTGTTAGCTCTACACCCAGGCAAGAGGGTACAACAAAACAAAACTTACTAGCATCAATCTGCCTCACCTGCGGCAGCGCGAGCCGGACCTTGTTCCTATAGACCGCCGGCCCCCTCAGCTGCAGCGGGTTCCCCTCAAAGTACACCGTCGTCAGCTCCTTCTTGTCCCCAAGCTCCTTTTCCACCTCGTTGATGTCCCCGATCTGGTTGTAGCTCGCCCAGAGCTCCTCCAGGTCCTTTAGCGGCCCCAGCCCTTTCAACGACTTGATTTGGTTGTTGGAGATTTCGAGGATGCGCAAAGCCGTGTTGTTCTCGATCCCGGCGAGGGACTCGAGCGCGTTGTGCGAGATGTAGAGTTCCTCCAGCTGGGGGACTTCCTTCAGGGGGGACAAGTCCCTGATGCGGTTGGATTGGATGGATAGGAGGCGCAGCGAGGAAAGGCCCGAGAGGCCGTTGAGGGTGGTGATTTTGTTTTTGGCTACCCAGAGCTCTTCCAGCGCGGTGAGGTGCGAGATGTTTGTGATTTCGCGGATGCGGTTGGAGCCGAGTTCGAGGTTGCGGAGCTTGGTCAGGTTTTCGAGGCCGTCGATTTTGGAGATTTTGTTGGAGACGAAGAAGATGTCGGTGAGGTTTGTTAGGTGGGAGATGTGCTTGATGTGCTTGATCTTGTTGAAGGAGAGGTCAAGAGACGTCAGATTGGTGAGGTCCTCGAGGCCACGGCCGATGTGGGAGATGAGGTTGTCGTAGAGGTCGAGTTCCTGGAGGGTGGAGGCTATGCCGGAGAGGCCTTCGATATCTTGGATGAGGTTTTGGCGGAGGCAGATGCGGACGACTTTTTGGAAGCGCGCGAGGCGGAGGGCGGAGATAGACTGAATACGGGAGTGGGTGCAAATGATCTCATTGGTTTCGGGGTCTTCGTCGTCGAGGAGGTCTAGGATGGGAGGTTAGCTGGGGGATTGCTGGCATAGTTTGGAGGAAGGAACTTGCCCTCGTCAGCGGGGACCTCCTCTCCTATTACCACATTGTCATCATCAGAGTACTCGGGGTCTGAGAGAGCTTCGGGGTTCGCGAGGGTGGCAGTTTTAGTGACACGCAGCTTGCCGTCCCAGCCCTTGCTATTCTTAAGCCCGGGACTAGTTTCGCCGTCGTGTCGCGGAGAGGGGTTGTCGTCAACCAGCTCGATGTGGTGGCCAGGCGACCGGGGCGCTTCCTCTGAAAGGTCTACGGAAGCAGGCATGGTTGATGTTTGTGTTTTGTGATGTGTTGCGATTCAGAACCAAGCAGAAGAGGCAGAAATGGGCGCGGACGTTCAGCCTAGCGAGACCCAGGCTGGTTTATATTGGACAGCGGCAGTGGGCATAGAGGTGGTAGAAAATTGAGGTCACCGGTCGACCAACTGCCAGCCGGCCTTCAAAGAGGGGCGCCCATGCTTATCATCACCTCATATCGGTTGCTGTCAGCCACCCGAAATGCACTAAGCCGGGAAGTCAGCGCGGGGCTTAGCGGTGATCGTTAGGTAAGCCGGTCCCGCTGTCAATATCCAACGTCCCGGTACCAGCGTCAACCATTCGATCATATTTCCCATCAGACGAAAAGCATAATTCCTCGCTTGATCTTTAGACACCCAATTTCCCCATCCGCGACCTCGTCTTTGGGTCTCCGGTTGCTATCTTCTCTGGACCCCTTCGCGATAATGCTGGCCAGGTAGCTACTCCTCCACGAATTACATGACGACAACAACTGGGGACTTGGACAGCTTTCCGCCCAACCATACCAGCCCAATCCACCGAACCCAGCCCTTTTGTTCACACGGCACGTACGGGTCTCTACCTGCAGGTGGACCTTGCTGCATCTCATCTCCACGTCTGACGAGTGGAAGCTGGACACATGACTGAGGCCATGGCATGAGGAGCGCGAAATACTTGCACAAGAGCGAGATCTCTTGCGGTTTCAACACGCCATCCCACCCCAGCAACATCCCGCGGGCCATCCCGCCAATGACTGCCGCCAATGCCTGTGACATACGCAGTCCTCTCTGGTCGCTATCGGCCTCTCAGCAGGCACATCAAATGGCATCAGCCGGTCCCAAAGTTGTTGCTGCACATGAGTTGTCGTTGCTGCAGTCCCTTGAGATTGCCTCAGTTTCGGGTCGATGTGCAGCATGGTCCACCGCGGCGGTTTCGTCCACGTATCACCCACATCATGCCAATGGAGAGCACTTGCCGCCGCAGGCTTCATACCCAAACAATTCTAGTGGCACCGTTGATGTTCACTGGCTTGTTGATTGGGCTGTGGATTTGGAAATGTATCATGATGGTGCTCTTCCAGAACAAGATCATCTACATGCCAGGACTGCCCCCGACTGCAAGGAGCGAGCGCATTGCTGACTGGTTAAGCCGCTGTGGGGGACTTCAGTGGAGGGAGGAGAGGACCAAGGCTGCTGACGGAACAGATCTCGCAATGGCGGTTGCGACGGTGCGGCTGCCGAAGGGGAATCGGCAGGTAGCCGCGGACGTCGGGAAGTCTGTTGTGGCACATGTGTATGTGCTCTACTTTCAGGGTCAGCCACCATGAGATATGCAGGAAACTGTATGCGAGACTGACGCTGCGGTAGGGAACGCCTCGTCCATCCCCCCTCGCTTGCCAGACCTGTCGTGGGTGTTGCGGGCTGTCAGTGACAGCAAACAATATGCTCTGGCACCAATGGAGTTGACTTTTGTCTGCCTGAGTTACAGAGGATATTGGACGTCCCGTGGCCGCGCATCTGAGCCTGGCATCCGCCTCGATGCCGAAGCCGGAGCAAACTGGATTTTGCAACACCATGAGCGAACATTTGGCAAAGATAGCACCACGAAGCCGATTTTCCTGATTTGGGGACAGTCGATTGGCTCGGGAGTAGCAACAAACCTGGCCGCAACCGGACGCATCCCGGAAAAGCTACCTATCCAGGGCGTAATTCTTGAGACCCCCTTTCTATCGATACGATCGATGCTAGGGACGCTGTATCCCCAAAAATGGTTGCCATACAAATACCTGTGGCCTTTTCTCAGAAACCATCTGGACAGCTATGCTAACCTGAAGCTGATTGCTCAAAAGGCCGAAGAAAAAAGTTGCGACGCACCCTTCATATACATCCTCCAGGCTGAGCGGGATGAGCTTGTGCCGAGAGAGCAAACCGAAAAGCTGCATCAAAGATGCATTGAACTCGGCCTCCCCGTTGAAAAAGGGGTTGCCTCGGTTGCGTTCCATCAAGAAGCGATTGCTCGAGGCCCTGGGAAAAAGCTTGCTTCAGAAGCAATCTTGAAATTGATAAAGCGGGCCTTGGATGTTTCTCGGTGATGAACTTCGGGGTGGCGATGGCATCTTGTAGGGCAGATCCGAGCCCCTGTAGATCACCCCGGGCAGCGGCCCATGGCACAAAACAGACAGAACAGGGGGGCACCGGTTGGCGTCAGAATAGTCAATGAGGCCCACTGTTAAGGAATTAATATTTTGGCGGTGGGACCTGGGCCAACTGCTCCGGCCTCAGGGAGCCACCTGGGCAAACCCTCCCTCGAACAACACCAGAATCGACACTTCTGACGACCCCATACCTTATTTGACAGTTGGCTGCATCAGAGTGTGTGCCAAGATCCCAGAAACTTGCGAAACCAGCAGCGAAAAAGCAAAGCGTTGACAATCCGTCGTGATGTTACCCAAAGCACGTCAATTAGCGGCACGGCTGAAGCAGTCGTTTGCTCCGTCCGTTGCGTTGGGTCGGCCTCGGGTGGACTGTGGAGGTGGTGTGCTTGTGTTATAAGATACCAGGACTCGCCCAACAAGTTGTGGCTCGAAGCTCTCCCCAATGCTGTCTCAATGACCCAATTGACTCAGTTGATGTCTTGCATCTCGAAAAGTGTCAAAGTCTGATCCTTTTACCATCACATCTTCTCCTCGACATGAAAATAAAAGGCTGGAGGCTTTGGCTGCCTTGCCAGCTGCTGCTTAGCAGAACTTCACGCCACTGCCGGGAGACAGGTGATTCGAGGATATGTAGGCAGCCTCGCAGGATCAGCCTTCACTTTCACCGTTTTCACATCTGGTCATCAGTGTCGCAAGTCCTTCCATTCACACCCGTCCCTTGCCTCGCACACGCCATGGTCTGATCCCTGTAAAAGACATGATCCATGGAATTTCCCCTGGCAGACTCCAACCAACCCCCCAGTCAGTCTTGCCTAAAACAGCTAGCTCCAAAGTCAGGTGATATCGTGTGAATATCGCATCAAGACGAGCAGGGGTCAGTCGGGGCCGATAGCACTCAGACGCGTCCAATCATGGAACGCGTGGAGAAGTACCTTTTTCGGTGTCGCCCAGAAGGCTTCATGAGTCCGCCTGGCAGAGATTTTCCAGGCATCTGCGCATGGACGCCTCGTACCGTTATATAATATGGCTCATCTTCCCCGCACGATGCAAACTTGTTCTGGTCTTGCCATCGAGTGCATTTCATCGCCTCATTCCCCACAGGTAAGGAAGGGTCCATCATCAGCATCGCATCGTCCATCGGCCATCAACTCCCGGCTTTTGTCTTTTGTTTCATCATTATTGTTTCTGTCTGTTTAATTACGCACTTATCACCTCCGCCGCCACCGTACCGTCCCGCACAGCATCCAGGAGTGATATTCGAGTGCGAAGGGAGTTGGGCGAGGAAAAGAATATCAAACATCATGTTTTCCACCCGCTACGAGCCTGTTCAACATATGCGGAGCAAGAGCTTCAGTAAGGGTCATCGGTCTGGGAAGTCGACTTCGTCATTCAGCAAGGAGGCCGGTATTTCCAAGCGACGACCTGAGTCTCAATCCGGCCGTCGTCGTGCAGGCACCATTTCCAATGCCAATGCGTCTCACTCAAACTTTGAGTAAGTCGCTAGATGTTTTGCATGCCCACTTCAATATACTGACATAATATGACCCCAGCAACTCTCCCATCTCCGCCATTGTAACTCTCGTCGTCGGCCAGGAGCAACGCGTCTTTGCTGCCCACGAACATGTCCTCTCCACATCACCCTTCTTCCTCAACATCCTTCAGAACCAGATGTTTGACTCCCAGACGAAGAAGATCTCCCTGCCCGACGAAGAGCCTGAGATCTTCTCGTCTGTCCTCGAGTATCTCTACAAGGGCGATTACTTCCCCCGCCTCGTGCATAACAAGAAGCGCAACTCGTGGGAGATGGAGCAGCTGACAGATGAGGCGCGTCATGATGCCACCATCTACCACCATACTGTTGACGGCGAGCTTCTCAAGGACACGGTCATCTACTGCGCGGCGGAGAAGTATGGGTTAGACGAGCTGAAGAGGGTGTCGTTGAGAAAGCAAGGTCTTCGTATGTACACCATTTCCTCTTGACTTGTTCTCAACGCTAACACAGACAGAATCCGGTATCCAAGCGAGCATCATTCTCTCCTCGGCCCGCTACGCCTACGCCCACACTCCCGACACCGACTCCAAGCTCCGCGCCCATTATCTCGCCCTCATCATCCGCTGCCGCAGCACCTTCAAGAAGAGCGGCACGATGCAGCTTGAGATGTTGAACGGCGGCACCCAGCTATTCTTTGACTTGTTTGTGGCCATGTGCAACCATGTCGATGACCTTTCGAGTGCTGCGTAAGTTTTGCCCATCTGCGTATAGTCCTGTTGGCCACCGACTGACTGGTCAATAGGAGCACCCCTCGCACACCGAGAAGCGGCGGCCGTTTTTAGGCTGCCCATCATGATACTGCCTTGATCTACTTTGTCTGTTTTTCCTTTGTCCGCGATACCACGGTCTCGCACACCCCTCTCGACATCGACAAAACAAAACAAATACCCCCGACTCGAGATGCTGTTTGTTTGGCCTTTTTCTATTGTTACACCCTCTCATAACTTAATGACTCATGTGTTTTTCTTCTCTTCTTCACACCCTTTTATTTCTTATTACTTTTTCGGGAGGGTCTTAATCATCGGATCATTATCACCATAGATTGTTCTTCATTTTTTTTTTGGAGTTCTTTGGGTTTGCTTTTTTCTTTTGGTTGTTTTTCCCTTGACATTCACAAGTTTAAAACCCCAAAACATTTGTACTAATATTTTCTGGGCGGGTATTTCTCATTCTTCTGGCATGCTTTTGAGAAGGTTTAGCCGTATTTGTATTAGACGGCACACTACCATGGGGTGGGCTGTTTTATTTTCCCTTGTTTCCTTTGTACCATCATCTCACATTGGTTTGGATATCACGTCGGTCGTCAGACGAAGAGCGAACGCTGGGTTTCGGAGGATGGAATGAACAGGGCAGAATGATCAAGATGTTCTGGACAGTGGGACAACGGGAATAGGAAGGGGGGAGGGAGGGTGGGTGGGTGATTTGTATGACTACGATTCTTACGCTCTTTGGTGGAAAAAAAAGCTTGTTTTCGCTTGTTTTTTTTTTTTTGTTTTTTTTTTGCAGCAGCAAGAAAGAGGAACATAACTCAGGAACGATATCAAGATATCAAAACCAGGAAAAAAACGCTGGAGGCTTTTTCTCTCGCTGTTTTTTCTCTTGAGAATGAGAAAACACCAAGCTTTGCCAGCCGATTTTTGGAGAGCTTTCACCCCCCTAAAATTTCTGCAGACTCTGGAAATCTCCGTGAGAGCCTTCATACTTGAAAATTTGATCTCGGTGAGACTGTGTCATTGTGGATTAATCGGTAATGACGATAGCAAAAAGAATGTTTCTTTTGCCACCACGACCTGCCATTGAAGCGGATTTTCAACTCCCGCTTTTGCATTGCTACCTAGTCCAGAATGACCTGCCGCACCATTCATCCCCTACCTTACCCACACCACCCATACAGCTGGGAAAGTTTGGGTTGTCCAATAGGATGGTAACCGCCATTTTCCACACCACCTTTTCGATGGCAGGGGGGAGATAAGGGGGACAGAAGACGGTCAGACCCGTTCACACACACCCTTCTGGATATTTTCATCAGACATGGGAAGAGGGGGTGGAGAAACATGTCTTTGTGCCATCGTAATGATGGAATGTGTACAATCCCCTTGTGTAAGTGACTCAAGATGAATGAGCCTTGTTGCTCATCTCATCACTCAGGGGTTGAGTCAAAAGCATGTCTTGTTGCGCAGGCAGTGAACACGCAGTTCGAACACAGAACGGAGGCATGTTGGGTACCGTAGATCGAGAGACAAAAGCCAGGGGGTGCGCATGGTGGTGTGGGCTGTTGCAAAAAGTACCGAATGAGATGATTGTAACAAAAGAAAAAGGAATGGTGTCATCTTCATGGATTGAACCTTCTCGGTACCTCACTGTAATAGTAATGCTTACGGTGTAAATATGGTGGTGCGGCACACTTGATTGCTGCGGGAAAAGGGGGCGATGTTTAGTGGGTTTCCGCCCCGTTTGGGGCCGTTTCCAAAGCAACCCCGCACTAAACTATATCACCAAACCAACACCCCCCAAAGTCACCGATTCACGCTGTTCACGCTCACCCTGATTCTTGTAGTTTGGATTTTTGGTGGAGGAGACAAAACTATAAGACAGTGGATTAAACTGACTTTGTAATTGATTAACAGCTTTTTCCCCCGCTCAAATGCTATCCATATCCGTAATTCATGTCCCTTTCGTTCTCAAGATCTTTTTGCAGCCCGCTGTTTTGTTGGTGATGGTGTGAGAAAGCTCCCAGGCTTGTTCACGCACGCCAAGTGGTGATAGGTATCCGATGGCACCACCACAAATGCCGTCGTGCGGGATGGATGATCCCTCCCTTTCCTGCCGTCGGGTTCGGGGGCACCACCATGAAATTGTCACACCTTTTCCCTACACGACCAAGAACTCGGTGAGTCCCAGAAGATCCAGTTGGACACAGCAGTTGATGATGATCTTATCAAGCCTTCCCAAATGGGGCGCGGTCAATGCCCATATCTGCCCCGCTCAAACGCCAGTCCCGGGAAACGCCCCCGACTTGCTGAGCACCACAATACTTCGTTCACGAGAGATATATCCCTTGATCAGTCCCTACAAACAAACGGTGTCAGTGACTGGATGACTCACGGACGATGTTACACCAATCAATGTCGACAGCCGTGGATGCCTTGACGCCCCAGGCAGAAACATGGAAGGTAAGGCATAGTTTTGACTCACTTTGTAAATCATATTTGCCAAAAGACACTCAACCTCGTCATTGTCAACCTTCTCCTCGCTGCCGAGGCTGATAGCCGCGGCAAACTCTGCTACTGGGATACGAGTCCGGCGAAAAGGCTTGTCTCCCTCCTTCGCTACTGGCTCGAAGCCGCCGGCGATGAACACTTTGCGGAGGAGATTGCGTAGTGCGATGTCGCGTCCTCTTTCGAGGGTGAGGTAGATGCGCCGTTTGACAAACTCGTCCTCGGCTTCCTGAAGGGCGATGTCGAATTTGTGGAGCTCGCCCTGCTTGATGCACCGAGAGAGTGGGAGGAAGAGCTTTTGTAGTCGTGGGTAAGGCTCCAGCAGCTTTTCTGTGGGAAGGGTGTGGGTTGTGATGAGGTGGCACGGAATTAGATATGTCAAGATCAACCTAGGTGTATCATATTAGCAAAGCGTAAAAGATCCATGTAGAGCATGGAAGGCCACCTACTCTTTGTTCCTCATGGCGTCTTTGTGGCAGGTGTTCCATGCTTCCGTCAGATGCTTCTCAGCTTCAGCATAGTTCTCCTCAAGGAAGCATAATACTCCTTCGTGGTATTTGAAAGTGACCTGCTGAGACTTTGGGAATGCATGAAAGTCTGGCATATCTCCCCGTCCTGCGGTCAAAATCCTCAGCACATTTTTCGACAATCCTGTCGCATTGAGCTTGAAGTAAGTCTTGAAGAGAAGGTTGACGATGTAATAGAGCCCCCATTTCCGAGACTCTTCGAGTGGTGCTCTGTAATGATATTAGCCTCAGCTGGCAGCAACATTAAGAGAACGGAATTCCTACCTGTCACTCAGGCAAATCGTGAATACTTTGTTAAGAACTCGCGCACAGTCCTCCAATTTCTGATGTTTCTGTAATTCTGGGTCAAAGTCATCTTGGAATGCAGTTGCCGAGTTGTCGTTGACACTTGTGTGCTCATCCGCCTGCATCGCAAACAACCGCAGATGTTTGCCCGCCACATAGAGACACGGAATGGTCCAGGCTTCAAACTCATGACTGTTATACCCCTGGATGAGAGCGTTGATCAAGACTTTCCACTGCTCATAAGCATTGGTCCATGATGAGGTCTGCTGCACTTGAGCAAGGATGCCGGCAGCTTGCCAGTAAGCAAAGTAAACCTCGACCCAACCCTTGATCTCCTTTTGGCCGATGCCGTCCAAACGCGCTGAACTACTGGAAAGACCACGCTTAATGGCTGCTTTCACATCGTCGTCCCGAGCTGCTTTGTAACTTCCCGCACCATTCGCACTTTGCCATATGCTGGACAACTGGCTAGGAGTCAACTCTGGAGAGATGGTCTTTGCTAGTCGGTAACCATCCCTTGTCTTCCAAGCCTCTCCAAACTCGTGGTAAAGCGCTGGGCCGAACTCCATGATGGGATGTTTGAACTGGGGTGTTGACAGGGTGAGCTTGGCTTGGGCGCAAGCTGTGTGATGTTGTGGTTGCCCCACCAAGTGATGGGAGCGGTATCGAGTTGACTGTTGTTCTTATTGGAGTCGAACGATTGTCTGCAGATGAGGATTGATCGCAGGATAGCCGCCAAATTCTACAAATATCGCTCTCGGTGGGCAGTCTCAAATATCTTGTAAATGTAGCTGGAATATCGTCCTGTATTGGGAGTGCAGTGGAAGAGTGAGATGGCAACTTGAGCGTGAGAGGATTGCGTTGCTCTGATTGGCTTGCGAGCTCATATCTTGGCTCCCTTAAAGTTGCCCCACCTCTGTGGCGTCAGCTTTCAAACTCACTTCCGCCCCGCCACATGTGGCTGAGGTTCTCTGCGGGGATGGTCAATGCGCGCGAGCCCTAAACCAAGCACACCCAATTTTTTCTTGACCCTCGTTATCGCTAATTCTGGACTCGGACAGCACACGGCATCGACAGCGATCCACGACAAACCAGCAAAGTAAGTTAGGCCTCGGTGTTAAAGAGAAGATACCTTTGAATTAATCTAACGATCCTTTTCCAGATGGGTAAGCAATTTTTTCGATTCCATTGGCATCTTTTGAGTTTGCAGCGAAGGCGGCGACCGAGAATAACTTCGACGAACGACGACAAATTCACCATCCAACGAAATGCATGACACGATGGGAGGGAGGCTTGCCTCAAGACATGTGAATTGGGCAGGGAGGGAACGACTCGTTGATTGTTGCTGTGGAGGACCATGTTGAGAAGATATATCAGGGTTGGCATCGGGGTGCCGCAATCTATCGCCTATTTTCGACGGGGAACTGGGAGTTTGTGCATTCTTTATCGACCGGCCAGCATTCGATATTCCAACACGCCGCCATCGCTGCAAACTCGGGATCTTTACGACAAAACACTCGAGATACTGACAATCTGTGCCAGGTCGTCTTCAGGAATACCAGGTCATTGGGCGCCATCTGCCCACCGAGGCTAACCCCAGCCCCGCCCTCTATCGCATGCGCATCTTCGCGCCCAATGAGGTTATTGCCAAGTCCCGTTTCTGGTATTTCCTTCGCGGTCTCCGCAAGGTGAAGAAGGCCACTGGCGAGATCGTCAGTGTCAACCAGGTATGCTCGCTTGGAATCAATATTTGGCTGGGGACAGAGGAGACTGACCCGTATCATAGATCTCCGAGAAGCACCCCCTCAGAGTCAAGAACTTCGGCATCTGGATCCGCTACGACTCCCGGTCTGGTACCCACAACATGTACAAGGAGTACCGTGAGACCTCCAGAACCAAGGCTGTTGAGGCTCTCTACTCCGACATGGCCGCCCGCCATCGTGCCCGTTTCAGATCCATCCACGTATGAACAAGCCCACGGAAATCGTGCCCGAGTCTAGATACTGACAATTTGCATCTAGATCCTCCGCGTTGTTGAGATCGAGAAGACCGAGGACGTCAAGCGCCCCTACATCAAGCAGCTCATCACCAAGGACCTCACTTTCCCCCTCCCCCACCGTGTCGCCAAGACCAACACCAAGAAGGTCTTCAGCGCCACTCGCCCATCGACTATTGCTTAAAGGGGTTCATGGATGTGGCTGGGTTTGGCAGGTTCTTCAGGTGTTCACTAGGAAAATGGGTTACCAGCATTTGCTCCCTAGAATGAGCATGAAATGAATAAATGGTCAAGCACGGGTTTGCGTTTCGGGGCACAGTTGTTCTTATTGCTCTTTTGGTGTCCACGGTCTCTGGGATTGCTCGTGCAATGTTTTTGAAATTGAACAAAAGTTTGGACGCTTCTCTGGATTCCGCGGGTGGTGACATTGACCGCGGTAGGTTTGCGGCGGTTAAAGTGTAATGTGTCGACCAAAGGGCGCAGGCTGAATGATGTAGTTGTGTAAGACAGTGTCAGCCTTGCATTTTCCCACTCCAAAACAGGAAGTTAGGTTGCGATATTGATATCAGCCAGGGATGCCTGACTCAACGGCTGATCCTCACGACTACGTAATTTTCACCTTTTATCTCCAATATCTCTCTCTTTTCAGACTTGACCTAGTTCCGTACACTCGCCGTCCCCACTCTATCCCACTCACCTTTGGCAGACATATCGCGCATCGTTCATCATGGCCGACAACACCCTCGACGTCGCCGCCATAAAAAACGGCACCAACAATCCAGACGACAGCAGAGTCATTGACCCCAAGCCGGACAAGTCTATTTTTGTCCGTGTGAAAACCACGCTACCCAAGCGACCTTTCCCCTTAAACGCGGAGAGGAAGGCAGTGTACACGGAACGGCTCATCATCCGCCCTCTATCCAAGACTGACCTCCCGGCTTTGCACGAACTGCGAACCCAGCCGGAGGTGATGGTGTGGACTTATCTGGGGGTGGTGGACAAAGACATTGGGGAGACGTGGCAGAGGTTGGAGAGGTTTGTGGAGGGGAACGAGAGGGAGAATTACAACTGTGCGATTTGTTTGAGGGAAGAAGGAGGAAAAATGATTGGGATTGGGGGGTTTCATGATGCGATGTGGAGTTTTGGGTGGCCGGAGATTGGATATATGTTTAGACGGGAGTATTGGGGGCGGGGGTTTGGGAAGGAGTTTATGAGGGGGTGGGAGGGGATTTGGGGGGGGTTGGAGAGGGGGGTGGTTGAGTTGATGGTTGATCCGAGGAGTGTGGTTGTGGTGGAAGGGGAAGGGGAAAGGGGGGTGGTGGAGGAGGTGGTTATTGCTGTTACGGCGGAGGGGAATAAGGCTAGTCAGAGGATCTTGGAGGGGAGTGGGTTTGAGAGGTTTTTGACTTGGGAGGAGGAGGATGGGGGGGGGAGGGGGTTGGTGAGGTTGCCTACGTATCGGTTTGTGGTTGGGAAGGGGGGGAGGTGATGTCATGTTTGGGAGAGGTTTAGGGGAGAATGTGTAAGGTGTGCACACTACACATTGCACGTGTGAGGTGGTTATTGGATTTGATGAGGGATGCAGTGGCCCGGTGGTGGGTCCTCCGTGTCTCTTGTGTCCGTTTCCCCCGGCTTGGGTCATCTTCCGGCTCCGACCGGGGCCGTGCCGAGACCGGGTATGGGCGGTTGGGTACGGCAAGGTTACCAGTCGACATCATCGGCATGTGGGTGCCCTGCAGCAAAAGCAGAGGTCGGTTACACCAAGATACAGCAGCACGTGCGGTTTCTGGCATGGTTTCTCGGAGATATTGGATATGACATCAAATAGAGGAAAGAGCTATATATCAGATGAATCTGGGATAACACCGAGAGCTGTGCGGGGTTTATTTAGATGTTGGGGCGGACGGATGGTTGCTTGTCTTTCCAGTCTTTCAACTGCCAAACAGTGTTGGCCTCATGTTTTGAATGCAATTCCGTCCCAAATTGTGTGTTTTGACCTCGTTCGCCCGAGTTGGTGTTGTCGCGCGCCCGATGGCCATGGTCACTAGATAGGGTCTGATGTTGTAATCAGATGAACGGTTCTGAGTGGCAGGCCTCCGCCCGCTTTTTCACAACGTCAACACCAGCCTCTTATTCTTCTAGATCCATGATTCTAACGGCTACGCAGCGGAGCCACGAGATCATCTGTCCCAGCCACGCGGAGGTGGATCTCAGGGTAGATCGTACGTGCAGTTGAGATTCATGATACTAAGTTCCTTATCCAGGGTCTTGGGCAGAGGACCCCAAGTATGCCTGTACAAAAGAAGCTACGAGAAGCTACGAGAAGCTACAAGCAGGCGCTGGATTTCTTGTGTAAACCGGAAGCACGTGTCAGCAGTTGAAGCGTCAGCGGTGGTGTTGCCAACCTGGAACCCAACCTGCCAACCCTCACTGCCCCTCCACCAGTCCAGCCCCTCAGCAAAAAGCCTTGGTGAACCCCTGTCACTGGTTGCGTCAACCATATGTTGGCCCGCAGAGTTGGTTTCGCAACTTGGTACAGCGCCGCGCACAGCTGCCGCAGATATTCTTGCAAACACTTTGCTGAAGAAGACTCTTGTTGACTCAAGTCTGCCTAAGAAGCATCTCGAATGCGACTCTGAGCTATTCGCTTCATACCCGACTACAACTCAGCACCTTGGAAGCCCGGCGACTTTCCTGTCTGCCCGCCTACTTTTCAGATAGGGTACCTTACCTTCGTTACTTTTAGATCCAAGAACTTGGTTAATTATCTCATGTCCGGATCCCTCTGCTGTGAACCCCTCCTGCTGCAAACCACCTATTTTTGCCCCTCCCGATCGTGTCACGACAGCAACCTCCAACGCCGATTATCGCCCACCGCCCACGAGGTCGAACTCAGAGTCGGGGCTGATATGATGTGCACTGGTGTATTTCATAACCACCCCACGCCGACGCCAACATCGCAAGAAGCTGGTCTGAGGGACAACTGAAGCAATGGCGAATCCAACCGCAACAGACGCCGAGGACGGCAACGCCTACTATGGCTACCTCTTCACCACAGCGAAGCCGATTCCCACTCCGACCCCTATTCTCGATGCGTTTTTGAGGGCGCTCTCACTACATATCGTATGTTGCCCAGAGATGGAGAAATGGAGCCTTTACTAACAATGGTCTGCGCGTTTAGATCAAGGAGATCGGTGACAAGAATGATAGGTACTTGACGCCAAAGAAGCTAGCAGCCTTCTACAAGGCTGCCGGTTACAATTTTGACTGTGAGTGGGACGGCGGCATCTTACCTTACTCAAACAATGCGCAAAGCTAACAACGGCCATGGTAGTCCTCTTTGTCGATATGGACAACCCCTTCATATCCGATGTTTTCCAGGGTCTCGGCTGTCAACACTGGCTCTTGCCAACAGAAGACGACTACGCTCCCCCATCGATTCCAGCTTTGACAACCAAGGGCTTTGTGCGGTGGCAGGCAATCCAGACACTGCTTGAGCCACAGGAACAAGTCCCAGTCCTCCAATATGCGGCCAAGCACTGGGGCCTGAAGCACCCTGACACTGCCTTCCAGTTCCCTGCCGACTTGCCCAAGGAAGCGCTGCCCCAGGATACAGACATCGACACTGATCGGTGGTATCAGGAGTGCAAGGCTAAGCATATCCAGGAAGCAGCTGCAGAGGAGCCCAAGGAGAAGCCCAAGGAGAAGCCCAGGGAGAAGCCAAGAGAGGAGCCAAAGCCAACGTATGCAGAGCGCAGGATCCCCTCATACAATGTTCACCACGTCCCGCCGACACCACAGCCAGGGACACCTCGCGACTACTTTGGCTCTCGTCCAGTCAAGGTGACATATGTGAATGTAGCACCAGGGCCATCAAGATCACCAGAACGAGAGCGAGAGCGGGCCAGAGAACAGGCTGCCAGGGAGCGGGAGCACTACCTTCATCGCCAGTCTTCCTCCGATGAACCATCACGCCGAAGGAGCTTCTCCGATTATCCGCATTCACCTATGGAGGGCCGCCCATCAGTTAGGATACCTCACCTCGGCCCTGATCGCAGCCCGCAACCGCGTCGTCACAGCCAGCCCAGACAATACAGCACATCGGAGTCGGACGAACCCCCGATCAGTCCCCGAACACCAAGACGGACTCAGCGCCCTTCCAACGAGCCCCCGATTCCCGGTGTTCGCCGCGTTTATACCGGCAGCTCCGAGGAGTTACCCCGTATCATCCGCACAAGCATGCCTCCACCTCCCATTCCAACATCGCACCCACATGCCCACCCCGGCGTAAGAACCCACTCACCACGACCATCGCCAGGTGACAGTGGTAGGACAACACCAAGAGGGGACGACGAGCACAGGCGGAAAAGCACTCTGTATGACCTCAAAGACAAGCTCACCAGCTTTATGACGGGCATGCCACCGGCCAGCGAGCGGCAACGAAGCCTGAGCGGGTCACGAGGAAGAAAGGAAGGCCCGGTACCAGTGGTGGTAACTGCCTCTAGGGGTAGCAGAGATGGGGATCTTCCCAGTTCGAGGCTGAACCGGTCGTGGTCTCACGACGAGACGGACTCTACTGATTCAGAGGACGAGCGCATCCGAAGAAGCAGGAAACAGTCAAGCCGGGAGCGCGAGAGGGAGCGCCAAAGAGCTGCCGAAGCTGCCTTTGACAGAGAACGGGAGCGAGAACGGGAAAGAGACAGAGAGCGAGACAGAGAGAGGGATAGAGCACGTGAGCGGGAGAGGGACAGGGAGCGAGACAAGCGTCCAACACGAGAGTCAGACCGCGAAAGAGAGGCAAGACGACACAGCGACCGTGAACGAGACAGCGACGAGAGGAGACACAGCGACCGAGCCAGCGACCGCGGAAGAGACCGCGGTCCCCCAGCCCCAGCCGCAGCAGCCGCTTCCCTCCACCGCAACGGCGGCCACCGCGTTATCGAGGTCGAATCCGACGACGACATTTCTTCTGTCCGGGGCTACACCCGCAACAACGGCGGCCCTTACCTCTCCCGTCCGGACAACCACCGCCGCACAAGCAGCCACGCCGACATCGACCGCCGTCGGGACCTCGACCGCGAAGTCCGCGACCGTGACCACCTCCGAGATCGGGAGAGGGACCAACGACTTAGCGACCGGGAACGAGATCGTCGAGAACGAGAGCGAGAAAGAGAACGAGACCGCTACCATGACGATCGGGAGCGCTGGCGAAGGGACGAGCGGTTGTCTTCCCCGCGGGCCACACCCCGTGAACCCCCACGGATGGAACGCTCCCCTCGTCGGTCCCGCGATCGTGACAGAGACCGTGAGAGAGAAAGACCGCACCCCAACGAGGGCAGAGAGCGAATGCCTAGTCCTGCCGGGGCGGGAGTAACTGGTACGAATAACCCTGACTACCACAGCCTAGACCCCAACTCCTCCTCCTCCTGGTTCCTCCCCTTGATGCTGCTCCTCAACATGATCCCCCGGCATACTCTCATGGAATAAGATAAAACTGACTAGAAATGTGAAGGAGTCTCAGGCAGGAAATACCCCGACATCAGCTCTGTAGCTTCATCGTCTGGGCCGTGGCCGCCGTCAACGCCAAAGATGTCGGCTGCGGGGTCGGCCGAACCGGTGGCATCTGGGGGGAGGGGCGGGCCGGTGGCGGACTAGGTGTCTTGTTTGCCGGTTGAGGCTCTTTTTCCGGTTGCTGCTGCGGTGGTGGGGAGGTGTTATGGGGGTGGGTTTTGCGAGCGTTGCGGGGGGGATAGGACTAAAATTGTTGTTGAGAAGAACGAGGGAATCCAGGAGGAAGAGTTGGAGGTGCTGGTGGAAAAGCTGGGGGAGATGGTGGAGTGGATTAGGGAGAGGAGGGGGAGGTGGGAAGTTGATAGGTGGAAGAGGGAGTATTTAGAGAGGGTGAAGAGGAGGGAGAAGGAGAGGGAGAGGGAGAGGAGGTGGAAGGGGAGGTGGTATCCAGAGGGAGAAGGGAGGGGGATATTGGGGAGTGCGAGGGAGTTGTTGGGGCAGATTTCATGAGGCATACGATGGATGAGGATTTGGGTATATGGGTGGGCTAGCATGGTCAGTTTTTGGATGACAGGACAACACTGGGATTTTGGCGGACGAGGTGGCATCATCATATCCTACTTTCTTTTGTTACTATTGGGTTTTCATCACTGGCGTATATATACACTGGGACATTTGGTAGTCCTGAACTGGAGGCATATCATTTTTCAGATTATTCTTTTCTCAAACATCTTCGTTTTCATCACTACTCTGCAGAAAAGGAGGTTGACAAGCGCATGGACAATTCAAATTTTGAGTTTTTATCAATACTTCCTCCCTTGAGATATATGTACAAGCTCCGTCATATTCCAGATTTCTATAGTGTCTGGGGACCTCAGACACAAACACACTGCCCACAGGTATCCATGGCATCACTCCGGAACTCTCCCGCTGCAGTGCAGCCGCTGTGGATGCTGCTCGCGCTGCAGAAGGCCTGGACCCGGCTGGGGCAGACGAACCTTGGGGTGCCGAGGGAGATGTCGATTAAGGGATAGGCGACGGCGGTGGTAATTGCTGCTAGGGTGAGGAGGAGGGTGAACTGAATTGTTGTTATCAGTCTTGCTTTCATGGTTTAAATGAGAACGAGGGGAAGGAGTACCTTCATTGTGCCGGGTGTTGACGTATTGGCTCAAGATATGATGTTTATATCTCTGGTTGTATTGGCTCGTGATAAGCAGGGAAAAGATCTGGCTTGACAAAAGTTGTTGATAGTAGAGATGAAGAAGACCTTTTCAATTATGATCTATCTTCATATATGACTAGAAAGCAACCCTTGTTACACCGCTTGACATATTTTATTTCGCCGGAACGGCTATAATGTCTCTCTTCAGCTGGTCAACCCACCACCGATGATGATCCATTCCTCAACGGCTTTGAACTAGCACCAAGTACTATAGGCATGGCGTTGAGTCAGTCAGCTGGTGAAGATTACCCGAATTATCAGCCATTTTCTTTTTTGAAGACTTTTTTGGGAACAAAACTGTTGATCAGCGCTCTAATTACCGAGATGTGAATCAAGAGTCTTCAGCCGCTGTGAGGCCCCTATCAACCAATGACATAGATATGCTGATGGTGTCTAGATATTTACTGACTTGAGTTCCAAGTTCAAAGGTATTGGTGGTTTCTGTCAGTCTCAAGATGTTGGCAACCCAACTGTGACGATGTTTACGAAGAGACATGTGTCCAAATAAGACAAAGCCGCCCGCTCCCCACCCAAAATAAAAATAAAAATAAAAAGTCAGTCTCACCCATAGACTCGTACTTGCTCCAACCAACATAGTGTTAGCTAAGATAGGGGGAAAAAAAGGAAAAAAGACTTCGAAACAGTTCTACAAAGGCTCAAAAGTTTAAAAGTGGATCTTGAAGAGTGGAGTAAAAACATACAACACCGAGGATTCCCCAGTGGTCACCCACCTGAGTACTAGTTCGGCCCTTCAGCTGTTTGACTCGGGCAGAGCGGACGGGATGCCGTATTTTCAACTGGGTATGGTCGTATGTAAAAGTAAGGTTGGGTTTCGTGGTTATGAGGTGGTGATGATGATGATGATGATGATGATGGACATTTTGGTGGTGTGAAGTGAGAGGTGGATGGCAACCACCACTGGTAGCATGTTGCAAACCGTTGATAAATTGCTCTACCCTGCTCGGCTATCGAATTGAATGATAGCAAAGGAATGTCAAGCCGTGTGTACGAGGTTGACGTAAAAAGAAGACTCATATCACAAGATATGCACCTGTGTAAATCGTTAGAACCAATCATTCCTCAACACCAAGAAAGTCCATCACGGGTCAGTCTGTGCACCACCCCATCTCAGCACCCTTGCCACAAAATTATTGAGATACTAAAGTAGGCTAACATGCCTTGAATGATAGTCCATAGGCCTTCGAAGATAATCAATAGGTCTTCAAAGATAGTTAACAGGCTTTGAAAGTATTTAAAGGCCTATTAAGTTACTTTTAAGGTGTAAAGCAGTTCACAGGGTAGTATAGGTTAACTTACTTTTGTGTGTCAACTATTTTGTGGTGAGGGTGCCCAGGTAACAAAATTCACACGAGATCGCAACGTTGTGCAAATTCAGAAGAGGAGAGCTCGCCTCTTCCATGCGACCGCAAGATGCAACCACCATCACCAGTTCCTCAAAAAGAGACTGAACGATTGCGTAATCCTCTGGGCTCTGTGCAAACATCTTGGGCCTTGATAACCGGCCAATGTTTTTTTTTTCGTGCCAGGGAAACTGACAGAGCTGCCGAACCCTTCGGTTGGATCATGGATGATCATGATGGTGAGCGGCGAGTAACACCCAGGGTGGTGGCCCCGCGGGGCCGCATCAACTGGCCGGGAGAACCATCCCCTCTCATCTTACTGATACTCGCTCACGCCTCACCACCAACCACCCGTCTGAGGAGAGAAAAGCGCTCTGGCGGTATTGTTCCAGATCTCCCTTTTCCTGGCTCCGGAGACAGCGGGATGAAATTACAGGGTGTCAAGAGACCACATCACAAGGGCTGCTTTTGTCGCCAGTGGCATATGTAATATATATCGGCCGCGGGTCGGGAATGCCCAGGACCGGTCACTACATCGGCATCAAACTGCCCGACCGGGCCCCGCTCCGGTCTCGCTAACAACTCTCGAGCAGCGCACGGCGACATGCGCCCCGTTAGGATTAAGGCCGGTGAGAATGGTTTACACAACACACAAGACAAGAAACATTGCCCCAGGTGCAGGGCGGAGATGCGGTTTGCGCCAACAAACGTGCAGATGGAATGCGGCACCACACATGTGTTTCTCGGGCACAGCTACCGATCCTGAAGGATAAGGAGGGTAGTAGGGAAGAACATCCAGGCGTGGGGAAAGCTTCCTGACCCGAAGGTTGCGTCATCCCATTCGCCGATAGTCAAAGGGCTCGGTTGCCGTTGGAGGGCGGTCGTCGTGACCGAGACCCGGCCGGTGGATGACTTAGACAGGCTCCGTGGCGGCCTTGATTGGATAGGCGGTTGGGTAGACGCCATGTTCACCGCCAGCCGAGCCCATATTACCTGACCACTGTCGACCTTCCAGGCATGTTGTCGGGCAGCTGCAGATATATCAATCAATAGTAGCTGGAGAAAGAAGGAACAGAGCAGATATCTGGCCAAAACGACGACGACCACCACTACCACCACCTACCCACATGCCATCCCGCCCAGTCAGCCCTGTCTTGTCGTTACGTGTGAAAACTGAGAGTCGGTTCCGGTCGATGGGGACATGCTAGATTAGCGGGTGTTTTGTGCGAGCGTGGCGCCAAACAAAACAAACAAGTCGGGATTTGGCTGCTCAAGTGACTTGAAAAGAAGAGAAAAAATAAATTTTCAGAGTCGGTGTCCCTTGATGAACTCCGACGTCATCCTCAGATCTCTCCACTTTGGAAGCCCAGGGCTCTGTGGGTCTCCTTGGCTGGGATCTGGCGGTCAGTGAGAGCGGGGGGCCGAGGAGGGGGTTGTCTTTTGAGGATCATGAGATGCTTTGTTGGATTTGATGGCTGGGTGGGAATGGGGAAGTTAGCAGAATTCCTCCGGGCGAGGCCCGTTGAGGAGGCCGACATTTTATCGCACTGCAGTGCAGAGTCGGACTGGGTGATTCCGCAGTCGCTGCTGATGTTCGCAGCTGAGGTCAGACACCTGGGCGTGGGTGTCGGCGAAAGCGGCCGGGGGAATAAACACAACGTGCCTGTCTGGGTCTGCGGTTGAAGATCAAACCAATGCCACGATGATCACCACGATTCCACGATTCCATGAGAAGGAGGTGGGCATTGGGTTCAAGCTGAGCTCAGCCCAGCGAGCCAGCGAGTCATCCAGATGCATGGAGAGTCCAACGGTGCGCTATGGCCCATTCAGGCGAATCTACTTTGGACAGCAAGTTTAGTTGGTGAGCTGTCCATGGTGCTCCCCACACAGGGAGATGCGCTGTTGGAAAAGGTCCGGAAGCAGAAAAAAGGAATTCCAAAGCGGGCGAGGGAAACAACGAGGCGACGTTATTGGCAGATAGTGGGATGCAGCTGAGGCGGCCAGCCCGATGGTTGCGTGCGTGCGTTGCTTGGTGTTTGGTCGGCGCAAACTGCTCGCCCCTGACAGAATATCGGAGTTGGATACGATGGCTGCCAGTCAGATGGCGGCAGAGGCACATGCAAGTGTGCCACCACACCTCTATGACTCTCCCTTTCCGGAGCACTCGTGGCACTCTCCTGTAAGTCCCAGCTGGCTGCTCCGTGGCTAGCAGTGGCTATCAGTGGCTGGCAGGCGTGTTCCTGACCCAAGGTCGCACCACGCACCACCACCTACCACCACCAACTTCCCGCCCACATGGAAACTGTTTGGGCCTCTCGACTTGCCTCCGCTGTGAGCTGTCTCTCTCTCTCCTTCTTCGGGCCATGCTTTACAGCCACCTAGGCAGAGCTTCTTCCATTCTTCCCGTCCTCTCGTTTGCCGTCCACGTCAGGTTCTCACACCCAGACCTTCCGATACACCGAGAGCGATTCACGCTCTGCTGATTCGGGGCACCAAGTATTCTGACTTCTGAGTGCGACTGACCAAGACGCCCCCCGACCCACCCGACAGCCTGTTCCCCCCGTCCAGCCGTTCCAGGGACCAAAGCCATCTGCATCCGCACCATCCGCACGCCCTCCTGCCGTGCTGTACTTAAGTGCCCCGGGATCCACACCGGTCCCGTGGACCCCAATTTCCTTCTTCCCTCTCTTCTTGCCCACCATACATCATCACCTGCCTGTTTCGGTGCCGATCTTTGTCAAACACCTGTGGCTTTATTTCACACGCTTTCCTCTTCAACAAGACACGACATCTTCAGCAAGACAGCTCAATTCCGTACAGCTCAGCATCATCACACTACGATAACAGCATATAAACACCATCGCTTCTGACATTTGACCTGCCTCGCGAGAGCCACGCAGTGCTGAGAGAAGCCGGTCAAGATGAAGGGCCGCCCAGTAGACCAACTCGTCTACGAGTACATGTTTCCGAAGCCGCGACAGACAGACCCTCAAAACTTCACTCAACTTCTCCAAAGATATCTCGTCCTTGAGGTTCGGCAAGAAGTCCACTCGTTCTACGGCCACTTGGACACACCCGAAGCTAAATACCCCGGTCTCGACTACACAAATCGCATCCACCGAATCCGCCTCAGTCGATGGCAGTGGCACCGGCGGTTATTCCGCGCCTTTGACGGCCTTCGCCTTACATACGCCGAAATCCAAGGCCTCACAAAGTGGGAGGGCACACGGTGGGCAAAGGAACGGTTTGAGCGGGAACAGGGAACTGCCATCCGGGACACGACCGCCGATGGATTCCCCGAATGGGTGGAGCCTCGGCACCGACAAGCCGGATATTACCGCCGCGCCTCCGAGGTGTCGGACGAGCCGGTAACCACGCCAGAGGATGGGATGATCGAGGAAGAAAGCGATGAGGAGTTGGAAAGTGTCGGAGTGGCGCTTAACGAAAGGCTACGCGAGCGAGTGGCTCTTCGCAACATATCCGGAGACAATTCGATGCCGCTGGACGAGGAATGGGAAAACTGGCTAAAAAATGCCATCGAGTCGGGAGAATTGCATGTTGCCGATCAAATTGCCCGTTTCCCTGGTCCCCACTCCCTTACCGCCGACGATGTGTTTCCGCCAAGGATGATGGCTGCTGCGAGAGCAGGCCATTGGGAGGGCATTCCCGATTTTGTTCACAACATCATTCGCCAGGCCATCGACGCGGAACAGAGACCACCCCAGGCACAGCTAGCAACAGCTCCTTCGCGACCATCTGTTAGGTACCACAACGCCAGAGTCGCCGTGTATGGTCCTGGGCCTCTCCACTCTCGGATCGACCCGTCTCGGTATCCCAACGCAGCTGCCAGAGCGACGAGAGCCGCCAGAACCGCCCAGCAAGGGGCTTGAAATGCCAGCACCACGCTGGTTTTACGAGAGTTACGTTGATTTCTTTTCAACTTGCACATTTGGCGGACCCGGGAATCACTTTGCGCGCAAATCCGACGTCTAGGGCCGAGAGGTTCTCGTATTCGCAGCCTTGCCTTTTCCCGCCCATGTTTGATATTACTTGAAAGGCGGGAGATATTTTGCACACGCCTGATTTTGCGACGGGGAGAAACGGCATACCGACCAAGACATTTTTATGCCGTGCTTTCAAGCCCCGAAGCGGAATATTGCCGATGATGAGAGAAAAGCCAAGCGGCAGCCAGCAGTTACCTATGGCTGATCCGAGGTAATGGGAGGGTGGTAGCGGGGAACATGCACAATGCGATTGTAGCATTTTGGGAGAGCCTTGAGTTGGAGAGCGTTGCGTTGGCAAGCAATGGCATTTGAGAAGACGCGATGAGTTCGAGGAGGGAAGAGAAGGGAAAACAAACATGGAGGAAGGAAAATAAATACCCAGTAGCAAAGCAGCCACAGCACAGCACCGAATATCAGAGTTTATGTTGACAAGAGCACAAGTTTTGTGTGTGTGTGTGTGTGTGTGTGTGTGTGTGTGGAAACATGGAATGTTCAACAAGAAGCAATAGATAGCGAATACCATATCGGAAAGTACAAATTTGAAGAAGAGACATGATCAGAGTTAGTTATTGGTTTTGGTTTATGGTTCTTGTGTTTCGTCTGATAGGTACCTATGTAAACAAGAAAATGAGGAGAGGTTGTCTGGTTGTCACCTACTTACTTAGCTTCATGCAACTCTCTTTCTAACGTGGAGTTGAATTTGGCAAGGTGAAGATGCTGCTTGACTGCTGCTAGGTTTCGCAAGAGTACTTTTGTTAAAATCGATCTGGGTCGAATTCATCCTCTAACATGTTAGATGGCATTCTTTTGGAGAGAACCTCTACGGAGCCCCCGATTTGTCTTACCAGCGCCGCCCATCCATGTCTATTTACTTACCCTGCCTATACAAGGCCGTTGAACCATCTTGCAAGGCCGTTAAACCATCTTGCAAGGCCGTTAAACTATCTTTTAAATCGTTTAAACTATTTTCCAAGGCCTTTTGATTATCTATTCAGGTCTTTTAATTATCTTTTAAGGTTTGTTAAATATCTTTAACGCTCAACAAGTAACCCTTCGAAATATTAGTTATATTCTTTATTGAGGGGGTTGGGGGGTGGCCGTCGGTTGGATAAATAGTGGGCTCCGTGGAGGTTCTCTCTTCTTTTGTGGCACTGTGTGGCTATCTGATGAGCTGGGTTGGTACCGAAGATGGTATTGTTTTATTATTACACACCTAGGTACGTATATGTGATTGAGAGAGTAAGTGATGGGGTTCTGGGAGAGAAGGGGGTTGTTGTGGACTTTGGATGAAGGGGGTTGGGTTGGTTGGCTGGATATAGGTACAGAGGGAGGATTAAGCTGGGGGGAAGCTGGAAGGATGGTTGGGAGTGGTTAGGGGTTAGGTAGGTAGGTGACTGGGGAGAATGGGGAGAGGAAAAGGGGGAGGGGGTGGAGTGCAAAAGGGGCCATGTGAGAATGTAGTGGTCTGCTTTCTTCTTATAAGGACACAGGTAAGGTGGGAACTGATACAAGATCTGTTTCAGTGATGATAGAGAAGTAGAGGGGGGTCATATTCCGGGGACTGAAGGGTTGAAGTAGGATAGGATATCTGTTCTCTAATCCGCTTTTTCTCTTGATGGTGTGGGAGCTGATATTCTCGTCTTTTGATTTTCCCGTGTGTAACTCGGAGATGGAACTGCAGGAGTTGGAATGTAGACGGTTTATACCAGCTGCTGTTATTGGATATCTTACGAGAATGCAAATCATCCGACCCCGTCATGGCTTGTAACAAGCCTTTTAGTGAGAATAGGAGGTGTCTTTGCTTCAGACGGGATTCTGAGGACGTGGCGGACGCCCTGCTCGGACTTTGGTTTGGTGATAGTGCAGAGTAGTAGTGCCCATAATTGACCTTTTTTTCTTTTTCTTCTCTCACTGTGGGGGCCATTCAAACTTATATGACTTTTAGATTAGTCAACAGACTGCAGGGTACTTGTGAGGTGTCAGACGTCAACTGGTAGATAAACTATCTGGTGTTACACGAGATGCATGGAGAATGAGCCATTACCTTGGTCTAAGCGCGACATTCCACCCCTGTGATCTCGGACAATTCGCTGTAGTTCAGGAAGCATATCAGGGAACTCGGAGTCGGAGTGACCTTGCTGATCTTCAGGTTGTTAAGATGCTGTGAAATACCTCCTGCCTTATGGAAAGTCCGGGGGTTCTGGTCCCCCGCCGGCCGGCGGTGGAAGATGACGAATTTGGGTTGTAGCACAAAGTGAAAAGAGAATAGCATGCAATCGAGATGCGGCACATGTAAGCGCGATGTTACACGTTGGTGGTTGTCTTGAGAGGCACAACCACGCCAAACCTGAGATGTGCGAAAGGACGATGATAACGAAATATACAAAAACGACTTTCCCTGTTGCACAAGAAGCCGAGGCGGTGAGAAATTGGCACTGCAACTGAAGCAGTGAGCAAGGCATCAACATGGCAGCCAAAGGGCGTGGATATTTTGCGGGGAGGGTCGGATTCGAGGTCAATAATTCATACACTCTCGGAATCAAGAGCACATATCCGATACTAATTGAATACTAATATAAGGCTGCTTTTCTGTCAGCAGCTTGTCACTGCCGCGGAATCCAGCAACAATGTCTTGATGAACTGCCCAATGGTAGGAGTGGACTTGAGATGCTTTTGACTGAGAATCCTAAGCCTTATGATACTGAAGTTTGCCTTGCAGTGGATATAATATTCAGTTCGGCTTGTTTGTAGGTACGTTTAGGTGTTTGTTGTGTAAGCCACAGAATAAGGTTGGTCACAGAACGGTCGTTGGCAGGGGGGATCCATCCTTCGGCAGGTCCAACAACAACCTCAACGTTCAAACACGGAGACATATTGGACCAAAGCGAAACACCGCTGCTCGGTTTTTTCCTTGATGAACCTGTCAAAACTTTACACTGAAGTCACTCGAGGGGCGACATGTGGTTACACGGCAGGAGCCAGGCACCCAAGGAGACGGTTCCTTCCCACCACCATCGGTTCATTGGTGACACCCGCGCGGCTTTTTTTCTTGCTGCTTCTCACCGTATGAGACCATTCTTTTCTTCGGATTGGACGAGATGATCTCAACAACCTCTCGAATCTTCCAAGTGCGAGCTCATTCCGAGCCCCGGACCCGAACCGTGATCCTGGGCCTGCCCACCTGTGCAACAGAACCTTCCAAACCGGGTATTACAGGAAATATCTCGACGTCAGGGTATCATTAGCCCTATCACCGCTTCAGTTATGAGCGTCGAGATATCCAGCAATACAAGGAAAAAATGGCTTGGCCATGTGCCTTTCGGCATAACCTAACAAGGCCTGGCGCATGGCGATGGCACCCGTTTCGAGCCCCCCCTGGCGTCTGAGCCGCCAGTTCAAGTACCACAAGGAGGAACATGAATGGGAAACATATCGTCACTCCTGCTTCACATTCTACTGTTGCCTGATCGGTTTTTGAAGATTTGTTTTGCTTGTCCTCAGGCTGGCGAAGCCACCTCACCCGCCACACCCTAGGTTGCCGAGACCCATATCAGCAGGACGGTTGTGATGGCACCCCTTTTGGAATCAAGGGGTCTACTTGCCCAAGGTTGGAAATGCCACATTGTGTGTGCTTCACCATCATCAAGACACACCAAGAAGAAACCACCGATTATGGAATCAGAGCAGCCAGCAGGTTACTTCTCGACCTTTTCTATCCTCGATCCAAACCGGCCCAATCCAGAAGGCACAGGGAAACCCCAAAAACGAAACAGACGAGTCTACGTTTGCATACCATGTCATCGACGGAAGCTCAGATGCGACAAAGGGCAGCCTTGCTCCCGTTGTATCCAGGCCGACGCTGCCGATGAATGTGTATACCAGAAATTCCCCTTCAGTTCGAAGCATGAGTCTGGAAGTGGCGAGCCAGGAGAGACACCGCAAAGTCCAGCACGAGATAGCCCCCAAACAACACCGGGCCCGAGTGGTAGTGAAGCAAGACCCAGACTTCACGGTGTCACACACTGGAGCACCGTTGCTTCCGAGGTACAGACGAACCAGATTCCGCTGAAGCATGCATGTTTGCTAACAGGAAACATTTTAGTTTCGGGAAGGCTGGCCATACATAGCGGGCCTTGATCCCGAATGGGGGCCGAGATACAGACACCTACAGAGCTTAAAGTATTTGGTCGCCGCGCTTCCGGTTCACCACTTTCCGTTTGGCGAAATATGCCACTGTTCAGAAAGCCGAGAAAGTGCGCTTCAAAGTTTACCACCAAGACCTGTTGTCGACACATTGGTACGGTGTTATTTCGAGGTTATCCACCCGATATACCGGCTTTTGCACCCTGCCGAGTACGAGTTTGAGCTCCAGGCCTTTTGGATGAACGTCAACCATTTCTCCGAGGAATGGCTTGCTCAGTTCTTTATGATACTGGCGTTGGGATGCCAAGCAGCCCCCGCACAAGTATTTGCCAGTACGGGAAGACGGCCGAGTTCTTGGACGGACCAGTTCCTGAACAGTTCTCAGTACTTTCTTTGCCGGTCACCGTTTGTCTCGACACCTACTCTTACTTCGGCTCGAACACTTTGCCTTGGGGTTATCGCGAGAATAATGGACATTGTAAAGGGTGGCGAGACGTCGCAGCTGGCCAGCCTCATGGGATACCTCGGTCGAATGGCGGTCTCCCTGCATCTCAACCGAACATCTGCTTTGTTCCCAGAACTCTTGCCATACGAAGTCGAGATCCGCCGCAGACTGTGGCTTACTATTCAGCTTCTGGAGCTGCAAGTAGCCATGAGGACAGGAACATCATGTACACATCAAGACTACGACGCCGAGCCACCGTCAAACATTAACGACACCAGCATCTACCACACCGGACAAGGCTGGGTCCTGGAGCAAGGTGCCGCCAAATCAGACCTTGCTTTGACCGATGGCACCTTCCAGACAAGGCTATCCGACCTCATTCCGATACTCTCGGAAATCACCACCGTCGTGAACCAAACCACGGCTCAGACGACCCTCAAATATGACAAAATCCAATCCTGGGACGAGCAACTCCGCCGCAAAGTTCGAGAAGCGGCATCCGTGTTGCTTATGGCAGCTCAATCGCAAGCAAACTACTCCTTCAGACCTCGGATACAACTTGAATTCCTCAGAGTCCTCGTCAACCGCTCCCTGCTAGCCCTCCACCATCACTATATTTCTGCACCGAGGTTCCGACAATTCCCGGCCTCTTCCCAAGCAGTGATCAACTCGTCTCTCGAGATTCTGAGCGTCCACCAGTCGTGGTATCAACCAAATCATGGCCTCGACTACCCCAGCAGTAGCATAGCTCTACCAGAGGGGACCGCCCACCGCTCAACAGCCACGCTGCTGGATATATGCCGTGACAGCTTTGGCGCTGCAATGTTGTATCTTGTTACGTCCTGTCGAAGACTATCGCTGAATGTGATTCAGTTACCACCCACGGATGGGAGGCAACAACACGCAACAAGCCAAGCGGAGATTGTCAGGTTGGTGCAGACGCAGCTGGAAGACTTTAGGGAGAGGGCGTGTTGTTCCCCTAGTCATTATGATGAGTATATTAGTTTGGCGGTCGCGGAGGGGTGTTTACGGGGTTTGATGGGTGGGAGTAGTGGTGGGGGGTTGACGGCGGGTTTGATGGAGGTTGCTGATCGGATTGAGAGGACTGTCCTTGAGGGGAAATTGTGGACTGGTGGTGGTGGTGGTGGTGGGGAGGAGGGTGCGGGTGGTGGTGGTGTGGAAGGGAGCACGGGGTTTACGCCTGTTACACCGGGGGGGTTTGAAGGGGCGGGAGGGTTTATTTTTCCTCATTAGGGGGGGTAGCATACGGGTTAGAGTAGGCGTTTGGTAGAGGGGGAGTAACTGGAGTTGAACACTATGACGCATGTTAGGATACCTTACTCAAATGATGATTTAAGTGCGATGGTATGGCGGTTTTAGGAGGGCGTTTTACAAGGGGCTTTTTGTGGAGTATTCAAACCCTGACTTGTCATGATGATTGCTGTCACTGTACAAGTAGTGATTGCTTTGACGGAGACAAATGACTACGATGGTGAAGATGCCGTTATGATGGTGTGGTGAGCTTACGGCCTGAGTTTAATATGCTAAGTTTGGTGGAGGGGTTTGGCGTGGTAAACAAGCTTGGTCTGCTGAATATGGTGTGGAACAGTCCAATATGCAGAGTCTGGACATGCTGAATCTCATGAGCTTGTTGGTCCAGACTTACAAGTGCTAGGCTGGCCGCCCCAATTCACGTACCTATATTCGTGTCCCCTGCCCCCTGAGTACACCCAAACGAGTTTCACCTAATATGACCCAAATTACTTCTGTTCCAGTTCCTTTATTACCCCCGTCTCTTGTCTAGATCAGTTATAATGTACAAAACAATTGTGCACAGGAACCTTTTGTGAAAAAGAAAAAAGTAAGTGCGTGTGTGTGTGTGTGTGTGTGATGATCGAAAAAAAAGCCTCTTTAATGCCGTGTGGGTAGTTGTGCGCTTTTGACCGCGACAGTAATAATACAACACCATTTTGCCTTTGAACCCCCCTGCCGTCCCTTCCTTTCGCGCCTTGCTCGCCCTATCCGTTTTTCTGGGGTTTTGTTCCCTTTCCCCCAAAACCTCAACGATGTGACATTGGCCGGTTGTGTGAGGGTATTTCCGGCGCTGATGTCATTCGTCCTATCCATTTCGTTCGGTTTTCCGTCCCTTCCCTTGTCTTTCCCACCGTCCTCCCACATCCACAAAGGGCGAGTTCGAGTCGAGTCAAGAGGGGCTGGTTGTGCGCTGGTCGGAAAAGATTCGGTTCGCTCATTCCAAGTCTACCACCTCTATTATCCCCCTCCCTTTTCCACCACTATCCGTCAAGTTCGTCGACGGACAGTTTAGGCCTTGTCCAGCTGGGCGATGAAGCTCTCGAGGTCGAAGCTTGAGCTGTTGATGTCTTCTGTAGGTTCTGCGTCAGTTACCGAGTTTCATGTCTCTACCCTCAGATCAACATACGGCTGGCGGAAGAGGACGCGGAGACAGCGGGCTTGTGCTTGGCAGCGTAGGCCTTCTTGGCCTGGGCTATTAATTGCTGCTTGTGCTCATACTCGCGCTGGGCGGCGGCGGCGCGGTCGGAAGCATAGATCTGGCGCTGGTGGTAGAAGCCGTAGACGACACCGAGGCCGAGGGCGGAGTACCGGAGAACCTGGGTGTGCATGTTAGTTTGATTGTGGACAGACCATACTTTCACATGATGCGGGTTTTGCGCTATGTCTCGAGCTTTAGGTCTTGTGAAGCCGAATACCAAGTATGGGCCATGCCAATTACTTGTAGGAAGGTAGGTGGCCCTGTGTCTATAGCCTCCTCTTATGCAATGGGTGGAGGGAGCTAGATGGGGGGTAACAGTGTCCACTCACGTTGACTCCGGAAGAGGCCATTTTGAGGAATCTGGGGGCAATCGAATTGGCTGGGGTTCGAAATTCGATCTGGGCGGGAGGAAGCACTCGGTGTCGAGGAGAAAGGAATTGGCCGTGGCCGGAGCTTGTCGTCGATTTGCGCGGGTTGGGTGTGGTGAGGTTGGAACAAGTTTTGGGAAGCTCGGGAGTTTTCGCGGTTTTTTTGGTTAAGGCGAAGCGGCAGGTTGCTTGCTTGACGTGGAGCCCCACAAGTCCCTTCTACCCGCCTGGAAGAAGCTCTCACAGCGGGCGGTAGCAAATGCCATTTGCCAAGAGTTTGAGCAGATCAGGTGATTTAGCGCACCCCCGGGCGTAATTGTAGGCGGGCCCCTGGTCCATGCCTGGAGGGTCGCGGTGGGTGGGCGTTCGAACTGGGCAAAGGCGGGCGACGCGCAATGAAGGTTGAAAGAGCAGCTATCTACTGTGTACATACAACAAACGAAATAGGAGACAGCACAGCAGCAACGGCGTGCTTTATTTACTTTCCGTTAGCTTCCTTCTCGATCCTCCTGACCACTGCGAGACGAACGATAGATAACTCGAATTGGCAGTTCAAGAAACTTGAACCTAGGCTTGGCCGTGGGATGCGGATAGAAATCAGCAATCATGCAACAACGAAGAGAGGAGATTCTCGCAAAGAAGGCCAAGCTGGCCGAGCTCAAGCGCCAGAGGGAGCTTCGGGCAAGCCAGTCAGCTGGTCGTGGCAGCATAACCCCCAGCGAGGTGCGTCCTGTCCTGCAGTTAGGGTCCAGAGTAGCTGGCTGACACCACTGTAGCTTGTTTCGCCCATGCCCGGTCGGCACACCTCGCGACATGATATCGAAAACCTGATTAACAGCCTGGTGGGCGATAGCCGCTCCGTGTCTGTCTCGACAGGAATGAACTCGCCCGCCCGCCGCGGGAGCAGACCGAACAGTGTTTTGAGCGGAGGCGAGCTCAGCAATGCGGCCACTTCCGAATTTCAGGTTCCTGCGAATGCCCAGGTTGTTCCTGCACCAACCCAGCCCCAGATTCTTTCGACCGTTTCGTTAAAAACAGTCTACGAGTGTCCTCCGTCGCCGGTGAAGGAGGTGTTCTCGTACAGCAAAGGTGTGCAAACGACAGAGGAATGGATACCACCAACCAGAGCACGAGCTGCTTCAGACTCGGACCTCGAAGATACAATGCCAGCTACGCCCAACAAGCGATTAAGCAGGAGGGAACGAGACCGAGAGGAGGAACTAAGAGAAAATATTCGGAAAGAAATCGAGGAGGAGTTGAAAGCGGCGAGAGAGCTTGTGACGGATGGGACGCTGAAAGCTTCAACCAAGGAGAACTTTCCTGTCCGGGCCTTGACGGCCGAGGAATTGAAGGCGGTTACACAGTCTGACGATTTCATGGACTTTGTCGAAAGATCAACCAAGGTTATCGAGAAAGCGCTAGACGAAGAGTACGATATCCTCACCGACTACACCCTTCAGGCTGCAAACCTCGACGATGACGATGAACAAAGCGGCAACACTGGAGGAAAAGGCCGGCGAAAGGTCAGAGAAATTGCCAAATTCTATGACGAACGCTGGTCCAAGAAACGCATGATCAGCTCCATCGACTTTTCTCCAAAATTCCCAGAACTCCTTTTGGCATCTTACACCAAGAACCCCACCGCCCCCCACGACCCGGATGGCATTGTGCAGGTCTGGAACATGCACCTTCATGACCGCCCTGAATTCGTCTTTCACGCTCAGTCTGACATTCTTACCGCCAAATTCTCGCCTTTCCACCCGAATCTGATCATCGGTGGTGCCTACAGCGGCCAGGTGCTTTTATGGGATACGCGCGCTAGATCAGCGCCTGTCCAGAAGACACCACTCACCGGCCTCGGCCACACCCACCCAGTGTATTCAGTCGACATTGTCGGCACCCAAAACGCAAACAACATCATCTCATGCTCTACTGACGGTGCCGTCTGCGGATGGAGTGTCGATATGCTCACGCAGCCACAGGAGGCAATGACACTGGTCACTCCCGCGCCCGCCAAGTACGAGGATCTCAGCCCGACCTGCCTTGCGTTCCCGCAAGCAGACCCGACGTTCTTTCTTGTGGGATCAGAAGAAGGGACGATTTATCCTTGCCATCGGTATGATCGCGCCGGGGCCAAGGCGGGTGTTGATGCGAGGGTTAGCTACAAGGGCCACGCGGCGCCGGTCATGTCGGTTGACTTTCACCCTTCCAAGGGCCCGGTGGATCTAGGCGATTTGGTCTTGTCTGCTAGTTTGGACTGGAGTGTCAAGCTCTGGAAGGTGAGGGCGCCGGCTGCCACCTCTGCGGTTGTGGCCGCTCTGGGATCTGCTGTGGGGGCCGAGTCACAGGTTACGCCTCTGTTGGACTTTGTCAGGGAGGATGTGGTGTATGATGCGGCCTGGTCGCCGGTGAAGCCGGGGGTTTTCTCTCTTGTGGATGGTGCCGGGTGGTTGGAGCTGTGGGACATCACTGTTGAGACGGAGGAACCGGTGGCGAGGATCAGCCCGAGCGCGAGGAAGGACGGGAGGACGATGCTGAGCAAGAGTTTGAACAAGGTTGCTTGGGAGCCGTCGGAAGGCAAGAGGTTGGCGACTGGTGGGATTGATGGGCAGGTTACGGTGTTTGAGGTTGGGCCGGACCTGGGCGGGAAGGAGAATCTGAGGAATGAAGAGTGGACGAGTGTGAAGAAGTTGGTGAACAGGATCGAGGCGGTGGGAGTGAATGGGGTTACTGCTGTTTGAGGTTAGTATCACTTATTAATGAGGGATGGGGTATGTGGTAGTATCTTATCTGTATGGGGTGAATGAGAGAATATGGGTTTGTGGTGAAGTATGGTTCTGTGATAAAGATTGCACACATACATGTGAACTGAGCATACACGCATAGCAGAAATAGGGGCACTGTCGTGACCCTAACCCTGGTCAAAGTGCATCGACGAGCTCTTATGTAATCCTGAGCAGCAATTTTCTCCCCGCCCACTATGAAATTTTCAAGCCTTCGATTTTTGCCATTCTTTTTTCAACTTGACACGACCAATTGGAAACATGGAATTGATGCGGCCGCACAATCGAGAATAAAGATGTAAGTTATTCTCCCTTTCTGTCGCTATCTCCAGGCAACATGATGAATGATTCTTCCAAGAATTCTGCAATTCTCAAGATTTCCCTCGGGACATCGGTGTGGACTATCTCACATTACACTTATTCCTGACATGCCTCTTTTCTCGACTTTGTCACTCACTTTCTGTTCATTGGGCGAGGGCAATGGCTAACTGAGATTGACAGCTCTACCGCATTTAGATTCAACTCTAGTAGCCAACAAGAAATACAATATGATGCCATTTTTCGCCTTCTCATGCTCATTCCTGTGACTACCCATCTCGTCAAACAACTAAATCTCAACCAGCACCACCCCCTTTTCGGTTTCTGTGTTTTCCTCCTTCCTGACCTCCTCAACAACCTCCTCCCCCTTTCCCTTCTCCATCACAACAACAACCCCGACCTTCCCCCCTTCCGGTGTTTCCTCCCTAACCCGCTTCCTCTGCCGATCAAGAGGCGTGTTCCCCCGTCTGGGCAACCTCAGCCTCTTTTTACTGTTTGTTGTCGTCGCGGTGACGACCCCCCCGAGAGAGTTGATTGTATACCCACCCCCACTCCCCCCCGACAACCCCAACCCCAATTGCTGCTGCTGCCTCATCAACGCAACTTTGAGCTCCCGTTCCTTTTGCTTGAGAGTTAGATTCTCAAGCCGGAGTTGCATCTCCTGCAGCAGTTTCTCCTGCTTTTTCACTTTTTTGGTTGCCGTTCCTCTTTTGGCCACCCTCACCCGGGGGGTGGAGGAAGAGGAGGAGGAGGTGAGGGAGTGGGTGTCGGATGAGGTGGTGGTGGTGGTGGTGGTGGAGGAGGAGGAGGAGGAGGAGGAGGAGGAGGAGGAGGAGTAGGGGTGGTGACGCTGGGGGTAGTAAGGGGGCGGGAGGGTTGAGAGGGGTTGGGGTTGTTGTTGTTTAGTCGGGGAGACTCGTTTCTTGATCCAAGGAGGAAAAGAACCGGAGGGGAAGCCGGCTAGGACAAGGGAGGCGGGGGTGATGAGGTGAGAGTGTTTACAGTGGGGTTGGAACTTGCATTTGCCCCATTTCAGGTAGTGGAGGCAGGGTTCTTGGGGTGCTGGGGTGATGGTGATGGGGGAGGAGGTTGATGTTCCTGGGGGAGCGGGTTGGAGCGGGGGTTGGGGTTGAGTGGTGGTGGCGGTGGTGGTGGTGATAGAGACAGTTTGCTCAGCAGGGGCTCCGGGCTGGGAGGCTGCTGCTGGAGGGGCAGGCGCTGGGGCTGATGATGGGGTTTCTGGGGGAGGTGGAGGGGACAGGGAGTAGCGGGGGATTGAACGGTAGTAGGTTGCGGTGTTGATTGTGCCGGTGTAGCTGTCGGGGGTTTGGGCGCGTGTCGCGAGGTCAGGAGTCCCGCCGGGACAGTAGATGTCGGTGGTGGCGCTTGGGTGACAGATGCGTGGGCGGGAACAGAGGTCTGTACCGGTTGAGCAGCCGGGGCAGCCTGTGTCTGAGGAATAGCTGTGGACATGGCCTGAGGTGGTTGCCGTGGCGAGTTGGTAGCAGGTGCTGTGTTGGCGACTGGAACCTGGGGTTGAGCTTGGGGCGGAAGTGTCGCCTGATGGCTTGTAGGAAACGCAGTAGGACTGTTTGAAGGAGCAGCAGGACGGCTTGAAGGAACGGTGGGACGGCTTGAAGGAACAGCAGGACTGCTTGAAGGCACCGCGGTAGCCTGACCTCTTGACTCGTCTCCCTGGTATTGCTCACGGCGGGCGGCAAAGACTTTCTGGTGAAGCTGCACCAGATAGGGCTCCGAGTTCTTGGACATTAACCCCAAGTTCTGAAGCCCAATCGTTTGCTCGCTGGGGATTTCACGGGGCACCCCATAGATTTCAATCCAGTCGGGAAGTTCGTCAACAGCGATGAGCGGGACATTAGCCCCACGAACAGCCTGAATCTGGTCAGTCTTGGTCCTGCGTTGGGTGTCAGGTCTGACGATGTAGCAAAAGGGACGGGGAGCCATGGCGGTGCACTGATGATTGATAACAGGCAGCCAGCACTTGAGGAAGAATAGATGGAGAGAGTCCGGAATAGAAAAGGCAAGAAACCGAGTTTTATAACTAAAAAATACCGCCGCCAGTATCGTGACTGCAACAAACGAAACCTGTAGTATCCCGTAAAACAACCTGCAGTTTTCCACCCCAGCTCCAGGCAACAACCGCCAAACAAATCTCATCACCTCTTCTCAACCCTCACAGTAACCTCCGTCCCATCAACGCAATACCCAAACTGTCTAGGCCCATCCTTCAACTCAACCTCCCTCTTCACCCACCGTCCCTTTTTGTTCTCTCCCCCCCCCTCTTCCTTGGTCTCCTCTTCACCCCCATCATCACTCTCCTCCCCATCCCCACCCTCAACCTCAAACCCCCCAACAGGATCCCACTCCCCCGTCTCCCACACCAACCTCACCTCCCAGGCCCTCAGCCCAAACAACCTCCCCGCAATCCCTTTGACAGCATAAATATCAAACGCCCTCGGCACCCTCACACTCTTTGCTGTTGTCTCCTCCCCATCAAACACCGCCCAAAACTTGACATCTATCAACCTGGCCTCCAAAAAGTTTGGGTTCACCTCCTGCCGACGAGTGATTGTCGGTTCACCGTAACTATCACACAAGTACTTCCACTTGGGGTGTTTCTCCAGTATTAAATGCTCTTCCGTTTCCGGGACGGAGGACAGCTGTTTGGTGATGCGGGAGAGGTAAAACATTTCCGCGTCGGAGCGGTCGTGCGTGGTGATGGTGGAGAAGTTGAGGGTTTTGAGGGTTGGGGGGAGGCGGGCGACGAGGAGCATGTAGGCTTCTTCTGTTTTGCCTAGGGTGCTGGCGGCGCTGGTTGAGGTGCTGGTGGTGGTTGTTTGTTGGGGGGGTGGAGGAAGAGAGCCTGGGGTGTCGAGGTCGGGGTTGTCGTAGAGGGGGTTGTGGGTGAATCTCAGGGAGGTGAGGCCGGGGAAGGAGGAAGGGAGGGAGTCGACGGTGGACCAGGTGGAGATGAGGTTATAGGAGAGGTCGACGTAGTTGAGGGTGGGGGAGAAGGCAGGGAGAGGGGCAGTGGGGGTGGTGAGGGTGGTGATTTTGTTCTTTTTGAGGATGAGGCTTTTGAGGGAGGTGAGTGATGATAAGGGAGCAAGATCGGATAGGGAGGTGAACTGGTTGAATTCGAGATCGAGGGTGACGAGGTTGGAGGTAAAGGGAGCTGATGGCGGGAGGGGTGAGAGAGAGGATAGCTGGTTTGAGCCGGCGTGTAGGGTGCTCAGCGTTGGGAATCGAGCGGCGATGTGGCATATTTCGTGCCAGGTGAGTAACGTGTCTTCGAGAGCCAGCTCCTTCACGCCTTCAAAGGCATCGCCTGCTCTTTCGAGTTTCTTGTCTTCAAGCACGTTGCGGAAGCGGTTCCAGTTGACCTTGAGGCTCTTCAGTAGAAGCAGCTCAGCGCAGATGTCCACCACAGGATCAAAGTGTTCCAGCAAATTCCGACTCAGATCCAGCTCTCTGATTTTGGGGCAAACCTGCCCAATCTGCTGTCCCTTTGCTTTCTCATCGTCCGAGTATGCTGTTGCAACCTTGGTGCTGTCCAAGATGACATACAGCAGCTCCCCCAACTGAGCCTGCTGTCTCCTGATCTTCTCAAACCCAACCTCTTCCGCTACCTTCCCTGAGAAAACAATCGGCCTCGGAGCAGGTTGCCCAGGCTTCTGCTGTTCCTCAGGGGGTGCATATTTGTATTGCAGCGCAGAGAGGAAGGTCCGAGGTGGGTCCACCGGTCTGGTCGGGCGGACAAAAGAGGCCGATGTGAGAGCTTGACTTTTGCCTGATCAAGAATGTCAGTCAATCGTGCCTCGCGTCGCCATGATGGACGAAATCAGTTCAGAGACTCACATGTAAAGTAGCGGATGCCCTTGTGCTGACCATCATGCTTGCCCCGCGATGGGTCGTCCCACTCAACACCCAGCCATGATCCTGTCGTGCCGGCCACTTCACCGATATATCTCACAGTGCAAAGAGCGCCATCGTAAGACCTGCGCTGGCCAATTGTCGCTTCCGTCATTTTTTTTATCGGCTTGAGTTGCTTTTTCCGCGGGACTGGTCTTTGATTTGTTGTGAAAATGGAGTGAATTTGGTGAGTGGATTCAATTGAAACTGGAAAGGACAGTCAGGCAGCAACATGCAAGTTGAGCTGCCAGAGCATCATCTCTGGGCACCTCACACGAGACAAGCATCATCATCATAACAAGTTTTGGTTGTTCAACATATCTCATTACGCTTTTTATCCAAAATTATACACAACATCATAACTTTACAACTTGCCCTTGGCGCCAGTCTTGATGAGCGCCCGGCCGTTGCTCAACACAACCTTGCCGTGGCTGTTCTTCACCAAGAACCTGATCTCCTCCCACTCGCCCTTGAACTCGCCAGTCTTCCACGCCTCCAAAATGAGCTTGTCACCGGGTCTAACCGGTGACGCAAATCTAGCCTGGTACTCCTTGAAGTTGGCAGGGTTGCTGCCACCGAGGTGCTGCAGTAAGCCATGGCACGCCCAGTTCCACGAGTACAAGCCGTGGATGATCACACCCCCGAAGCCCATCTTGGCACCAGGCTCCGGGTGGGCATGGAGGGGGTTGTAGTCGCCATTGAGTCTGTACAGCAACGGGGTTTCGTTGGTGGTCTGGTTCTCAAGCACCAGATCGGGCTTCTTGCCCTCGGGAGGGGGGAAGTTGACGGTGGCAGGGCCCTTGGGACCGCCCCAGTTGCCCTGGCCAACGTAGAAAGAAGAGGTGGTAACGCGAGCGTAGGACTCGTTCTTCTCGGCGTCGACGAGGTCGGTCTGGGTCTCGACGACGGTCCCGGGCTTGCCCTTGTCGTAGACACCGAGGACCTTGGTGCGGACCTCGAATTTCCGGCCGGCGGAGGAGGTAGGGAGGGGCTTGAGGAACTCGAGGAGGCGCTGGCCGTCGACGACGCGAGTGGGGTCGAAGACGGGGACGCCGGGGATGGTGACGGACTTTTGGGCGGCATAGAAGTCGACTACTTCGGGGTGCGTCTCCTTGAACACTGTTTTGCTGTTTATTAGTTTCCATGCACCACGAGGCTGTTGATGGCAGCTCAAACGTACTGAGAATGACAGGGTAGGTGGGGAAAACAGCGAAGTTGGGGTCGAGCTCCTATGTGCTGTTAGTAGCGGTTCAATGGCCATATGAGGGTGAGTATGCATACGTAGAGGAAGTGAAGCTCCTCCGAGGTGCAGCCAATCGAGTTGGCAAAGAGGAGAGCATCACGCTTGAGCCAGCTCACCTCGCGAGAGGGATACTCGAAACCAACACCAGGGCCAGACATTTTGGATATTATATGGAGGGTATATGTTGAACAAAAACAAAGTAAACAGCAAAGATACAGAGTCAGTCAATTGACGATCGGAAACTTATCAGATCAGACCAGATGGGACTCGGCCCTGATATACCATTTATGGCGATGCCAAGGTCCGGGTCTCATGGCAACCGACGGATTTGCGCTGGCGACAGCGTCTTGCGGGGGCCGATACCGCCAGCCGAGGTTCCTCCAAGTGGGGAGCCACGGGCCCGGGGGAGCTGTACCCCGCAAAGAACTGCTGGCAGGGGTGTGTTAGCGGCTGCTGGGGGGGGTCCTCGACGGCCGTTGCCAGCCTGTGTTTTCCCGCAGAGACATCCAGCCTCATCAAGGTTGACGCCGTTTTGATATATTCTGCCACTCTGGAATGATGTTATTCCACCGCGGACACCTTGTGATTCCGGAATACCGGGTTGTCAAGTATCAAGTCTTGATATCAAGGTCAGGCACCAACATGTATTGCTGTATTCCTCTACATATCAAAATCACACCAAAGTCCATGAATATCATCCATCGTTACCATCATGAAGTCTTGAAACACTGGTTCCCCAAACGCTTCCAACCAAGCCAACCCGTGCCTTCCAGGCTTTTAACGCCCAAAATCACCGGGTACCTCTCCCTTTGTATCCTCTTGCCCCATGGGGCCCAGGAGTCTGGTCCCTATCTATTTTCCCGCCACGTACACGAGTCTGCTCCCTCCCCTCCCCCGCCCTTGGCTTCCTCTCACTAGCTAGACTCCTTCCAAACCTCTTGATCGTCCCCATCATCTTTTTTCTCTTTCCCCTCTGTCTCACAATCCCCTCAGCCTCTGATCCAACCTCGTCACCCCCCACCCCTTTCCCCTTCCCCTTTGGAGTGACACCCCCCTCCCTCTCGCTGGACCCCTCACAATCAGAGTCAAAGTCTTCCCACTCTGGTACATACAAGTCCACCATCTCCTTCTCAACCTTCACCCCAACCCACCTCGTCCCTACCACCTCACCACTCTCCTCCTCCACGACTGTCTGCTTGATCGGACCGGGAAGCTCACAGGGAGAGGTGACGGCGTAACCAGCCAACCATTTCATTTTCGCCATCTTGACTTTTGCGGCGTCGGGCCTGGGTGGTTCCCTTTGTGGTGGTGGGCTAAGGACGTATTCCTCTTGGGGGTCTTGCCCGGGGCTGGGAGAGAGGAAGAACGTGTCAATCTCTTGGGGTGTCGAGCCGAAAGGGAATGGGGAGGGGTTGGGAGGCTGGGGATGAGTGGGTTGGGTTGGGTTTCTGGGGGGGTAAGTGAATGGTGGTTTCTTGGGGTGGGAAACCAGTTTTTGGATTGCTGGTGGGAGGACAGCGGCGGGAGAGGATGGGGGTTTGTAATTGGGGATGTCGAACTTGAAAATTTGGTACGGAGGGGTTCGTCGGCGCGTGTGGAGGGCGGTTGAGGTTGCGTCTGCGAGGGCGGCTAGGTTGGGGGGTTGGTGTACGGGCATGCTTGTGGTTGAGCGGTTGGTCTATGTTTTCATGGGAGGAAATTGACCAACGAAAAATCTAGGTTTCACTGTGTTCATCTCTGGGCTTCTGGCTTTGGGGCTTTGGATACGGTACCTCTCTATTGGCTGTAGTGGTGGGAAACCAGGCGTTGAGGACGAAGAGTTTCTTGTGGCTTTGTCTGGAGTTCGAGGTCTGTTTCGTCTGGCAACAGCCGTTGAATCTTTCGAGCGCCGTTGAAAGGGCTGCAGATTACGGGTTGAGGCTGAACATTAATGCCTATCAGAGGCCATGGTAATGTTCAAAACAGCATCGACGATGCGCCTATCTCCACCGAATTTGACCCGAGACTTGTGTTGTTTTTCATCAAGGAAGAGTGGCTTTCTGCCTCGGGAGGCAAAGGTACGTCAGCATCCCCATCGGGTTTTTTTCTTCTTTTTTTCCCGTTGAACATCCCAAGAAACCACTCTGGCAGCTCGGCTAGAGCAGCGCATGCGAGCACCTCTCTGCACCCCCTCCTCCGAATCTATTCGCCCCTCCTGTCCCAGGAACGTCAAAGGCGACGATGACCAGCCCCAAACGAAAGCGGTTCAACAACCACCAGATTGTCGCGATGATGATTTTGGATCAGTGCATCTTTCAGCGTCTTCCTTTCTCCCAAGAAACAGACCGCCGAGCCGCCGCGGAGCCAACAGCACCCGTGAATATCAAGTTGTGTGCTTCTTCCTTTCCGTCAAAGATGCCCCTGCATTTCTATCCTGGACACGGAGCTGCTTTACAGCGGGCGAAGGAGCAGGAACACTTCAGCAAGGCCATCTATCTGACAAGTTTCTCCAGCGCAAAAGGCCTACATGGATTTCGATGGACTCTCCCCGTCATCATTCTTGGGGTGATAACTGGATCCAGACCGGGGCATACACAATCGTCTCATTGTTTGATCAATATTGGGTCTTGCATAAAAAATCCATCGAGCTTGAGGCCAAGATAGGCACTACTCACTGATAGATAAGAGTCCGTTTGTGACTGTTCCTATTCTTCGGCTACAAAAGGAACCACCCCAGAAGTAAACTAATATACAGTATTGCTGCTGACCCCTTTCTGATTCCTTATCCCAGCCTCGCAAGTCTCGAGTCTTCCATCCTTCCGGCCTTGGACACAGGAGGATAACGAACAGATTGAAGGACGAGAATCTCGACACCACATCATGGTGATCCTCGGTTGCCAATGGCAGTTTCGACACACCGCCGAGGCCCTGGTGTGATATCAAGTCGCCTCCCTTTGGTTGGGTGCTGTCCCTGAGAGCTCTCCTCATCACTGCTAGCATCATGATGATCTCGCAACATGATTGGGCGATCTATCCGGCCTGAGGATCTTGACGTGGTTACAGGGTGTAAATGATTCTCTTTCTCTTCTGCCCTCTTATGTGAACAGCTTGCTTGGGCAACGAAAATCGGGTCCTGGGCGTGGCAGCTTCTACTTGGTCCATTCCCTTGTACCACCCACCCACCAGTCCACTGGGGGTATGGCTGAGGAGCATCAAGCTGTGATTGCGAAACTGAGAAGTCCAACCCAGAAGTTGCAGCTCCTTTGGCTGTCGGCCTTGTCAGCTTTCTTGGTAACCCACAGTCGGATTCTCAAACCTACTGAGTTGAGTGGTTCTGGGGGATGTTTGGGAGACATAGTCTTCCTCGTGCTCAATGGAAGGATAGGCCGCTGGCCACTGTGCGTTGTTACACGCATTTTTACAAGTGAGTACAAAGGTGTGAAGCTACGCGAATAGCTTCCCCTACCATCGTGAATAGTCCTGCCCCCTTTCACCTTGACCAACTTGGGCACTCAGACATATATTAGGTATGTCCGATATCTCGTTGATTCCGTCGTCATGCTCCTTCCGCTTCTTCTCTAACAGGGGTTCTGGAATGCTGGAAGAGAGTCCAGACGCCGAGCAAAGGGCGTATTCCTTAAGGCCTGGGACTATAGCTCGGGGTGGCTGGGTAAGTGCTCAGGCTGAACCGAATGGAACTTTGGACTGCTCAAGTCAACGCTGGGACTGCGCGTGCCGATGCTGGAACTCTTGGGAGTAGCCAGGCGGTAGCTGGGCGTGTCCGGACGAAAGTGGGGAGTGGCCTGGCGATAATCGGGCGTTGCCGGACGGTATTCGGCTGTGACCGAATGACGACCCCGGGCTGAATGAGGGTCTCTGGTGTCGCCATTCTCGAGATTCTCGACATACTCATACTCCTCATCATCACCAAACTCCTCCTCACTTTCGAAATCCTTCTCGCTTTCGAAATAGTCCTCCGTTACAGGTGACAAGCTGGGTGAGACGGAATTATCCACAGCTGTGCTCTCGTTCCACATCTCACTATCATCAGGAGTGATACTGACTTCATCATCAAGCCACTCATCTACAACATCCCGATCGCTACTATCACTGCTTCTGAGTGGCCTCATTTAGGAAGTGAGAAGCAAAGTCGTTATTAGGAAAGGAACGAACCTGCGAAGTGGCGAGAATGGCATCATAACATCGTACTGATTTTCCTGGGCTTGGGCGCGACAGGCTCTGCCTGCGGTGCGCTTGTCGGCCAGCCACCAACCCGTTGAGGGTAGTATTCATGGTTTGTGGGATGAGGGCGGCCGATGAAGGTTATCGATGGAGGCAATCTGGGACGGACAGTAGAAAAAAGTTCGGGAGAGCTTTTCGCCAAAAGTGGTGGACAGAAGAGATCAGCTGACGCAAAAGCAGTGGTCCACCAGAACGCCGGGAGCAACTTTGAAAACAACAAAAATGACTACATTGCAAGAAGATGTCGCTGAAGAAGAACTAATTTGTACATTTTCATTTGACACTACCCGCTTCAGTTTCCCCCTTCCTCATCTAGGGTGGTGAGTCTTTCGTTTTCAAGTCACAGCTGTGGACGGAAGAGGCATATCTGGGTCAGGAAGCGTGGTGTTAGTTTTCTGGCCCATGTTGGATGAGACCCGGGCAGGAACAGGACCAGCGGCTGGGAGCAGTGGCATGGGAGAAAATCGGTATGAAGTTATGTAAAGAGATGTTGTTGAAGTTTCAAAGTCTTGGTATAATGGAAGATGAGAGTTGGACTGGTTTTCCAGTGAGGAGAAAGAAGATGGGAAAGGTAAACAACCGAGAGTGTCTTATCCCGGGCACTACTTCCCATTCCCAGGCGGCTTCGGGATTTGCTGTGCTCATGGGCAATAAACTTCTAACATATATTCGTAAAGGTTTTTATCAGCGCTATTATAGTTTGTTATCAAGGAAAATTTTCTCAAAGTAGTAGGTTTAGAACAGGGAAACTAAGGGGGGAAACTTAATTTAACGATGGGAAGTATGTAAGCAGTGTTTTTTATAAACCGTTCTATATCTGTTGTGGGTTTCTGGAGACGCTTAAGTGAGTATCTTCTTCCGCTCCTGCTGGAGCTAGTCGTAGTCTTCGGTCATTCCCAGCACAAAATATGAAGTAAAGAGCTAATTGACCCCTTCTGTCCATTTATTTGGTACACTCCAGACTCTAACATACATGATACTAGTACGAAACCAAACGGACGGCGTCTTGGGACTGAAGCTGGGACTTCGTGGGTACCGATCATGAACGCTCCCCCTATTGATGGTGTCGCGTTGGTCGTTCCTTGAAAATGGAATAACTGAGCTGGGCGTGTCATCTTCCCAGTTCTCCCCGACCTCGACGATTGATTCCAGCCAGTTGGACAACCCTCCTTCCAAAAGTTAGATCAGTGGTCCAAACACCAAGATCTACCGACTCAACCGCTTCGTTCTCGAGCTCGGTTGGGTCTATTCCCACAATAAATTCCGTCCAGTGATCCAAAATTGTTTGATGAGCGTGACTGCCATAGCCCGTTAGTAAGATTCAGAAAGATAAAAGCTTGGAATGAATTCACGGGGAAGAACGGACCTGGTCAGCGGCAAGAACGATAGAAGCTCAGAATACTCCTCGCAATCGTCGTCGGTTTTAATTGACTTCATCACAGACTCGACAGCCTCGGGAGAAGGGGCTACAGTATCGGAATCAAACAATTGATCAACAATGGCGGTGGGATGGCCAGAGGAAGAACGCGTGGGCTCATAAGCGGTCGGAGAATCATGTCTCTCAAAGTCGAGAGTTTCTGAAGAGGCCGAAGAATCAATCTTCTCGAAGTCGGGGGTCTCTGGCGAAGCTGAACAACGAATATCCTCAAAGTCAAGAGTCCTGGGGGGCGCCACAGACACGGTGTCGTGGTGGATCACCCGCTGTCTTTTGGTCGGGCGGGAATTCTCGTCGTTGTTCTCGTCCTGGTTGTCAGGGTCCTCCCTGGTGTGACTGGCTTGAGGTACCCTCTTGGGGTAGTATGGCGTCAGTGAACGTCTCTGTCGCTTTTGCCCGCGCTCGGCAGGAGTCTGGCTCATGAAAGCATCCGAGTGGGAAGGCAATGGAGCCACATGACATAAGGAACACTTCCAACGGGGCAGCCTCTCGATCCTTATGGCTTCCATGACTTGTAGGTGTGTTAAGTGGTAGATCATCAAGAATACATTGGCTTTCATTTTGAGCTCACCTTCATGGCTAAACTACCTGCGATTCATAGATGGCGAGGGTATGGCGTTTTGTTGTAACGCTTTCTCTTGCAACTGTGAAGGGCCGGCTCTTGAGCTGGTAGAAAGCCTCCAGATAACGGCGACGTCACCTCTTGGGCAGCTGGTTTCGAACATTTCTCCAATGAACGGAGTCAAAGGTATAAACCCCGCGAGATCAGGACCTGTAAATACCGTTAGTTCATCATGATATGTATTACGCAGTCTTGAACCTACCAAGTTCTTCAGCTCTCGATAGATATAGTTGGGGGCGATTGCATCCTCAAGCTCGACCGGGGGAAGCGGGATGTCGGGGTCGCAAATTGTGGCAGTAGTCGCTTGCTCAATGCTGGGCAACTTCTCCATGAGCACCGACTCAACGTCGAAGCCGGTATAGTTGGCGGGAACAAAACTGGTAGACGGCTCCGTGGCGAGTCTGATGGCGGAGGAGATAGGGTTATCAATCAGTGATAAGTAAACTCAGTGAATAGAGTCCCCCCCCCCCGCCAGCACTTGTCCCATGGGTTCCACCCCAAGAAAGGGGCTATCAGTCGCTTGGTAAGACCAACTTCCAGAAATCGAGCTTGAATGTCGTCCATATAGGTCCCAACGAACAATCGTGATCATATCTCCCGTTCCCGTCATCATCCTAGATCAACGCAGCCCATCGACAGATCCAGTTTTTCTTATCCCTCTCCCAATCCGGAATCAGTCAGTACTCGACGCCACACGGACAGATTGCTGGGGTATATCTGTTTTCAGTGGTCTGAGGCTCGGGCAAGTGATCTTCTAAGCTTGCCATGAAATCATCCAAGTTTGCCATAATATCCTCGAAGCGAGGCTCCTTTCCAGACCTGGCAAACTCGTATCGCCCCCTCTTGGTGAGCCGAGCGTATTCCTCCTCGTTGTGGAGAACACCTTCCAAGTGTCCTGGGAGAATGGGAACCGGTTGTTGATCGTCTTGATGCGCGAGGGTGTAGCTTCTTTTCCGGCCTCGAGAACCGAGCTCATCAGTTGGGAAAACAGCCTGTCGTTCCGTGGCCTGGGCTTGTGGGGAGGTCTCTTCATCTTCGGTCTCATATCGACCCCCGAGCTGAGGATTCGCTACTACCGCAGATGGTCAGTCGTCCTCTCGCATATGGGATCTTGGAACTTACAGGATATTCCGAACGGATATGTCATGGTGACCGCAAGTCCGTCTGGGCCCTCGATCGATGGCACACGGGTGTCGGGATAGATGAAGAGGGCCACGTACCGCGGATCCATATTGTTAACTGTATGTCTTGCGTTGCAAATTTTCGATGAGGTTAGTGGTGAGAGGAGGAAAGCTTATTACACGACCATGGGACAGGAGAGAAAGGGTTTAACTCAGGTAGCGGCTTGAGAGGTGGCTCCCTCATGGCGGAGGCTTGTTACGAACTCGCGTGGCCGACCATACTGTTAGCAAAATGGACGAACTCAAACTGAAGACAGTACAGACGGGGGGAGACACGTAAGCAAGTGCATAAGCTTAACAAGATGGTGTTGTGATCGTTGAAATCGACATCGACATCGACATCGACACTGCTGTCGTTCAAAGATACATTGAACGCGGGTAAGCTGAATAAAAAGGATTGATTCCCCATGGCCCCAGCCAAGAACCAGCCCTTGGCCAAAGCTTCCAAGCCACGATGCTCCTCCCACAGTGGGAGAAAATAAAAATAAAAGATGATCAATAATCTGAACCGCCATTGTATTGTCTACCGGTGCTCTTCATGCGCTGTTGTTGTTGCTTGTAATAACCTATACTGCCGTCTTTGCCCTGCCCAATCCTGGCGACCCCTTTTCCCTTCCCAGTGAGCTTCTCCTCGCCCTCTGTCTCCCCGCCAGATGTGGGCCTTTCCCGTGACTTCTCCCGACGCAAAGCATTGGCTTCCTCCTCAGCTCTCTTCCTGTGAGCGCGCTTCCGGGCATTCCTGGAGAGGCTCTCTCCCCCCTTCTTCTTGGGGGTGCCAGCAAGTGCAGAAGTCATGTCTGGCGGATTGAGCGCACCGCTCATCTCAAACTTCTCAGGCTTGGGGTGTCGGTAATGCTTCTCCCATCGCAAGAACTTTTTTCGGGTGTAGGCATCAGGCTGCTTATTCGTGTCCCGAACGAGGTCGTCATACCCAAGAGGATCAGCAAGCATTTCGTGACGACGGCGCTCAAAATACTCCATCTTTTGCAAGGGCTTGTCTGGACCCTGGTAGGTGTTTTTGGTGTATCTGGCCTTCTTTGGGGCGGGAATGGTCTCTTCGTCATCATCATCCTCTTGTTCGATGAGCTTGCGCTTCCCCTTATTCAACTTCTTCTGCTTGGCCGTTTCCCCGTGATTCCCGTTATTGCCAACGGCTGGGGTCATGACTGGGGGGGCAACGCTGGAAGAAGGCCGCTTGAGGATGATTTTGGTGGTAGGCTTAGCGACAGGAGTTGCCATGGGAGGTGGTGGGCTAGCCCGAGCTCCAGACATTAGAGCGGGCTCCTCGGTGGCGGCGCCTATCGCGGAGGGCGGCGGCGAGATAGCGACAGTGGGTTTCTTAATAACCAGCCTGATTGACTTCACAACCTTCTTCGGCTGAGGCGTCGGGTCATCCCCAGTCTCTTCATGTTTCCTCTTGGCCGGGTTGGTTCTGGTGTCGCTGGTAGTGTTGGCAGCTGCCTCGGTGGCTTGAGTGCTGATGCTGGCAGCCTCAACCTTAATTTCGACTTTGGTTTTGACTCTTTCCTTCTCCTCTACCTCCTCAGACTTGCCATCGGTACTCTTTTGCGAAGACGCAAAGCTAGACACTGAGGTGACAGACTCTGATTGCTGGCGACTACTGCTGCTATCCGAAGGCGAGGTGCTCCTGGAAGAATTGGCGCTGCTTGAAATAGGCTGGTTGACCGTCTCTTCATCTGACAAAGGCTCATAGGCCGCAGGGAGGCCGGGTTGGCCAGGAGAAGTCATTATTCTGACAGCAACACGGCGGTGAGTGCGCTTCCACTGCTTTCTTTTCTGAAAATAGGAGGAGGTCGCGCGATCGTGCTTGCGGAGTCTCTTGTACAGGAACTTAGTGGTCGCAGAAGACAAGGTCTGGGGCCCAGATGAAAGTCGGGACTTTTTGATATTGGTCGTGTGAGCAGCAGCTATTGAGGACAAAGAAGATAGAAGAGGAATAAGTGCTTTGGCAGATGTTTTGATGTACGAGTTGGTGGTTGTTGCTTTCGACTTGTTGCAGAATGAACTGGTTCTGCGAGCAAGTAGGGTGTGAGAAAAGGAGGCAGTTTGTTGGGCAAGCGTGGCATCAGTAACACCCGTCGATGATGGGTGGTTGACAATGGCAGTGCCATTGACAACAAGTCTATTGTTGTGAGAGCGCTTGGTGTGATGCGCCATTGTAAGTTTTTTCACAACAGCTCTTGCCGGGCAGCCACAGAGGCAAAAATGGAGTGGGGAGAATGCTGGTAGATGGGCAAGGACTTTATCACCTTGATTGAGAAGCCATCTAGTGAATCATGGTTGGCGACAAGCACACAAGGCCAAAAAACTCATTTTCAATCAGCGATGTTTGCACTTATAGTGCATCACAACCGCCTCAATTTTTTTCTGATGTTTTTCGTGCTGACGCCGTCCGTGCACAGTTCGTGCCTTCTCCAGTTTTTCTGTTACACCCCTGCAGCTTGGCATTTTGATGTATGGTCTGTGCGCCCACACCTGCTTCTGTGGGTTCAGCTTCATATTCATCTCATTTCTCAAAGCTGATGCTGAGTTCCGACTTCTTAACGTTCTGTTCTATTTACGCACAATTTCTATTGCATAACAACGGACTCTTATGAACACTCTTTTAAAAAAATCTGCTTCTACCGCAGGCTGTCATCGCAACCTGATGTCTATCACAAGGGAGGGTGGGTTTTGAGGTCGTAGAAGGCAACTCCTCCAGGTTGTCAAACGGTTTATCCCTGGACTTGGGGACTCAATGCAGCATTACTTACCATTGACTTCATTTTAGCTTGAGTGCCCCTTGATTCTGGCCATATTACTGTTACACCAAGTTCAACCAGCCGCGACAGATGGTCGACTGGGCTGCTACGGCACAACCGTCATGCTGATCATCATGGCAAAGCCAAAGCATATGTGCGGAAGACTATGACTGAGCCGATGGCGAATCTTAATTCATCTATTTTCCATCAAACCATACGGCACAGCAGTAGCTAGAGTAGCACTTGGCCACATCGCCAACTTTAGGTCGCCGAACCTATGAACAAGATGGGAGCCTTGATCAACAGGCTTTAAGTGGTCAGAACTGCCCCAGCCCATCAAGTCTGATAACCCTCTGTTTCTTTTTTTCAACGTGCGGCAGACAAAATGCTCCCATCCACTCCTGAGGATAAATTTTGTGTTCCATTCTCTGACAAACTACACGTATCAAGCCTAGTCATAGCCCAACAACACAATCGCTCCATTGTCCTGGGCTGGAGGCAATACCACATGAACACCCGCAGCATCAAGATCATGGGCCATATTCTGGGGCTTCGTTTGGCCATGAAATTACATCCACCACCAAAGAAAAGTCTCCGGTAAACCAGCCGAAGGTTCTTGGGCTTCCGGTGAAGGTATTTTGGGTAGTCATGGTCGGGTTGGTGGTGATACTGGCAGGCGGAATTGGAGGCGGTCATGCTGGAGTGCTGGCGGCGAGTCATCAACCAAGGTATGCAAACCCCGGCTGGCAAAGCATTCGATGACTGACTTGACTGTAACAGCACATCGCAATCAGAACCAACAACCACGATACCCCGCAAAAGCAACACAAGTGAAACTATGGCAACAGTAACATCAAGTGGTGTAATCCCATCTAGTACAGTTCCCAGCAATCTCAGGGTCGGTACTGTGGCTACAGACGGCGGCTGCCCAGAGCTTAACGGAACGATATATACACCTCGCGAGGGTAACGGGAAGCCCTATTCAAACGCAAGCTTTATGAAGTTGTGCTCAACAGACTTTTCCGATGTGATCCTATCTTATCGGTCACACGACATTTTGCGAGTCCGCGTGGAGAGCCTGGACCAGTGCATCCAGATTTGCGCCGAGTACAATCTTTCATACCGTGTTGCGTTGGCTGAAATGTTCCTACCCCAGGGGATAGTCTTTATCAAGCTGCGTCGTTGGTGAAAAGGCGTAGGTTTGGGCTCTTAACTTCTCCAAGAAAAAGCCTTGCTAACAATCTGCCGACCAACCGGACATTATTGCTTCTTGAAGAATGACACAGGACCCAACACTGCAGGTGCGGCGCCTGATCCAAATGTATACACTTGCGCAGTGCTGCTGGGCTGGACGCACACAAACATGAGAGCACCTGTACTGATGTCACCAACACTTTCGGGCGGAACGGGAATAGGTCACCGAGTCCCGCCATCCGGAGCCAAAGCAGCCGATCCCGACAATCCCGCCCGGACCTTTGTGCCCCACTTTGAACGTTTTGTCCGACAATTATCAATTAACATCATCAACCATCTCTGTTACATCTCCTCCAAAAACCATTGCTTTTCCCAAAGTTGACCTCTTTCAAAACCCATCAAAATGTCCCTCTCCAAACCTTCCCTCCCCCTCATCAAAACATCCACCCTCCTCCTAACAGCCTTCACAACCGGCCTCTCCCTCACCTTCTCCACCCTCATTACCCCCTTGCTGCTTACCTCCCCAACCCCGCTCATGCTCCAGCAGTGGAAGAAGGTGTTCCTAACGGGTAAATCCCACATGCCGCCTTTGTCCATCCTCTCGGCGATCGGGTTTTTCTACCTTGCTGCAAAGTCACCTGCTCATCGAAACCTCTGGACGACAGCTGGAGGTTTGAGCGTGGGGGTTATTCCTTATACCTTGGCTCTGATGATGGGAACTAATAACGCGCTGCTGAAGAGAGAGGAGGATCTGACTGCGAGGGTGACGACGAGTGGTGCGGTGGTGGTGAGTGAGAGTGAGGAGAAGGGAGCGAAGGAGCTGGTGGATTGGTGGGGGGTGTTGAATCTGGGAAGGACGGGGATGCTATTGGGGGCTTTGGGGGTCGGGGCTTGGACTTCATTGCATTAAGTACTGGTTATTGTGCGAGGGATGAAGGTGATGGGTGACGGGGAGCAAATGGATGGAATGAGATCACGGATGATGGCACAAAATGAGAAAGCAAGGCTGATGTAGGATCTTGGAGAAGAATGTGACGATTATGTGTATATTTAGGTCGCTGGAAGGGCATAACGGAACACGAGGCAGCCACAAGGTTAACAGAACTACCCTTTACTCTCAAGTCTTCGGTTCAGAAAGTCAAGATGTCATTGCTTTTCGCCATTACAATCATAATATCCAAGTCCATTACCCCTCAACCAATACGCCGGTCAAGTCCAACATCACGAGGCTAAGCTACCCCTCAGAACCGCTCATAACGCCGCTTTCCCCCTTGACTCAAATGGCAACAAAAGAACCAAAACTCCGGCAGTGATGAAAAGAGCGCCGCTGGTGTAGACCGGCGCAGCAGTTCGTAGATCCGCAAACATGGCCACAATAGGCTACAGATTGTCAGTCAATTCCATCCACACAATCAACAACGACGAAAGACTCACTGCCATGATGCCAAAAATGCGATTGCACGTAGCCGTCAAAGCGTTCCCCGTCCCTCTCTGGGGTGTTGGAAACAGTTCTGGCGTGAAACTGTATAAAACAGCGTACATCACATTGCTCGTAAAGTTGAACGCGCAGTTCCAGCCGAGTAGCGATTGGGAGTCAAGTGCCGTTGTCGAGCAATACAAAAACACTCCGGTCAAGACTGTCGACAAAGACAGCGTCCCTTTTCGGCCGAAGCGAGGCAGCTCGACCAGATATCCTCCAAGAAGCGCTCCCGGGATGCCAACAGCGGCAATGATGAGGGAGTTACGATATGTCAGGTAAGTAGACCCGTCTCCAAAGTCGGCTCCTCTCGTGGCCTGAATATACGGCAAGAAGGCATTGTAAAGGGGATATCCCAACCCAATAAATGCCCAAATAGCCATAATCAACCCCGTCGACCACGCCAGCTTCCTCGTCGAAAACAACACCCTCACCCTTTCCATCTTGACATTCTCCAACCTCCTCTTCACGGCAACCTTGACATCCGTCCTCGCCACATACCCCTCCGGCTCAGCCCTCCTCAAGTCCTCCACCGTCAACCCGCTCTCCCTCCCATTCCGTCTCGCCACCTCGTGAACCACCCTCACAGCCTCCTCGTCCCTACCCTGCCCCATCAAAAACTTGGGACTCTCGAAAATCTTGAACGCCGCAAACCTCAACCCAAACATCAACAACGTCAACCCCCCGAGCGCAATCAAAAACCACCTCCACCCCATATTCTCCCCCCTCTCACAACCCCCGTTTCCTCCCTCCTGACAAGTCATCCCGCCCAAAAGTGGCCACGCAACCAACGTAGCCAGCACCTGCGCAACCGCCCAGTCCACACTTAACACAGTCAACAACCACTGATGACTGCCCGGCAGAAACTCCAAAAAGATCGCACTGTCCACCGGTAAATTTCCCCCCACCCCAAAACTCCACAAGCTCGCAAAGACCCCTATAGCCGCAAAGTTTGGGCTGGAGGCAGCACACATCCCAAACACGGCCGTGATCCCAAGCGTGAGGTTAAATGCCCACTTCCTCCCAAAAACATCACACCCAAACCCCCAGAATATCGCCCCTGCCAAAAGCCCAATGTTCTGCGCGAGGGTGAGGTATGCCGGGCGGGAAGGGAGGAATTCCAATGCGATGGGGGGCAGGATGAGGGACGTGGCGACGGGCCAGAGGTTGTCGCTCGCCCAGCCGAAGCCAACGACGAGGAAGAGGAGGTATTGGTAGGGTCCTATGCCTATTTCTTGGATCTGCTTTCTCAGTTAGTAATGATTTACGATTGGGAAGAGTTGGGGGGAAACATTACCGCCCGGTTTAGAATCCTCGCCTTCTCCTCATACACAGGATCGACCTGCCCCCTAGGCAGGATCGCGTCGTCGGACTCCCCCGAGCCCGAGCCAGAAGAGAGGGAGGAGGTGTTGTCTCTTTCGTTTTCTCCCCCACCGTTTACACCAGCCCCAACCTTCTTGTCGTCACCGTCGCTGTTTCCGCTTGCTGCGGTGATGGCACCGGTGTTGTCCACCATGCTAACTCACTTCACCTCAGAACTCGCACACAACAACACAAGAACCATGTAAATAGTAACAAACAAATTGAAAAGATGAAAAAAAAGCCAGTTCCATATCCCATTTCCTCCCTCCCCCGCCCTTAAAACAGCTGTCAACTTGTGCAGTCGTCCTACCGTAACCGTAACCTCAATTGTTAAACGACGATCCCACCCCTAATCTGGGTCTTCCCACCCTCAAGATCCGGGGGAAAACGTCTAAACGCACTCCAATCGCGCCATCTCCCCCAGTGCCCGTTCCCGATGCCGGAAAAGCTTGATTCAGAACTGAGTTAATTGGCTTTTCTGTGCCTCTGTGGCACCAAAGCCCAATGACGCCATAGCTTCACCGGTTGGATGTCCTGCAGCTAGAATGGTTCCGGCGATCAGAATCCGGGGAAGGAAATGCACAGTTTCAATATTACCCTGCAACTGGTGAACATTCCAGAAAGTTGCCAAGGAATGAAGACCACAGATTGAGCACGTGCTCCCTTGCTTTGGGGGCTACTTTCCCCAAGGCCATGGTAAAAAAAAAGTACAAACGTCAAAACATTTTATGGGCAATACTTTTCGGGACCCCCATTTCGACTTGTCGGACCCCCGTCCACAGCACTTTCACCCATAATCTTTAGATTTAAATAAAATTATAAAGATACTTAAGTATATATATATACAAATGAGACTTAATCGAGGTGCCTCCCTCAACATCTTATATATGCCCTCCCGATCTTATACGTAGTTCTCTTTTATCTTATACATATCTCCTATCCCGAAGTTAGGGTTTAATACGTAAAAATCTTAAGAAATTTACCTCCTACAATCTCCGCTACTTTTACCATGGATATCTACCCAGTGTGACGAACCCCTATCCGGAACCTCTGAAAGGGATACTGGTTAAAGGCACTTCTGAAAAATCCTGGTTCGGTACAGCTAAACAGTGTACAATAAATGGCTTGTCTCAATCACAACAGTCTAGATACCAACGATTGTGACTTGTATTGCATACTGCGGAACTGTCTATCTACACCAGCCAGTTCCTCCGTATATATAAATCTAGAGATCGTGGACCGTTGACTTCCAGACGGTCCTCGGTCCTCTCCTTATTGGCCGATACTGGACCGGGGACCGCGGCGGGGCTCACGGTCCCCGGTCCCAATCTCAATAGTCCGTTCCGTCTTCCTGGACAGTGAGCCCCGCTCTATCGTCCGGTCCAGTTCTGATTGTTCCTTACGTCTCCACTGTCTTCCAAAACCGTGACATCTTTTAAAACTATTACATTAATGTAGTCTTCTCTTCGTTATTAAGATCTTACTAGTATTATAAATAATACACTTTCACACTACTTTGATACTTTCACACTACTTCTATACAAAATCTTACCCTGAATATATAAATTAAACGTCAAAAAATACCCCAATATATTTCTTCTCTTTTAAAAGTACAAGAAATGTAGTTAAAAGGCTTTTCTTTCTGTGGGTGGAGGATCCGGCATGTAGAAATTAGGTGTCCGAACAGTATTGCTCCATTTTATTGATATCTTGCATAGCTAACAATCTTACATGCACAGCTTACTCGCATAGTATCAGCCTCCATCTCAACAGTGAGCTCAAATTTACAAAGTCCAAATACCCATCTTCACCATATCTCACCCGCCTCTCCCTTCTCGCTCCTCACAGTCGTTGTTCTGGAGGCCGCATTGGCCGAAGCAGAGACTACTGACCGCACGTCTCGAGATAAAAACCAGTGTTGCCACCACGGCTGTGGGGGTGCGGTCGCAAGTGCTGACTGGAAGGCCCAAAAGACCCAGGAACACCAGGTGGGGGGTCGTTCGCCCGCTTCAGCAGGCCTCCAAACACCCCTGAGAGATTGTTGTCTTCATTTTGACCAATCTTGTCCATTTGTTTGAGCATGGCAATAGCAGGACCATACAGGGTGGTAAAACCACCATATCGATACATCTCCTCTGGACTCCACGCGGCCACATCTCCAAGTTTGAGCCCAGAGTTCATCTGACAAGATTCTTGTAGTTGGGTCGAGAGCACTGCGGCCTCATACCAGCGCTCAAAGTCACCCTGGCGCTGTTTGATTTGACAGGCTTTTGGAAGGCGTGGATGGGCATGAATCCTCTTGGTTTTCTCTCCTGGAGCGGCGTTGGGGATATCCTCGATCGTATCCATGTCAAGCTGCTCAACCTCGGTAATCTGAAGCTCGTTTTGTCTATCAATACTCGGGTAGTACCATCGAGTGAGAGCTCTAACAGCTGTGACAGTCGCCGAGTAGTTGGGAACGCAGAAGGTGAGGTTTGGGCCGTTGTTATCCCTGCTGGCCAGTTTAGTCAGCGAGTTATACAAGCGTCAAGGAGAGGCAGCATACCGAATCTGAAGACTGTTAAAAACAACCATGGCGAAGCGGCTGACACGCTTGTCGACCTCATCATGGTCAACATGTGATAACATGACCCGCATATCCCAGTTGTGCTTCAAGCCATGGACATAAACGGGCGCAATTCCATCGCCATCATGTATAGGGTGGAAAGGCTTGACCATCACAGAACAGTCGGTATCGTTCTGGCGTGTCTCAATAGCAAATCGATACGGCTCTTCCCCTTTGCGCTTCATCTCGCAATGAATAGCGTATGTGATGTCAACCTTGCGCTGCTCCGGATCCCAAATCTGCTTGCCATCATTCCACATGTTGAGAAGCGCCTCAGCATCGCATCCATGGGTGGTGAGGATTTTGGTGAATCGAAGATCCTTGCGCCTCTTGTCCGTGTCGAGTTTCCGGGAGGCTTGTTCCAACATGTACACAACAACTTGGTTATCCCAGCCGTCGGCAGCAGACTGTCCAGAATTGAACGACAGAGCGCTCTCATCACAGTCTCCCAGAAGGATACGACCAAACTCTACCCGCACTTCAACCCAGCCTCGTCGGTAAGGTGCCTTGTGAAGGAGCTTTGCGATAGCCATGTTGAGTTTCTCGGCAAAAGGCACAGTGCCGTATGTCCAGCTTGGAGCTGCCATGCCCACCGCGTTTGAGGTCTTCTGCGTTGCCTTCGACGCAGGTTTCGAAACGGCAGATGGCGCAGGGGTTGCCTTCTTGGCAGTGTGACCAGACTGCTGGTTCATGGCGTGGAAGCGTTTGGTGCTGAAGTCATCGTGATATTTAAAAGGTGTCGGGGTAGGTACATCATCATCTACAGGTGCCTGTTAGTTATGTTACCTAGTTATTGGGGGAGGGGGACTTGCCGCTGAATTCCATCAAGGAGCGTGTAGTCGACCCAGAATGCTGAGAATGGCCACTTTCACCACTAGGAGCGACGGTAATAAGCGGTGGAGCTGGGACTTCCACAATATCCTGAGGCGGACGAACAGGTGTATTCAGAGCCGCCTCATCGAGACCACCAGGACTGTCCATATCTATGAGTTCCGTTGCACTGGCGGTAGTGGATATCGCAGGAACGTCGACTAGAGGACCCAAACTATCTTGCTCAAGGTCGAATGGATGCACACAGGGCTCAGCTGAGAGATCATTGTTGCGAAGCTCAGAGCTGGGCGCTATCGAGAGACCTTCCATCCAGATAACCACCCGGCTCTCAGTAGTTGTGGCTCTCGCTTGTACTTGTGACACCGGCGCTGTAATAGGGCGCTCATCTGAGTCCTTCTCAAGCATGGTCGGACGGCTGCTCAAAACGTATCTCTGCTGTGTCTTTGGCTCCGGAATGTGAGGGCCAAGAAGGGAGACATGCCACTTTTTCTTGTGACTGTAGGGGCATAGCCGCAGAGAAACTCCTTGTTCATACATGCGCGAATAAGCCCCGTCCAGCCTTCTGACAGTCGCTGGATCGAGCAATGTCGACGAGGTAAGTCTTGGGTGAATATTGGTCATGTATCGGAGATCAACCATGAGACCTGGACGGAGTTTCTCATCGACGTAGTTGTCAGTAAAAAGGACATGGTCATTTCGAAGAGAGAGGAGGGCCATGTTCTATCGATAATTATGAGCAGACGATCTCCTGGCTAAAGGAGGGGGAGGGCAATGGTGCTGACTTTACTGGCCAGCAGGACGTCCAGCTTTCCCTTGGCCTTGTGAATGCAACCCTTGGTGTGCGATCCGATGAAGACCAGTGACTTGCCCAGGTCTGTCACGATGCGCACGTTGGTTTCTTGTTCCATTTGTGACAGTTTATCGTCGGACACGACATGATCGAGGGTAAGTCCGTCGTCTCGCTTCTCGAGGGAGTCCCAGCAGGTCTTGAACTGGAAACTGGCAAGCGCAGTTGGGAAGGCATACGCCTTGAATTTAGCCTCATGGGACCGGAGAAGGTTCAGGTACTCTTGTTCACCGGCAATCCATTCATTGTCGATGTCGGTCTACGATCATTAGCAACTGTTCGATACGGTTCCGGTAGGACTGCGACAAGAAAAATCATACGTCAAAGTAGCAGCTTGGACCTATAACCTTCTCGTAGTCGGAGCCAAGAGCATCCTCTTCGATCTCTGCAGCCACAGCCGCAAATCGCCGGCGGAGAGTCTCGGCGTCGTCTTGATGGCAGGTGATCTTGAACCATCGTTGCTCGAGGTCGTACAGGACCTCTACTCTCCCATTGTGCTGCATATGCAATTAGTGCTAGGTTACAGAAAGAATGATGAAGGACAAACTCACCACTGGCTGTGCAGCAAGTTCCTCGATGACCTTTTTGATGGCTTTGGGCTTATAGGACCAGCACGAGGTCTGGTAGAACTCGACGTATTCCTCCATTGTCCAGGCTTAGGCTGGTGAACTGGGGAGGTGCCAAGTTAGTTGGTTGACGCGTACAAGAAAAGGTCAGGTCAGGTCGATTTTGCTCTCAAGGCCCCAGATTAAAAGTGGAAAGAGCGAAAATAACAGTTCGAGGTAGGCAAAGGGAGTTGCGACGAGCGGAAAGAGCAATGCACACACCTTGACGAGGGGCTGCTGAGCCACAAAAACAAAAGGAGGGCGAGAGAGTAAGCAGTATTCACTCACTACCCCTGGGCGCCAACCAGTGACCAAAACAGCTTGGAAGCCATCAGGCTCCCATGACTGCCGTAGCGCAGGGGAACCAGGTTTGTCACAGGCAGGCACGTATATCAGGCAGCCAAACGCGGCAGGAACGGCTCGGATACCCGCAGTTGACGTGCGCAAACGCTTCTCCTGGCTTCAGCATCTCAAGTATATGTTCTAGAATCACTTCCAGATAGCCTTCTACTCCATCCTTAACGAATGTTGGTCGCTGGCCACCTCTTCCCAAATTTGTTGCCTTGACAACCCCCCCTTTCGACTTGCCCCACCAAAGTCAACATCAAGAAATCCAGTACCACACTGTCACCAACCCCATTAGGTACACCAGTCACCTTTGGCCCAATCACTGCATCACTCACATATCACCCAAAATCAATAAACAGGCTTCTTGTCAACAAACTGTATATTCACCCGCAAACCCTATCTCACCCCCCCTTCTCAACACAAAACCAACAACTATGGCCCCCCATATGCCACGTATGTAAAGTGTCAATAGGTGCTTTGCCCGCTTCAGAAAGTTTAAATTAAGAATTTCCCAAAAAATGTGTTTCCCTTCCCTGATACCCCTTTCCCTCCCGAAACTCCTGTCCAGGGTTGAAAAGCGCACACGCACAAATAAAATATAATAATAAAAGAAGTTTAGAAACCATTACCCCCCCCGAACCTTTCCCACCCACCAAACTCCAATTGTACAACAACACACTAAAGTAACAAGAAAAAAGCTTCAAACCTATGGTCGAGGTTATGATGGTACAAATGATACTGGTCCCGTTTCTCTGCTCGTGTTTCTCTCTCTCTCTCTCTCTCTCTCTCTAGGGTATCCAGACACTCGAAACGTGAAGATGTTGTAAGAAAAGAAAATGAAAAATAAAAACAAATGAAACGCCTTTCTGCCGGAATAACTTTGCTGGACGATGAATGAGCTTGGTCGCTTGATGAGCTGAAGGAAGATGCGGTCTGGCTTGCCCGTCGATAACTGGTGGCTGTCTTTTGGGTTGAACAGTGTGTTTGCTGCGAGGTGATGTACTTCGAGATTGTCATAAGAAGGGCGGTGTTGAAAGAGAAAAAGGCCCCGGAGCAGCGGAAATAGAGTTGAGAGTAACGGCCTGGGAGGGTTGCTGGGCTGTCGATACCCCTTATTTCGCCCCCTTGACATTCTCCTTCACACTCAACGCCCACCTCAACTTATCCCTCGCCTCCTTCGCCTCCTCAATCGTCCTCTGCAGCTCCTCCGCCTGCCTCAAATTATCCTCCGTCATCCCCCTCAAGCTCTCGTCCTTCTCCTTCTTGTACCGCTCAAACATCTCCCACAGCGCCCTGTTCTGTTTCTCCAAATCATCAATCTCCACATACATCTGATCAATCATCTGCTCGTGCCTCCTAATCTTCTCATCATCCTCCCTCCTCTTCTCGCTCAGCTCCTCAAACTCCTTCCTCATCTTGTCCGTCCTCTTCCTGTACCTCTCCCCCTCCCCGCCCCAGTGGCTCGCAAGCGCGTTATACCGCCCGTCCGTCAGCAAAACCTGATTGTTCGCCTCCTCCACCTGCCGTTTGCACTCGGCCTTGACCTTCTCCAGCTCCTCCTTCCAGATCCTCTCCCTGTCCGTCGCCGACACAGCCCTCGTCCGCTCCAGCTCCACCGTCTGCTGCAGCGCCTCCACCTGCCGCTCCTTACGCGCCAGCAAAGTCTTGGTGACATTGACATCCAGCATCTGGCTCTCGTGCTCCCGTGTCGTCCTGTCCAGCTGGTCCTTCAGCAGCTGCGCCTGCTGCCTCGCCTCCTCCGCCCTCAACCTCTCAATCTTGATGTCCCTCTTCAACGACTCGTTGTCCGACACCAACCGGTTGATCACCCTCCCCGTCTTCCCCAACCCAGCCTTGCCCACCGAGTTGTCCCACCCCCCCGAGAGATGCGCCTCCCCAGCAGCAAGCGACATCTCATTAGGAGTCGGGCTTCCACCACCGTTGGGGCCGGGGTTGTCAGCCGCCGAGGGGTAACCGGTAGCGCTAATACTGCTCCCCCGCTGCGGAATGTCACCCATGCTAGGAAATGACCGCAGCGTTCTCGTCCCTGGCGTGTTGTTCTGATCACTGTTACTGTAACTATTCTCGCCAATCGAAGCCCCCGACGGGCCAGGTCGCAGCCTTCCCACCGACGGAATCTTGTGGAGCCCACGGCCGTTGGGCGTCAGGTTCGCCGCCGACTCGGAAGAAGACATGCTCGCCGTGCTGTTGATCGAGCTCGAAAGCGCAGAGTTCCTCGACGTTGTGGCGTTTGTGCCGTCGCTGCTCGAGTCTTCGGCGGAGGAACGATCAAAACTTGGTACCGCGCGGATGGTGGAATTCATGCGGCTTGGGGAGAGGGAGGAAGAGGATGTTGTTGCGGCCGCCGAGGGGGACGGCGCTGGTGGCGCTGCCTTGCCGTTTACTCCGTTTGTATTTGGTGCTGTTGATCCTGCGGCCGTTCGTGACATGGCAGAATTGATTGTGGCTTCCGACGCCGGGGTCAGAGTCGCTCGGAACGAGGGGCGCGGGTCTTCCTGCTGTTGCCTCGCGGCCTTGTTATTATTGCTTGAAGGGGATTGCGGTGGTGGCAGCGGGGATCTGATGCGGCTTGTTGGGCTTGGTGAAGTAGGTGGAGAGGTGATGGCGGCTTGTGCTTGTTGATTCGGGGCTGGTACTGTGGTTGCTGTTCGTGGGGAAGATAGCGGTGCGTCGACGGAATTTCGCGTAGATGATGAAGGGGAGGCTTCTGTTTGGAAATAAACCAAATGCACACTCCAAATTAGCTTCCACAGTCTGGTATGTTTTCTTCCAACTTTTTAAACCCAACTAGCATAAGCTAGTTCTGTTCTTCCTGAACAACCACGTCCACACAGACAACAAACCTGCAGCTATCCGAAAAGCCCACAAGTGCCTCCATCCTTGTCTGCAGGCCGACACCTTGCGCACAACCTCCGGGACATGTGTCTCGGGCACAAAAGGAACCACCTTTTTTCCATAGACAAGCATTCCAGGAGGGGAGGATGAAAAAGGGGGCGGAAGAGACATACTGCGTTCGTCACCGTCACCACGATCCTGATGTATATTGAAAAAACCCAATGCCTTTGCAGTTGTGGAATTCGGCCTCGCTTTCACAAGCTTGTTGCGCATTTTCTTGTTCAGGGGAAAAGAAAACGGACGTTAATTGTAAGTTATCTCTAGTTGGTAGTAGCAGTATGCCGGGCGTTTGTTTCCACTCTCATAGCGGGTCGGGGAGTGGGAGGCCCGCCGCTGCTTTGGAAAGCCGACGCCTGTGGGTGTTTCGAATTGCCTAGGTGGTGTTCAGCAGGCTGGGTGCTTGTTTGCTGGTTTTCAATTGCAAATGAGACCGGATCTCTATTACCGCGCGCGTGTATGTGAGTAGGTAATGTTGTTGTCTGTCAAAAAGACTGTCGCAGTTAACTTCAAAGCAAATAGAAAAGTGCTACGTTTGAGTTGCTCAAGAGAAGAAGATGATGAAGCGGGCAGCAACGAAGGGAAGGAGAGATGTCGTCGCATGAGCAGAGGTACCAATTGGATGTTTTCTTTCCTCTTGGCAATTAGCGTCTAGTGTGCAATTGGCAAGGCTGTAATATGGTTATCAACATGGGGGTTCAGTTAACCACTAATTCTCCAGGGCACCTCAGAGGAAAATAAGAATCAGACAAAACAACCAACGGCAACATCAGAAACAAAACGCCATAGAACCCCTCAACCAATCCAAAATCCTCTTTGCATCACCATGTTTATACCCCTCTTTCACCATGCTGACGGTCTTAAAAACGGCCAACTCTATCAACTGACCACTAACAACTCCCCACCTCCACCACCCACTACTACAGCAACCAGATTGTTGGCGTTGCACTGAAAGAAATCCGGCCTCCAAAAGCCTACCCCTGGCTCTCGGGCCGCCGCCTCGGGATGTGAGACCAGGGGTTTGCATCTTGCATCGACAAAGTGCCATCTGCGTTCACTTTTGTCCTATGATCTTCCCTTTGTGCGTCTCTTTATTCCTGCCCAGCCGCAGTCTGCACTTCACAAAGGGCCACTCTCCCCTAGCCCCTGAGTGTGTACACCCATTGACCTTGCATTTCACATGAAAATGACCTTCAAAAGAAAGCCTCGGAGATCCTTTCGCTGACGGAAAAGTCTCTCTCCAACTCACCAGCCTGATCGAATCCCACCCAATGACAAACCCTCAGCTTCATTACCCCCCAAATTGAACATTCATGCGGCAAGCACTCAAGAATATCCAAAATATATATATATATATATAAAAAATATGATGTAATAATCCCATCAAACGTGCACCACCGCGTCGACGCGTCTCATTAATTCAATCCTCTATGATAAATAAACCACCACCACCACCCACCAAACTACCATGCACCATGCAAGCAATAAATTCATACAAAACAAATACATTAAAAAAAAAAAGCCTGTCTAACCGCTCCCAGCCAGCCAGCCATACCCTGAAACTAGAAAACTACTGCACAGCACTCTACATACAATACACCCTTCTCCTCACATTCCTAGGTAATCATGGTCCCCAATTTTCGCTCCTCCCCGAACTGATCCATTTTATATCTTCAATGGACAAGTACCCGGGTACAATACCTGCCAACAACCCAACCATCCACTTTGAATATAACTGTCAGCCTCCCCTCCAAAAGAAAAGCCCCGTGAAGGTTTAAAAATGTTGTTGTTTTTGTTGTTGTTGTTGTTGTCCTTGCCACCTTGACCAGTGAATTGATCGTCGTAATATACAGAACCTCTCCCTTTACCCCAAACCTCGCCATCTGTATCAACCCTAAGCAGCAATACCAGCAGCCCCATTCCCACCACCCCCAGCCACAGCCTTCGCAGCCTGCAAGTGCATCTGCTGCTCAACCCACCCCGGCCGCCACTTGCTTAAGTATTTCGCAGCCAGCGGTCTCGCCTCCTCATCTGCATCATCATTAGCATCATCCCTTCAATACCATTTCTCATCCAGGGTGTACTCACACTCAACCCAAATCCCCCCAACCGTATCCAACGCCAACTCCCTCGCAGGTGGCCTCATCATAACAAGATACAACAAGCTCGTCATCGCCAAGCCCAAAGTATTCGGATCCCCACACAGCGTCTTCAGCCTCCCAAGTAACTCCCCGCTCAGCTCCGGAATTTCGGCCAAAAACCTCGTCAAGACTTTATCCTGCGCCGTGATAAAAGTCATGAACCCGTCCAGCAACCTCAGCGCCCACGTCTCGTAGTGCAGCGGCGCGTTCCTCAGCCCCGTCCGCTTGGTGAGCTGGTCATTGTACCACTCCTCGCTGAGCCACGCGACCGCGACTTCTATTCTCGGCCGCCAGTCTTCGAGTATGTAGGTGAATAACATCTCGCGGAAGGATTGGTTAAAGGTGGAGGCCAACGGGTGGGAGACGGCGCCTTCTTCGGATTTGACTGCCGAGGTTTGTTCTTCTTGTTCTTCTTCTTCGAGGCCGAATGTGCTGCGGGTGGCGAGTCGAGTGGCAACGGTGAGCCAGGAATCGCGATCATACGACGAGGCGGCAAGGCGGTTGATGCCCGCTTTTGGCTTCTTGCTTGGGCCTTCTGATGATAAAGAGGATAGAGGGCCAAAGAGGCGGGAGGCGGCGGCAGAGCTGAGTTTGGAGGCCACGTCGGCGTCGATCAGGGGTGGTGGTGCGAGGGTGAATGGGCCGAGGCCGAGGGCAGCGTTGGGATCGGCATATTCGTCGAGCGCCGTCTCGGGGGGTGCATTGTCGAGCTTGTTGAGAATCTGCTCCGTATCTTCCGCCGCGTCAAGGTTGGGCTCGTAATCATCGTCATCCTCTTCCACTCCCAAAGGTGCCGTAGCAGGGTTGAAAGCACCAGGTAAACCCGCGGCTCCATGGGCGGCATACTGGGCTGCCGCCGTCACCGCAGCAGCCTGAAGAGTGTGAAGACGACTTCTTATACCGTTTACCGCAAAGTCCAAGACACTTTGGTCCAGAGTATTGAGCGTCCTAGCCACAATCTTGGCCACTAGGTTGGCGGGAATGCTGGTAGCATCAAAGGCCTGGAGACCAGGGTTATTGGTCAACGTGAAGACGGCGGCAAGAGTCTGAGGTCCTGGTGTTAATGGCGGGATCACGGCTGGCTGTGCTGGCGCGGCAGGTTCAGGAGCGGCAGCAGAAGCATCCTGCATCTTCTGTCTCTTGAGATCGCCATATTGGGCAGCCGCTTGGTCAGCAAGCTGTCTCTTCCGACCCGCTTCATCGAATATCTCGGCGCGAGAGCGCATCAACCGCTCAACATACTGCTGGACACGGCCGCTGTGTTGATTGTTGGGATCCCTAGACGCAATTGGTTAGCAAGGTCTCGGCGTGGGCCCCTGATAACCCCTGAATCACCGACACATGCCTCTTCAAAATATTAATCATGAGCATCCGGGTCGTCTTCTCCATCGACTTCATGAGCACCTTGTTTTTCGGCGTCATGGGCGAGTTGGCCAACTTGAGAGGGTTAAAGTTGAGCACACAATTAATGATGCGGTTCGAAGTGCTTGGCCTGGTTCGGATCAGGATCGAAAGGCAGTTCAAGGTCGCATCGACAAGGAGAGCATCGTTGCTGTTATCCTGTAGCACCCCCAACATCCGGTCGAGAAGGCCAGTAGCCTCTGCCTCCATCAGTCGTGGGTCTAGCAAAGGGTGGTTCGCCGGCACCATGCCCAGCGAAATGTCGAGTCCACCATATTTAACCTCCTGGCCGTTGGACGTTGTTTGGGCGAGCACAACACGCTGCGCAAACTTGATGCAGCTTAGTCTGACGGGGGCCGGGGCTCCATCCCAGATCCTGAGGATCCTCGATTTTATCGCTGAGGTTTGTTCCCAAGCCTCTGTGTGATAGCTGTTGTGAATACTGTACAAGTACCAGAGTTAGTAAGCATGCTCGACATGAAGCAAGTTCAGCCATCACTGAATGGACATGACATGGGCAAGGCATATTCGAACAGTGAACGGACCCCCTCGGAAAGAGAGAGAGGAACCGAGTGGGCAAAGCATTACGATGGGGCGAGAGGATGGAAAAAAGAGGCATATCAAAGCACATCCCTCATCCTTCCCCATCACAATACAATAGCCTGGGGTTCGGCTCCTCAGATCCGACGACAGCAGCAAGGGCATAAATCACGACAAGTCACAGTACCAAAGCAATGATCGAGTACTACTTACATCCACCTCAAAACAACTGGGTACGCGCTCGCCGCGGCAGCAATGCTAGCCTTCAGGACAATCGCATCATCCTGCTCACTCTCCAATAACGACTTGAGCGTGTCAAGTACCGAGAGCGTTAAGCTCTCCTTGTCGCGCACCGAAAGCACTGGAGTGGCCAGCGACTCGGCCAGAAACTCAGCTCCCCATCTCTTGAGTTCGATCGATGATGTCGGTCCGATGACAGGTAAAACACCCTTGACGATGCGGTCGTAGTAAGCCGAGTTTTCCAAGGCCAATTTCCGAGCAGCGTTGAGTTGCTTGAGCTGCTCCTCAATGGGAACAGCTGGTGTAGAAGCCATGGTCGGTATGATGTGATCTTGTGCCTCGGTCGATTGTTGTTTGTTTTTGGTGTGTTGCCGTATCAGGAAACCGCCCTCTCCCACACAGAGCGATCGACCGACCTTCTTTTTGGTGGGGCAATGTGGGATGAAGTTGATAATACGGCAGGATAGCGAAGGGGACGGACGGATGGTATGATAGTATGTAGATGTGGGTAGGAGGCAAAAGGCGCGGAGAGAAAGAAGTCGTTGGGCAACAAAGGTTGGTCAAGATTCTACAGAGAAAACGTGCCGAAAAGTGTGCCTTGTGCCTGGGTGCGCAGGAAGATAGTTGATTTGGACAACAGCTTGCTCTCAAGAAATCTCAGGGCCGCGCAAACTCCAAGCTCTTGAAGGAAACCTCACTGTGGCCCTCCTTGTGGTGAATGTTGAGGAAGTTGCGACGGAAAACAAACGCTCCCCAGATCTACAAGAACTCCCCCAACTGCCCCAGCTGTCTGTCGATTGATGGAAACCTGTCGCGTGACTGATATCACACCCAAAATCAAATAACTTCTCTGGCTCTTCACCCAAGAACTGAATCTCTCAATGGTTGCCTGCGCCTTGAGGTGTCGATATTTGTCCCAGAGCTGGCCAGGGATCAGTTCCCGGAGAAGGCGCAAAAAGGGTTCGTGTCGCGAAGTAAAAAAAATAAAAAAATAAAAAAGCTGTAGCGGGTGCTGCGCCAAGTCGGAGAGAAAGTTAGGGACCAAGTGCCACAAAAGCCATCAATTTCATCGTCATCAATGGCTACAAGCGTTCCGAAGGAGTCTCTTTTCGCGGCCGGTCTGGTAGTTTCCTTTCTGCCGTGATATCCCAATGGTGTTGATTATGGTGGTCGTTAGGTAAAGATGTGGAAGCCTTGCTCGTTCGCAAAAGACAAGAGACGCGCCCCAGGAACCGAGAGAGCTCAGTGACGTGAAAGGAACCAGCACCCTTGTCTCACACCTGCATCTCCAGCGCTGATTGGTGGTTATCCGATAAGCGCTTATCAGCTCACACTTGCCCTCGGCAACATCCGCCAGTCTTTGACCTGACGTATCATACCATTTCCTTACGTGGGTGGGCTGTAACTTATTCTTCGGCATTGCTCGGCGCAAGGCAAGCTCTCGATCGCATCGCATCGCATCGCAACAGCCAGACAAGATACCTAGTCAACATGTCAGGGTACAGATTGCCCACAATTCCTCCTTGTACTTGGTTCTCTAGGTAAGGTGGCTAACATGTTTCTTGCAACACTCCAGACTTAGGCATAACTCATACTACGACAAGAAGCTGGCCCAATCGCCAGCTCTTGTCCGCGCCCGCCGGCCCTACCTCTTCAAGAACGCCCTTACCGGTCTCGCCCTGGTAGGAATCACTGCTAGTATCTGTACGAACCAATGTTACCCTTCCATGAGTTATTCCTCGGTCCAGCGGAAGGTGCTAACAAGGACACCTCAATCCTCACAGACACATATACCCTCATGGCGGTCGGCCAAGACGATTTCGAAGACGTCAAGGTACCTGATGTGCCTGTGCAACCTGCGAAGAAATGAACAGACGAGAACAGCAAAGCATGGGGTAGGAGGCGCAGCTAGGTATGCTGCTACTTGACGATGGTGCATAGTGTATGAGTATATCATAGGGAGGCTCCTGCGGGAAAGAAAGTTGGGCAATATCAAGATGGCGTTTTGGGCAAATCAATACCACAACATGTTTATTTTTTGGAAAGGAGAAGACATCATACTTGCATTACACCACGACCGCTCTCCTATACGTTCCAACATATACACCCCCTCGCACACCATGTGCCGAAACTCATTGGTATAATCTTCCCAAGACGCCTGGCATCTGCCAAAAATAGTGCATACAGAGTAAAGCAGGCCAGCATAGCAGGCTGGTCGTAACCCAACTCTGCCCGCTGGATGCGAGCTAGCACCAAGAAAAGTGTGACAACAGAGCTTTTCAAATCATACAACATCCCTCCTCTAGTAACATGACACGCGAGCAGCTACCCCTGATTTCTCCTCGCTATATCATGTAGGTGGCGTATGTTACCACCCTCAATGGTCAACCACCCTCTTCCAAAACCCCTCTGCCTTTCAACGCCGCACATCAAAGCATGCCCCATATGTCAAAACTTCATACAACCCTGCATTATATGCCCAAGATAATTCCAATCAAAAACTCCGCCTGGTCCCTACATCCGCTAATCTTTGAGAGGAAAAAGCAAGACCGGTATAAAAAAAAACATAGAAAAGATTAGGACGCCTGTATCGCTGGGTCGCGCCGGAATGGCTCAGGGCCGAGTTTTGTCCTTTTGATGGCTTCGACAGTGCTTGGTGAGTGGTTTTTGTGCAGCTGTGCTGGCGAGTCACCGTTCGGTATCATCGAGGTACTAGAAGAAAAGAGACCACCGGGCTGTTGCGAGTGGCTTTTGGGTGTTGATCCTTGCACTGGCCCGGGCGCAAAAACGTGCTGTAGGTTTTGTTCTCGTCTGTGCGGTTGCTGTTGTCGATGTGCTGGGTGCCGAGGGTTGAGCCAAGGTGTTTGCTCAATAAACTGCTCTCCTGCAAGGCCAAGCGAAGGCCCAAATCCTGCCGTCAGGTCCTGAGGGAATGTCGGAGGAGGGTTGGCGATCGGTCTAGGTACCGGCTCACGAGCGCTCTAGAAAAGATGCGTCAGTTTGAGCCGCCCTCCAATAATCCTAGACCCTACTCATACTCACTGCAATAGCTTCCAGATCGTCCTCCAGCTGTTCTTCTGTAACCCCTGATATCGTGGGCGCAGCCGGAAAGCCGACATGTTTCGCAAACCCAGAAAGTATCGACACCTCTCTTGTGTAAGACACGGCTTGTCTGACGGCCTGGGCCTTTGTTGCTGGGAACCCCAGGCCGTATTCCGGAATGACACTTGTCAACCGTCTTCTTTCTTGTTGAATGTCGTACCAGTCTTGGCCAAGACCCTCAATTGTCTTTTCTCTTTCGGCCCGCACAGACTGATAGAACTGCGACATGATTTGTGCCCGCTCCGCGACCGCTCGATGGTTGAGTACAGACATTTTGAACTGCAATTCGAGGTTGCTCTTCCGTATTGTTTCCGCTCGGCGCTCTTCGAGACATTGTAGCATTGCGAGGAGTTCGTGATGTGTAGGAGTGTCACTCAGCAGCATCTCTTCCTCGCGGTTAAGCTGGTCTAAGCGTTCCTGGTATAGACTGTCACAAGTTAGAAACAGCACCATCCAATTGAGACCTGGAAACCGTACCGCTCCCGAAAGTTGGAGAATTGCTTCTCAATGGCGGCAAGCTCTTCCCAGGCTGCCTTTTTGCGCTCCACTGCGGCCAAACATTAGTTTCGTCAACCTATCATAACCAGTGTGCACAGTGCTTACACTCTTCTTCGTTTCTGTGTGCTGCCTCGGCCTCTTCGTCGATTTCGTCGGCCGTGCGATCCTCTGGCTGAGGCGTCGGCACACCGCTGGGAACGTCGGCATCTTCGGGTGGCTCATCTGGAGCTTCCAAAGGTGTGCCGGCTTCAGGACTTTTGCTCTTTCGTCGTTTTACGGGACTGCGTTTCCCTTTTTTGCCTCTAGTTGACGTCGCAACGGCCTCTTCAACAGACTCCACGGGTGTATTTTTGACCTCCTCGGGGACGACCGATTCCTCAATGTTATCCTCCTCGGCGGTATGTTCCCCGCTTTGCGGAGCCGTCGATAGCACATCATCGTCAACCATCGGGACGTCACCGGCGGAGAACTCGCGGTCGGCGGGGTCAATCGAGGCAGCTCGCTTCTTGGGAGGCTGCTCGGCTTCTGGTAGCTCGACAACCGAGGATCGCTTTCGTTTCTTAGACTCGCTCGAATCATCGCTGTTGGCTTGTGATACCGGTTGTTTGGTAAATGTGATTATTTGGTTCTTTTTGGCTTGTGTAGGCGACCGTGGTGGCAGCTGTCGTGATGGTCTCTTTGTGGGCTCGTCTTCGCGATCACTCGATGCCATTGACACGTCGCCGTCGTCTTCTGCCTCCTCATCCTCGGAACTATTGTTCGCGGTGGGAGTATCTTCAGCGTCTATGTCGGCTTGGAGCTGCTGTTGGAGCTTGCTGGGGCTTCGCTCAAAGACCCGCTCGCGCCGATCGGTGAATCGTCGGGTTCCCGCACCATCGGCGGCGTTCACAATGTCGCGTGTCGCGCCGTTCTTTGGAGGTGTATCGAATAATCTTTCGGTTTCTGCTTCGGAGTCATTGACGTCCACCTCGGACAGTTTGCTGTCCTCGTCTGGCTCTGAAGCGAGATCGGATTCCGGTACGCCATGAGCTCCGTTTCTTTTGGGTGTGCTCTGTGCATTGCTTTCGTCATCTTTCATTTCAAGATCCGGCTCGTCATGGTCGCCGTACTTGTCCTCGACCTCGCTCAAAGGACTCGAGAGGTTGCTGGGGCTGTTGTCCAGCAGGTGTGGAGGAGGGCTCGACACTGCCAAAGGCAAAACGGTGTCACCGGTGGCCATTGCAAACCATGCGATTCTGATAAAAGGCAACCGAGGGGTGTTGCGATGTTGGTGGTCGGCGTTGTAGGTGGCCGGAAGGAGACGACCGCGCAAAATTGACTGGCGGCTTCACGAGCGGGCAGCTCGACGCCAGAACGGGGTTGCGCGATGAGTAGAGGTGGTGAGGAACGAGATGTGGATATAAAAAGAGTGCCGCTGAATACAGGGCAAGCGAGCACGCAGGTATCTGTGTTCAGATTGCAAAATATAGGCGGTGTTGTGCTGTGTGGGCAGATGTGTGGTGCTCGGTGGTGGCTATTGACCAGAAGCTGGGAATGCGGCACCCAGAAGCACTGGGAGGGAACACAAATGGGCGGATGGGGCCCGCTGCTTCCTTTGCCTGCCCGCCTGCCCGATTTCCAGCGGATGACGAGGCGGCGTAGAGCGGCAGTATCGATAAGCTCCGATAAGCGAATTTTCCTGGATGCGGTCCCCACTTTTGCTCTGCGCCGGGGTCCAAGCAAGAGGCCGTTTGTCGATTTCTCCCAAAAATTTGGAGGAAAGCTGCTTGAACACCGAAACAAGAGTCTTTCGCCCGCTACTTCGAGAAAGAAGCTCATTGTAGCTTTCTAATACCCTTTGCGCTTTATTTTCTCGACAACATCGATATCTTTGTCGCTTGCACATTGTGGGCTCGAAGCTCAACCACATCAACACCATGGCGAAAAGGTGGGCAACAGGCCATTGAACCTGCAATTGAAGAGTCAAGTTTGCTAACTTGGTTGTCTACAGCAAATCTCTCTCAGCGCCTTCCAAGGCTGTCGACCCAGCCCTTGACTCTTTGTTTTCCACCAGTGTTAGTGTCAATTACATACCTTCGCTTCGTTGAAGCAGTTGCTGACCATTTTCTAGGCTGGCCCAGTTCAAGCGCCCCCGAAGTCTCGCTATTCCGAATTGCCACCCCCGAAGTCAGATGACGCCCCTGAAGAGTCGGACGAAGAAGATAAGGACGAGGAGGATGAGGATGACGATGACGAAGAACTCTCGGAATTAGAGGATGGTGCCGACCTTGAAGATCTTGTTGATATGGAAACCAGCGAAGAGTCTGGCGAAGAGGATGATAACGACTCCGAAAACGACGAAGATGACGAAGACGAAGATGATGCCAGCGATAGCATGAGCGTGGATGACGAGGCCGAGGCCGCAGAGGTTTTGGAATCAGCAGCAGCAAAAAGCAAGGCCGAGGATGAGGATGGACGTAAGAGAAAGCGGAAACAACGGAATGATGACGAAGATCTTGAGGCCAAATACTTTGAGCGTCTTCAGGAGGAGGATGAGGAGGAGCGATCTGGGAAACGGCGCAAGGATGCGAACGGGAAGGCTGCGGCCATTGAGAAGACTGAGAAGACCGGCGACAAGGACTCAGACTTGGACTCAGACGCCGAGGTCCCCAAGCACGAATCTCTGACAGCCAACGATGCAGCTTCAGAGCTTGAGAAGGCAAACCGCACCGTATTCCTCAGCAACGTCTCCTTGGAGGCGACCACTTCGCGCACAGCCAAGAAGACTCTTTTAAAGCACCTTGCCTCGATTTTGGATCCGAAAGCCGACCCTCCCCAGAAGGTGGAATCTATCCGCTTCCGCTCAACAGCTTTTGCCACTGCTGCCATCCCTAAGCGTGCGGCGTTCATCAAGAAGGAGGTTATGGAGGCGACAACAAAGTGCACCAATGCCTATGCTGTCTACAGCACCCCTCAGGCTGTTCGTCTTGCAGTACAGAAGTTGAATGGCACTGTGGTGTTGGACCGCCATCTCAGAGTGGACAGTGTCGCCCATCCAGCCCCCGTCGACCATAAGCGCTGCGTTTTTGTTGGTAACCTCGGTTTCGTTGACGATGAGACTGTACTGAACGTCAAGGTTGATGACGAGGGTAACCAAACGACTACGAAGAAGAAGAGGACCAAGCAGCCTATGGATGTCGAGGAGGGGCTGTGGCGCGTCTTTGGCAAGGAGGCCGGCAAGGTCGAAAGCGTCCGGGTTGTCAGAGACAACGTCACCCGTGTCGGCAAGGGCATTGCTTATGTCCAGTTCTATGACGGAAACGACGTCGAGAAGGCCATTCTGCTGGAAGGAAAGAAGTTTCCCCCTATGCTCCCCCGCGAGCTCCGCGTATCGAGATGCAAGGCTCTTCACAAGACGGCCAGGGCTTTGGAGGCGAAGCACGGCAAGGCTGGTCCCCCATCAAAGGAAGATCGCAAGGGTAGGAAGGGCTCCAGCTATGTCCCCAAGATCACACCCGAAGACAAGACATTGGCTGGCAGAGCGGGTAAGCTTCTTGGTAGAGGCGGTGCTGCCAAGTTGACTGGCGGGGACAAGAGAAAGGACAGGAAAGACAGGCCTCGTCGGGAGTCAGTTGGTGCTCCGCAAAGCCAACCTAGTGGCATTAGACCACCAGAAGACTTTGTCTTTGAGGGTAAACGCGCAAGTGCCAAGGACGGAAAGCCAAAAGACCTGAAGTTCAAGGGTGCCAGAAATGGTGAGAAGAGAGGGTACAAGAAGAAGACGGGCCCAGGTGGCCCGACTGGCAGAGGTGCTGCGAGAGCGGCCAAGTGGAGGGAAGGTGGCGCAAAGAAATAAAACTGCGGCAAATTTCGTAGTTAACAGGCGAAGGTTAATGGGAGGTGGCCCAAGATAGAGACGAAGGGCGGTCGGCGGAGGTGGTATGTCAGGGTTGAGGTTCTGAGGTGGTTGATGCCTTGCAGTAGCAGCTTGGAAGCGGACATGGTCCCACAGGTCTTACATGTATTGGCTGGAATTTTTCTGCTGTAGAAAAAGCTCATTCGAGGTGCAGATGCACTCAATTAAATCAGTCAAAGTGTCAGTTATTGAACGGGACCCTTGTGATAAGTAAAGTGTGTTGACGGCTTTCCGTTGAGCTAAAATACAGTACACGCCATATCATAATCCCTCATATGGTACCAGTTTACTCACAACCCACCTTGCTTATTCACAGTTGCCTCATCTCCATGATCACGATAATGTTGTTCAAACCCTTACACCACTCATTTTCAATTATCTATCTCGGGAATACTCTTTCTGGTTCTTGCAAATCCCCCTCTCACAACCCATCTCTCACAACCCATCTCTCACAACCCATCTCTCACAACCCATCTCTCACAACCCATCTCTCACAACCCATCTCTCACAACCCATCTCTCACAACCCATCTCTCACAACATCAAGATAGACCAACTTTCTCGGCCATTACTCAAACCATCTCCATATCCTATTCCACCATCCTTCTACATTAACCACAATCATTTTAAATAGAAAAATAATATCACCCATAGTACATATCCCAGCACATCGTACTCAAGAAGAAGCATCAACCCACATTCGAGTAGATACGGAACAAAGCTTCCCTGACCACTAAGATCTCCGAGGTTCCCTAAACATTCGACTTCAATTATAACACCCTCCCCCCACTACCATATCATCTGTTCAAACCCCTATGCATAGACTCTAGAGATAAATACCTACACAGACAGCACACCTGACAAACAAATAGTGGCAATGGCCTATAAACCGATGCAGAAAATCACCCTTGAACCTTTAGCTTACTTTGCTTCCACATTCCATGTTACTTGCTTGCTTTTATGTCTGTAAAAAAGGGGGGATTATCTCGTCTCTTTTTGCCCACCTCAGAAAATACAAAACACCAAAGGGCATCAGGGGGTAAAAACTATTCAACTCGCATAAACATCTCTTTCCATTTCATAATCACGTCCCATATCTCATCACGAACACAAGTAAAGAAAAATAAAATCTCGACAGAACACAACATATCCAGCCAGCTCCCAAACAAACCGACTTGCAACACATTACCTCCCGTCGCCATCCGCCCGCTTAGTACTCAGCCTCGAGCTCCTCGTCATTAACCGAGTCCTGAGCAACCTCCTCGTAGTCCTTCTCCAGCGCAGCCAAGTCCTCACGGGCCTCGCTGAACTCGCCTTCCTCCATGCCCTCACCAACGTACCAGTGCACAAAGGCACGCTTGCTGTACATCAAGTCGAATTTGTAGTCCAGGCGGGACCAAGCCTCAGCGATGGCTGTGGTGTTGGACAACATGGAGACGGAGCGGTCGACGGAAGCGAGACCACCGTCCGAGGGAGAGGCCGTGGGGACGGCGACGGGCTTCTGGTAGTTGATGCCGATCTTGAAACCGGTGGGGCACCACTCGACCAGGTTGAAGGAGGACTTGGCCTTGAGCTGGGCAACGGCAGCGGAGCAGTCGCGATGGACAACGTCACCGCGGTAGAGGAGGGCGACGGCCATGTACTTGCCCTTGCGGGGATCGCAGACGACCATCTGGTTGTTGGGCTCGAAGCCTAGAGAACCATGTCAGCAAAAGCTCTTCTGAGCAGATCAAAGGGCCAAAACTTACACTGGAAGGTCAGGTCAGAAACCTTGAAGCTCTCATGAGCACTCTTGGCAGCACTAATGACAGGAGCATAGCTGATAAGAGGGTAGTGAATACGAGGGTAGGGAACCAAGTTGGTTTGGAACTCGTTCAAATCGACGTTGAGGGCACCGTCGAAGCGGAGGGAAGAGGTGATGGAAGAGACAACCTGAGCGATCAGGCGGTTCAGATGCTCGTAACTCGGCCGGGGAATGTCCAGATTTCGGCGGCAGATGTCATACACAGCCTCGTTATCAACCAAGAAGGTGCAGTCAGAGTTCTCGATGGTGCTGTGGGTGCTAAGAACAGCGTTGTAGGGTTCGACGACAGCAGTCGAAACACGGGGGGCCGGGTAAACGGTGAACTCGAGCTTGCACTTCTTGGCATAGTCGGTCGAGAGGCGCTCCAAGAGGAGAGCACCGAAGCCAGAGCCGGTACCACCACCGAATGAGTGGAAGATCAAGAAACCTTGGAGAGAGCTGCAGTTGTCTGTAGGATGCTGGATTAGAAGGATGCGTCTTGGACAAGAAGCGGTACAGGGCCATCCTTACCAACAACACGGCGGATACGATCGATGACAGGGTCGATCATCTCCTTGCCAATGGTGTAGTGACCACGAGCATAGTTGTTGGCCGCATCTTCCTTGCCGCTGATCAAAGTCTCGGGGTGGAAGAGCTGTCTGTAGTTGCCGGTACGGATCTCATCAATGGGGGAAGGGTCGAGATCGACGAAGAGAGACCTGGGGACGTATTTGCCGTTGCTGGTCTCGGTGAAGAAGGTGTCGAAGGAACCGCCCTCAGCAATGGTGGCATTGGGATCAGGGCGGCCATCAGGTCCGAGGCCGTGCTCAAGGAGGTACCTGGAGGGACGATGTTAGCTGGAGATATCGCGATGGATACAAAGGCGGTGTGGACTTACAGCTCCCAAGCACTGTTACCCAGCTGGGCACCAGCCTGGCCCAGATGAAGATGGAGAACCTGTAGGCGACATTGTCAGCATGGTATACATCACCGCTGCGTACATTTATCAGGGGCCCTTGGGTTATGGTTGCAAGCATAGCTAGCGGGCACCGAAATACAGCTTCGGTTTCGCGTTGCTATCTAAGAGACCACCAAGCCGACCAGGATACCGCATGTTGTTTATTTCACTGCCAGACGAAGCTCAGAGAGACGCAGAATAGCCCAGGCAACACAAAAACACCAGAATTGATCGCAGGTCGAGATATTTGGCAGAGTCGCTTTCGCGATATCGCATCGCAACAGGAGCAGACGGCAGGGTTCAGGTCGCTCGGGTTGAAGCAATCGCGGAGCCGAGATCATGCAGGCGAGAAAGTCAAAAATCAACAATGTCCATGTTTTTCTTACCTCGCCTCTCATCTTGACGGATTGACGACGAAAAAAGGTGCTGGAAGGGAGAATAAGAAAAACAGATTTCGGAGCGCTCAGCGCGGCGGAGAATAACAATCCAGGAAGAGGAGGTCGGCAGGTGGTGAATTTTGCGGAAGTGGTAGAGGAAGTTCTCGCCGCTTGCCCCAACGTGGAGATTTGTGGGCTGGCGGGATGCAGCCGGTCCCCTGAGAAGGGGAAAGTCAAGTGGGTCTAGACTGAGCTGTCGCAGCTCTCTTTGGATGAGGAAGGTATCGGGAACTTTCGTGCGCAGCAAACGGTTGGTCTGTCGTGAGGTCGCAGCAACCTTAGAGAGTGGTTCGAACTGAGGTGCTTGCCCCGCACTTCGGTCCCCCTCAGAGCTCGCCGTCTCACCGCTCCCGCGATGCTGGCCCCTGGTTCCTGGACCGTGCTTGTTTCGGTATCAATCAATTGACTTCAAGATAAGGTCGACTATCCGTATGCAGGAACCGGACAGGTACGGCCCGGACTTCTGAACAAGAGACGGGACCGAGTTGAGCCTCAGAGCCTCTTGCCTCGACCTCACCGTGCGCTGCCATGTCTCTGCTGGCCGTTCTCAAGTCTCCGATGACACCTGCAATCCAGATGCGAGCAAGCGCTACAGATAGCGCCATGCATCACCTGCAGTGACAACAACGGAGCTCGGCACCCGCCACGCACCATGTCAGAGAGAAGCAGAGCCGAATCGATGTCGTCGAGATCCCTTTATGGTCGATATCATGGTATTAGATGCCAATTCCCACGCTGTCTGCAACATCGTCAATAGCAAGGATCCCAGGAGCAGGTAGCCATCATAGATGGGAATATCCTTGACACCTGAAACGCGAGTGAAAGCATCACGCAGGTATCCAAAATGGCAACTCGAAACGACCCACCGAACACGATTTGAGCAGGCAATGAGGGGAAGCAACACAAGGTGCAAAAAAAGCGAGGGCGAGAAGGTGAGAGATTAATAAGGGTATCCATTTTTGTGAAGAAGCCTCGATGGAGAACAAGCCAAAGACACATTTTCCTCCCAGGAATTCTCGCTCAGATGCTAGGAACATTACCATAAGATCCAATGCTTCAACTCCCCTATGTTTTTTTCGCCAATTAGATACACAAACATGAACAACCAAAAACCAAAAAACTGGCAAAAACTCCGGCAACCGCAATTAGACCGTACGCTTAGAAAGCAAGAACGGCGAGGGCGACACCACCGAGAAGGGCAAAAGAGCTGGCGCCACCAACGGCACGAACACCGGCACCGGTAGGAATGGCAGTGGAGGAAGTAGTAGCGGCGGCAGTGGTGGTGGTGACCTCCTCCTCGTCGATCACGGAAGTGACGGTGGTCTCGGCGGGAGCGGTGGTGGAGGAGATGTTGGCGGAGAAGGTGGTGGTCAAGGTGGTCTTGGTCTCAACAGAGGACGTGGTTGAGCTAGCCTTGGTGCTGGTGACGCTGGACTCGGTAGCAGAAGCAGTGCTTCCACTGGTAGTGAGGGTCGCCTTGCCCGCCTTGATGGTGAAGGGGTTGCCCCATTGGAACCTGGTGCTGTTGGTCTCCGAATCGATGCGGATACCGTAGACAACGGCAGAGCCCAAGTCAGCGGGGACGTCCCAGCTGTAAGTGCCTTCAGCACTATCGACACCAGCTACGTAAAAATGGTCAGCAAGGGACAAGCAGTGGGCGGCGCAAGGATCACACACAGGCGATGGTGGCCACGACGTCTAGGCTGTTACGGGCCTTTCCGCCATAGAGCTTGATGGTGATGGCCTCAGGGAACTCCTCAGTCGGGGCCCACGCGATATTGTAAGCCTTGCCAGCGGGGATGACCTCGTCAAAGGAAGGCTTGGAGACGACGTTGAAACCATCAGTGGGATCCCACTGGGCCAGGGCAGCGCTGGCGAGGCCGAGAAGAGTGACAACGGAGTAACGCATCTTGACTGGTTGTGGTGAGGGTCGTTTATGAAGATATTACAAGGTATCCTAAGTAATGATCTGCGAAAAGGCAAAAGGGTGTCTGAACGAGAGACTGGAAAGAATGTGGAGATAGAGAGCGACAGGAGCCGGAAGGCTGGCGATGGACACAATATATGTGGGTGAAAGAGTGAACGGCCGCGACTAGCAAACCAAGAGGTAGCACACACGCAAGAGGTGTCGAAAGAGGCGCAAGTGTGGATGAGAAGAGAAAAAAGAAGAGAAGAGAGGAAGAAGTCTTCCAATGTGACGGTGCCGAGAGAGATATTGTGCAGTGGTGGTGCAGGAGTGGGTGGACGGCTGACTGGCGGGGGGGGCGGCCTGGGGTGCTGCGCCTTTCTGCTAAATGAAACCTACCCAGAACTCTCACAAATCCTTTGCAGGTCCGCTTAAACCGGGCAAATTTGCTTCTGCCTGCCTCTGAATCCACATGATCCTCTAGAACCACGGGAAGCTTTGCACGTTCATCCCATTTTCCGGGAGGCACCCTGCCCATATCTCGGCGTGCTGGAACTTGGACCGTCGTCAAAACAAAGGGTCTCACGATGAGCGGCTGGAATGGCAAGAAAACCGGGCAGAAATGGAGTCTTGATTCTCTGGGTCAGGTTGCCACGGCAAAAAATGAAGAACCCCAGCTCAGGGGCATCCATTTCCAGCGAATCGCATGGCCAGCCGTGTGAGTCTTCACAAGAGGTGGAGCCACAGGGCGTTGGAGCAAAACCAACAGGCTGGCTTGTACCCTGTTTGCATGTGGGGCATTAGTGGTCGATTTCAGGGGAAATGGCGAATAAGCTTCTCGTTGACGTTGGCGGATCAGGGTTTGGCGCGCACGTTTAAACCAGCGACAACAGCTTCCATTTTGGGGATTCATGGGCGTTCTATTGACACTACGGCTCACGAAATGCCGATGATCTTTTCTTGCCTTGGCCCTTTTCTTCAACGACACAAAAACAGCCGTCAACTTGTGATCCAGATTTTGCACTTTTTCCACACGAACAAGAGACAACTCTTCAGCCGTCAGCCATGCCCGAAAACCATGGCCAAACAGAACGCTCATGCGCATTGGCGCTGCTAGCCATCGGTCGACTTATGGCGACCAGTAGTACCGCGTCGTCGGACATGTCCCATTCAGCCCACCAGAATTTCTACTTCGATTCGCTGCGCCCAAACAATATCCTCATATAGATGGGATATTGAGCACAATGCTGACCACCAGCCCTCTCTTGGCCTCAGTCGTCTTGGACATGACGAAGAGTGTTGAGTCAACCCCGAGTGACGCGATCACAGCCGACGGCGATTTGTCCCGGGATTCGTCCGAACTTTTCGACAGCTGCAGGGTCCCGCTGCTCTGGATGCTGCTGTTCAACCTGCAGCCCTGCGAGACGCAATGACGCCTGCCAGACCGCTGCACTTATTTCAGTACCCACGAAACCTGCCGTCACCCATGACATCCTGCGACGATGTCTCAAACTTGGAGCGAAATCATGAATCCAGATCCTTCCTCGGATACGCCGTTGACTCTGGAACGGCCTTTGGTACTCGGCTCCATTGGGCAGAATCTGGGGCAACAACGGTTATACACGATCACACCTTGCATGCACAGATCTTACCCTGGGGCTGTGTTTACTCGACTTATGCCATATGGTCACACAAAACTAGGCATAGACGCGGGGAACCATTCTTGAGACTCAGATTGAGTGGTTTTCTTTATTGACAGCACAGTCTTCTGTTATGCGTTACAACCCTATCCTAACCATACCGGGTCTCGTATTTGCCCCATATGATCCCTCATTTTTTACCAGTCTTCCCTCTAGACCCAACCAATATCAAGTCTAAGAACTTGGCATCACCAGGATTTTCGACCGAAAACATTTAGCCCTCCCACACGTAGGAGCCGCCCATGTTGAGGAGCCAGATCAGGCTGTTGAACTCGAGGTCGAGGCTCCTGATTTGCCAGTGACCCTCGCGCTTGGTGGTGCCGATGATGGTGATGCCTCTGCTGGGCAGGTTGGCGGCGCCGAAGGTAGCGTGCCAGCGGAGCGCAATGGCCTCGCAGGCGACGGCGTCGACCACGTCGACAACAACAGGGAAGGGAGGGTTGGAGAGTTGCGCCTCCATGAAGATCTCCTTGGTCGCGAAGGTGGGCTCGCCGAGAGGGCGGAAGATGAAGGTGTTGATGCTGTCGGAGCGGTCGACAAAGTCGGAAGCGCAGTACTTCTCGCAGTCCTCAGGCTGGTAGTTGGAGATGAGGCGGACATAGATGTCGACGATTTCCTTGGCTTCAGCCTCAGTCATGCAGGCCTTTTCAGCCTGGCGGGAGAAGATTGAGCCCAAGGTGGGAAAGGCCGTCGCCGAGGTGGCGAGGGCGGCGATGGCAAGAGCGGAGAAGCGCATGTTGGCGGTGGTGAGGACTGGCGAGTCTGCTGATGAAGGCTAGAGGATGCTGATGAAGGCTGATGAGCTTGCTGAAGATGATCCTTTGGCTTGCCATCTCGTTTCTACTTATACACAGGTTTCGTTGGTGGTTACGATGCTATTCCCCTTGGTTTCAACCGGACTTGGGCTTTGCGGTGGGCAGAGATGCTGCTCGCTGAGAGTCTGATATTGGCGGCTAAATTTACCCAGCTATCTCCGACTTGGATTTAATTACCAACTGACGGACGTCCGATTCCAAACGCGCAACCTCCGCGCTGGGACAACATTTACCAGGTGCTGGGGATATTTGCACCTAAATACGGGTGCTTTTGCAGTATGGGCTGACCCGGGACGTTGTCGCGGGCCATCGGTGCAGTACTGCAGTTCGGACCCGGGGTGGCGCTCTTTTCATCAAATTGTTCCTCCATGATAAACAAGGCTGACGGGACAAGCCCGCTGGGCTTTTCGGATAGAGGAGCCGGAAGGACCAAACTGCTGGCGCCCGGTGTGATGGGTAGCATTCTGAGGCTCCAGCAAACATATCCGAGACTCGGCAACCAGTGCCGTCTGCGACCTCAGGGGTAGCAGTCTGTTTATATTTCACGGACAGGACCTTCGGAGCTCCAGGGCTTGGGCTTGAGTGGTCCGGCTGTAACGATGGCCTCGGTGCGTGTCGGGCGAGGACGCAGTTGTGAATCGCCAGTATCTCGCATATATCCGGTGGAGGGTCGCGGGATAGGAGCTGGTAAAACACTCTCGGGTCCGGTTGTCCCCGTTTCTGCCCGGTCGGCCGAGTCTGGATCTCGGTACGTAGAGCTTCATGTGCTTGGGGAGTAGCGACTGATTGTGATGGATTCCGGTGCTTCCTTGACAGCGCAATTCACTGCAAACCGGCTAGAAAAGCTCACCAAACGCACATGCTCTATGTTTGGTGAGTCTAGGGCTATTTTGATAACCCGTATGCCGTAGACTAATCAAGAGGCCTCGAAAAAGCCGTAACGATGAAGTTGCTCGTTATGGTACAGATACGGGTCTTACATCTTCTTCCCTTTCTGAATGCGGTGTGTGTTTGAGTCACCCACAGTATTCTTGGTAGATAGTTCCAGCAAGGCTGATCATATCTCAAAGATTCAAACAACTATGGAGTATATCCTATGAATGTCCCATCAATTTCATCAGTGCTTCCCAAATCAAGAGATGTCGTTGCAGATGGTGCTTAGGATGGGGGTTAGCTTATGTAATCCTGAACCCCTTGAGCTTTGATGATGTTAGGGTTCTTTTGAAGCTCCTGGCAAACCTCATTTCAATCAAAACAAGCCTCGTTCAGCCTCCGCCTCAGCCTTGCCGACGTTTGAACGTGGAAGGAGCGGTGCGATCCGAGATCTGCAATCAGCTGGAAGTCACCGCCTTGGAACCAGGTCACCCAATCAGCTTCGACGAACTGTTGGGCAAAGCAGTCGCGATCGTCCCCCAGGGGTTGTGCTTGAGCTTTGGGCGCCATCTGATATCCAAGAACACCAACTTTCTTGGAGTTCGCAACAACATTCTGCAACTTGTCGTCTTTTGCGTAATCATGAGCATAGTATCCCATCTCTAATCATCATACATTTCCCACTCATTTATTATCAACCCCATACAACCCTACACTTGGAACGCATTGATCCCCGTTTCGTCGTTGATATATATACCCCCCGTTTTTCCCACCACCCACCATGGGCTCAAACACCTCCCGTCCCCGGCGCTGCCAGGTAGTTGCCATGCCCCCCGAAACAATCACCATCCGCAACCTCACCATCACACCCCTGGAGCTCACGCTCGTCGAGCGCCTCGAGCCACCACTCGCCTTCATCATCCTCCCTCAGGAGAGCAACCTCGGGCTGAATAACATCACCCGCATGATCGCCGGCCGGGGAGGCCGTTCCTCCCCCGCCTCTTCCAACAACAACTCCGGATGCAACAACCCCTTCCACCACGACCCAAAACCCCGGCTCGTAACCGCCAGCCAGGCCCTCTCCGTCCCTTTGGCGCCCTTTACGGAATCCCCAACGACCGTCTTCCCCCCGTCAGGAGACTGCCACCACCAAGGGGAGCAACTCCGTCTCACCTTTTCAGAAACAACCTGCCCATCCAACAGATACACCTGCGAAATACCGGGCTTATCCGAAAAATCTATCGAGCTGGTTTTTATCGGTGAGAACAATGCCACGGCCAAGGAGATTACCGCGATTTACCTCCCTCATGTGCCTTACCTCGCCCTGTTTTCCTCTGCGCAGCTTGCGAGCTGGATGTCAAAACTGCCGGATGAGATACCGCTCAGTTCGCTGAGCATACCCGGCACGCACAACAGTGCTACATGTCATGTGGCCTTGCCTAGCGTGCGATGCCAGGCGGTGACCGTGACGGAGCAGCTGGACAATGGGGTTAGGTTTTTGGACGTGAGGGTCAACTGCCCTAATTTGGATGTCGACCAGCCCGAGAGGCCGGAGCTGGCGTTGGTGCATGCTGCTTTTCCTGTTGCGCTGAGCGGGGCGAGGTATTTGAGTGGGTTGCTGGAGGAGGTTTATTGTTTCCTAGAGGAGAGGCCGACGGAGACGGTGATCATGTCACTGAAAAGGGAGGGGACGGGGAGGGGGGGTGATCAGTTGTTTGGGAAGATTTTGAGAAAGTGGTATCTGGGGAGTGATAGGTGGTATACGAAGGGGAGGATACCCAGTCTGGGGGAGGTGAGGGGGAAGGTGGTGCTAATCAGGAGGTTTTGTTGTGAGGGGCTGGGGGAGGAGGAGGGGGGGATTGATGGGTCAGTATGGCCGGATAATGTGGCGGATGGGGTTTGCGGTTCGGGGAGGATCAGGATACAGGATTTTTATGAGGTTGGGAGGGTGGAGCAGATTGAGAGTAAGATTGACTATGCTTGTCGGGAGCTGGAGAGGTCGGCGAGGATGTGCTTGAAGTTGCCGTGTGGGGTGGAGGAGTTGAGGGCACAGAGGGAGGAGATGCCGCTTTATATCAACTTTTTGTCGGCGTCGAGCTTTTTCAACTCGAGTCTTTGGCCGGATCGTATTGCGGGAAAGGTCAATCCGAGGATGGTTGAGTATCTTTGTCGGAACCATGCTGTAGAAGGGAGGGGGGGTTTGGGGATAAGGTGGTGGGTGATGCGGCGACTGGGGTGGTGGTGACGGATTGGGTTGGGCATGGGGGTGATTGGGATTTGGTGAGGTGTATTGTCGGGTGGAATGCCAGGTTGCAGCTGAAGATCTAGAGGGCTCAGTTGTTGCTCATGGCTGAAGAGATGAGATGTGAGGAGTGCAGGAAGTATTACCAAGAGTTGGGGGGGTTGGGTATTAAATGATGGCAACAACCGGACTTCTTTCCTTGGGGGAGGAGGAGGAGGACACTATTACAGAGTAAAATTCTGAACAGGACAAGAACCTTTAATCCTAAATATGGCGGCGGGACAGCTGTTGATCAGCAAGACAAATTGACAATAGAGTAGTTTACCATTGGGACCCAACATGACAATGTGTGGTGCTGTTCATCTTGATCTCAAGTTGATCATGGCAGGACCGATGCAAAGCTTCCAGGTTCAACACGGTGTGGTGTAAGATACATACAGCTATTGCGTGGAACAGCAACACGTCTTGGGCCTACTACCGTCAAAACAGACAACAGACCCGTCATGCAGAGCCACCGTCCCAAAGATCAAGACAGCTCTTGCAAGACATGGGCAACATCACAAAACACACGGACAGAAGCATGAGAACAGAAAGTTGTGACAAAGTCATTGTATTGATAGCAGCAAAAGCCACCATGATATATCTACACCAGCCCGAACCTCATCCGACCAAAAGACTAACAACACTAGAGGACAGTCAGCACAGTCCAGCAAAAGGAATGGTGTCATGAAAGCACATGAAGAACCTCATCAGTTCTCCAAGGTGAAAATTGTCTCATCAGAATGAACTCAGAGTCAAATGCAGGTAGGAAAGGGTATCATCCGCAAGGCAGGGAAGAAAGCAGTGAAGGGGAGAGCGAGAGAAGATGCTTACATCTTTGCAGTCAAGGTGAGAGCTCGTGACGCTACGATATTACCTGACCACCAAAGTTGGTCAGCATGGATTCCAAAACTTGGTCCAGTAAACGAAGTCGTTGTTTCGTTATCAAGTCTCAGGCTGTATCATGTTAGTGAATGACCTCTCTGGCAAGGAGTCAGGGTCCAACATACCTCATTAAATCAGATTTTGTTTATATGTTCATTTCCAACCCGAAGGCGGATCAAACAGTGTGAATATCGCATCATCATATTGATAGTGTTGCCAGCCAAGAAGAAGAGGGAGAATGAATTACCTGAACACGGCAATGTTAGTCAACGGCTCATGTCCTGGCAAGCGTTTGTCAAGCGAAAAGACAACGGCACAATCAGGTGACGAGTTCTCAACAAGAATTTCTCTCCAACCCCCCTCACAGGATGTACAGTCCCGCTTTTGATGAAGAGAGCCAGAGAGGCTTCGTTTATGTCCGCCCGTTCGTTCAAATTTTCGTCATGGTGTCTTGGGATGTGGAGAGAGAATGGGCTTGAGCATACCTGCACGATTGAACGTTAGCATCGCTGCGATGAAACAAGAGGCAGTAGACAATCGAGAAGTGGTGCCAGAGTCAGACAAGGCTGAAACTTATATAACGGTGATTCCACATGGTTTATTAAGAATGAGGAATTCCTATTGGTTTTCTATCATCACCAAGGCAGGAGGGTGAAAGAAAGGAAAAGTCGACGAACCTTTTGAGACCAAGTTGTTGGTGAGGGATGATTCAAGTTGAATTGGTCGGCAATTGAATCTCATTCGACACTGGAAGGACGTTAGCACCTGTCGCGAAAAACACCCGCTCCAGACAAGTTGTTGCGATTCGTGTGCTCTCAGTCGAAAGGTTATCCCCACGGCGTGGTCGGAGTTGGATTGTTCAATGATTTGTGATATCATCATAGGAGCGGTCTCTGGTGCAGAAGGAATTGATGAGAAGATGAGCTTACCTTGCCAAATGGAGGTCGAAGCCGAGGAAATGTGACCTGCGCGCTTTCCTCTGCGTGGTGTTGTGGGAGAAAGGGAAGCGTTGCGAGCTTGGGGAAAATTTTGGAGCTATTAAAAAACCAATCGGTGGGGGCTCGATAAGATAAGGGAACGGCCGCTTCAGCTGGTGACCCATAAATAATCCGGTACAACGCGATAGATGCATAGTCCGGAAGACGCTCTCGTTAAGTGCATTCCCCGGGAGTTGCAGATCCATTCGCTAGCAACGAACCTTGGCGCTCCACCTGACCCCAGTTGCCATCATTCTTGGCAAGGCACATCTGCCGTGGCGAACGCTTATCGATAACTGATCTACGTATGTAAGGCGGTGCACCCGCCTCTCCTCTGAACATCCTCTTGCTTCCTCATCATCCACGAGGCCTCTCTGCTCGAACAGGCACTGAAGCTTCAGCGACTGTTTCAAGCCACCATGTCTCCGTCCGCCGGAGGCGTGCTGGCTACGGCCGCACTGCGAGCACTTCGCAAGAATCTCGCAAGCACCTCCAAAATGGTGGCCAAGCTCGTCCGCTCCAAGCTCGCCGCCACCCGAGCCACTGTTGCCGAACTTCAACCCATCGCCATTCGAAGCAACGCGCGCCAGCCTATTCACCCTGCAGCCTTTCTGCGTCAGCAAAAGCGCGCCGGAGGATCAAAGTGGTATTCTACTGCCAACTTCAACGCTGCCGTTCGTCGTTACCTCAGCACCGGCAATGCCGGTCAATCGAATGCCGGTGGCTTCCGCTTTGATCGTTCCAAGCTTCCCATCTCCAACACTTCCCGAGCTGTATCCCAGCTCACCTCTCGGGCACCATTCGCATCCACTCTTCGCCCCAATCTCACCGGTGGTGCTCTTCCAAGAACAGCTGGAGGATATGCGATGCCTGGTTGTGGACGAACTGGGGGAGCGCGATTCTTCAGCCATACTCCCGCGGCTCCGGCTCAGGTGGTTCAGAATGTGAGCCAAGCCATGAGGGCTTTCTGGCTTTCTGGTCAGCGGGCAAGATACGACGGTCTTGGACCCAACGGCGAGAAGAGGTACCGAGCTGTAGGTGCTACTCAGGAGGCAGCGCGTGCTCGCATGGGTTACACCCCTCGAAATGCCCCTGGATCATTCATCGACTTCCAGGTTGGTCCCACGATCACCGCTCTCAGCCCTCTCGGTGCTGCTCTTCCCCTCGGAGCTGCTGCCGCCAAGGGCGCTACCACCCTCAATAAGGAAGGCTTTCTAGACGTTCTGTCCGTTGATTTCGCGCGTGTCCTCAAGGATCTCGCCGCCGTCATGACTGATCTGAAGAAAGTGGCTGACCTGGGGGACCTACCAATCGCATTGGAAAAGGGCAACGTTCTGAGGATACGATTCCCAGGTGTCGACGCGCAAACGGTTGAACGCTTGTGTGATGACATCGGTGTCCAACGGGGCGTTATTGGGCAGGACCCAGACTTTGATGCCAGTGCCGGGGTGCCAGTCGCGCTTCGGTTCCCTTTTGCACCAGGTGGAAGCTGTGCTAATACAATAACTTCCCCTGGGGGATCGCTTCGGTCACACGATTCCGAGTCTTCAGATATCGAAGAGGCGTTCTTTGTGAAGGAGATCGAAGAGAACCCTTGGCACTTGTCCTCGCTGGAAGATTATGAAGAAGGCTATGAGAGTGCCACGCCACTTGATCTTGGTTCGAGCAACTCAGGGGATTATGAAGGACTCGAAGGCATATACCGCTTCATTGAAGAGTGCGATCGAGCAAAGGGGTTACTCTGATCCTTCCCGCTCAAATGATGCGGTGCAAGATGGGCGTTTGAGAGGCCATTGGGGTGGAATGATATCACAGCAGGTTATGAACATCTCCTTTCTCATTTGTTAAGCTGTTTTGTTTTTTTTTGCGTTACGGAACGGGGTACAATCAGGCCCTGGAGATAGGAATGTCAGATTGTCGAAATCAGATCTATATACACCATATCTCCCGCAAAGAATGCTTGACGCCAGTCAAAGCTGTCATTGCTTCCCCCTTGTCTGATAATACATCGCCACAAACGAGTGTCCACCAACAGAGGTGATGCAAATCACTTTATATAGCTTCTAACACACTGCCAAGCCCCCTTCTCTTCCGTATCTCCTCGTCCTGGAACGAGGTGCTCTTTGCTCGACAGCATGGAACAGAGCAAGTGGTGTTTCTGCTATTCGTGGAACTTTTGACATCTAGCCTCAGAAGCCACTGCTGCATCTGGATCTGGCTTCGTCAAGGCCAAGGGCTTAGTTGGTAGTCTGTTCCAGGTCGAAACTTGTCTCTCCATGGTCCCTGAGAATCAGATGACTGCAATTTCTGGGGCTTTCCTCTAAACATTCATTGCTCTTGACCTTGAGTCGAATGTAGCCTCACGGCGGTGCCTGTCACAGTCGGTTGGTGTTGCATGGAAGCCTACGCTTGGAATAAAATCATTGGACCATGGGAAACTCCCCCGACAACTGGGATGATTACCCCTACACCAATCCATTTACAATTAGCTAAAAAGCAGCAGAGAATGCTCACACAAGATATCAATCAAAGCCACAAGCAGAAAAAGCAAAAGAGAAGGAACAGGCGCAATTGCGCGATCCGGGATTCGAACCCGGGTCCCTCGCTAGACCAAGAGGTGATGGGAAGCGAGGATTCTAACCACTAAACTAACCGCGCCTTTTTTCCTTTGTATGGCTGTTGGAAGTGGTGTCTGGATTATTATCCCTAATATGCATCGCATAAGCTGTTATATTGGTGAAATGGGCCATGTTGGAGTGGAATTCACTGTTGAGCTTCCTTGGGATGGTTGGTAGGTAGCTCGCAGGCCAAACGATGGCGTACGAGCTTAAGCTACCATCTACATGGCAGATTCTTCCGGTGATGTCAGTCACTCAAATGGATCCTCTCCTGCTATCTCACACCCCGAGTACACGAGCTCAAACGATAGGTATATGCATGGTGAGCAAGCGCCACAACGGTTGTCGTCCTTAATCTCGACGTGCCCATGTTACCAATTTGGTTCGATGAGATCTCTGGACCTAGCGCCACGCCCCCTTCCCGCCGATACGTTAGGTTCGAGAAGCCTCACGGTTCAACCCATGACTAACAAACTTTATCAGATACCTACCCATGGACGGCACGCTTTTCTCTCTCCTCTTGGATTGGAGGATGGTCTACGTCACGACAGAAAAAACCATCAACAGAAATTCGTTTCGTTCTGCCCAGCGATGAACTCAGGCGAGAAAAGAAAACGAGGACGCGAGGTGATACCGCTCCCGCGCCATGATCCAGTTATAGACTCCACGGCACCAATTCTGGTAAGGGGACAAGGAGATTCGAACAACAGCGACGAGGACGAGCTCCAAAATCCAAAGAAGCGGCAATGTATTGATCACAGCTCAGTTCCTCGGGCAACGCTCGCTCCCGCCACTTGGCCAGTATTTCGTCTAAGCGAGGATGGAGCACTTTGGATTGATTGGGAGGTTGAAGGGGCAAAGATGTTGGTATTGAATAAAGGATTCGATGACAGGTTCGTACTGCCCAGGGCAGATTATCGTCGCTGCTACTATCGATGAAGCTTTTGCTCACCTACTTTCTTTGCAGCAACCCAAAGGTGATCCAGTTCCAGGCTGCGAAAGAAAGGAGCCTTCTTGGCCACGGCATTTGCAAGATCTGACGCTTGTTTAACCCAGCCAAGTCGCTCTAGATCTCGAAATATGGCGGGTACCATATCAATGGGGATTAAGATCCCAGGGCAACTGGTATAGTTATATTGAGTCCATATTGTTGCCTGAAAAAATTGAGAGGATGGCAATCCTACCAGTACTTTGAAGACTGTTGTGTCTCACGAGTGAGATTCTCGAAATGAAGCTTCGAGAGACTCGAGGTTTCCAACTTTTGGTACAGTCGAAGGGCAGTATCATGCTGGATGTCGTGGACCACCGTTCTCTCGAGCAATCTCTGAATGAATCCAAGAATTACAGACAGCCCAGCCCGGGGGTCTGAAACAATTGGCATGATTCTAAAATACGCTTTTAGCATGGTGTGCTGGGATCCACCAACATGTACCTGTTCACGTACCTGAACTCTAGAAAGCCGACATTCAAATAGTCAAGACTAAAATCCACAAGGGCAACGGCGTCTGACGCTCCGAGGCTCTTCCTATCCAACCTTCCCAAATTCTGATAATTCTGAGCCAAAGTTACCAATTTCACCAGTTCCGCAGACAAAAACGCCTGGCAGGAGTCATTTTGGGTGAAGAACTGAGAAAAGGCTTTGATGGGGGCGAAGCGTGCGTGGATACGGTAGATTGTTTCGAGGACAGAAGACAGCCTAGAATTGTCATGCCTGATATCAGTGGGTGAACCGAGACCATTGTTGGATGGTGAGAAGCCTACGCTTTCTGTAACAGCGGATGATGAATGCAACCCAGCCTCATCACGACAGCCTTCTCAACTGCGGAGACCAGTTTTTGAGATGACTCAATCTGCCCATTGCTGGCAACATGCACAAAGGCTTCGTAATCTTGAGCACGAAGAGACGCCTCGATGGTGAGCAAGATTGTGTCTTCGGGCCAGCTTTGGATGTGAGCTTCCATGCAGAATGTCTTGATTTGAAACCACAAATCTGCATGTGGAAGATAATCTGCAAGCGCTTGAGTGATGAAGCACTCCGTGATAGCCGGGGTTGTGAAGGCACCAGTCATGGCACGGAGATTCTGGTAGGGAATCAGGACAACCGCCTATATACATCAGTCAACCTAGTTCACCAGACTCATACGAAGAAAACATACAGCAAGTCGAGATCGTTGTGTACCCCGCGGTTGATGTGTCGTGTGTTAGTTTCAACATACTATGTATAACCTGTTCTGACCAACTTGGTCCGCGTCGTGCTCCTCGACATACTCCTCGACTGGTTTCAGCCCGTCGAAGTAAGTCGGCACCAATGGGTTGCCAATATCAAGCTTCACGTTGGAGACTTGCAACTGTGGTGTCAAGTGTTGTGGTGTCAAGTGTAGTGTCATTGTGTGGTTTTCCTCTTGGATTGACGTTACCGATCGGTGCTGGAGTGGCTTGTCTGCTTCAGGTATCGACAAGCGGCCAACTATCTTTCGTTCCAAAGTAGCAAGAAAGACAGCAAGCCCGTTGATTGACATTCTTGCTGTAGAAGGTTGACGTAGCCATAGGCTGCATAATTGATAGGTAGGCCAGCCTGATTGAAAGAGCTCAAGATGTGACACAGATACGGATGATCGTTGGGGTTTGGCATTCAGGTAGCAAGAAGTCACGACAGGTCACCACTTAACCCGTGAGTGAAGCCGACAGAAGGAAGGGAGGTGGGGAATGTCTGACCAAGTTGAACGTGAGCATCCACCTGAAACTGGTCAAGACCGGAAGGAAACCATGCTTGACATCAGAATACTTATAATCCAGTGGTTAAGATTCAGTGTTAGTGTTATGGGAGTTTCGGTGTTCTCACCAGGCCGCCAGATAACTGGAGCTTTCTGAAATGAGTGGGTAACTTCTGTTCGATCGCCCATACTGGAAGAAGAGCCTTCCGTCACTGTGCTCGGAAGGGAGTCCGATCATCAAAGTAGCAAAACCAGTCGGGGGAGTTAACAACGCTATAGCTGGTCAGCTCTAGAATCCTATCAACTGATCATCCGCCACTTACAATTTGCAATGTTCAAGTGATGCACCTCGCTCGGCGACCCAAAGGCTGCTGGGTTCTGCATGGCATTCGGGAGCACCCGACTCGTTGGCAGCAGTCAAGATGACAACGTCGAGCCAGCTAATCCAAGCTACCGACTGGATAATATTGAATTTGGATGAGTCCAGTGTCCAGAGCTTGGGGTGGCGGTGAGATCGAGCAGTGGAAACGATGCGATGCGCAAACTCTTTGTGATAAAAACTTCGACAGAGGAATCTCGCCCACTCCGATAATCCAAATGTCGAACTAACACAAATCGTCAATTTTTTGAAACATGCACTACGCCGGCTTCGCGGTGCTAGAGCTTAGGGCTCGTTCGAGGTTTGGCTTGAAGCCCTCGTCAGTAGCCATAGTGAGGAAGTGGGCGTAGGCCAGGTTGTTTGTTGTTGAGTGTAAAGAAGAAAGTGGAAATCGAAAGGCAGCAAGTTGATATCACGGTGGAATTACTAGTCAGAGTTTTACAATGGGAAGGCGCCATTCCAACGCTCCTTTCTCCTCTGCTCGGTGTGGTCGATGGGCCTAGCACGTGGTGGGCAAAAGATGGAAACTGCTATTTGGAAAGATGGGACGTCCTGAAAGCTAAGGAAGTCAACACGTTCGAAGATAGTAGGATCTCACATCGCCGCCTCTACAGTCTTGTCTAGGATGTGCCTAGGAACACAACATATCCCATAAAAACTGGTTCGAAGGTTCTATCACAAAGTTATCTAGTTGTTTTCAAATGATAGCCCAGGCACTCGAATCCTTCTAGAAGCACAAGCACCACCCAACTGCAATGTAACAACTAGAAGCCCGTATTTCCCCATGTATTCCAAATTCGCCTTTGCTATGCTATCAAAAAATGCTAGTCTGCCATGTATGCGATGCTATGCTATGCTTTTATGTCACCTAAAATATGGGTATTTGCCTCGCCAAATAGATTCGAAACTCGCCTGCCAAAAATATGAAAGTGGGTATAAAACTGAAATCAACAAAAGAAAGATTCATGAAGGATAAATGTATTCGTCCTCGTCTGCGCCGTAGCTGACGCCACCACTGCCCGCACCATATGTGATGAACAGCGGGCTAGGCCTCACAGTCCTCTGCTGTCGCCACCAGACATTGCTGCTGTCTGTTCGGCGGCTGGGGCTTCTCCCAATGCTCCTCCCACGGTTGTGATCCTCAGGAAAGATCTGGACAAAGTCATGGCCTCCTTGGAATTTGACCACCTCCTGAGTGCCACCATAGGATTCTTGATGTTGTTCCGGCATCCCAGAGCATGGATACTGGCTGCCTTGCCGACCCCTTCGATGGGCAAAATAACCATCAGCTGCTTCCTCTGAACCCTCAACCCTAAACAACTCCAAGTCGGCCTCCACCCTCCCCAAATACAACCGACTGCCTTCACCCGCCCACTCGTCCACAATCTCGGCAATCTCCCTGAACCCTCTCGTATGGCCTCCCTCCCATCTGGCCCTGAAACCGCAGCAGATGAACAAATAGCAGTGTATCAGCTCATGCAAGAACGTGCTGATCAACAACCTTCGGCAGTTATACCTCTTGTCCCTGAGTATCGTCGAGCTCAGCACGATCAAAGTCTCGAACCCTCTCCCTCCCTTGTCAATCTTCTTCCTCAGTGCAGTCGTCCCAATAACCCGACAGTCATACCTCGTACTTGATTCATCGGACCAATCCCACCTCACCCTCTGACTTAGACGTCCGTTGAAGAAGATCTCGTTGGCGGCACTAAAGATGGATTCTAGCGAGTCGTTGTCAAGCGGTTGGAGTTCGCTATGCCTACCCCGGGGGTTGATAATCGACCTGAGAATTCGTTCGTGCTTTGAATCCGGGTTGCGTCGAGTGAAGTTGGCGAGGTGCTCGCGAACTCGTTGGGCAGCTGCTGCGTCTTCGAGAAGCTCCATAGAACCACAACGGTCGTGAGATTCTGTGGGGTCCGGGCGGATGGAGAGACCCGAGACCGTCCGTTCCATAGGGGCCGGAGCCGAGACCGAACGGTTAGGGGACAGGGACGGTCGGGAACGGATGTGGGTGTGGTGGGGGCGGGGGTCGCCCGGGGGAGAATATGGATGGTGAGGGTGTGGGTGGGACAGGAGTGGCAAATCCGCAACCCTTTCTCCCCCGCCTCCTCCAGCTCCCGCTGCTCCAACTAGGTTCAGGTTGTTGGTGATGTGGTCGTTGGGTTCCACGGCCAATTGATAGGCAACGGTGTCGGCATATTGGGCATATTGTATGTATCTTGGCCTCTTGACGCGAGACTGTTCGCGGTACAGGTCATCGTAATCGTCGGCATCGATGTCGATGGTACGCCGCTTGGCTGGGTAATACAGACCGCCCGGAAACGGGAAGGGCGGGTGTTCGTCCCCGCCTCCCGGTCGAGCCATCGGACATGCTCGAATTCGAGGTAGCAGGAGAGAAAAGAAGTGACCACGACAGGGGTAGGTATGTTTGTCAGGACTCCATGAAGACAGAGAGGTCTAGGTGTAGGTTTGACCACAATTGGAACAAGGCACTGAGATGTCACTTGGAAGAAAACAAAAGTATAGACGAAGAGGTTCGAGATGCTGAATCCGGAAGCCGGAAAAGAGAATCAAAAACCCAGATCGGAAACCGGTGTCTCACACAGAGGTTCGGAATCGGAAGAGTGGGAGCGAGAAGAGCGAGAGAGTGAGGAGAATGTAGCACCTACGTTTTTTCCCTGTCATCCGAACGGAAAACCACCCTCTCCCTCGCAGTTGGTCCAGCTGTTTGGTTTAGTGGCCCGCAGCTTCGTCACCCAAGACCAATGGAGGAAGACGGCGCCAGCAGACCATCGTTCGTGGATCAATGCCCATATAGGCGTGCGTCTCTGGAGCATATCGACTGTCGATTCTGCATCTCCTGACTCGCCTGGTCCATTTTGAAGGCCATTTGCATCGTCCGCAGCCGTCAATCAACGGATATGGGCGAGTGGGAGGCGGTCTGGACAGTGTCATAGGCGGGGAAAAAAGCAACTGGCCAAGACCAAGAACAGCAAACGACGATGGTGGAAAAAATACATCATGGTGCTCGGCGGTGTGCTTGCTGTCTTCGGGAGGCGGCAGGTATGAATGCGGCAAATTGCACACTTCAAGCACCTGCAGCACTAGTGCCACGAGCTGGAGGAAACCTCCATGCCATCTCCAATGTCACGATGCAAGCCTGCAAGGTGGTGATGAGCTGGGGCAGGCGAGGAGAGGATGTTCCAGGTTCAGCGAGCGCCATGCACGTGCCCCAACGCAGGTGACTTTTGGTGCGAGAAAGCCTGCCCACAGGCCACTGATAGACCCGGGCGCTCAACTGGGGCAAGCAGAGCCCCGAGGTTGAACAGAGCCCAAACCTCTCCAACCACCATCAACAACACAAAATCCAGGCGGAGACGGCGGTTGTAAAAAAGGACCCTTCAGAGCCCAGATTGGCTACCGTGATGGAAATCTCTGTTGATTTTCCAACCAGCCAGAGCACGAGGCTTCCCCTCCCGCTGTCCATCTACCCTTACCCGAGCGGCGCAACAGCAACGATGGTGATCCAGTCCCTCGGCGATTGGCTCCTGTCACCGGGACCATCACGTCCATTGGCCGCCTCGAATTTTGGGAGTGTTGCATGCTTGTATGTGCTGTCTTTTCCAATTGCCTCTGGCGAGCACCGAGACAACCAGACGTCTGGGGCTGACAATATGGTTTGACAACCTGACGTGCATATCACCACCTATTTTGAACTGTATGCCTGGAGTTGACGAAACACAGCAGGGCAATGGCTGTTATCCACGGCATACTTCCGGCAATACAATACCGACACTCCTAAACAGCCATAGATGATCTATAAAGATCACGACGGTTCTCGGTGGTTCACTCGCTATTTTCGCGCTGTCCGCCCATCATCAACAGTGTAAAAACCTGACAGCCACGTGCCGGACCAGGACTGGCTACAAAGAATGACCCACGCCGGCAATGCTGCCAGCCCTGTCTACGGTGTCCAGAAAAGCCTCATAATATATCAAAAGTAAGAAAAGCAGTTGATCTGACGATCGCCGTAAATGAGGACTTGCCAGATAGGAAAGGGACATAGAGGTGGCAAATCAGTTGACTATGCATCGAAGGTATTGAAGATATCCAAGACATATGTCTTCAAAGTAACCCGTAAGCCTCAAAATATAGTCAACGTACCTCAAAAGACAGTTCTAACAAGCATATAACGAGAAAAAATTGCCGAATTACCACTAACCCCCTAACTTTTCTTTTGAACCCCCAATCCCAACCAAAACCCACTCTTACGCCCTCTTCTCCTTCCTCTCACACCTATAATGATCCGCCACCAAAAACGCCAACTCCAACGCCTGCTTCTCATTCAACCTCGGATCGCAAAAGCTCGTGTAATTCGTCGACAAGTCATCCTCATCCAGCCCCTCACTCCCCCCCAAACACTCCGTCACCGCATCCCCCGTAAGCTCCAGGTGAACACCCCCCAGATAACTCCCCTGCTCCTTGTGAATCCTCAACGTCTGCTGCAGCTCGCTAAAGATGTCGCTGAACCTCCTGGTCTTGATCCCCCCGCTGACAGACTGCGTGTTGCCGTGCATGGGGTCGCACTGCCAGACAACCGTCTGCTTGTACTCCGAATCCTCCACCGCGCGGATGTGCGCGGGGAGCAGGTTGGCGACCTTGGAGGCGCCGTAGCGGGTGATGAGCGTGATCTTGCCTGGCTCGCGGTCCGGGTTGAGGGTGCGGAGCATGTCCAGCAGGTCGGAGGCGGGGGTGGTAGGTCCGATTTTGACGCCGAGGGGGTTGGCGATGCCGCGGAAGAACTCGACGTGGGCGTGGTCGAGCTGGCGGGTGCGGTCGCCGATCCAGAGGAAGTGGGCTGATGTGTCGTAGTACTCCTTTTTGCTGGGGGTACCGGGAGCGGAAGGGGTGTCGAGGAGACGGGTGAGGGATTGCTCGTATTCCAGCAACAGACCCTCGTGGGAGGTGAAGAGATCGACGGTATCGAGATTGTGGGACTTGTCGGCACCGATGGTCTGCATGAAGCGGAGCATGTCCGTAAGGAAGTCGACAGCTTCTTGGTACTTGGCCTTCAGTGCGGGATCACGGACGTGGCCGAGACCCCAGTCCAGAGGGCGATGCAGGTCCGCAATGCCAGAAGAGATGGCAGCACGAATGTAGTTCAGCGTGGCAGCCGAGTGGTGGTAAGCCCTGCGGTAAGCATTAGCATCAACTTGTGAGAGTGGCAGGGAAAGGTGAGTCTTACTTGACCAAGCGGTTAGGGTCCAGCTCTCTCTCATCAACACTGAACCCATTCAGGATATCACCCCTGAACGAAGGAACCTCCCTCCCATCAACCATCTCCATCGGACTCGACCGCGGCTTCGCATACTGCCCAGCCATACGCCCAATCCGCACAACCCTCTTGTCAGCACCCCAAATCAGCACAAGACTCATCTGCAAAAGCAGCTTGATCTTGCTCTCAATAACATCCTGCTGGCAGTAGTCAAACAGCTCAGCACAGTCACCACCCTGCAGCAAGAACGCCTTGCCCTGAGCCACATCCCTAAGGTGCTCCTTGAGCTTGACAATCTCCCTCGGGTGGACGATGGGGGGCAACTTCTTGAGCTCAGCCAGAGACTTCTGAAGGGCCTTTTGGTCGGGGTACTGGGGGCATTGCTTGACGGGTTTTGACCTCCACGAGTCGGGAGTCCACTGTGGTGTTGTTGAGCTCATCTCGCCGTGGGGTTTGAGTGGTGAGCGAGTATGAAGTGCCGTATAGTTAATGCTTCTCGAAACCTTCTTTTTTTTGGCCCCACCACCAAAAACCGTCCGTTGTCAAACGAACAAAAAAAGACCGCCGCCGTTGGAGTCGAATATCCAGGAAGAAAAAACCCAAAAGTTGTGTGGGAATATATACCCAAAGAACCTTCCACGTAGACCAAAAAAATCCGTGTTGCTCTTTCTCAGCTCATCCCCAAAAGTTGAATTGACTCATCCCCCTCCCGGAAAGCGAAATCTGACCTCTTCTGTGCTCTCAAAACCCAAGAATGATCGTCACAAGGGTACCAGGGTCTGCTCCGTTCCTAACAAAGAAAACCCCCCCCACTCCCAAAATCGACCAATCACCTCCCCTCCCCCCTCTGAATAAGAGCGGATCCCCTAACCCCCCAATCCAGCCAAGCGCCCCTCAACCTCCAAAAGCTGCCCCTCAACCCCACATTGCTTAATCCATCCTGCCCGACATCAACACCATCAACACCATCACCATCAAATTCTCCCGTTATATGCCCATCCCCAACCCACCACCTCCCAATTCCCCCAAAGATGGCCGAACCCCAACCCCCCACAATCCACGAAGGCGCAACAGACGACATCGAAACAACAACCTCCAAACCCGCCGCCTCAGCCGAAGACCGCAAAGCAGCAGCCGCCCTCTCCAACCTCGACTCCAACAACACCACCGACAACACCTCCACCCAAGTCGACCAAGCAGCCGCGACCAACGCCCTGAACTCTGTCTCGGCCGTCTCGGAGAAGAAGCCCCCCGTCGAGGCGTCAGCCAAGAGCAAAGTCAAGGTTGATGCGGCCGACGTCTCGCTTTTGGTTGGTCAACCTACACGAACACCCAAAAAAAAAAAAAAAAAAAGAGGAAGGGGAGCTAATGGTGAAGTAAACAGGTCGCCGAATTCGAGGTCAGCAAGGCCAGGGCAACAGAATTGCTCAGGCAGAACGACGGTGATGCCGTCAAGACGATTAGGGCGTTTTTGCAGCCCGCTTTTTGAAGCTGGTATAGCTCAGGGGAGAGGGGGAAAAGGTATATAAAATATAAAATGGCAAGAGAGTAAATGGTAGATCAGAGGTTCATGGATAGATTGGCTTTCTAGGTAGGATTCATTCCCTCAGTCTAAAAAACATTTGCAGATACTAACATCACCATCAGTTAGCACACAGCGCTTGATACCAAACAGTCAGAAACAAATCTTGTATGGATCCGAGAGTTTTACAAGAATGTTTTGACTAAGCTGTCGACCATATCTCGAGTAACATGCCATGTCCCCGGCAGAAAGCTGCCTAATTGTACAAACAAAACTCATCGCAAATTCAAACACGCCAAAAGAATGCAAAGGCCTACACATTCAGAAAGCAACGAGCCCGATGAAACATGAAATCCCCCTATATGTCCAGTGTGTCCCCGATTCAAGATCCCATGAAACAGGAGGAATAATCTAGTTCTGGGCCCTAACAGGACCGTGAACGACAAGAACAAGCAAGAGGAAGAAATTAACGAAAAACACAACGGCACATAACCAACAGAAAACACCGCCACGTCACAAACTGAAATGAATACAGCGCTTGTTTGCGATCCCTAACAAAAGAGACAAAATATGTCCGTGTTGGTTCCATACCATCCTTTTTCCCGCCAAATCCTTCCCTATCCCCCCCAAATAAATGCCCAAACACCCAACTCTCAACCTGTGGTTGCAATCCCATATCCATGGCCTTCCTCCGGATATAAAATGACTCTGTCCAGACCTGTTGCTGAAACCGCTGCTGGTTCAAGGAAAATGAAAAACGGGAGCCGATAGGAGCCGAACGTAACTGACATGGCGCCCTTGTGTCGTCTCAGGAGGCCGGTAATAAAATGTTGACAAATAACAGCTGCTGGATATTGTGTACCGGTCGACAGGGGAATGCGAAAAAGCGAGAAATGCTGAAGAGAAACTCCGGCCGACTGATCATATGAGAGCAGGGCTTCACAAGTCGATAGCCCGACCTCTCTTGACATCTCGAAAACGTTGCTGTACACCTCCCATAAACTCCACCATGTTCATCATAGCGCCACCGCAGATACAGCCTCCAAAATCCGCAAAACAACACCAAAATCACCTTGTTGCCAGACATGTACCTCGAGTTAGCTCAAACAAAAGGCCATCCACCTCACAAAGCTACCAGCTTCGCTGTCACAAAATTCCTCCTTCTTTCCATGACACTCATGCCAAAGATGACGAAAAGAGACACAGAACCTGACCAAGAACTGTCAAGAAATCTCCCCAAAGATCCTCCAAATTTTCCGATGCAAACAAACTCGCTGATTACGAGTACAAAGTGGCTCATAGGTATGATACCACTACTCAAGTCTTTGTGCTGACAAGAAGAGTAACAACCACGGCAATGGCAGCAAGCCAAACAGCTGCGATGGTGCTTCCAACAATAGCCACAACGTGACGTTGTTTGCGAGTCATCCGGCGTACCTCGCCTTCTGTCCACCAGACAAGAAAAGGATCGAAAGCCCCATGGTAAACCAACAAGGTCAGGAAGGGGAAAATGCACACGGCGAGCGCACCATAGTAGAACAGTCGACGCTTTCTTTGATTGTCCCATGAGATATACGCATCTTCGCCAGACAAAACGAAGGCATCTGCTGTCTCCGGATCGACAACCGGGCCGGGCTTTGGGGATTCCCCTGGTTGCCGGAGTGCATCTCTCTTCTCACGGGTCGTCTTTCTCTTGTGGGTTGACCTGCGCAACATGACTGGAAACCCATAGCTGCTTCTTGTGGATTTTCGAGGAGGGTCTGCGTGCGCATCGCCAAAGATATTTCTGCAGGAGCGAGGGAAAACTGCTCGTCCGTAGATGGGAGGACTGCCGCTGCTGAGGGGTGAAGCCGTGGAAAGATTTTGTTCGTCTCCATCAAAGCCCTTGTTCATCTGGTATGCAGGGTATGGCGTAGCAGTATCAGGGATCCCTAGTCCCGTGGGCCGGCGAAGATGCGTGGGAGGAGGTCTTGCGAGACTAGGAGTAGGAGGCGAGTATTGCTGTGGCTTTGCCGTACAGGGCGTTGGCGGAGTAGTTCTCTGCGTGGCTCTGGAAGACAAAACACTGGAGTCCTGGCGGGTTCTGGTGGTGGTCAAAGTCAAATCGTCTTCTCCACTTGCCCGTCTGATGGCTTGCTTTTTCACGGCTTCCTGTAATGGGATGAGTGGGAAGCTGAAAAGGGTGGGCGATCCCTTCGCCATGAGACTCGATTCTTGATTAGGAGGCGTAAGTCGATTTTCCTTGTTCAAACCGAGGGCTTCAACCCCGTTGTTGATGGCACGCTGGTCAGGGCCCATGTCCTCCAGCTCATAAACATCAGAAAGATGAGGCACCGAAGTGTTCGGAAGCACTTGGAAAGGGTTGCCGCTCTTCTGCTGTTCTTTATTTCGACGCAGACGAGCACTGATCTTCTCGAGCAGAGCGCTTCTAGCTGTAGAACCGCTTGCTGTGGTATTTGCATCTGTAAAATGTCGAACTGAGTCCAAGGGATATCCATTAGCACGATTTACTTGTGGCTTTGGGAGAAAAACCGGGCGCCCTGTGTCTTTTATGTTTCTGAACAGCTGGTCGGTGGGATTCTGATCGGCTGTCGGATGCTGGAGAATTCGCTCAGTAGACGTGAAGGCATCGTATTGGGATGGGCCAAAGGAACTGCAGTCTGAGTAGTTCGCAATGCTGTCACTGGTGATCTTGAGGGCCGGGTTTCCACTCAGACCACTACCAGAGGCACATGCAAGGTTGCTGCCAAACTGACCTCCCACATTGGTTCCTACTGTTTCCCAGTCACCGCCTTCACTCTGGGGTTGATGGAAATGGTCATTGCAGTAACTGGTCCTCCAGTCCTGAGTCAAGTTGCGGCTCTGAGTTGGAAGTTCGGGCTGAGGGGCTGGTGAGAAACTAGAAGGGCGACGTTGAACCGTAATTTTGATTTCGTTTGGATCTTCTTGATCCTCCCAAGCGTCTTCAGCTTCTGGAGTCTTGTAGGACTGCAGTCTGTTCAGGTATGGGTTTCTGCTCTGTAAGACAGACTGTCCAGACTCCTGTGGCATCTCGTCCACTGGCGTCGCTGATTCGGTAATGCCAGTCAACTGCTGGAGGGCTAGGCTTACTTCCCTTTCTCGAACTGGCTGGAGGAGCGCGTGGTAAGACTTGCGATCGTACTTGAATGGGTCTTCGTCCGACTCCGAAGTAAGCGCGCCTGTAGAATATTCGGCGAGACCAGCGTTGCATGCGTAGTGTAGCCTGTCAAGCCTCTCCTTCAGCCGTTCATGGGCGCTGTGTGATGACAGCTCCAACTCAGTGCCGTCAGGCTCGCTCTTTGGTGAGGCCCCGGCAACTATGGCTTCTTCTGAAAAGCCTTCATCTTGAGCCAGCTGACTGTGATCACTGTATCTGTCAAGTAGCACTTGAGTATTGGAAACTGACATCCCCGACGGAGTTGGTGGATCATCATACCCATGGAGATGACTGTCGTAGTAGCGGACAGAGCGCCTCGCAACTGGCAGCTCCGGGAGAGGAACGCTGGGAGCATCGCCAGCTGTATCATACAGTTTGCGACGTTGCTTACTCGGATGGGTGCCATCGTCGACATGGTTAGGCTTGGATGGGTGGTTGGTCAGAGAACGAGCCGAGATGTAGTGGTCATTGTTGCTATTCCCATTTCCCCTATCCGGCGACTGAGGATGCGCTCTGTTTGTGGGCGGTGAAGTATGGGCGACAGACTGAGGCTTGACGGTCGAAGGTTCCGAAGGGAGGTATTGTCGATAGATGTTTTCAACTGTGCTTCCGGTCTCTCTGGTCCGGCGCTTTGAGCATATTTCTGGACCGGGACCATGTACCCAGTCAAGATCAGGGTTGAAATCGTCATAATGACTGGACAGGATCGTGGCGGGAGATGATGTCGGAGAGGTTTGCGAACCCTCTTCGTGCTCCTTCTCAGCAATCGATACGTTGGGAGCATAGCCAGTCAAGCAACGTCCGTTGGCAAGGTGGGAAGATTTGACAAACTCCATGTGTGACGCCAGCGGCAAGTTGTCTTTGGGACGGGGTTCATGAAGAGGCGCAGTCGGTGACTGGCAAGGAGTGACGACCGGCAAAGCAGGGACAGCTTGACCGGCGATTTTGGCTGCCACTCTGGCCGTGATGGCTAGATGGGCTTCGCCTAGATTGGTGAACAGTGTGCCCTTGGGGGTGATTGATCTTTTGGGGGCTGGTCCAGGTGGGACGATGACGGTTGAAACCTCAGGTGGTGGATGGCCCCTGGAGGGCATGGCCTCAGCGCCTGGGCCGTCCTTTCCGATCATGCTCGGTGGTTTCTGAGGTCGAAGCCCAGTCAGTTCTCATTCTTGAAAATGGAGATGCTTTCAGACGGACACGAGGGCGACCAGAGCAAAAGAAATGAACGTACCTCAGCTGCTCACAATTGGAAGGTTGCCAGAGATGATGCTGCAGCGGAAGTGTTGAACCACAGAAGAGGAAGTCGTGAGGGTACAGATCCGGCGGAAGCTGCGACGCAGTCTGAGTTAGCAATTGCGCTGTTGACGAAATCGGCAACCGTCATTGGTCGAGGCAAAGTGGGAAGGTTGAGTGAAGGATAACTGAGAAGGTGCAGTAGGGCATCAGGAGCTGCCCAAGCCGCGTTATGAGCCGCAGTACAAGCCGCAACACACATTTTTCCAAAAAAGTAGCAATTGCGGCCAATATTCTGATGCCCAAGTTCGCATTTTTGATGGCCTTGGTGAGGGGATGGGCCCGAAGGAGCAACATACCTGGATCCTCACAGCTGCTTTTTGTGCCCGTGCTCTGGAGGAGCGCCAACCGCAGGCACAAACGACGTTGTTGATGAGAGGAAGCGCACAAAGAATATCAACCACTTGGATCAAAGGGTGCTGGGTCAGTCGTTTCTGTTCGATATCAGCTGTTGGAAAGTTGAGGAATGGTTGCGTGAGAGGAAGAGAAGAAGAGAGGAGAGGAGAGGATAGCAGGGTTTGGTATGGAATGGGGGGAGAGGACAGGATATCTCGAACTTCCAAAGAGCAAACTGTGCCCTTCGAAGTACCCCCGGAGCAACTCAGTCGGTAACTACCCCTCGTTCTCGAGGTGTCTCCCCTAGGGAGCACATTTTCTTGCTCGGTACCCCCACACTGGCAATGAGCCAGGCCCTTCCGCCTAGGGCCTTCCAATGTCAAGGTGAGATCACATACACAGAGGAGATCATGAGCTTTAATACCGCAGGTAACACAGACATCCAGGCAACGGACCGCTTTCTGCACCACTCTCCTAACAGCCAAGTCAACAAGCCCCTGAATCTGGTCCGTGCACATCCCTTCCTTGCGCAGAGTATCATCTCCGTATCGTCAGATGCACGGCCTGGCTACCCTGAGATTCGTTTGCGTCAAAACTGTAATACTTCTTGCACACACTGCCCGGGATACTTCCATTTACTGCTTTTGGCTTCAATTCTACAATGGACGTTAACTCCACTTGTGAAGCAAATATCAAGGTTTGCATCATGGAAGGCAGCGCTGGCAACTCCACCATGACTGTCCGGCTTTGACACATACATTCACAGATATATAACTTCTTCACTTGAAAGTGAGAAAATACCCACATTGATCTACAAGTTTCTCAAAATTGCCAAGCAGGAGCAGAATAAATTCCCGACTGCATCAGCTACTTATCATCACAGTACTGGCACAAGCTCCCACCACTTTCCAGAGTCAACAAGCTATCATACACCCCTTCTTTTTCCATCCCAAATGGAAACCATCTCGTCCCAGAGAAATTTTAAGGCTCACCAAGCTACCTACCTAAGCCAAAGACACCCCGTCCCATTCTGAAAAATTCAATGTCCTCAATCAAGCTTCCTACAGAGAGAACACAAAGATCAGCCCTTTGGCCACTGCCATGAGAGATACACGAAAATCAACTCTCCTCAAGTCTCTCACAGGGGGAAGTCCGAATCTGGGCGCCGCTGACGCCGGGATCCACCACGCTGCAATCAAGGACAACCAGCAAAGCCCACCAAGTGTGCTCACTACCCTTCAGAACAGGCAGAGAGCTATGCACTAGCAAACTGAACAGGATTCAAGGAGAAACTACTCTTACCTTCGCCAGATTCCGGACTTTCACCCACCGGAGCATAACTTCCATAGAATCATCGCAAACATAGCCACCGAGGAGCCCACCCACAAATAGAACTCGTGGCAACAATGTCTTTTGCCAACTCAACCGCGAGCAGAGGAACCCTGGGTAGTGGATGATGGTGAAGAAGACGTAGTACATTTGTATTTTGAATTTGTAGAAGTCATTGTCTGGCTAGACAGTATAAGGCCCAGAGGGCAGATCCCTTCAGCACACATGTAAATAGATATCTCTCATCTTCCTCTGCACAGCTAAAGCACAAGGAAGATTTGCACCCTCACTGTCTAAGCTTATGCATAAGATTACCCAAGCTTGTAACAGACACCTTACACTTACAATTTAAGCTCATCAAGGACATTATCTGAGCTTGGATATGACATGTTGTGTCTATTTTGTGCTCGGTACCAGTATTTGTAGGCTTAGATTTTACACTTATACACAGTAACCTCCGAGCCTGTGATAGAGATACCCCTACATGCTAAACTTATTAAAGATGACATCTAAGCTTATAGTAGCTATTATCTAAGATCAAATAGAGAATATAGAATCAATCCGATGTTCGGGGAGTGGTATGTATAAGCTCAGATCTTGAGCCTATGCATAATATTATCCGACTTTATCTAGGCACTGTCTCCTTAATGATCTGAACTTGTAATAGACATTCTCTAAGCTCACAGTGTCTGTGATCAAAGCGTGGGTATAAAATATAGTGTCTAGGTACCTACACGATGCTATCAAAGACGGGCGGGCAAGAAAGGCAAAAAAACAAAAACAAAAAGCAGGAAATGAGTCAAAGACAAGGATTTGCATTCAAGGCAAAGGCCAGCACACACACCTGGAGTGAGGGGATGATAAAAGATCCATACCCATTGCATCGGTATGAAAAGGGGTTTGTTTACCTGGCTGCTTGGCTATTGCCCAAGAACCGGTGCTGTGCGGCATCAGCATGGCAGTGGATCACAAGGGCCATCCAACGACTTCATACATATAGTATTGCGGCAGTACCTCTCAAACATACCTATATATCGGCCTTTGGGTGTAGCATGTGATGCCTGCATGAAGGCCATCAGTAACACGAGCGGCCTGCCGCGGGCCAAGGCAGCAACTGGCTCTCCTGCACACTCTCCCTCGCACTCTCCCGCACATATCCGCATCACCAAGCTCATCACAGTTCACCAACATCAGACCCCACATCACAGGCGCACCTCGCAGTAGGAACCTTGAAGGCCAGCCGGAATCGTTTCATTTGGGGGTCCGCTGCTAATAGCTCGATTGTGGAACGCAGCGGTGCAGGACCGCGCAATTAATCCCACGCTTCATGACACACCCGTGCGGTAACATGTGCTGTTCTCGCGGCAGTAGATGTCACACCAAATTTCTACTGAGGCCGTCTGATGTGAGAAAACCGAACGACGTTGAAAGAGACTTCGTCATAAGAAAATCTTCTGGATTGAATTATTGGCCGAATCGGGCATAGTGTGCTGCGGCAGCCTCATTGTGTGACAGGTGCCTTATCGGACGAGCAGGGTGATCGGCATAGGGCTTATCTATTGGGTGGTGTGGGAAGGTGTATCACGCCGAGCGGGGTTGTGGGGTCTGGGCCTGGCACTTCCCGAGCCCAGGTGGGGGAGACTGGTTCGCATTAGGTTGGGGCAGGAGGGCTTGTTCCTGAAGCTTCGATGCTTTGGAACAAAGTCCTACGCCCCAAAGACCTCTCTCCTGTCTCTGTGAACCCGTTGCACAAGCACTTGAGGATGCCTCCCTTCCCTTGTGCAATGAGCTGTTTCTTTCCCGCCTCATTCATGCCCTTCCACAAGCGCCCATTCTCCTAGATGCTAGTCTAGTTTTCATTCTTTTGGAGGGGAGTTGTTTGTCCAAGGCATTCTATATTTGAAAGCCTCGAAGTCATGGCAAGTTTGGGGAGCTTGCCTAAGGAGCTTTTGCTCCATGTACTGTCATGTAAGTCCAGGGTCCACTTTCTACCAAGCTGCTCACCACCACCCTCCCCGCCAATGCCGTGGACAACCCGGCCAGCTCTCCAGATCCGGCTATGCAGGCCAGGCCAAAGTTACCACGAGGGTTGAAGAATTGACGTGGTTCTATCGCATTTTCTCTTTCAAGACCTCACTCCCTCTCTCCCTGACCTGAAGCTAAGAAATTGCAGTTCTTGAGCCACCAGAACTTGTCCCCGTCCAACGCGTCTCCCGCGAGTTCAGCAAAATTGCTCGTGATGATGTCGTCTGGCGCGCAAGATGTTTGCGAGACTCGTCCTATCTCTCTTCGCTACGTAGTCGTCTTCGGCTGCAAAATCTCAACTTTGCCCTCCTCCAAGCCGCCAACGGTGTGAGGGCTCCGTCAGAAGAAGCTGGAGAGGCAAATGAAGACTCTTGGATAAAGTGCATCTCTGGCTCAGAAGTAGACGGGGACCGCCTCAGCAGTTCGCAACGTCTAGAGAGAGAACGAGTTCGCATCACGGCCAATTGGGACCCAATCTTCCCTGATGAGCAGGTCTCTTGGTATGATGAATACATACGCCGGCAAGGCCCGATAGTTGTGTCGTGGTTTCAGATGCCATACGCTCATGGCACTGGAACCAAGTCCAGGTCAGCAGCCGATTTTGTGGAGACCAGGGGGGTAGCTTTGTACTATCCCGACGGCGAAGAACGTCTGGACGGAAAGGTACTGGCAGTCTCTCCCCTAGATGATGGGAGTGTCTGCCTCTGGCATGTCAGTGGCGGTTCTGCCACGAAAAGAGGTGCCATTGTTGCCCGTAGCCGACCGGGCATCTTGTTTGCCGGTCCCAAGACCAGATCTAATCAGATAGATTCTGGCGTCACTGAGTGTGTGAGCGTGGATAGCCAGAGACACAGGGCATTTTTTGCGGTACAGCAAAGTAAGTAGTCACCAACTTTCTTCGGTTGAAACTGGCTAACAACTACCTGTATCAGACCTTATCGAGGTCGACTTACCCACACTGTCAGTCATACACCGTGAGACATTCCCATGGTCTATCGCGACTTTATCAGCCGCCAACTCGGCCGTTCCTCTCACTGTCGGCACAAGCCTCGGCCTTCACCTTCATGACTACCGATCTAGAAGCCCCCCTCGAGCCGATATTGTTGACACGATAGATGCCTTTGACGGGACGAAAGTACAACTCGAAGACATCAGCCAAGATCCATACCGACAGTTATTTGACGACTCGCCTCTACCCCCTTACGTCCCCCTTGCACAGCCAGGTCCTGTGAGTATCCTCCACCTCCCAGTAGAAGGCCAGCCCAGCAGCCTATCCGACGACATCTACGTCGCCGGTCGCTTCAAGAGCATCCTGCACTACGACCGCCGCCAATTTTCCCGCATCAAAGGAACAGTCTACTCGGGCGCCAATCTCTGCAGCATGACATCGCTACCCTACCCCTTTTCCTACGAAGACTCTCAAGCCCGCCGCCAGGCACGCCTCTCGTTGGAGCAAGTGGAAAAGTCCAAATCTGCCCCGGGAAGAACCCTCATCGCATGCGGCGAGTACAAGTCAAAGGGATCTCTGGAGCTTTACGGCCTACCACCTGTGGGAGAGCCGGCCAGAAACCGGCAGACATGTGCCCGCTCCAAACTAATGTCCGTCGTCAACCACGGCTCTTGCCTTGCCGTGGCAGATGGCATGGGGTACATCAAGTGGTTCGAACGCGACGGCTTCACCGAGGTGCGCCGGCACAGAATTGGACATAGCGAGAGAACGGAGGGACCGTCAATTTTTGCCTCGATGCCTGGCTCGGGTGACCTGGCGCGGAAGCTGCTTGCAACAAGGGCCGCGGCTTTGTCCAGTGGTGGCGAAGCCCAGGTCAATAACAATGACTTGGTTTTCTGGACGGGGGAGAAGCTGGGGCTGCTGAGTTTTTCCAGCCAGCCTGGGTTTGGGCCTAGTGATTTTGAAAAGGGGGAAGAGCAGTCTGCGACCCCAGAGGAGCTGCAGCTGGAGGCTCAGGAGCAGGCGTATGGCCAGAAGATGCGGGAGGCGCTGCAGTGGCACGCAAACGATGTCCGCTTGGCTAGTTACCTGGGGGGGCCTTCGCGGGGATTTCAATGATCAGTTTATAGACGTCTTTTGGATATCGTTTCATGTCTTTTGCTTGATAGAATTTGATTTTATGTTTTACCTATCTTGCAATGGCTTGCACCATGTCTCTTGAACAATGATCAGTTTGCTAGAACGTGTTTTATACTTGTCTAGAAATAACACCAAATCACACCAAAATCAAACATCACATCGTCTTCCCAAAAAGAAAATCACATGGCTGAATTCATCATCACATCCGGTCATATCATCGTTCTCTACTCTCAGAGAACAGCCCTCAGTCAAGCCCCCAAAGCGATCGTCTGCGCTCCCTCAAACGCATCCCCCTTCTCCAGCGTCTGCCAGCCGCCTACCGACCCTGGCTCAACACAGAGCATCTCCCTGTACCCATCCTTCGGCTCGAAATCACCCATGCCCTTGGCCTTTTCGACCCAGGGGTTCCACACAACCACGTTGGAGAGGTTGTCCCTCGTGACGGTAAAGAGAGTCTTGCCGCCCTCGGACACAGTCACCGGCCCATCAGCGGTGTACACCCTGTCCGTCTCGCCCTCAATCCTAATCTCCCCCGACTGTGTCTTTGTCGAGGCAGCGTCAACCTTGTCGACATAGGATGAGCTGTCGAGGCCGGAAATGGTAACGTTTGTGATGTCCTGTTTTTCCATTATTGTCAGCGTTTCTCTCCTGTTTCAGACGGGAAGAATAAAGAAGCGTACCTTAACCTTGAGATAAGTATGCATCAAAACCTGGCAATCAAACGCCCTCTCATCATCATTCGTCACCACCAAGCTCGTCGTCAGATCCCTCCTGTTCAGCGTCACGCTGTAGATCAGGTTGAACTTGAACGGCCATGCCGCCTTGCCCTTTGGATCCAGCCCGTCCGCCGCGCTGGAGAGGCCGAAATCAAGCTTGACGGACAGGTCCCCCGTTTGCTGATCGCCCGAGCTCTCGCTGGTGGATTTGCCGAGGAATTCCCACCTGGACGTCCGGGCGAAGCCGTGCTGCGGGAGGGAGGAGGTCTGAGCGTGATCGGCGGGAGGGGGCCCGAAGACGGGGAAGACGAGGGGGATGCCGCCTCGGACGGGCTTGGTGCCGTCAAGCTTGGCGGCTGAGGAGAGCCAGAGCTTTTCTGTCGAGGAGGAGTCCTTCCAGGAGATGACGGTGGCGCCGTAGAGGAGGACGGTGATGGACTCGCCGGTGGGGAGGGTGGCGGTGACGAGGGAGTTGTCGTCGGAGAAGTTGACTGTTGGTTGGGGGGGAAGGCCGGGGGTTGCGACGAGGGAGGAGGGTTTGTTGGGGCGTTCGACCATTTTGGAAGGCTGGGGTTGGGATGCTGGCGGAGAGGTTTCGGTGATGCTTGGGATAAGGTGAAGAGAGAGGATACTGGAGTACAGAAAGGAGGATTGGGACGTTGGGATTGGAAGGGTTGGTGGTTTGAAGGTTGTAGTTACTCGTCGTGGTGGTGGTTGTCCGCGTTTGGGAACTGCGGGGTAGGGATGATGCTACAGGTAGTACAAAAAGGGGGGAGCTCGAACAGGGGGCGCAATCGCGGGGTACCTGACGTCTTGGTGTTTGGTCAAGCTTCTTGTGCTGCACGACTCGACCTAGGAGCGAGGCTGCTGATAAAGACAGATAGTCGATGACCTTTTATAGCTTTTACTTTCACAACAGGCAGAAAGGCGGACAGACTGGCGGCGAGTCGATCTCCAGGTCGCGGCCGTCACATCTGTTTGATCACACTCATGCTGGTTTGGAGCTAGGTCAGAGCGGGGCAAGCAGGAGGTTTGGAGTTCAGCTTGTTCAAGACCAAGTTTCATGGTGCTTATGACTACATGATACAATGAGATATAGATACACCCTTGGCAACCCTGACTATGCAAACAGCTTGCTAATATCAAGCTTGTAGTGGTGGTTTGAGGATTGTGAAGATGTTCAGTTTGGTGTCTCAAGCTTGGGCCACTTCAGGTTCGTTTCACCTTCAAGGGTTAGGGTAGGCGACGGCCCTTGAACCAGACATCATAGACGTCGAGGTTGACAAACAAGCAAAACCAGAAGTTTATTCATAGAGCATAAGCTAATTCCAGTACTAGTCATGGGTTCTACCAGCTAATATTCAGCGACAGCGACTTCTCACTGTTCCTCAGCACCCTCCTCGGTAGGCTGCTGCTCTTCTGCCGGCTGCTCCTCTTCGGCCGGCTGCTCAGCTTCCTCTGAAGGCTGCTCTTCCTGGGTCGGTTCTTCTTCAGCAGCAGGCTGCTCCGTCTCCTGCCCATCCCCCTCAGGCGGGATCGGCTCACCATCATCAGCCTCCTCCTCAATATCCTCAGCACTCGGATCCAAACCATCGCCATCCGGAAACGTCAAGTACATGCAACCAACCGGCGTCTCCCTCTTGACATCCCCACCATGGGCACCCCGGTACTGAATATAGTTCGCCTCCCAGATCGGGCCCATCGGGCGGTCGTACTTGCCAGAGTTGAACATATAAAGACGATACAAGGCAGACTGGCCGTTGGGAAGCTCTAGCTCGATGTTGGGCTGCGTCTTCCACTCGCCTTTGAAGTGTTTCTTGTCGCGGCCGTAGTCGGCGACGATGAGGATGTTGCAGCCGGGAGCTACCTCGTGGACGGCATCGATGGCCTTGGCGATGATGTTCTCGCGGACGGCGAACTCGTTTTGGTCGCTGAGAGCCTCGGCGGCTGCCGCGCGCTTGATCCTGATGGCGGAGCCTTGGATTTCTTCGACGGCACTGACGGCACCCTTGACGGCGTCGACGACTTTGTTGAAGAGTTCAACTCCGCCTTGTGTGGCTGGGTTAGTTTGGAAGCCCAGTGTGAAGGGAGGTCAGAGCTGGGGAGTGCAGCAGATGTACTGACCTGAGGCAGCTTCAACGTATGACATGATTGCAGAATTGGTTGGGCGTGGGGGGCGGGAAAATGTGATTCTGATGAGTTGATGAGGGTTGCGAGTAGTAGTGGTTTCATATCGGACCCAGTGAGCACGATGGGCCTTCTTATAACTCTTTGGTCCTGAATATCAGCAGCATGATCTAGACCGTGGCCTCACGAAGCTGCCTGCCACCCTGAACGACACCTACCTATGCTCATTTCCAAGGCTCAGTGTGTATCAACACATCTAGGTGAATTGCATAAGCTAGACCAGATATGCAGCCTGCTGAATAAGTTGTAGTAGACCAATCAACCCGGATCAATTCATCTTACAAGCTCACTGTCTTTCTCCACGCCGCCATCGCCACATCTTCCGTCATCTCTACCCTGGTATTCTGGGGTGGTTTGAAGCTTCAAGTAAGCTGACTGGCAATTATGCCCGCTACTTTGACTTCTTGCTTGGAAGAGCAAAGCTAAAAAACCGTGTGATTTCGGGAGCTTGAGTGCGCTAGGCATCTCACATCAAACGCTTCGCTTGACCTTGTGCCACAGCCTCACGTTTCCTGCCGGCTGAAGAGTTTGGAAATACTGCCGGAAATACAAAGGAATATCATTCTGATAGGATAAGTAGTATACGACCACTACAGTTACCGCCAGATGATGAAAGAAGCCTCGCAGACGACCCCGCGCGACTCGGCCTCCTAATGCTGACATGGTAAAGCCCTTCAATGAATACGTCGTGACCGAAAAGCAAAGAAAAAGAAAACTGCTATTTGGCATGACCGACCTTCTTCAACTCCCCAAGCCAACCCTCACGTAATCTTATGAATCCACCTCACCCTCGGAAACTCTCCCATAGTGTACACCTTCTCACCCAAATGCAATCGCATCCCGCTCGTGCTCTTCTGGTACCCAATCGCTACGAATTCCCCATCAGTCGCCACCAGCCCGTTGGGACCGTCGTAATCAACGACGGCAGCTACATGTGGCCCGGCTTCGTCCGAGTCGATTGTTAAATTCATGCCTGTGAAATGAAGCTGTCAGTAACCCATATTGTGGAAAGGATAATCAAACTACCAAAGCCGTCTTTGGCGTGCGCCATGACATAGGTGATGGTCTGGTTGTCCGTCCACTTGAAGCATTCGATTCCAGAGTTGGCGACATCCTGACAACCCAAAGTTATCTCCATTGCTGTTTGGTAACGAAAGGCTGTTAAAATGTCAAATAGAAGCCCAAGGGGTTGCGGAAGAAATCACCAGAAGGTTTCTTGATGCTTTCTCCCACAAAACGCAGACTGAGACGTGGGGTTCAACCAAGCTTTATTGCTTCTTCAGCCTTGTCTACCAAAAACCCCCATTTTATTGGCCGCCACAGCCCAAAGCCGTCCATACCACATCACCGCCAAACTACCCATCAACCTCCATCCCATGTTCCCCCTCCTCACACTCCGTCTCGTCGTCGTCCTCCTCCTCCCTATCAGCATAAGGCACAAACCTAAAGTCCAAAAAACACACCCCTCCCCCCTCCCCCCCCACCTCGACCAAAAACTGCATGCTCAACACCCCCTGCCCATCCCCTCTCAAACTAACCTTTGTCGCAATCCTCATCGCCTCGTTCGCCGCCTTGAGCATATCAAACTTGAAAGCCTGGCTCCACTTCTTCTTCCTCACGGAAAAAGTCTCGAGCAAGTCCTTTCCCTGCGCAAAATCGATCCCACCACTCCCCAAAGCACCCCCTACACTTGTAAGCTTGAGATAAGGCGCTGCTTTGCTAGCGGTAATTATCAATTTTTCTGGCGAAGCGGGCGCAAGTTCAGCCAGGGCATCCAGCAGCCACTTGGCCTGGGTGATGATCTTGAATCCCAAATCTTCAATGTCAAAGGGGATGTCCTCTGGGATTTCAGGAACATAGGTTGTGAGGTTGCAGGTCGTCTTCACGCTACCTTCTTCGAGGATGATGCTGAAGGGGTCACCTTCGGCATTGTAGGATAGCGAACAAGTGCCGTTGCTCATGCCGAGGGTCTGGTTGGAGAAGGCGTCGGAGCGGTAGTTGCGGAGGTTGGTGCTGCGGTAGGGGTCAATGTCTGATCTGGCCTGGCGGGCGGCTGCGTCGGCGGCGCCAAAGATCTGAAGGGTTTCCAAGAGGGCGGGTAGGGATAGTTGAAATATGACCGATGGGGGAGGGGCATCGTCTTCGTCGTCGGGGTTGCCGTTGGATTCTTCGGGGGCGGGAATATTTGTGGTATACGAGGTAAAGAGAGATTTGTCCCAATGGGTGACGCCTTGCATCACTCTGGCGTGGTCGGTCGAGAAGCGGATTCCTTTCTCGGTGATCTCGACGTGGACTTTATTGGTGAAATTGATCGCTTTGAGTAGCTGATAGAGAAGTCTGGTTGAGCTGGTAACGGCTCGGAAGATAGGGGGGTCTGGTGCGTCCATCTTGGTCGGTGGGGGTGGTGGAAACGAGGAATGTCAAACAGGAATCGAATTGCTTTTGTGCGAAGGAAAGAATTATGGTACAGATTTCGAGGGTATCTTAAACGTAGACCCCGACCGCACAGAACATGTAAACCACACCAACCCTTTTGGATGTTAGAACGAATATCCCTATGGATCTGGACCAGGTGGGTGGAAAACGTACGCAAGCGACAACGACGCAGGCACAGCCAAAGTTGGGAGGCTCACTACAGACCGGTCTGTCGCAATGTCAGGGTTAGCAAGATGGTTTGCGCGGAGGAGCTGCGGGTGCAAGCATACTCAGAGCGAACGCGCCACTGAGGCCAAAGCCCAGCACCAGGAGAATGAAGGCCAAGAGAAACTGGTTGTCCTTGCCGATGGCGGGGGTGAACGGCGAGCCGGACGCAGCCTGCCAGACCTCGTGCAGTGAAGAATCCATGTGCTGTGATGGTGCTGGAGATGTGGTAGTAGACAGATGAAGGATGCAGAGTTGGTGATTGCCTGTACGGATAGGCTGTCGGTGCCAGCAGCTCTGGGACAGCTTCAGTGGACGTGAAGCTGAAGCTCAAGAACGGGAACGTGTTCGAACCCCGAAACGGACTAATGCCATTCTCCACAGGCAGCAGCCCCCTGTCGGTGGGGCAGCCCTGCAGTCGCAGCCGGGACCAGGCGCCGCAGCAAGTGGCAGCTTCGAGAACCGAGATCCACTTCTCTCCGCATCATCATCGGAGCCATCGTCAATCGGCAACGCGACAACTTCCATCAATCCCCGGCGCTTGCCATCGAAATGAATGGCGCCAGAAGCTTGACAGCTTGAGCCGTCGCCCATATACAGCCTTCACTCGCTTTCATCCCGGAATCGCCGCGCGCAACATGGCTAAGGACACGAAGCGCAAAGCGACCGATGAGCCGACCTCTCCCACGGCGGCGAAGCGCGTCAAGGTCGACGAGTCAGTCGAGCCCGAGAAGAAGCCCCTCAAGGTTCCGGCAATCCCCTTTCCGGAAAAGGTATTTTCACTATTTGCTTTTTATGTTCCTTCCTGTCCTGGGGCTGTCTACGTGCCATAAGAAATATGCTAACTGACCCCTCAGCCAGCCGTAATCGAAGAGCGCAATGGCGAGATCGAGTTCCGAGTGGTCAACAACGACAACGAGCGCGAGAGTCTTATTATCCTTACCGGCCTGAAATGTATCTTCCAGAAGCAGCTCCCGAAAATGCCCAAGGACTACATTGCGCGCCTCGTGTACGACCGAACCCATTTGTCGATAGCCATTGTGAAGAAGCCTTTGGAAGTGGTAGGAGGCATCACGTACCGGCCGTTCAAGGGCCGCAAGTTTGCCGAAATCGTATTCTGCGCCATCTCTTCGGATCAACAAGTCAAAGGCTACGGCGCGCATTTGATGTCTCATCTTAAAGATTATGTGAAGGCGACCTCGGATGTGATGCACTTCCTGACCTACGCTGATAACTATGCTATTGGCTATTTTAAGAAACAAGGGTTTACGAAGGAAATCACGCTCGACAAGTCAATATGGATGGGTTATATCAAGGACTATGAAGGGGGTACCATCATGCAGTGCACCATGCTGCCGCGCATCCGGTACTTGGAGATGGGTCGCATGCTACTCAAGCAAAAAGAATGTGTCCAGGCTAAGATTCGGGCCTACTCAAAGTCGCACATCATTCACCAGCCACCAAAGCAATGGCAGAAGAACGGCGTTGCCCCGATAGACCCCTTGTCGATAGAAGCCATCCGCGCCAGCGGTTGGTCTCCCGACATGGACGAACTTGCCCGCCAGCCCCGCCACGGTCCGAACTACAACCAGCTTTTGCATCTCCTCAACGATCTCCAGAACCACCAGTCTGCCTGGCCGTTTTTGATGCCCGTCAATAGAGATGAGGTGGCAGATTACTACGACGTGATCAAGGAGCCGATGGACCTCTCGACAATGGAGACCAAGCTCGAGGCCGACCAGTACGCCACGCCGGAGGACTTCATCAAGGACGCCAAGCTGGTGTTTGACAACTGCAGGAAATACAACAACGAGACGACCCCGTATGCCAAGTGCGCGAACAAGCTGGAGAAGTTCATGTGGGCGCAGATCCGTGCTATCCCGGAGTGGTCACATCTCGAGTCTTAGTTGGGCGCGAAGCCACAGAAGCAGCAAAAGCCAAAGCGTGGGAGGGGTCGCCCACCGACAAGGCTTAGTTCGAGGAACAGTACTGTTGCAGCTCGGGCAGCGTCGGCATCGGCATCTTCACAGCAGCAGCAGCAGCAGCAGCAGCAAGAGGGTCAGCAGCAGCAGTTGGGGCAGCAGCCGGAACAACAGCCGGAGCAACAGCCGGAGCAACAGCCACCTCGAGAGAGCCGTCTGCCCAAAGATGTCGACGGAGATGTCACAATGTGCGATGCAAGTCTGAAGGCGTTGGAGCTCAGTAATGCGGATGAGAAGCAAGGGGAGCAGCAGTCAGCGGTGTAGGATACCAAGCGTCGCTCTACGCGTCAACGGAAAGTTGCCAGGAGATAGGCGTCTTGAGCAAATCAGTGACCCATTTATCAGCATTATTTAAGGAGCTTGGGGGTTCAGGGTTGTGTTATGTCTTTGGCGTTTTATTTGCTGGGTGGTTGGGGCAGGATATCTATTTCTTTTTTGTGCGGTTATCAGGGTCAGGCTTTGGGCAGGTATAGGGTGGCAAATGTGTGTGTATGTATGTCTGGAGAATTTTGTTTTGGTAAGGGCACATGGTATTGAGATGCTATGAATTGTCTTTGTTTTGCGAGGTGTTATCTGCTCTAGTTGTTTGTTTATAGGAAACACATCAAGATAAATATGTACAGTGCAACACCCAAGCTGGGGGGGTTATTTCTGTCCCGTCTCCCAACTGCGTGCCGGGAAGGAGATGGACAACAAATGGGAGAGTGCTGTTTGGAATACGACCATACATCAAAGATACCTAATTGATGGGCCCTTAACCCTAGCCTCACCCTCCGCCGTGATCTCGATTAAAGAGCCCTGATGGATCAGAAACAAATTAGCCCGAAAAGAGAAAAAAGACTCCAGAAATCGTAGTCCAACACCAGCTCAGTAAAAGAGTTGTCAATATCCATCTTCCTGCTGGATGAACAGTTATCCTCGGAAATATGCACAACCGGCTAAATATGGTCCGTGCGGCGACTGTCATACAGAGATGATACACAATGAGAAGGGTTTATTCAAGAAAAATATTAATTATGCACCCTGCATAAACCTCCTCTCCCAGCAACCAGACACTTGGAGCCGCCCAGCGGTGAAAACAAAACACCACATGAGACGAAATAGATAACACAAACCGACATGTATCACCATACTCATCATGTACAGAGTGCGAGTGAGTATCAAGCATTACAACAGCGAGTACAGTAAAAGCCCCAGATAGGTACAAAAGGGGACAGGTGTATATATATACAAACTAACAACCACCCCCTTTTTGCCTGCCGTGTGCTGGCCAAAAATTCTCTATGTACAACGAAAGCAACCCCGCTCCCTCCCCTATCTCAGACACCAAGTGTTGAGATGAATGCAGAATTAAGTTAGATATAATGATGATGATGATGATGATGATGATGATGATGATGACAATGACCAACTTCTGAAAACATTGCAAAAACGACACACACACACATAAACAGAAAGAAATCCAAAAAAATAAATAAAAAAAAGACAAAACACCATCATGCCCACCTTTCCCCGTCACCCTCCAAAAAGGAAAAAAGTTTGATAGTATTCCCCGTAATAAAAAAAAACCGCTACACCTTATCTCTTCAATGCAGCCCATGCCTATCCCTCACCCTCCCCCAAACCACCCCTGAGATTTTATACAGCAAAAAACGAAAGACAACCACGCGCAATTTTTTTTCGACAAACAATGTGTACGGAAAACAAACCCCCTTCCCCCCGCCTCCCTCAAAAAAAAAAAACCGGTTTCCAGGAACGCCAGCCAAGACGAGAAAAAGGATTCCATAGATAGATTATGTAATGGCCCTGGGTATCGAAAACGTGCTTTTTTTTCTTCTTCTTTCTTCTCTTCTCTCCCCCATTTCTCTTCCTCCTTTGTCAGTACAAATATGTGTGTACGTGTATGTATGTATGTACGGAAATGTTGCTTTCTGCTCCGGTCCTGCCTGAAGCAGACTGACCAAGGAACTCTCCTCAGCCCGCAAAAAGAAAAGATCGGGATGCTAAAAAGCGAGCATCATCTCGGCATGTCACAAAGGGGGATAACTCCGCTTCGTCGTCGTCGTCGTCCGTCATCTCCGTGAGAAAAGCTCACACTCATTGGTGCTTGAACGCAAGGTCACCAGTCGAGAAGAGCTCAAAATGGACGCGCTGGGTCAGCACGCCCTGGCTCTTGAGGTAATCTGACATCTCGAGCATGAACTGCTCGGGACCGCAGATGAAGTACTCGGTGCCGCCGTGGTTGAGGTGGAGGTCGTCGGGGTTGACCTTGGCGAGGTCCATGCGGAAGTCGTAGTTGTAGTTTACCCCCACCACGTCGCTCCCGGCAAGGTGTGTCTTGAAGATATTGGTGTGGAAGTTGGGGTTGGTGCGTCTCAGGTGTGTGATGTGCTCCTCAAACGGTACCGATTTCCTGGAGCCGTGGATCCACGAGATTGGCCTGTTGGGTTGTGTCGCAACGACTTCGTTGGCAATGGCGACCATGGGCGCAACACCGACACCGGCCGAGATGAGGACGATGGGGACGTTGCTGGAGTTGTTGGTGTCGAGGAAGAACTCGCCGGCGGGGTGAGAAACGTCGACCATGGTGCCAGCGGGCATCGAGTCGATCAAGAGGTTGGACACAACACCAGGATGAAAGTACGATTGTGAAACCGAGTTGGAATACCTGGCGCCTTCATCCCTCTTGACCGTAATGCGGTAGTAGTCAGGCTTCCACGCCTCACTGAGCGAGTACTGTCTTGACTGGAGATAGCCCTCCGGGCCGTTCACCCGCAAAGAGATGTACTGTCCTGGGAAGAACTTGGGCAACTTCTTGCCGTCTTGTGGCACGAGATAGAAGGAGTAGATATCCTCCGTCTCTGGCACCACCCGGTCAATCTTGAACTTGCGCCATGAGCTCCACGACTCAAAGTCTCTGTAAAGCTGCGCCTCCCGCCCAATGAGCATCTTGGCCAACAACCAGTACGCCTTCTCCCAAGCCGAGTGCACCTGCGGTGTCATTGCTGGGCCAAGCACCTCGGTGAAGGCCATGATCAGGTATTTGCCGACAATCTCGTAGTGTTCAGGCTGGATACCGAGAGAGCAGTGCTTGTTGCACATGCGCTCAAACTTGGGGATCAGCTCGCTGATGTGGTTGATGTTGGAGGCGAAGCTGAGGATGACAGAGGTCAAGGCACGCGGTTGCCGGCCATTCTTCTGGTTGACGCTGTTGAAGTAGTTGTTCAACTCCGGGTGGTCGCGAAGCATGTTCTTGTAGAAGATGGTCGTGATCTTCTCACCGTGCTCTCGGAGAGCCGGGATGGTGTCCTTGACCAGTTTTGATTGCTGATATGTGAGCGCCATTTTGAGCCAAATTGCTGCTGTCTGACGGCGTTTTGTGGGTGTTTGTGAGTGTACCTCCCCAATCGAATGTGTCCCTTGGACTTATTACCACTCGGGATGATGATGGTGATGTCGAGGTGGAAGTTGGTCAACCGATAAATCGAGAAAACGAACGAACGGATGGACGGGGCGAGAAACCGGCGTGGGTGCCAAGCTGCTGCTGCTATTCTCTTGCTTGGCCTACAAATACTACAGAGCTGCTACTGTGTGAAAGACCAGCGGTCCTGCGGGCGCCGTGATGGGACATGGTGTTGACTATATACCACACAGGGTGAAACCGAAAAAGTGGAAATTGATGTTTTTTTTTTTCAAGGGCGCGGCGAGTCATAGTCCGGCCTAGGTCAGCTAGCTCGTACGATAGTCGCGGCTCGCAAGGATGAACCAGAAGATTGCTAGATTGACATGTGTGTGCGAAGCGCTGTTTGGAAAAGTCTTTCCGTGTTGCGAGGGTCCCATCGCTGCCACTCGAGGCTGCCATGTGTCGTGCAGGGGGTGCTCCAGTCCCACGAGTTCCACTGCCGACACAACTTGGCGATGGCTTCAGCCTTGCGGGTCTGTGCCATGCCTGTCACAGGAGCCCATAGTCGCGTGGTTCTGTGCGGATTTTCGGACGCCACGCTCTTTCTGCTGCCCGAAAAGTCACCCATACGGGACTATTTGGAAATACACAATCTCCCATCACGACGGAGCAGAACCGTCTCCCACCTAGTGCCGGCTATTCATGAGGGACCTGGTGATATTATCCCACAAATATATTGCCATAGTTTCCACTCCCCGCTCTGCCAAGAGGTCGATTGCTGGCTAGGCCACTGTGTCGTCGGGCTTGCTGCCGTTTTGTGCGGATTTTCGAGGTTAATTTTTCTCCGAGCCCACCGGAATGGAATCGACGTCATCGGGATATGGGTACAGACAGGGATGGTGAATGGAATTTTGTCGATAGAGACAAATGAAGGGTTGACAGCAACGAGAGCCCGCTGTCACTGTCAGATTGCTGTCATATCCCCATCACAAGAGTTGCACCGTGGCCATGGCTTGAACCCGATAATTCCGACGAACCATGGCGTAAAGTTTGACGCCAGCTCAATAGACGAAAGCGCTCTTCTCGTGTTATTCAGGCAATCTCCAAGGGTCCTGGATGGAATGGCTCGAGTCGGGGTGCGGCGGTTCGGCAGAAAATCTAGAAGGACACAAATCGAAAGATATCAATGGAGAGACTGGACACGGGGGTTCAGGTACCCCTGCTGTCGCCTCACCCATCACCCACCGAGACCCTGGTCCATCATGGGGACGTCGCTTCGGCAATCCGATATCGTATGACTTCGCCTGAAGCCTCGGTCATGGCTGTTTCTTTTGCTGAGGAAGACGTCGGCGCGAAACCTAGCGAAAGCCGTGCAACTTGGCGGCTCCAGTTGCAAATCTCCAAAGAGATGAGCATCAAGCGAGGTGTCAAGTCTCCGTTTTTGTCAAAAAAGGAAAGCCGCGGGAAGCCACGCATGGCATGACGGATCGTTCCGTTCGGGCCTGATTGACGTTGCGGTTGGAGGGCTGGTGAGCTACGCCATGGCAAATCGTTCGAGAAGACGGTTCGAAGAGGCTAACGCAGACATGGTGAAACGTTGAATTGAGGGGAGAAGCGGTCAGCGGATTGCTGAAGCCAGTTTGGCGCGTCAGCTAAGCATCATCAGCCTCCACACACAGGAGCCACTCTTTGCCCACTGTGCCAATGACCCTAACCCCCATCTGGCGACATGTTCACATCACCATCAGCCATTTCTGAAGGAATTCGTGACCATCTGCTGAGATGCTCTCTCCACCAGAGAGTCTTGCCGTCTTTCCGATCGCCGATTGGTGGCTTCTAGCTGCACCGGTATTCGTAAAAAAGCAAATTACTACGCATGAGGGTCCACTGTCGGGAATGAATAATAGAAGGCTATCTGCAGATCCCCCGATTCGAACGGCTGGGAACAACGTTAAACCACTCATTATGGCGCTGTGGGGATATGGATATCAGCGAGAAAAAAATATCTGTTCTTGTTCCGCCCGTTGTGTAGTGTGCGGTGCCGTCCCGTCCGGAGACGGAGCTCCGGAGGTTGTCGTCAAGGCAAAGAGATCGGCGACCCGGCGGGTCTTCCCGAAAGCACGGATTCTTGGCCCGCACCGACACAACCCGAGTCCCTTTTGGGGAACCTTCCTCCTACCGTTGATTAGCGCGCTCGTCGCAGCTACGCCAAACCCCATGCTAAAGGAACCATCAGCACAAACCTATGCCAGGACCGGACATTGCTGCTGTTGCTGCTGGCGCCGCTTCTTTTGCTCCGGCTGGCTCTCTTTGGGTGCAAAAGGAGCATCCATACGAAGGCCGATAGTTCATGCTTATCAAGAGCAGCATGTTACAGTGGGCCGCTGAGTCATGATGAAACTCGGCCGTTGAGGTATTGGTGTTGATAACAGGACATAGGAAAGGCAAGGGCCGCCGCGGGATATTGAAAGGGGCATCTTAGAGGGCACCATGGCTCGTGCGGGTTACCTGAAATACTGAAATAGCAATTCCATCGCAACTTGAGCCGGCGCAAAGAATGGGGGTTTCTTACGTAAGGTCGCATGTCGGAGCCGGAACGCGCAACCTGCATGCCGGATGGCCCCCTGGACCGGGCACGCTGCGGAAGATGAGCCTGGTTTCGGAAGATTTCCAGGAGGGCCGACCTGCCTTTTCATTCCCTTGATCAACTCGCAACGAGCTCACGGAGATGCCGAACGCGGTTACGTTACCCGGCATGCAGAAGCGGGGGATCCGGGCTTGGCGACCGAACCCCTCTATAGAAAGAACATTTCAGCGAATGTCTCGCGAAAATATCAGAGAACGGGGGAACAAGGTTCGCGATGGCCATGTCTCAACAGGAATCGAGGATATCGAACTGCGATATGGTGGGACAGAGAATACAACTGCCGAGAAGGTGTGTACCCCAAGATAAGTGGTCAGCGCGGGAACCATGGCGGGAGCGACTTCAATCTTTCCGGTGGTGTAGACAATGTCTATGTGGTGGGTAGGACAGCATCCGGCCCAAGCCGCGAGCCGGCTGTTTCTCTCCTGTCCTACCTCACACTTGCCATGGCTCGAGGGGCAGAATCTCCTCCATTCACAACAGACTGGTAATCGATGTGATGGTGGTAGAAAGTAACCTAGCCTGTTGGCTTCAAGCCAATAGGCGCGGATACAGCGAGCCAGTCGCGATCTGGACCAACTGGGACCTGGTTCGGGATTTATCAAGGTGCATCTCGTGCAGGTTGACTTGTCACCTTGAGATGTACGCCGCTCGATCGGGACGCTTTGTGATAAAAGGACGCTACTGAGAATCACACCCCTCTAGCTGCTTTCTCGACTTGCTGCAGCTATAGCTCCGCTCTCTGCCACTTTCGACATCAACTGTGCGAGTGGGGTGCCCGAACCACTGGCCAGCGTCATTCTACCATCAGTCAACATCATGTTGTGTGCTGAGACCACTGTAGGCCACGCGCCCAGATATCTACTACCCCTCGGCCCTTCCTCAAGAGGAAAACCCGTCGCTGCTCCAAAATCCAATGCTCCCTCGAGCTTTCCCCACATCGAGGTGATCGGCGTTTAGCTGGGCGGTCTCGAATCTGCATCTCGATGCTGTAGCAGTGGGAGGAGGCAACCACGTTTGATATTGCGTGCTACTGCGGTTCTTGATACGGTTCAGGCCCCGTTCTATTGGACTTGGGTGAGTGGGTAGGGTTGGATCTGAAGTTGACCGGTCCAGGGCCATCTCACCGGTTGCATGACACGGCGTTGTTAGCTGCACCGTATCCTGGGGTTGTGCCGGTTCGGACTTGAATCTGAGGCTTGAGGATCGAGTTGAGCTGGCAGATAGGGGCCGAGAGGGGAATCTGAAAGAGGAGGGTGATTGATCATCAGAATTGGCGTATGATGTGTACCTATGTGTATCAGATAGACTCGCGCTAAGATGTGGTCTAATGCAGGGACCTGAGAGGCTTGAGAGCCTATATAACAGTCTCCGTGTATCATTGTTGCCTCGACTTCACATTCCTCCAAAGACAAGCGAGACAACTGCTTGCGACACAAAGCCTCCAGCAGACACACTCTCGGAAGCCCCCACAGACCCTCAAGAGACCAACACCCCAAGAACGTGTCAGAAAGCCACAAAAAATGGCCTCCCTCCTCCCCAGAACTGCCTCCAGAGCAGCCAGATCCATGACCTTGCGACCTGCCACCTCACTCCCCAGAAACAACCCACTTCATATCACCCGTCAGACCACCACCATCCCCCTTCCCAACACCACCCGACCCTTCTCCTCCTCCACCTCCCTCCAAACCGACTTAACCCAACCCCCTTACTCCCCGCCGTTCAAAGACCTCTTCACCCTCCAAAACCACATCATCCTCATCACCGGCGGCGCCCGCGGCCTAGGCCTAACCCAAGCCGCAGCCCTCCTCTCCGCCGGCGCCAAAGTCCACGCCCTCGACCTCCTCCCCCCAACTCCCGAGTTCCTCTCCGTCCAGCAGTCCTTCCCCTCCGGCGCCCTAACCGCCCACCAAGTCGACGTGCGTGACCAATCCGCCCTGGAGACCATCGTCGGCGGCATCGCAGAAAAGGAAGGGAAAATCAACGGCCTGGTCGCCGCGGCAGGGATACAACAAGAGACGCCCGCGCTCGAGTACAAAAAGGAAGATGTCGACAAGATGATGGGGGTGAACGTCACGGGCGTGTTCATGACCGCGCAGGCGGTGGCGAGGGAGATGATTGCACGAAAGCAGAGGGGGAGTTTGGTGCTCGTGGGCAGCATGAGTGGGACGGTGGCGAATAGGGGGTTGATTTGCCCGTGAGTTTTTCTTCCCTCTTTTCTGATGAGCATGCTTGGGGATGCTAATGAGATGATCATGAATAGGGCGTATAACGCCTCCAAGGCTGCGGTCTTGCAGCTTGCGAGAAACCTCGCCGCGGAGTGGGGTGAGCACGGCATCAGAGTTAACTCGCTTTCGCCCGGGTACATCGTCACGGCTATGACGGCAGGCTTGTTCGACGCCTTTCCCGAACGGAGGACCGCCTGGCCGGATGCCAACATGTTGAAGCGACTGAGCTATCCGGAAGAGTACAGAGGCGCGGCCATCTTTTTGCTCAGCGAGGCAAGCAGCTTTATGACGGGGGCTGACTTGAGAGTGGACGGAGGGCACTGTGCTTGGTAAACTTGAGCTGGGGGTTGAGTTCAAAGACGGGTATCGTATGGTATTTGTACAGGAAGAGACGTCCTATCTCTTCGTTCTTCCTTTGGTTTCTAGTCTTACAAGAGGGGGTTCCAAGGGTCTGATAGCCTACGCCGGCAGGAGCAGGACTTGGTATAAGAAGTTGCTTTCTTGTCCCTTTTTACTTGCTTACGCTCATGAGGCGATGGAGAGAAAGTCCCTTCCGAGCTTAGCCACGATCCCCTTTTTCAGCCCTAGTTGTTTCTCAATCGCCTGGTCTGACTCGCCCTGTTCACTCAGGACGAAGATCTTCTTAATGGTGCCGATATCCAAGAGCTCCTTCCCTTGATGAGTAGACTTGCCCCAGTCCTCCATCTCCCGCTTTGCCTGTTCCTCTAGCCGCCTGCGGTTTTCCAGCGCTCCAAGAGTAGGGTTATTCTTCGCCGAGGGAAACATGGGGCCGGAGATGGACTGAGAAATGCCTGAAGCGTCGACTAGCGGCGATGCTATTGAGGAGGGGGAGTATGTTGGGTTAGGCTGGACAGCGCCCATTTGTTTGAGGCGCGAGGCAAAAGCGGTGGATGGGTAATCTGAGGGGGTCTTGTCTGGGTTTGCGGAGTAGGAATCTTGTTTCGAAGATGGAGAGGGTCGACCGGCGGCTTTGGGTAGGTTGTTAGCACATAATGTTGGTTGGATATCTGTCGGAAAGGCAGTACTAACACTCATTCTTCGTGACAGAGGGCCGTGGCGCAAGTTGAGTTGTGGACTTTGGGGGTACAGCCTGTGCTTGCGCTCGAGATGCTGGAGATGGCGTTGGTGGTGTTGTTGATTCTGGAGCTGCATTTCTCACAGCTGTGAGAGACGAGGGGGTCGCGGATCCTGGAGCTCTGGTCGGAAACTTGCGCACAGCATTCTGTGCTGGTTTGGAGCTTGCGCCGCCCATTTTGAAGCCGATATCTTCAGGGAAATATCGTGCTTGGAGAGAGTCAAAGTTCGCAACTTTTCCGTTTTGCGATTGGCGATGGGGTGCAACGTCATTGATACAGGAAGAGCTTCAGCCACATTCTATTTAGTGCATGTGGCTGATTTTTGAGCTCTCGCCACCTCCTTAGGTAAAAAAAGGGGTAATCACCACCATCATCACTTTGCATCCAAATTAGATGTGAGCTAAGTCAATGCTTTTTGAAATGATGATGAATGTGTTGCATATTCTATTTGAGTTGTATTACTATAGTTCGTCTACGAAGCTAACTATCCGCGTCAAAGCCCACTAAATGTGCGTATGGCTAGAGGCACCTACGGTACCCCATGCACCTTCGTTACAGACGGAGTAATTGATGTTGATTTTGAAATCCTCGTTATAAAATCTAGTTATCTCAACGAGGTTCTTACTTTCCACTCTCTGTGCCACCAGAGCTGGAAGGGACGGTTCCTGTCACCCTGTCGGTTGCCTAAGCTGCCCTGTTACCCCTTCACTCTCGCTCCAGTGAACATGTCTAGCGCAATCAGATTGGTTTCACCATCGAAATAATTGTCAAAATTCGCAGGCCCAGCCACACCCTGGAGACAAAATAACTGCCAGTAATTCTTTTGTCCAGGGCGTGGGCTGTAAAACGCACCAGCAAGGACAGGACATGACCATGCTGTTGCCATGACAGAGTGACGAAGGTATCAACCACCCTTGTACAGGATTCACTTCGATGTATTCTGCCGTGGCGGCCGTCAGCGGTCATCGTTCTTCGGCACTATTCGAAACAATTGGCCCCAGAGTACCGTAAAAGGCTGCTACGGTGAGCTGAAATAAAAGGCAGCTTATCAGGCAGCAATGTGCCTTCGATCCACGAATTAACGCAACAACCACGGCCTCATAGTCTTCTTTTCAAATAAACGCGTCAAATCACCTGTGTCTGCCCTATATGCGGGAAGACGTGGCGGTGATATGTCCTCGCCTCCCTCCCCACGGTAGGTCTGCAGCCACCCCCGGAGCATCGCCAGATCCGGCCAGTTGCAGCGAGCGAAATAGCATTCTCGACAGATCCTTTGTTAAATCACCAATCCTTCTCGCCTCTCGGCGTGTCTCGATAGCCGCCAATGGCTTCCGGAGGGAGAACCAACAGCCGATCTGCAGAAATATGCATGTTGGCCCAGAACATCAACCAACAGCACACGTGGGTTTGCTGTTGTTGTACCGGTACCAGTACTGGTACATCTCCCACCTGATCGCGGATACGCATAGCACTTGAAATTACAGACAAGTAACAGACAAGCAAGCACACCACAACCCCATACAATCTTCGACTCATGGCACCACACCCTCTGTATCGAACCGATTCGTCAGCCGTTCCTGCAAGCCAGAGCATGCTACATGCATCAAGGGGCCAGACCGTGATCTCATCTCCTAGGGCTGCGTCTTGGTTGTCTATCATCTCCGCCTGGGCGGCGGAATTCATCTCCACGGCGGCAACCCTCCTCCATGGCTCTGGCCCATAGCCATGGGCTATTGGACAGCAGCAACAGGAGATCAACATGGAACAGGAAAAGTCTCCGGGCCGCTGTCAGTGATCAGGGTGAATGATGGGGGCGAGGACGCCCATCTTCCAACCTCGAGGAACCCAGACGCGAAAGTCATTTTTGGAACTTTGCCATACTGTGCAGATACAACACAGGGAACACAGTGCTGATGTGCTGTGAAATTGCGACGTGGTTGTTCTCAGCACCATCACTCGGCCACCTTCACGAGATCCCAAGCTCGTAGCTGTTTCAAATATCACTCGTCGAACCAGGGGTAGAAGGCGATGAAAGATGGTAGCCGCGAGAACCAAGTGCGGCGGAGGGGAGCACCATCAAACTGTGCCAGGTATTATTTCGGGTACCAAGCTCCAGGATGGTCGACTGCTGCCCCCCCTCCCAGATCAATGGTTTTGACCGGTCGGGGAGATCGGCGAGGAACTTGTGACGGACCTTGTTAGCATAGCAGCCGAGACGTTACGGATACTGGAAGTAATAAGTTCCTATGTGCAGACCGCTGCAGTCCAACCAGGCAGCCTGAAGGGTCTTCAAGATATTGCGAAGGGTGGCGGTGACGAGAAAAGTAGAATAAAACCATTGCTCCTGGATATCAGGCCTCTACCAGGGTGCCCAAAAAGGATATATCTTGATGGAAACAAGAAGGCGGCCGCAGTAATTAACTGATCTCCGTACGAGCAGACCACTCGGATATTCGCGACGTGGTGAAAGATTGCCTGCTGAATTCAGAAGTCCTCGGAAATTAATTGCCATGATACCTTTGAGTTTTGCCGAACGTGAACATGATAGCTATTTCGACGAAAGGGCGGTTGATAAGGCGCAACGCGCCCAACGTCAAGACCGTTTTGGGTGACGGACGAGCGGTAATCCACAGAGCAATTGCGCCATGGCTAACGATCGCCGTCACCGGCCGCTAATTGTATAAGACGATTGAATAGCTTCCTGTTCGGGAAGAGTAGGAAAAGAAACGAAGCTAATGGATACCCACTTCAGCCTTGCGGGGAGGTTGAAGTCCGAAGCCAAAGATCCATCTGGTCTCATATGAACCCCTGGCAATCCAGTTAGCTCTCTCTCTCTCTCTCTCTCTCTCTCTCTCTCTCTCTATGTCCATGTTCTATTGTCACCGCAGGTAAATCTAGGTGGCGTTACAAAAGGTGGACGGAAGACCTTGATATCAATCAAGGGTTAGGGTTGTGAACCAAACCACCCTATCCCAACATCACCACCACCCAAAACATGGATTGACTTGGATTGGGCAAGTGACCTGATGGCAGGAGGGATCCTTGGCAAAGACTCGGCGTGGAGGCACAATGGCCTTCTTGTCCCACCAATGTCGTTGACGACTGCTGTGTTTCTCTGTGTAGCCGTGTGCCAGGAGTGTGTTGTCTGAGATGGACAGTGATACGCACCACAGATTAAATGTCAACAACGAGAACGACTCTTGGAGTGATTGACATGGCGACATGCAGGGCCCATTGCTGCACACGTGGAGGGGAGCAACCGAGTCATCCTGTTGTCGAGATGAGGCCACCTGGCGGCCAATCAGATGTTCAGATCAATCCCCGCACTTTTTGAAAATCTGTGCTGAAGCTCCCCCCGCTCGTTTTGAGCCCCCGCCCATACAAGGAAAGGTTTGGCGGCCAAAGACTGACCAGCCTTCCGTAAATCGGCTTTTTCACCTCCAGAACTCGCACATCGCATCGCGCGAGACCGGACCACCTAGACCACCCGTCTGCCCGTATACGTAGTCTTGTTACTTGCCGCGGCCATCACCCTATCTGGATACGTCCCGTTCCGTCACGGCCGATTGGGAGTCCACGAGCCCACACACGTCTGATCGCCTGATTACACCGACATTGGGCCCCCCCCCCCACCACCACCCGAGACCACCCGGAACACCACTGCCTGCCTTGCTACTTGCTATCGAGGCCTTGGGTCGCCTTAAGTGAAGTTGGATTGGGCCGACATCGACCAGACCTGATCTGCCGGCAGCATGGAAAGCCCCGAGTTTGCGGCTGGCATGCGGAGCCATGGCGCGAACGGCGCTGGTCCTCACAAGCGGAAACGGAGCATCATCGACAGCAGCCCGGCTAGTCTGCTGGACAACGACCACGACGACCAAGACGACGACCACCATGTCACCGAGCGTGGTGATGCCTCCCCCGAGGCCAAGGGCCGCCGCCTACCCGGTGTCAAACGTGCCTGTAATGAGTGCCGCCAGCAAAAGGTGAGAACAGCATCTCGCTTACTTTTCATCCCCAGGCCCAGGGTCTTTTGAGTCATCATCCCATCCACATCCAACCGTCAACCCGGACCCGGTGCCGAGTCTGGCCCCGAGTCCACTTGTCTATATGCCCCTAAATTATACTCTGGCTGCCGGCCGGCCGTCTCCGTTCTCCGGCCCGGTCTCCGGAGCGCACCCTCCCGTCATCTGTTTGGCGTTTTGTGTCTAGTAGTAGTCTGCTGTTCGTTCTCGACTAACCTCTGTATCCGCATTCTCCCCCCTCCAGCTGCGCTGCGATGTCGTCCAGGATCCCTTTCAAGGCTGCTCCAGGTGCAACCGCCTCAAACTCGAGTGCAAGATCGAGTCCAACTTCAAACGCATTGGCAAAAGGTCGAAGCATGCCGAGATGGAGAAGGAGATCGACAAGCTACGTCGTGCCGTGCAGGCGGCCAAGGCCCAGGGCTTTACGGTTGAGGAAGATGATGAGGCTATCCACTCGCAGCTGCAGTCCCCCGTCGTCGCCAGCCAGTATACGCATACCCGCAATCCGTCCCTGATGGGTTCTGACGAAGCTGTGTCATCCTTGCTCCATCTCAAACGGGGCGGCTCCTATACGATACCTCGCATTGCCCGCGAGCTTGACGACTTTCGAATCACAGAAGAACATGAAAGTCTGCTGTTCAGCCAGTTCTTCAACTGCTATCATCCATTCTTACCATTTCTGAATCCAAACCAGACACCAGACCAATACTATCAACAGCACCCGTTACTGTATTGGTCCATCGTTGCGGTTGCGAGCAGGAGGTTTCTGCCCGATCCCACCATCCTCACTAAACTCTCGGGTCCCCTGACAAGATATCTCTGGACAACCATCGGAGAGGTTCCACAGAGCTACTACGTTGTCAAGGCGTTATGTCTGCTCTGCACATGGCCGTTGCCTACCAGCACTACATCATCCGACCCCACGCACATCCTTTGCGGGGTGCTGATGAAGATTGCCACCGGCATCGGACTGCACCGGCCCAACCACATCAACGACTTTTCTCGAGTCGCCGTCGAACTCAACAATGATGGCCTGCACGACCGTATCAAGACTTGGGCAGTGTGCAATATTGTTGCACAGACGATTGGTACAGGGTATGGTCAGCCGGCTTCGACGCTGTACGACTGGACGTTGGCTGTTCGCGGCGGCGAATCAGGACTTTTCTCTTTGGGGCCCGAGCTGGAGGCAAGGCTGCAAATAGAACGCTTCTGCGACAAGGTATCCAAAGAGATGTATAGCAATGCCAGCGACCCCAGAGGTGTCGCGGGCGACGAACACCGCGCCATGTTGATGCGTGTGTATCGTCGCGAGTTCAACGAGCTCCAAGCTTCCATTCTGTCACAGAACCTCTCACCCATCATTAATCTTCACTTGCGGGCAGCAGGTCTTCATCTCCGCCTGGCTGGTTTCTTTGACTCCAGTAAAACACCCGCGTACCTGGACGACCTGATGGCTCTTTGGCGGGCCACCACCAGCTATCTTGACTACATTCTGGAGGGCGATTCGCAATCGCAGTCGCAATGTCCTCAAGAGTATCAGTACCAAGTCCGCGACTCCTATTTCCTTCAGTATGCTACCAACTACATTCAGCAAATGCTGGTCGCAGCCGGGTTCGCTTTGCTCAAACTTATGCGATCCTTCTTCGCTAAACAGATCGACTTTGAGCGGGGCAGAAACCTGTTCCACGGCGCCATTCGAGCCATCAGAACCACCAGCGTGATTCAAAACGACTTGAACTGGCGGTTAGCTGAACTGATGGTGCAGATCTGGAACGGCGCTCGTATCGACGCCATCAGCCCCTCATTCCAGGCCAACGATAACCCAGAGATCGACGACAGCTTGCAGCTAAAAGTCCGGTGCCGCCATAGTATGAGCTTGGTATTTGACTCGATTTGGCATTGGCGAGAAGAGTACCAAGCAAGAGGTCGGGGTACGCTCGATGGTAAGTTTTGATTCTTTTCTTTTGCCTGCTCTTTCTTTTCCTCCCTCCCCTACCGAATCACTCCAAGCTAAATGTCCTTGGTAGCTCTCAAGCAGCCTACGCATCCTGATTCAGCTAATGAATCATCAGCCTCTTCGACTCATCTCGACACCACTTTAGCTCCTCCACCGCACAGCATCCCCGCAAACTTGGGAATCGCAACGTCGAACGGCGCCCTCACGCCCAGCGCAGGCGGTTCCGCCCTCGGTGGTGGCGGTGCCATGCTGGACGGTTTGCCCTATGGCAACGCCACCACCACCTATGATGTCTGGGATCCCCAGCACTGGATGCTGGACGGTTTGATCGACTTCAACTACACTTTTGTCCCTCCCATCGATGCTAATTAGTGTGCCGCTCATGGGAAGACCGACACATCGTCAGTTGTTGTAAGAAATACTTAGCTTGCGAAAGCAAGCGCACAGCATGGTTGGTTTTGCCGTCACTTTTGGCATCTTTTTTGGGCAGATTGTTTCTTTGAACGAAGTATATGTTTTTTTGTTTTCTTTTCAAAACCTTTGCGTTTCTGTGGTTATTATTTTTTATGAAATACCCCACCACTATATTTTGGCGCACATAGTAATGAAATGGGTAATTTTCTGGTTGGGATCTGGTCAGGTGGTCAGGCAGGTAATGTTATAACATTGGGTTTTGGTTATGGTCGGAAAAGAAAAGCACCAGTTCAAGTTTGAAAGACGGAAAGGAGTAACCTGTAGAGGGTTGTTCGAAGCGAGAAGGATTGGCGCGAATTCATCATATCAGAGCCAGTTGCACAAGCGGAGCACGAGAAGAATGATACAGCACCTACTCATAGCAAGACCGCCGGTGTGTTTGTTGCGAGCAAGGCTTATGTGACTGTATTCAAGAGCCCATTCTAGGAGCACCTTTCCAGGTTTCCAGGTCTCGTTCAAGCACATGCCAGACAGCCTCATGTGTCACAGCAGGGCCGCTCCCGCCTGAGACTCAGCTCTCGGTTCGGTCGTGTCTCAGTTCTCCATGACTGGATAGCAGTGATACCTCCAGCCCCTTTCTTCCCCAGATCTTGTCTCAGGGGGAAGTCGAAGGATTGGCGGAGGTGGCTTGGAGGCATACTTCTAAAACTGCCGTTCCCCTACCAATCTCATTTTAGATCGCCTGCTCTTCTATTATTTTTCTTTTTAATACGAAACGTTCACTGCCCATTCCCTCCCTTCTTTCCATTCTTATCAGTTTGCTTTGATG